>NC_086105.1:136495195-137194195 GCF_963921235.1 Mobula hypostoma | reverse complement strand
ATAGTATATATTTTACCTTTCTATGCATATAAAATACTTAAGAAACGTATGTTTCAGCGCCGGGGTCGGGAACAGAAGTCCCGAGGGGTCCAGGAACCAATCCCTCGCAGATAAGGAGGGCCGACTTTAACATCAAACTTCTTTCACTTTCACATGGAGAGAAGATTTTTTGGCACCTGATTTTAATCATTGAAAAGCATTTCACCTTTTTAATTAACTGCTTCATTTTATTTGGGTTGAATGTGTTGTCACATGCATATTAAGATGTATGCAAAATGATGGTATGAATGATCTGAAGAAAAGCTTAGCAGACAATCAAGTCAGAAGTTCAAAAAAATGCTCCCACTCATAATTTTGGGGCAGCAAAAAGAATGGAGTGGCAGAAGTAGCAAAGGAGTTAATGATTAATCACTTAGATTCCTAAAATTTTTGAGGAGCTTGAATCCTATTCCCTAAATAGCTGTAAAACATCAGTTTGTAATAGTAATCCTTAGAAATTTTCACTCAATACCTTTGCCTGTTTTTAATGTCTTAAGTTAAGATTGTATGTTCCTACAGCTTGGTACATTATCAAAAAGGTGGAAGTGCTGTGAATACTGCCAAAGCAAATATTGACCCCCAGGATAAATGTTGAAAACAAACCAGCTCCTGGTGAGGGCTTCTTTGCCAAAATTTCCCTGGGAGTAAAACAAAACTGCTGGGCCAACCCAGCTTATTAACCTCCACCAAAATGATGTTGCTGTTTTAAAAATCTGGATTTGAACTCACACTTCTAAGTGTTGTATCTTTCACTTTGTACTGTTTCTGAAGCAGAATTTCTAATCTGTACTTATTTTTTTAATAGCAACTCTTAGTAATTGGTACATAAAGCTTGATCAAATTAATTTTGATATATAGAAATATATTAATTTAAAAATGAACACTATAAGAATTGACATTAATGAACATGTAAATGATATTGTGCTTCCTCTCAGACTTTGATATTTGAGCCATTATACAATATTAAACGTTGAAAGATTTTAATTTTACAGACTTGTATTTAGCTCTTTAGCATGTATTACAGGTTCTCTGTGGACTCTGAAGCCAATCTGATAAATTTTATGAAATTCCTGTTTTCAGTATAGTCTAACGTGTTACACAAGTTGTAGTTCAACTGCACTAATTGAAATGTAAAATTGAACTAATGTTGAATATCCAGGTCTAGCTGCCTCCAGAGAAGTATGGTGAATTTCCTCAGTAAGTATTCATTATGTTGTCAATCAAAGTGCTGGTGAAATGAGTTGGATGGGATTAAATGCTTGGAAAGAGACTCTCCCCTACACTGCCGAATATATCAGCTTTTGGGCAAAGGCTCATGGATGATTAGATCCAAGTACATATTGAATTCTCTTTCCTGCACAGGTATGGAAAGATCCATTTGGAGAGCTGCCACTATGCCAGGAATCTGAATTGTAGCATTTGGTGTTGTGCTTGTCTATGGTTCAGATGTTCAGATAAATGACATATGATACAGGATAAAAAATATTAGGAGAGTCCTGTCGTTTTTTATTTGATTTATCAAAATCATTCCTGAACAGGAGGTAGAGGCCATTAAAGTTCAAAGTAAATTTATTATTAAAGAACATGTATATTACCATATACAACCCTGAGTTTCATTTTCTTGTAGGCATACTCAATAAATCCATAACAGAATAATAACCATAATAGAATCAATGAACCACGCCATCTTGGGTGTTCACTCACTATGCAAAATATAACAAACTGTGCAAATACAAAAAGAAAGAAATAATAATAAACAATAAATATCAAGAACATGAGCTGAAGGGCATTTGAAAGCAAGTCATAGGTTGTGGGAACATTTTAATGCAAGTGAAGTTGAGTAAAGTTTTCCTGTTTGGTTCAAGGGCCTGATGATTAAGGGATAAAAACTGTTCCTTAAGCTGGTGGTGAGAGTTCAGAGGCTCCTGTACCACCTCTTCAATGGCAGCAGCAAGAAGAGAGCATAACCCTGGGTGACGGTGTTCCCTGATGATGGATTCTGCTTTCCTGTGACAACGTTTCGTGTAGCATGTACTCAGTGGTGGGGAGGGCTTTACTTGTGATGGACTAGGTGGTATCCATTTTTTTTTGTAGGACTTTCCATTTAAGGGCATTGGTGCTTTGATGCAGCTGGTCAATATACTCTCTATTTATCAGAGTTTGTCAGAGTTTTAGATGACATGCTGAATTTCTGCAAACCCTTAAGGAAGTAGAGGCTTTGCCATGCCGCCTTCATATTTGTACTTGTCTACTGGGTCCAGGACAGGTCCTCCGAAATAAATACACCAAGGAATTTAAAGTTGCTCAACCCTCCACCTCTGATCCTCTGAGGACTGACTCATGGATCTCTGTTTCCTCCCCTTGAAGTCAATAATCAGCTCCTATACCTTGCTAACATTGAGTAAGAGGTTGTTGTGGTGGCACCACTCAGCCAGATTTTCTTTCTCACTCCTATATGCTGATTCGACCATAATCAAAGTTGTCTTTTGAGCTTATCATTAGAATTGATGCTAAGTCCATGTAAGAAAAATCAGTATGCACACTATCATCAGTGTTTTATAACTGTTAATTTGTTTTGAATACTGTGTGCATTCTTATAGAGAAGGATACAAATAATTATTTCTTGCTAATTCGTTATCTATATATTGGTAGTGATTGTCTTCCAAATATTAATCCAGCTTTATGGACATAACAATCTTTATCAGCAAGTGACACTTTCTTATTTGTGCTTTACTTCTAGAAAAACCTGTTAGGAAGAGAACATAAACTGCCTGTCTACTTAGTACACATTATTTCCTGTGACATTGTTTTGAAAATCATTAAAAATTATAAGCAAAGGGATACCATGCCATAATTTAATTCAGATGTTATTGTCATTATTGAGAGGTTCTTGAATTCATAGTTCGAGATTTTAAGTAATTAAAGTTCGTTTAAAAAGTCTAAAAATGTAAAGCTCCAAGATGTTTTTTAGAAACTGAACATTTAATATGAAGAAACTCGAGAACCATGCTACATTGTTTTATCACTTTACCAAAGGTGTCTGACTGAAAGCTGCTAGATTTGGAAGTGTAAATGAATTTAAAGCAGTGATGCTGGGCAGTACACTGGTTGTAAATGGGTGTGAAATGTGTGGAAAATGGAAACCTGATAGCCCATGAACAATTTTAGGACCTGTTATTTAGACATACCTTTATAGCACCTCCCTGTCCATGGAAATAATGGAAAAGGAAGTCACTAAATTGTTCAATAATAGGTAATTGTTTATATAAAAAAATAAATGTTAAGGGGTAGTTACTGTTTCGTGTAATAGCCACAGTTACATTTACAAATGCTTAGTATAGTTGAAGTGAGCATCCCTATATATCTTGAAGTGGGGGAAGGCATTCTAACAACTGCACTTAGTCAGATGTCAGTTACAAATCAACAACCCTTTCATGACATTGGCGAAAAATAACAATTGAAATTCTGAGGTCATGAGCCATACGTATACAAGATATTTTACTATTATTTTGTAAAATGTATAGTTTAAGATCTGTTTTCACAGATGATGGAGGAAGGATACTTTAGCTATGTATAGAAATGGGTAAGTGATCTGAACAGATTGGTCACTTTATTAGAAGAGTAGCTTAATTGCCTATTTTAGAGCTGTGAAAACAGTGATTTTTGTAGACTGAATTAATATAAATGCAAGTCGAAGTGATACAGAATATCTAGAATATTCTAATGAAGTGTGTGTGTGTGTGTGTGTGTTGCTAGTGAAATGTAATGCCTAGTGGAAATGATTGAACATATTTGTGAAAGCTATTAATTACTCAACTTTGGATTTGTTAATGTTTGTACTTAGTGGAGCATTCTGCATTCAACTATTCCAAATACTTCATTAGATGTGAAACACTTTAGGATGTCCAGAGGCCATCCATACCAGGTGCTAAATAATTACAATTTTATTCAATTTGCATTTGTCCCCATACTTGAGCATATTGTATAATTTTAAAATAGCACAGCTATTTTCATGTTTTTCTACACTTCAAAATACCCTTTAAAGTCATTGTGACCTAGCTGCTAATAGGTGAATAGTTGGTAACTGCTTTTTAAAAAAAGATTGAAGTATCCCTAGTCAACATTACGTTATCGCATTGCTACTTAAGGAGAGCTTGCTCTACACAGATTAAATACTCCAATTTCTACATTACAATGACTGCGCTTTAGAAGAAATGTTATTTGGTAAACTAAATAATAATCATCATGGTATTGGACACAATGTTACTGGAGCTTTTAACATATTCCTGTTATTATGGTAAACTGAGGTGTAGTGTTGCTGAGACTTAATTTTAAAAAAATATGTGAAACTTGATTCTGTTTGCAGTAATTATCATAGTGCTAAGCTAATTTAATGCCATTTAGAATTGTGTTCAAAGCTGAGAAATGAGTATTGCAGGGAAAAGGACAGTAAGGCATTGTAAAGGTCTTATTAAATCCAGAAGAGCTGCACAATGAAGTAATAGAATTTTGTGTATCCACAAATAGGTTCAGTAACTTGTAGCAGTGTGATTTCAGCTGATCAGTCTTGTTCACCAATCTTTTTTTGTTAATGTTTTTAAAAATGCAAGAGATAGTAATTGTCCTGGCACCATTTCTTATTGTTGCTATAAATTAAGCAAAACACATTTGTTTATATCATTTGTAATATTGCAACTATGGCTATCATTTGAAACAATATACAAGTATTGAAGTGTCTGGGTTCTGTAGAGTGTTGAATATTATGATACAGATTTCCCCCGCCACCTGAAGGTAGAGCGTTCCTATGAAACGGTTCGTAAACCGGAATGTCGTAAAGTGAAGAAGCAGTTACCATTTATTTATGTGGGAAAAATTTGTGAGCATTTGCAGACCCAAAAAATAACCTACCAAATCATGCCAAATAACACATAAAACCTAAAATAACAGTAACATATAGTACAAGCAGGAATGATATGAAAAAAATACACAGCCTATATAAAGTAGAAATACTTTTCTACAATCATTGCCGCACTATTTTCCATAGCGAAAATTTCACGCAAGCGCCGTCGGCAGAAACACTCTCTCCAGTAACCTTTAAGCTATGAAGCTGCCAAATCATACCAAATAACACATAAAATACACAGCCTATATAAAGTAGAAATAATGTACGTACAGTGTAGTATCACTTACGGGAATCAGGAAGACAGCACCGAGCACACTGATGATATGATGGTGTGTTAGGCTGAGTCGTCAGAGGATGGAGTGGTGCAGTGGTCCCCAACCTCCGGGCCGCTGACCGATACTGATCCGCGAAGCATGCAGTGGTACAGCGGTAGCCGGGACGCACCCAACACATCTTTAAGAAAAAAGCCGAAATAAACAAGCTAATTAATTAGGTGCCGCCCGGCACGTAAATGTCGGCCCCAAGTCAGAGGCGATGCAATCGGCAATCGCCTCTGATCTGAGCCGACACTTACGTGCCAAGTGGCACCTAATTAATTAGCTTGTTTATTTCAGCTTTTTTTTCTTAAAGATGTGCTGGGTGCGTCCCGGCTACTGCTGCATTCTCCACGACAATGTATCGGTCCACGGCCCAGGGGTTGGGGTGGTGGAACACTGGGGTGTCATCTCATCGTCGTCTGTTTCCATCAAGGCAAGCAGGTCATCTTCTGCCTCGATGTCGAAAGTTGAGGTTCATCGTCTGCTGTGGCTGATGCGGAAGGCTTGAAAAATGACAGTATGCTTGACTGCTTAGCCTCACGCATTTTTCTATTATATAGTTCCTTGTAAGCACTCAAACCATTCTGCAAATATGCCCTAAACCGACATACCCTTTCAAAATTAAAGTTGTACTTTTCTGCTATCATTGCAGCGAAAATCTCATGCAGTTGCTTCACGTTCAGTTCCTGAACAACTTCACTTTCAGTCCGTTCGCTACTGCATTCGGTTTCAATTGTTATCCTTTCTTCTTCCAATTGCATCAGCTCTTCACCTGTCAGTTCTTGGTCATGGGATGCCAAAACCTCTTCAACATCATCTTTGTCAACTTCCACAAGCCAAGCTCACTTTGTCCTTACTTCGTTCACCATGATCAAAACGCTTAATTATGTCTAGTTTTATGCTAAGTGTAACACCCTTACAAGTTCTTTTAGGCTCTTCCGATACCTTAGAACTCATCTTGCTAATGGCTGCTCACAGGCATGTGTTTAAGCAATGCCGGCTAGAATGCAGTTCCGGGGAGGAGCTTGGCTGCTTGGGGCACGCGCTGCTTTTTTTTGTAACAGTGAAAACACCTTCTGTTAGCGAAAACAGGTAACTAATTTAGGTCTTTCGTAACAGCGAGGTTTCGTAAAGCGAACGGTCGAAAAGTGGGGGACTACAAAATAAAATTAAAGGAATTTCACTCAGACCCAAAACTTACCACTGGTCAAGGTATCATGGACACTTTCATGCTGAATTTTAGTACACATTTTTCTAATTTAAAAAAAACGTAATTTGGAAATGTCACAATGGTCCAAATAATCAATATTTGTATATATCTGCTAAGGGTTTTTTTTTGATATTCTGTTTAAATTTTTTGGTCCTTTTCTACCTTTTTGGTTATGCATCAATTGCAGATAGGCTTTGAAGCCTGTACTGCAGTGACGTTCAAGTTATGTCCCGCAGCCATATGTCGTCTGCAAGCAGCTTTGCATTGTGCAAATTTCTTCATTCCTTTCTCTATACCTTCAATTCTTTTTAAAATTGTGTACAGCTTATGTATTTGAAGGAGTGGAAATTGCTACTCCCGAACCATATTGGGGGTACTTTTTGTAAGTTGCCAAGTTTGGCACTTTTTAAGACCTCTTGAGATATTTGGTCTATATTTTCTCATACCTCTGTAATAATGGACTGGCCAGTTCTCTCCTGCTGTTCATGTACACAAGGCAAATTTCTTTTGAAGCGGGGATTAAATTCGGGGAAAGTGAACTCTTTAAAGCAATATTGTGGCTTAGAAGTGCTGGGGGTGGAGTGCAGGACACTGCTGTGAGGGAGGAAAGAGAGTTGCATTTGGGTCCTAGTACATGAAAGTGGGAGAGCTATGCTTCAAAGGATTGAAATTGGACCAAGAGAGTAAAATCCTTGGGCTGTTTTGTATATAGAAGCTTTTATTGTTATATAATAACTTGCTCTTATTTGTTTTGTGTGTATCTAGATGCCAATTGCTCTGTTATAATTTGCTCTGTTGGTCTTTTATTTAAAAATAAGTTACATGGGTATTCACTTAGGTACTCTGTCCTGATGAGTAGTGCTTGACTTTCTCCATAGTACTTCCTCACAACAGTTTGATTATGTTAAGGAACATAGCAGAAATGAAAGAGTTGTACCTCATTCGACAGTTCTGTCGCATCTTGCATTTGCTTCCAGCATGCTGTATCATCCAACACAAATGTATCTGCATGTGTAGATTGATGTCGTCATAAAAACAAAGATAATTATACAGATTCCTGAAATTGGCTTGCAGATTCTGAAATTTCATGACCCTTTGGGACATAATTGATTATCCTTTATTAGTAGAGATGAAAAATACTGAAAGTGTTCAGAATTGCTTTCAGTACTTGGGTGTTGTTCCTATATATGAAGAGCAATTTCTGCAGGATGTTTTGGTTTATGAAAATAGTTCATTGCAAATATACTTGGACAATATGCAAAATGCATTATTTTAAGGTTCTGGTAGTACCCATTACTTACTAATGTAAATCTTAAGCACACTGTGCAGCTGTATTTTTTTAAAAAAAATACTACTGGTTTTGCAAATATACAAGATAAAGCTTTATTTATCCCAAAGAAAATTATTGTTGCAAGGTTGCTCAGTCAGAAATATACACTTAAAATGCAAAATGTAAACATTGAGGTACGATAAAGAATATAAAATGTGCATTTAAAAAGTAATAGTGCAGAATATAGATGTACAATGAAACCATATACTTTTATACTTGAGGAGGAGTTGGAGAGTTTTATAGCCACAGGGAGAAAGGATCTCCTGTGGCATTCAGTGGTGTACCTCAGTGGAATCAGTCTGTTACTAAAGGTGCTCCTCTTTTTGTCCAGTATGTCATAGAGGGGGTGAGAGGAATTGTCCATAATGCTCCGTAACTTCTGCAGCATCCTCCTCTCGGACACAACCACCAGGGAATCCTGTTCCACTCCCTGACCAGAACCAGCCTTCCTGACAAGCTTATCGATCTTTTTGGCATCAGCTACTCTCACCCTGCTGCCCTAGCAGACTACAGCGTAGAATAGAATACTGGCCACCACTGAGTCATAGAACATCTGCAGCATAGTACTGTAGACGTTGAATGACCGGAACCTCCTCTGGAAATATAGTTAGCTCTGTCCCTTCTTGTACAGAGCCCCTGTATTTTAGTTCATTCCAGTTTATTGTCTGGGTGAGTTCCCAGGTATTTGTAGTCCCAGGTGACTTGCACGTCGTTCCTTCAGAGGTGGGAATGCAGGCTGTTTTCACCTTCCTGAAGCTCACCACTAACTCCTTTGTCTTAGTGATATGTACAGTAAAATGCTATATTTCATTGAAATTTGGGATCATTATTGAATGAAATCTATTTAAATGATGACTAACCATGAAAGTTTTTGGATGGTGGAAAAAAATGCTCTCACTCTTATCTCCAGAGTTGGGAACTTATTTTTCTGCTGAATACAGTGTATCTCAATAATTATTATATGTTGCAATTTGTTATTTTTATCTACAGATATTTTTCTTTATTTCTGGCAATATAAGGGTTCAGTTCATTTGAATTTATCAAAGCAGTCTATATTTTCTGTTCTTTTCCCACACACCTCATGCCTTGCCACAAAATTGAACCATTTGTATATGGAGGTGCTGACATAGCCGATTACATGATCTCAGAACTAAAATTCTCAGTGTAAGTGTCTGTCATGCTCTAGTTTATTGCTGTTGTGTCTGCAGCTGATGCTATTTGTATTAGGCTTAATCTTTATCAAATTTAACAGGATTCATTAATATAAAATACTTTAATGCCTTGCATTGTTTTTGGTAATGTTCTTTTGATATTGCGGAACTGCCAAACCTAACTAATTAAAATTTGCAATGATTTGTCTATTTTAAAACCATGTTTTTGACCTTGTCTTTTAAAGGGTTGCTGATGTGCAGATTAATGCACATCTAAAAAAATTATTCATGTCAAATATGCAAACAGCTAAATTATCTTTGTAAATTATTCCAATTCAGAATTTTATTTGAAATTATTTAAAATGGTATAAATGATAGCATATTCAATGCTAGAAAAATTTAGGAAGCATTGGAACCTGTTGTGAGAAAATCAAAGACCTGACTCCTTTAAATGACGATTTATTATTGTCTTTATTACACACCATATGTTGACATATGAGCCTTGGGTAAAACTGCATAATTAGTAAATTAAAATCTTTGATTAATGCATTATCAGAAAATTCAAATAGTTCTGTATGTACATAATCTTGATTTAATGAATAGCCCTTCAAATTTGTATCACATTTGTCTGTCTTCATTTCTTAATTCCTTTTGATCTCTATTTTGGATTTGTTTTCTTAATCTGAATGTTGGTAATAAATAATATTGGCTAAGTGGCCAGGAGATTTTTTTTGAAAAATAATTCAATGGCGTGCAAATAATCAAATATCTACTTCCATTTAACGTGCTTTCTAAAGTTTATAATCTTTGTTTTAAAAGTACGAAGTTCAAAGTAAGTTTATTATTGAAGTACAGGTATGTCACCATATACAACTCTGAGAGCTATGCCTGCCTTTTTGTTGGCTTTGTGGAACAATCTATGTTCCGAACCTATTCTGGTATCTGTCCCCCACTTTTCCTTCGCTACATCGACGACTGCATTAGCGCTGCTTCCTGCACGCATGCTGAGCTCGCTGACTTCATTAACTTTACCTCCAACTTTCACCCTGCCCTCAAGTTTACCTGGTCCATTTCCGACACCTCCCTCCCCTTTCTAGATCTTTCTGTCTCTATCTCTGGAGACAGCTTATCTACTGATGTCTACTATAAGCCTACTGACTCTCACAACTATCTGGACTATTCCTCTTCTCACCCTGTCTCTTGCAAAAATGCCATCCCCTTCTTGCAATTCCTCCGTCTCCACCGCATCTGCTCTCAGGATGAGGCTTTTCATTCCAGGACGAGGGAGATGTCCTCCTTTTTTAAAGAAAGGGGCTTCCCTTCCTCCACCATCAACTCTGCTCTCAAATGCATCTCCCCCATTTCACGCACATCTGCTCTCACTCCATCCTCCCGCCACCCCACTAGGAATAGGGTTCCCCTGGTCCTCACCTACCACCCCACCAGCCTCCGGGTCCAACATATTATTCTCCGTAACTTCTGCCACCTCCAAAGGGGTCCCACCACTAAGCACATCTTTCCCTCCCCCCCCCGCCCCCGCTTTCCGCAAGGATCGCTCCCTACACGACTCCCTTGTCCATTCGTCCCCCCTATCCCTCCCCACTGATCTCCCTCCTAGCACTTAGCCTTGTAAGCGGGACAAGTGCTACACATGCCCTTACACTTACTCCCTCACACTTCCTCCCTCACCACCATTCAGGGCCCCAGACAATCCTTCCAGGTGAGGTGACACTTCACCTGTGAGTCGGCTGGGGTGATATACTGCGTCTGGTGCTCCTGACGTGGCCTTCTATATATTGGCGAGACCCGACGCAGACTGGGAGATCGTTTTGCTGAACACCTACGCTCTGTCCGCCAGAGAAAGCAGGATCTCCCAGTGGCCACACATTTTAATTCCACATCCCATTCCCATTCTGACATGTCTATCCACGGCCTTCTGTACTGTAAAGATGAAGCCACACTCAGGTTGGAGGAACAACACCTTATATTCCGTCTGGGTCGCCTCCAACCTGATGGCATGAACATTGACTTCTCTAACTTCCGCTAATGCCCCACCTCCTCCTCATATCCCATCCGTTATTTATATACACACATTCTTTCTCTCACTCTCCTTTTTCTCCCTCTGTCCCTCTGACTATACCCCTTGCCCATCCTCTGGGCTCCTCCCCGCCCCTTTTCTTTCTCCTTAGGCCTCCTGTCCCATGATCCTCTCATATCCTTTTTGCCAATCACCTGTCCAGCTCTTGGCTCCATCCCTCCCCCTCCTGTCTTCTCCTATGATTTTGGATCTCCCCCTCCCCCTCCCACTTTTAAATATCTTACCAGCTCTTTCTTCAGTTAGTCCTGAGGAAGGGTCTCGGTCTGAAACGTCAACTGTACCTCTTCCTAGAGATGCTGCCTGGCCTGCTGTGTTCACCAGCAACTTTGATGTGTGTTGCTGAGATTCATTTTATTTTTTTGCAGGCAAACTCAATTTATCCTGTAACTGTAATAGAATCAATGAAAGGTTGCACTAACGGTGGACAACTAGTGTGCAAAAGACAACAAACTGCAAACACAATAAGAAAGAAAATAATAAATGAAACGTCAAGGGCACGAGATGAATCTTTGACAGTGAGTCCATAAGTTGTGGGAACCGTTCAGTGATTGGATGAGTGAAGTTGAGTGAAGTCATCCTCTCTGGTTCAAGGAGCTAATGGTTGAAGGGTTTTAACTGTTCCTGAACCTGGTGATGAGTCCTGAGGCTACTGTACCACATTCCTGATGGCACCAGTTAGAAGGGAGAAAGGCTGGGGTGGTGGGGGTCACTGATGATGGATGCTGTTTTCCTGCAACAACACTGTAGAAGTGCTCAGTGGTGGGGAGGGCTTTACCCGTATCCACTACATTTTGTAGGATTTTCCATTGAAGTGAATTTTGAAAACTCACATTAATTGCCATTATGATAATTTTTTAGAATCTTGGAAAACAAGGGAAGTATGAAGTTAAAACAAATCATAAGATATTGTTTATGTTTAAATTGTGCTTGTCCATGTTCTAGTGACATTTATTTTTACTATAAGTATAAGACAATGCAATTCTAGATTATTGATCTAAGCTCACAACCTGGATATTTGTCTCCTGTACCATGATCCCGATGTTAAGGATAAATATACATTATCATTATCATTAACCATTTTTACCATTAAAATTAAGTTTTTTGTTGTATCTAATGTAACCTAATAGGTAACAGAACTATCTAATAATTCTATAAAAGACAAGATCATATAAATATATACCATTGAGAGCAACCTTTGCAAATGCATTCCACCTTGAGCAAATTTCCTCAAAGACTTGCGATGATATGCCAACTTATCCTTTAAGACAGGGGTCCCCAACCTTTTTTGCACCATGGACCGGTTTAATATTGACAATATTCTGGCGGACCGGCCGACGGGGTGGGGCAGGGGTGGGTGTTCAAGTTTAACGGTGTGTGACAGAGAATGAGGAAAGGTGCCACTGACTCATATCGTTTCATATCACCAAATCATATCGTTCCCTCGCGGCCCGGTAGCACATGCTTTGCGGCCGGGTACTGGTCCGTGGCCTGGTGGGGGGGACCACTGCTTTAAGATGTAATGCTGTAAAATCTGGCCTGTTCTGTCAGCTGAAATTTGCAAATATAAAGTGTGATTATTTTTATTGTGGTCAGAAATACCTGTAGTATTGTCTTTTAATATTTTGTCAAACTTCAGACTACAGCCAAGCTGAAAAATTTAATCGCCTGCTGCATTTTTCCTAGACTAGTTAAAGGATGTGCTGATTATATTTGTGGTGTAAAGAAATTCTCATTTGCATGGGGATAATTTTCAGATTTCTAAGAAGTGTATTCAAAAGATACAACTTGCTGCTACATTTTTTTTGAAATTTCATAGGGTCTGCTGGCTTTGATTTTGTTGCAGTCATTTCTGGTCTTGTGATTGGCAGGAGCAAATGCCATTGAATCTATGTCAGCACAATTTAAAGGATATACATGTCTTAAGGTCTCAACTTCCAGCAAAAAAGATACAAATGTTCATTAAGTGTGATTGAAATATATATTTTGATAAATCAGATGTGATTTCTACATTTCATTTCTGATAAAGTTGTGGCCCAGTTGCAATAACTGAAACTTAAGAGGTTAGTCAGAAATTAGTGTTTGACACTGATTATAATTGCAAGATCAAGTTCATTAAGTTACCCCAACTTATATGTTCTGCTGGAGTTGTAAATTTGAAAAAAGTTGGGAAAATAAATTTTAATAACACAATTTTCTTACTGATTGTTACTTCCCCAAGAGTTTGGTGATTGTTTCTAGCTGTACCTGATTTTGTCCAATGTGTTTTTCTTTTATCCAGACATGGTTCATGGCGGGAACCAGTCAACCCTTACTATGTGAATACAGGGTATGCCCTGGCACCAGCAACAAGTGCTAATGACAGTGAGCAGCAGAGCATGTCAAGTGATGCGGATACTATGTCGCTTACAGACAGTAGTGTGTAAGTATATGCACGTGGAAAAATTTGACTGAATTTTCATTTCTGTGCAATTACTGAAAGACTGATTTGTGAAGTATTAGATCTTTTAACATTTGGCTCATTTTGGTGCACGTGGTTTGACTTAATTTTCCTATGGTAATGCTCTTGTTAAGATTTCTACTGTTACACTGTAGATATTTCATTTTAGCATTCTGCAAAAGCAGTGTGTTCTGCTGGTAGACTGTTTGGTTTTGGCTAAGAGATAAGGAGCTATTATGTTCAACTCAGGAATGTTGTGTCAGCCTGTCAGGCTGGTGGAATTCGGACAAGGTTCTAGAGAGACTGGGCAGAGTGAGATTTGTGATGGACAGCGTGTTTTGTGGGCCCTTTTGAGTGGAGCTGTGGAGAGGACAGGAGGGAAGACAGCAAAGGATGCCTTAGCAAAGAGCGTCTCCCATGCACAAAGTGCTTTGTGCAGAAGAAAGGGCCGGTACTCCTGAAAGAGTGCTCGTTTATTCAAGATGGATTTTGAGCAATGTTCGGAAGTTGGTGTATGCTTTCACGCAGATCTTGGGTTCAGTGCATGAGTAAAACGACAACTTCTAGATGAACTTCAATTTTATGTGCACATTTGGATTGGGTTAACTGTAATAGGCCCTTTAATTTTTTTTCTTTTTTTCCTACCAACTGTTTGATAAAGCTGAAATTTGTAAATATATTTCCTTTATAACTTGATGAGGTGTTCAATCTGTTATTTCTTGCCAACCGACAATTGCGTATGGGCAGTATTTACACAGCATTTGCTCAGGTTTCTTTAATTGGAACATCATGGTCTTCCTGTTTGTTTGAACCCTAAATCATACTGACTGTGGATGCATATTCTCTATGAAAAGTGGCCTTCTCACTGCAGAGTCTCATGGCTGTTAGTAAAGCTGGCTAATGAGCCAAGTTTGCATATGAACTTGGTGAGGGGGTTACTTTACCTTTTATAGTACGTTCATAAATGAAACGAATGTTTTCTATAGATCTTGAAAGTTTTTTGAATACTATACTAGGATGTTTTGTTAAGCTTGTTGGACATGGATATTGCAGGTTTGATTAAAAAAAAATAAGATGCTGAAGATTTTCATGTAAAATCCATCTTAAATAAATATACCACAACTGATTTTAAGAGGCATTTACACATGTAAATAAGCAGGGAATTTAGTGGTGTGGCCCATGTGTGCGTATATAGGCTGATGTGATTAGTAAGTTGGCATCATGGTTAATGGAACCATGAGCGGAAGGATCTATTCCTGTGCTGTTCTGTTCTGTGTGCTTCTGTCCGTATACATGTGCAGAAGGTATTCATCCATGTTGGGAAGTAGCTTATTTTTCATGTACACTGCACAGTTTAAGACGAAATGCTCATCGTGTGCTGTATGTTATCAGAGCAATTTGTCAATATCCTTGTCCAAAAAGATTCAAGAAAGTCCAGAAGTTTAAAGTAGGTTGAAATCTGCCTTGAGATGTACAACACGCTTAATCTGCAAGAGCTAAGGTGATCACATTTAATTTGGATGTAAGGGATGTGCCACTTTATTGCAACTAACTTCTACAGAAGATTTTTTAAACTAACCTCTCAGCAACCTTCTATGGTGTTGCATTCATCCTTTATCCATTAACTTTTGCTGTCTTATTGAGTTACTGGGTAAATCCCCAGTGTGTCTTCCGCATCCCAGCATATGGGGTATTTCTCCAATGCCCTTTTCAAAGCTGATTTTGAAATATTCTCTCAAATCTTTTCAGGCACTACTTCAGTAGATGACAAGAATATAATGCATTCAGGAAAGGCAAACAAGTTGAGGGAGTACAAAATTTAGAGGATTCTGCAAACTGTATAGTTAAGGATATCTTGGTGCATGTCCATAGCTTCTTGAAGGTAGCAGGACATGCAACTAAAAGTGTTTCAGGTATATGAGATGCTTCAGTGTCAGAGGCATGGAATACAAGAACAGGTAGCAGAGATATTTAAATTGTGCTTAGTGACAGGAGAGGTACCAGAGAATTGGAGGATAGCCAATGCTGTTCTGCTGTCTTAAAAAAAAGACCCTAAATATAAATCAGAAAATTGTAAGCCGGTGACTCTGGCATCAGCTACAGAAAGTTATTGGAAGTTATTCTGAGGGACCAGATATATAAGTATTTGGATAGGCATGGATTAACGATAGTTTGTGCTTGGTAGATTACATCATATCTAACCAATCTTAAAGAGTTTTTCGAGGAAGTTACCAGGAAAGTAGATGTTGCCTACATGGACTTTAGCAAAGCATTTGACAAGGTCCTGCATAGAGATTAGTCAAAAAGATTCAGTTGTTTGACATTCAAGATGAGGTAGTTAATTGGATTAGACGTTGACTTTGTGGAAGAAACCAGAGAGTGGTAGTAAATTGTTGCGCCTCTGACTGGAGGATTGTGACTAGTGGCATGCCGCAAGGATCGGTGCTGGGTCCTTGTTATTTGTCATCTATATCAGTGATCTGGATGATAATAAGATCACACCAAGATTGGAGGTGTAGTGGATAGTGAGGAAAGCTGTCATGGCTTGCAGAGGGATGTGCATCAGTAGGAAAAATGGCAGATGGAATTTAATTCAGACAAGTGAAGATTTGCGCTTCAGTAGGACCAACCAGGGTAGGTCTTACACAGTAAACGGTGGGGCACTGAGGAGTGTGATAGAACAGAGATCTGGGAATATAGGTACATAATTCGTTGAAAATGGCGTCACAAGTAAAGTCCTGACGAAGGGTCCCGGCCCGAAATGTCGACTGTACCTCTTCCTACAGATGCTGCCTGGCCTGCTGCGTTCCACCAGCATTTTTTTGTGTGTTGCTTGAATTTCCAGCATCTGCAGATTTCCTCGTGTCACAAGTAAAGAAAGCTTTTGGCACAATGGCCTTCAAAGATAAATGTATTGAATGCAGGAAATGGAATGTTATGTTGAAGTGTATAAGACATTGGTGAGGTCTAATTTGGAGTGTTGTGTGCAGTTTTGGTTACCTACCTACAGGAAAGGTGTAAGTAAGGTACAAAGAAGATTTAAAAGGATATTACTCAATCTGGAGGACCTGAGTTATGAGGAAAGATTGGATGGGTTAGGACTATATTCCCATCTACATCAATGGAGCTGTAGTGGAGTGTGTATCAAGCTTCAAATTCCTTGGTGTCCACATTTCTGAGGATCTCACCTGGTCCCTGAACTACTCCATCCTGATCAAAAAGGCGCAACAGCACCTTTATTTCCTGCGGAGCATCAAGAAAGCTCACCTCTATCCCAGGATACTGACGGACTTTTACCGCTGTACCATTGAGACCATACTCACCAACTGCATCTCAGTGTGGTATGGCAATTGTCCCGTATCAGACCGCAAAGCACTCCAGCGTGTGGTGAAAACTGCCCAGCGGATTATCGGCACCCAATTGCCCACCATTGAGAGCATCTACCATAAACGCTGCCTGAGCAGGGTGAAAAGCATTATCAAGGATGCATCTCACCCTAACCATGGACTTTTTATTCTCCTCTAACCGGTAGGCGCTACAGGAGCCTCCGCTTCCGCACCAGCAGGCACAGGAAGAGCTTCTTCTCTGAGGCTGTGGCCCTGCTGAACCTCACATCACAGTGCTAAGCAGTATTGCACCCATATTGTACTGTCTCAGTACTCTTATATTTGTGTGCTGTAGCACTTTTTATTCGCAGTTATTTTGTAAATAACACTATTCTTTGCATTTCTGGTTAGATGCTAACTGCGTTTCATTGGCTTTGTATCTGTACTCAGCACAATGACAATAAAGTTGAATCTAAAGTAATCTAATCTCAGAACATAGAGGAGTGAGAGGAGATTTGATAGTATATAAAATTATGAGGGGTATAGATAGGGTTAATGCAAGCAGTTTTTCCACTGAGGTTGGGTGGGACTACAACCAGAGACTGTGAGTTAAGAGTGAAAGGTGAAAAGCTTAAGGAAGACATGGGGTCAGGGGAGGTGGGGAAGCTCCACTCAGAGGGTCGTGAGAATATGGAATAAGCTGCCAGAATAAGTGGTGCATGCAAGCTTGATTTCAAATTTTAAGAGAAGTTTGGATCGGTACATGGATGGTAGGGATACGGAGGGCTATGGTCTCGGTGCAGGTAGATGGGAGTAGGCAGTTTAAATGGTTTCTGTATGTACTAGATGGGCCAAAGCGCCTGTTTCTGCACTGTATAACTCTGTAACAGGTGGTTTTACTTGAACTGTATTCTAGATTCTGTATTTTGGAGTGCTGAGTATAGTTTTTATCATGTCATGGAAAGGTTGAATGGTGTCAGAAGGGATACCAGATTAATAATGAGAATAGTAGCCAGCATTGAGTGTTGCTTTGAAGAAAAGATGGTGAGGGGAGATTTAAAGGCTTGAATACAATGCATAGGAATTGCCTACTTTAATTATCAGACAATGATTTAAGGGCATTCTGCAGAAAATCTAGAATTGAAATCTAGATAGTTCATCTGCAGGATGGTGGGTCTGAAACACATCCTCAAATCTGATCATTGCAGAAACTCTTGTATTTAAATTACACTGGGTTCTGAACGTGATGTGCTGTGACCGACGAGGCTAAGGACCGAGAGGGAGAGTGAGCCAGGGTGGCTTGCTTTATGGCCTACTGTCTGAGTTATTGAGTAAGTCCCTATTATTTCTTCTATTGCTCATCACTTCCTTTCCAAATAAAATTAGCTTCTTGCTGTACTGTGAATTTCTATTAATACAATTCTGAGAGCAATTTCTTTCTCCCACAAATAATCTGCTTGCTATTTAACATCTAAATATGTCCTCTGACTACTGACCATTTTGGAGTTTTTAATTTATTTTAGGGAAATATTCAAATATCTGAGATGGTGACAAGCTGAATCCAACATTTGCTGGGTGATAGGAAACAAAGTAGTGGTGGATAGATGTTTTTCTGTAATGAGGGTGCACCGCGGGAACTGGTGCTGAGACCCTTTATAGTATAAGTGACTTGGATGAGAAATAGTAGGTTTGAGTAGTAAGTTTACAGATGACTTAAAAGTTGGTTGAATTGTAAATGACAAAAATTCTTTAAGGGTATAGCTGAGGAATTTGTTGCCTTGGACCCTTGCCATTAACCAAGGGGTCCATAGACCCCAGGTTGGGAACTCCCGATATAACTGGACTTAGACCTGCTAGAATGGTGAGTATGGAATTTGATCCAGTCTATTGTGAGGTTATACGGCTAGGGAGGTCAAATTCTGGTAGGACATGTAGAGTAAATGGTAGTGTTGATGTACAAAAATTTTGGGTTGCAAGTCCATGGCTTTTTGAAAGTGGCAACACATGGATAGAGTAATGAAGAGTATGGTTGCCTTCAGAAGCTAAGGTTACTGAGTAAAGGATTAGGATCATAATGTTGCAGTTGTGAGATATGTTTGACTATGCTAAGACTTGTGTACAGTTTTTGTACCCACACAGTACAGGAGAGATACGGTAACAAAATAGAGTGCAAAAGAGTTCACCAGGATTTTGTCTGGAATGCTGTATTTATAAGGAGAGATCAGAGAGGCTGGATTTATTCTCACTGGAATGTAGGAGGCTGAGAAGTAACCTTTTGAGGTCTATAAAATATGCGACACAGATAGTGTAGATGGTCTTTTTTTCTGGGTGGGGAATTTGGAACTAGCATCTTAAGGTACACAGAAGATTATATTTATCTGGAATAAGTTAGCAGAGAGGGTAGTGGAGGCTGATACTATTACAATATTTAAAAGGTGTTTGGACAGATATTTAGCAAGGAAAGGCATAGAAGGATACATGCCTAATGCAGATAAATGGGATTATCATAGATAGTAGGCATGATGCCTGGCGTGGATGGGGTGGACCAAAGAGATCAGTTTCTGTGCTGTATAATTCAATGAATCTTAACAACCTTAATCAAAGCTTATCTTGTCAATCTTTACTCCAAGGCAAACAGACCCAGCAGGTTAATTTCTGTACATCATTCCGCAGCTCATTTAGGATATCACTCCACATATCCTGTTGAAGATTTTGAAATAACTATGTAGAGATGTGCCTAGAATTGACCAGGACACTCCAGTTCTGGTTTTTTCCAAAGTTTTCTGTAACAATTACATGATTTTATAATCTAGCCTATATTTGTAAAGTCAGAATCCCATTTGTTTGTTTACCAGCCTTTCAACTTATCTTTTTACCTTCAAAGAGCTTTCTCTTTGATTTTTGCACCCAATGTGAATCACTAGCAACACCAGTCTTTTTATTAAGACCTGTTGATCTCGAAGGTGGTAGTGATTTGGATAATGGTGCTAGAAAGTTTGTGAGCCCTGTAGAATTTTCTCTATTTTTGCATAAATATGACCTAAAATGTGATCAGGTCTTCACGCAAGTCCTAAAACTAGGTAAATAACACAAAAATATTATACGAGTTGGTTTATTTATTGAGAAAAATGAGCCAATATTACATGTATTTGTTGGAAAAAGTATGTGAACCTCTGGGGTATTACCTTCTACAAAAGCTATTTGGAGTCAGGTGTTCCAGTCTGAGATGAGATTGATATGCCTTGCCCTATATTTAAAAGAAGGACACACATTGAAAGGAAAGAGGGGGAAAATCTTGCATCAAAATCTCAGTTACAATGTAAAGAAATTAGTAGTTTGAGTACCCCTTATCTGAAATGCTTGGAGCCAAAAGTGTTTTCGATTTTGGATATTTTCAGATTTTGAAATATACAAGGGATGATTGATAAGTTCGTGGCCTAAGGTAGAAGGAGTCAATTTTAGAAAACTCAGCACATTTATTTTTTAACATAGTCCCCTCCTACACTTACACATAGTCCAGCAGTCATGGAGCATCCGGATCTTGGACCTCCAGAAAGTGTCCACAGCAGGAATCATTGATAAGTTCGTGGCCTAAGGTAGAAGGAGATAAGTTATACAGCTCTTGTTATATGCATGTGCAGTTCAACTCTTTGAGTGATTATGCAGAAAGTTTGAAGTTAATAACTCATCTCCTTCTACAAAGAAGGGATCCGTATGCTTCACGACCGCTGGACTAGGTGTGTAAATGTAGGAGGGGACTATGTTGAAAAATAAATGTGCTAGATTTTCTAAAATTGACTCTCCTGCCTTAGGCCATAAACTTCTCAATCGCCCCTTGTATAATGAGATAGCTTGGGATCGCTATCATTTCCAGCTCTGAATTTACAGTTTCAGGAAAAAGTATGAGTCCTTTGCAATTACCTAGTTGTCTGAATTACTCCTAAAATCACAATAGTAAATAAACACAATCTTCCTAAATTAATAACACAAACAATTGTACTTCTCGGCAATAATGAATACATCATTCAAACAATCACAGTCTAGGTTCAAAACAGTAAGTGAACCTTAGGGGTAATGCTTCCTGCAAAACCTATTTGGAGTCAGGTGTTCCAATCAATGAGATGAGATTGGATGTGTGGTTGTAGAGGCGCTTTGCCCTATAAAAGACCCACAAAGTCAGGTTACTACTTGAGAGGAGGACCTTCTTCTCAAGAAAGATTTCTTTGATCATGCCTTGATCAAAACTACTTTTAGGGGACTTTAGAAGAAGAATTGTAGAGATGCATGAAGCTGGAAAAGCTAGCATTTCTAAAGACCTGAGTGTTCATCAGTCCACAGCAAGAGAAATTGTCTACGAATGGAGGAAACTCCGTACTGTTTCTACTTTCCCTAGGATCGGGCATCCTGAAAAGATTACTCCAAGAGCATAGCGTGCAGGCTGAAGGAGGTGAAAAGGAACCTAAGGGTAAGAGCAGAAGACCTGCAGAAATCTCTAGATCATACTAAAATCTCTGTTCGTATATCCACTATAAGAAAAACACTGAACGAGAATGGTGTTCGTGGAAGAACACCATGGAGGGAACCACTGCTCTTCAAAAAAAAACATTGCTGCATGTCTCAAGTTTGCAAAAGACGAGCTGGATACTCCACAATGCTTATGGGACATTGGTTCTGTGGATAGATGAGACAAAAACTGAACTTCTTGGCAGAAATGCACACCACTATGTTTGGTGAAAAAAGGGCATTGCACACCAACACCAAAACCTCATCCCAACTGTGAAGCATGGTGGAAGGAGCATCATGGGTTGGGGCTGCTTTGTTGCCTCAGGACCTGGACAGCTTGCAGTCATTGAGGGGAAAAATGACTTCAAAATTCTGTCAGGGCATTTTACAAGAGAATGTCAGGGTAGCAGCCTGAAGCTTAATAGAAGTTGGATGATGCAACAAGCCAATGATCTGAAAGAACATCCAACAACAGAATAGTTTAAGAAGAAAATTTGTCTTTTGGAATGGCCAAGTCAAAGTTCTGAAGCAAACAGTTCATACAAGGAAGCCCAACAACATCCCACAGTTAAGCAGTTTTGTAAGGAAAAACGACCAAAAGTTCTTCCAAGCCCATGTGCAAGACTGATCAACAGTTACTGGAAATGTTTGGTTGAAGTTATTACTGTACAAGGGGATCACACCAGTTACTGAAAACAAAAGTTCACATACTTTTTCCAACAAATACATGTAATATTGGATCATTTTTCTCATAAATAGATGAACATGTATAATGATTTGTTATTTAATTGGGTTTTCTATCTAGTTTTAGGACACGCGAAGATCTGGTCACATTTCAGGTCATATTTGTGCAAAATAGAGAAAATTCTGTAAGTTTCACTCATTTACTAGCATCTTTGTATTTGGTGTATTTTAAAATGGATTATTTTTTTTAGGAATTATTTCTATTATGGATATAGCACTTAACTCTAAAATGTGTACATCTGTGAACCTTAGTATTGAAATGTTTCCTCAAAAAAGCAAGGTAATTAGTTCAATTCATAATTAATTTTATTGTGGAGAGGATCCTTTTCATTTGAAAGCTATGTTAGATTTGTTGCATGCCCATTTTGTGGAGTCTTTGAGGGAAGTGGAGTGTATTAGGATGCTGGCTAGTTAGCTCTCTGAACATCACTCTGGTCAATGACAGAAGGAAAAAAAGAGTCAGCCATTCGTGCTTCCACATCCTGTGATCAGATGTAATAGAAATGAGAACGTAATGAGAAAATCCTATGTTCCATGTCAATCACTTGGTGGTCTACTTTGTCAGATTAGTGCCAAACCATTATCGATTCAACTAACCAGCTGTAAGCTTTTCTATCCCACAGCCAGGCAAAGAAGTATCTCTTAACTGTATGAATTTGTAATACGTAGGATGTGAGCCTAACTGTATATTATAGGTGACTCAAAAGTGGCAATGTTACTTCTAATTGTATCTTATAGACTCTTTACATTGCTTTATGTGGCAGTTAGTCCATTCAGAACAACTATTGATCTTATTGCCACTTGTTTAAATATTAAGTATTTGGCTTCTCTATTATATTTTGGCTATCATGTATTTTTGCCTAAGTTGTAATAACTAGAATTGTTAATTTTGAGTTTCTTAGTATTTAAAAAGAAACATCAAGTATATTAACAGCATGTTTTACACTATACTTTATACTTTATTGTTGCCAAACAATTGATACTAGAGTGTACGATCATCACAGCGATATCTGATTCTGCACTTTGTGCTCCCTGGAGTACAAATCGATAGTAAATATTAAGAATTTAAATTATAAATCATAAATAGAAAATAAAAAAGGGAAAATAAGGTAGTGCAAAAAAACCGAGAGGCAGGTCCGGATATTTGGAGGGTACGGCCCAGATTGGGTCAGGGTCCGTTCAGCAGTCTTATCACAGTTGGAAAGAAGCTGTTCCCAAATCTGGCTGTATGAGTCTTCAAGCTCCTGAGCCTTCTCCCGGAGGGAAGAGGGACGAAAAGTGTGTTGGCTGGGTGGGTCATGTCCTTGATTATCCTGGCAGCACTGCTCCGACAGCGTGTGGTGTAAAGTGAGTCCAAGGACGGAAGACTGGTTTGTGTGATGTGCTAGGCTGTGTTTCATGATCTTCTGCAGCTTCTTCCGGTCTTGGACAGGAAAACTTCCATACCAGGTTGTGATGCACCCTAGAAGAATGCTTTCTATGGTGTATCTATAAAAATTAGTGAGGGTTTTAGGGGACAGGCCACATTTCTTTAGCTTTCTCAGGAAGTAAAGGCGCTAGTGGGCCTTCTTGGCAGTGGACTCTGCTTGGTTAGACAGAGTCAGGTCATTTGTGATATTGACCCCGAGGAACTTAAAGCTTTTGACCTGTTCCGCTTGTGCACCACCGTTGTAAATGGTCCGCTACTCCCTCTGAAGTCAACAACCAATTCCTTCGTCTTGCTGACGTTGAGGGATAGGTTATTGTCTTTGCACCATGTACTAGGTTCTTAATTTCCTCTCTGTACTTAAACTCATCATTACCCGAGATACGGCCTACAATTGTGGTGTCATCAGCAAACTTGTATATTGAGTTTGATGGAAACTTGGCTACACAATCATAGGTGTACAGTTAGTACAGCAGGGGGCTGAGTACACAGCCTTGTGGGGCACCGGTGGTCAGAGTGATTGTAGAGGAGAGCTTGTCCCCTATTTTTACAGCCTGGGTCCTGTCTGTGAGGAAGTTGAAGATCCAGCTGCAGATCTGAGTGCTAAGGCCCAGGTTCCGGAGCTTAGGAATCAGTTGATTTGGAATGATGGTATAAAAGGTAGAGCTGTAGTCAATGTAAGGGAGACTTACATATGCGTCTTTATTCGCCAGGTGTTCTAAGGAGGAATGTAGGGCCGGAGAGATGGCATCTGCCATTGACCTGTTGCTCCAGTAGGTGAATTGCAGAGCATCGAGGTTGACCGGTAGGCTGTGGTTGATGTGTGCCATAACCAATCTCTCGAAGTACTTCATAGCAATTGATGTCAGAGCCACAGGTCGATAGTCATTCAGGCATGCCACCTTGCTCTTCTTCGGCACCGGGATTATCATTGCCTTCTTAAAACAGGAGGAAATCTTAGACTGAAGCAAGGAGCAGTTGAGGATGTCAGCAAACACTCCAGCTAGCTCGCTTGCACAGGCCTGGAGAACCCGTCCCGGGATGCCATCTGGGCCCGTCGCCTTCCTTGGATTTATCTTCAGGAAGGCCCTCCTAACGTCCTCTTCAGTGACGTTGAATCTCGATGCCACCAGGTCCGGTTCATCCGGAGGGAGCAGGATGCTCCTTTTCTGTTCGAATCTTGCGTAGAATACGTTAAGTTCATCAGGAAGAGAAGCGCCACAGTTATTGATATTCCCAGCCTTTTCTTTGCGCCCAGTGATCTCATTTAGACCCTGCCATAGTCTACTGGCATCCCCCTGGTTAGCCTGGGCTTCCAACTTGGCTCTATATTTCCTCTTGGCACCCTTAATGGCTTTCCAGAGTTCACGCCTGGATTCCATGTAGCGACTGGTATCCCCGGAAGTAAAAGCCTCAGCTCTAGCCTTCAAAAGGGACTTGTCCTCATAATTCGTCCAAGGTTTCCGGTTAGGGAATACCCGGATCGTCATGCGAGACACACAGTCCTCTGTGCATGTTCAGATAAGGTCCGTGACAGCTGAAGCATACTCATCGAGATTAGCTGCCGAGTCCTTGTATACTAACCAGTCCACCGATTCAAAGCAGTCACAGAGGACCTCATCCGTTTCCTCCGTCCAACACGACACCACTTTTGACACCGTGACCTTCCGCTTCAGTTTCTGTTTGTAAGCCGGGAGGAGGAGTATGGCCTGATGGTCCGATTTTCCGAAATGAGGTCGTGGGACAGAATGGTAGGCATCCTTGACTGCTGTGTAGCAGTGGTCAAGTATATTCGGGCCTCTAGTGGGGCAGGAGACATGTTGGTATAACTTTGGCAACGCCTTTCTGAGGTTGGCCTGGTTAAAGTCCCCAGCTGTAATGAGCAAAGCCTCCGGATACCTGGTCTCAGGTTCACTGATGTTGGCATACAGTATGTTCAGAGCACACTCCACGTCCACCTGGTGGGGGAATGTAGACCGCTGTCAGTATGACCGAGGTGAATTCCCGTGGCAGATAGTAGGGACGACACTTCATCGACAGGTGTTCCAGGTCCGGGCTGCAGGAGCTTGTCAGTGCCACTGTGTCTGAGCAGCACACAGTGTTGATCAGTAGGCAGACACCATCTCCCCTCGTCTTGTCTGAAGGCGCCGTGCAGTCCATCCGATGGATCGAAAATCTCTCTGGTCGGATGGCACAGTCGGGGGTGGCAGGGGAGAGCCAGATCTCAGTGACACAGAATACACAGCAGTTCTGCATCTCCCTGCAGTAGGTGAGTCTCCCTTTAAGATCATCCACCTTGTTCTCTGTGGCTTGCACATTAGCTAGTAGGATGGTGGGCATAGGAACCCTGAAGCCCCTCAGCAGCCCAGCTCTTTTCCCACGCTTCCTCTGTAAATAGTGCATCTTTCCAGGTTTCCATCGATGCAGTGTGTTGTTGTCAGGTCTTTGAGGTTGGTGGACGTGTCCCATGGGGATCGATCGGTGGGTCACGTCACGGGCGCTCTGGGTCGGGCCGAGTGACGGGGGAGGCTCCGCTGCCACTTCCAGCTGCCAGGGGCCCGGGCTGTCGATTGGGTCTGGCCCCGAAGCCAACACTTAATCCCGGAGGGCCGGGCTCCTGGCTGAAACAAGTCCTTGAGCTGAGTCACGGTTGCGGAGGCCTCACTTCCGGCAGCTGTGGATGTCCACCAACGGGGCTTTACGGTGGTTGCTCCGGGGAAGCATCTGGGGCACCTTGAGGTCTCCGACTTCACTTCTTTTTGGTTGTCTGCTCCAGAGAGGTGCTGGTTGGAATGGGCCGCGTCTCCAAGCGCTCCGGTATGGTAGCAGACCGCGGGCCTTCGGGAACGTGGTGGGCCTCGGACCAGGCCTCGCTGGTCAGGTCCAGGTGTGGTCCGGAGTTGAAGAAGCAGTTCTGGCGCGGTGGTCTCCAGCTGGGTCAGTAGCTTCGCCAGGGTGTTGTTGATCTTGCTAGATGTAGCAGATTGGAGGGTTAGAAGGGTTTCTCGGGTATAGGATAGTGTTGAGGGCAGTTTGCTCGGGAGAGCACGCGCAGAGTCGCCAGATACCAGCGCCATCTTGAAAAATAAACAGGATAAAAATAAAAACTGGTTTAAATGCAAGTCAAGGTGAGTCTCTTGGAGGTTGTTCTAAACAATATGCTTTGTCATTGTGAACTGATTTTGGTTTCAATATTATACTTTTAATGATTTGGCTTACTCTTAAATTCTTAAACAACACTCAATTTGATTTACCCAACCTAATATAAAATGAAAGCTGAGTGTATTGGATATAGTAAAAGCTATAGGCCTTGACAGTTTGCATCCGTAGAATGAAAATTTTCCCTATAGAGCTAGTTGCACAAGCTTTCACTGCTGTATCAGTGCAGTACCCTAGCACCTCCCCAAAAAATATCAATGAGAATCAAAGGAATACTTGTGATTGGAATAATATGTAAAGAAAGCTCTCATTTGGGAGCCCAATCATGATGGTTCAGAACATTGCTGCAGGAAATTCTTGAGGCAATGTTGTAAGCAGAGCTATCTCCAGCTGATGCTTCATTGAGTTTCCATCATTAAAAGGTGAAATGGATTTTATGTTCCACTTGTAATGTGGTAAGAATGGAGCCTTTGCCTACAAGCAGCAAGACCTGAAAGATGCTCAATTATCAGCAGATAAGTCTAACATTTGCATGTAACATGTGTCACATGCATGTGTAAAGTAACATTTTGCATTACACAATTAATGGTGTGGCCCTCCATTGGTCGAGGACAACCATAGATGTTGCATGCTAGCTATCTATGATGGTGCAGTGCAATCTGTGGCTGATGAGACAAATGCGAAAGTAGCAATTTCTGTTGAAAAGATCACATCTATAAGTGGTCTCAGCTCTGCTAGAGATGCAGCATTCCTTTCTATGGGCCCATTTGTCTTTTCTTGCTTTCAGGAATAGGTATAAAGTCACAAACATCCTTGTAGCACAGTTGGGAGCAGCCAACAGTCCTCCTGCCTGAAGGCAGCTCACCGTAGAGTGTGTTTTTTGGGATGCAGCCAGAATAGCCTATGCTGCCTGACTAGTGTATATGCGCTAAGGAAGCTGGGACGAGAGAAAACCTCAGCATTGGGTGTTCTGTCTCTCCAGGAGATGCCCAAGATGTGTACAAAGATGCCTTAAATAGGTGTTGAACTTTCTCTCCTGCTTCACCATTAGACCATAAGACATAGGAGCAGAATTAGGCCTTTTGACCCATCAAGTCTGCTCCACCATTTCATCTTGGCTGATCCACTCAGCCCCAATCTCCTGCCTTCTCCCCGTATCCCTTCATGCCCTGACCAATCAAGAATCTATCAACCTCCCAAAAATATACATAAAGACTTGGCCTCCACTGCTGCCTGTGCCAAGATTTCCACAGATTCACCACTCTTTGGCTACAGAACTTCTTCCTCATCTCCATTCTAAAAGAATGCTTCTCTATTCTGAGGCTGTTACTCTCCCACCATAGAAAACAACTTATCCACATCCATTCTATCAAAACCTTTCACCATTCAGTAGGTTTCAATGAGATCATCTCTCATTTTTCTGAATTCCAGTGGATACAGGCCCAAAACCATCAAATGGTCTTCATATGACAAGCCATTCAATCCTGGAATTGTTTTCGTGAACCTCCTTTGAACCCTGTCCAGTTTCAGTGCATCCTTTTTAAGATAAAGGGCCCAATTGCTCACAATACGCCAAGTGAGGCCTTGCCAGTGCTTCAAAGTTTCAACATTACATCTTTGCTTTTATATCCTAGTCCTCTTGAAGTGAATGCTGACATTGCCTTTGGCTTCCTCACCACAGACTCAACCTGCAAGTTAACCTGCACAAGGACTCCCATGTACCCTTTGCGCCTCAGTTTTTCATATTTTCTCTCCACTTAGAGAATAGTGAACCCTTTCATTTCTTCTATCAAAGTGCATGACCATAGGACAGCATAAGGAAACATCATCAGGGCAGCAACTACTTAAAAGGGAGGTAGATCCTCCTCCTAAGGACAATTGGAGATTGCTGTTAAATAGTGACCTTGTCAGCAATCCCATTTTCTGTAGCCAAATATAAATCCAATTCCTTTGGGTAAGATACTTCAGGAGCAGATTTGCAGAAATATTAAGCTGGAACTGCTTGGACATAATTCAAAAAAATTACTGTCAATTTCTTAGTGTGATCAGTTAAAGCGTCTGCATGACTTTTAATTCAGCCATACACAAAGCATGTATTTCCTTTGGCTTTCTTTTATTATTACATTATGTGTGTATCATTGTATGCAATCTCTCTCTGGTTATTGTCAGCCCAATGGAGTGTCAGGCATTGTATATCTTGGAAATGCTTATTCTAAATCTTATTATTCTTGAAAAAAATTGAGAAGCTATAGTGCTTAATGCAGCATAAAAATATTTTAAAAGACATAATAGAGATAACTCCAAGTTTGTTGGGTTCACAAAAGGCAAATTTTTTGGTTTGACTGTACTAGTGCACTCTTTTTATTAAACAATACAAGAAAGCATACCACATCGCTGTATATTTTGCATGTATTAGTATTTCTTCAATTATTCCATGGATATAGATTATGCAGAGTAATTGTCAGGTAACTCAGATCAGAAACGAAAGGAACCCCTCAACCCCAGAACTGAAGGGCATGGGTGATGTTGAAGAATATAGTAATTCACAATCATGATATTGTAAATATTAACTGAAGCCCAAATAGAGTGATTTCAGGATAAAGTAATTTATCCAATGAAAGTAATGAAATGTATGACCGCTGTATCAATATATCATTTGCATTTCATAGGGAAAATGTTAGAAACTAAGGCACAAGTGCACTTGGAAAAATCCAAGGTAATCGGCATAGTCAATATGGTTTTGTAAAAAAAAGTCATGATTGACCAATTCATTGAAACTTTTCCAAGGACTGAAGTGCTGTTGGAAAAGGAGATTTGGTAATACTGAGAAAATGCATACATCTGTGTGGTGAACTTTTTTAGCACGTGTTCTTATTTGGTGATATCTCCTTTTGAAAAAGAAACAAATTCTCTTGCATGCCAATTTAATTTGAGAAACCATGATCATCGATTAATAAATTAATAACAATAATTAAGAATTATTTTATGTGAAATGTTGAGTCCTGTTGTTTACTAATGAAAGTAGGAGGCAGCTTGAAATGAAACATTTTAGAAAACATTTTTTAAAAATTAATGTTCTTTTGAAAAGGCAATATTTCTACAGTTTTATTGTACCTCACATATAACATACAAAATGTGAACGTGAAATTATAATCTTTGATGCATATTCATAAAGGAATAAGGAAAGGAAAATTAAACACATGCAAGTGTGTAGAAGGAATCAAATTGCGCGAACAACCAAACTAAAAGTTGATGTGGTAGATGTGACAGTTTAACCTTTAAATCGTCATTTCTTACACCATGGCAAGAATAAGCTTAGCACCAAGACTTAAGATGGCCACCTGCATCAGCAAGGTCTCTCCCATGCAGAAATTTCCCAGCAGACAGGAGTTTCAAGATGTGCTGTCTTAGCTCTTCTGAAGAAGCACAAAGAAACGGGTAAGATTGAGGACCAGAAACATAGTGGTTGGCCACAGAAACTGAGTATGGCAGATGAAAGACATATCAAACTAATGTCCCTTCTAAATCAGAAGAAATCCAGCACTGCTGTCAGCTCTAAACTCTCAGAAACCATTGGTACCCAAGTACATCCCTTTATAGTCTGGAGAAGTCTTGTCAGAAGTGGTCTTCATGGAAGAGTTGCTGCCAAACAGCCATTCCTCCAAAGTGGACACAAAGCCAAGAGATTCACCTATGTACAAAAACACAAGGACTGGGGTGCTGAATAATGACAGGAGTGCTCTGGACTGACATCAAAATTTTTTGGCTCAGACAGTTGAAAGCTTGTAGAAGAGCTGGAGTGCACAGGATGAGTGTTTATAACCAACAGTGAAGCATGGCGGAGGTTCCCTGCAGGTTTAGGGCTGCATTTCTGCAAATAGGATGCTGAACTGGTCAAAATTAATGGAGTCGTCTGTAATGAAAAGTACAGGCAGATTCTCATCCATCACACAATAGTATCAGGGAGACGTCTGATTAGTCCCAATTTCATTCTGCAACAGGACAATAACCTCAAACACACATCTAAAGTTTTAAAGCACTATCTTCAGCAAAAAGAAGAACAAGGTGTTCTGCAATAGACGATATGGCCTCCACAGAGCCTTGATCTCAATATCATTGAGGTGGTCTGGGATTACCTGGAGAGACAGAAGCAAGTGAGGCAGCCAAAGTCTGTAAAAGAAATATGGCAAGTTCTTCAAGATACTTGGAGCAACCTATCAGCTGATTTTTCTTATAAAACTGCACGACTGTGTACCTAAGATGGTTGCAGTTTTAAAGGCAAAGGATGGTCACACCAGATATTGATTTGACAGTCTTTTTTGTTTACAGTTTACTGCTCTTTATAGTAATTTTTTGAAATCTAGAAGCTTTTCATTTCATTATTTTTGAAAGCATTGTTATGTTACAGAACTGTCCCTAAGACTTTGCACAGTGCTGTATAATGAGGAAATATGTATAATTTAAATAGCTTATGTTAGTATAAAGTGCTCACAATGTGGCTAAACATCCCAAGATGCTTCCAGATCCCAAGGTTGTCTACATGGACTTTAGCAAGGCCTCTGACAAGTCCCAAGTGGTAGGCTGGGCTGAAGTGCTAGATCACATGGGATTTTGAGTGAGCTAGCCAGTTAATTACAAAATTAGCTTAGTTAAAGGAGTCAGGGTGTGGTGCTGTTCAAATTGGAGGTCTGTGACCAGTCAGTGTTACAGGGATCTGTGCTCAATTCACTTGTTGGTCATCTGTATTAATAATTTGGTTGGCAGTGTTAGTGTGATTATGAATGCCAAAATTAGTGGTATATGACAGTTATCGAAGATTATAATAGATTAGATGCTAACTGCATTTCATTGGCTTTGTATCTGTACTCGGCACAATGACAATAAAGTTGAATCTAATCTAATCTTGATGAGTTAGGGAAATGGATCAAGGAATACAGATGGAATGTAACTTAAACAAGTGTGTTGAGTTGTATTTTGGTCAGTTAAACCAGAACAAGGCCTGCACAGTAAACAAGGCACTCAAGAGTGTAGAATAGAGACCACAAGGAGCAGATACATGCTTCCCTGAAAGTGGCAGTCCAGTAGTTAGGGTGATGATGAAGGCATTCAGCATAATAGTTTTCACCAGTCAGGGCATTAATACTAGTGTTAAGGTGTAATTCTGTAATTTTACAAGTGAGAGTATTGAGTGCAGCTTCAGTTGCCCAACAGTAGGAAGGATGACATCAAGCTGAGAAAAGATTTAGGTTGCAGAGACTGGAGGGTTTGAGTTAAGAGAGGCTGGATAACCTGGGATTATTTTACCACTGGGAGACTGAGGAGTGAGCCATTTAGAGGTATACAAAATTGTGAAGGGCATCAATAAGGTGGCCATAGATTTAAGCTGAGAGGGGAATGCTTTAAAGAGGATCAAATTATTATTACAAGACAATTCTGCTAGTCTTCGGCTGTATAATAATTAAATGGGGCCAGTATAATTTTGGCTGAATAGATTTTTTTAATGATTTTTGGTGGTTCTTGATTTTAGTTTTTCTGATTTGTTTTGAGATGTGTCAATCTGGGTGCAAGACACTGGGATTTGTGTAATGTCTCTGAATGATGAAACTGTTATCCTGCACTTTAGGTCATGGATTGAGTTTTCACTTCTACTTAAGAGGTGAAGCAGGTTGATTCAGTAAAAATATTGGAAAATGATATGGAAATGTACAGATATAAGAAAAGCAACACACACAAAACCCTAGATGAACTCAGCAGGTCAGGCAGCATTTATATAAATGAATAAACAATTGACGTTTTGGGCTGAGACCCTTTATCAGAGTAGAGAGTGATAGGTGAAGCTAGGTGGGCGGGAAAGGTAAAGGGCTGCAGAAGGAGGAGAGGAGAGTGGTCCAAGGTAGAAAGGGGTATCAGGCAAATTAAAAGGCAGATGAGGAGAAGCGGTAAGAGGCCGGAGAAGGGAATAGAAGAAAAGGGAAGAGGGAGAGGAAAAAACGGAAAAAAGAAAATACTGTAAGAAGGAATCGTTCATCCCATCAGTTTGGAGGTGTGAAGACAGAATGAGGTGTTGTTCCTCCATTCTGAATCTCTCAGTGACTGACCATTTCAACTACATTCCCTATCCCCGTTCTGATCTATCAGTCCATGGCCTACTCTTCTGCCACAATGAAGCCATTCTGGCATCTTTCCCCTTCCTGTCCAGTCCTGATGAAGCATCGCAGTCCAAAACATTGAGACTGTTTATTCATTTCATTTATTCATTTCAATTGATGCTGCCTGACCTGAGTTTCTTCAGCATTTTGTGTGTTAGTCTGGATGTCCAGCATCTGCAGAATCTTGCTATATACGAACAGAAGTTGGAGTTAGAGTAGATAATTTGGTCCCTTGAGCTAGCTCTATCATTCATCAAGGTTATTTCTAATCTGCTACCTCATTGCCATTTTTCTTGCAGTATCCCCATTGTCCATGATTGTCTTATTTGTCAAATTTTGTTTTGATAGAACACAATCATTGAGATTGAAATCATCGTCCTCCAGAGTAGAGAATTTAACTCTGGAAAATTCTTTACCTTAGAGTGAAAACATTACTTGTCCTAAATTTCTATTCTAGTTTCTGAGATTCTGATCCCTGATTTTAGATAATTCATCAAGGGAAAATATTCTTTCTGAACCAAGCCTATTAAGCCTTACAAATATTTTGTAAGCTTCGATGCAATCTTATAATTTTAAACCCCGATATATCACTGCTTATTTGATCTCCACTATCACTGGAACCAGTCTAATGAACTTCTGCTCCACTTTTCTATTGCAAGTAAGGAGACCAAAATTGCATACATTGCACTAGGGACTGTCTCACTAGAGCTCTATATGATTGAAGTAAAACTTCTTTAGTCTTGTACTGTCTTATAATGGCAACATGTTGCTTTCCTAATTACTTGCTGAATCTACTTGTTGGATTTCAGTGATAAGTACTGATACCTTGAACATCAGTATTACCCAATTTCACCATTAATCTTTTTTAAATTTTGCACAACAGAATGAATAAACTTCATATTTACTGCATATCTTTGCTGCATATCCTATATGCCATGTGTCTACCTGTTCAACCAGTTCATCTATATTTCATTAAAGCCTGTAAATTCTCCATATGCAACCCACTGATTTTGTGTCATTAGTTAAGTTGAAGCTATGAAGGGTACTGGACCTGAAAAATTAACTTTTTCCTTTTTACATCTGTTTTCTTTTTGCTCTGAAATGGTATTCAATCCCTCAGCTTTTCAACAGCTGGTACAAGAGCTGAGAATTTGAAAGAGAAAAGTACATATCTTAAATCTTCAGTTGCTCCTGCAGATGTATTTTGGCACTAATTTGTTACATGTTGATTGCACAGTTTGAGCAGATAATCTGATTGATAGTGACAGAACAAACACCTTGATCAAGGCATGTCCAGTGTATCGATCAGGCTGCCTTTTATAGTTTAATTTTAATTTAATTTTAATAGGATATCCTCTTGCTCGGCGGTAGTATTAGCCTAGAGTATTGGTACTCTTTCACTTTCTCTTGATAAGCCGCAGCAGGGTACTATTGTATATATTTGGGCAACGTGCCATCAGAATTACCACATCGAGAGCTGCAGATTGCACCCCATCTGCTAAGTACAGTGGCACTTTAATGCAATGGCAAATTTAGTAAGTTGGGCCCAGTTCTTCTGATGGTTTAATCCTTTCAGCATCCCACTTAGCTTGAAGGCATTGTGGCTTTCTTTGAAGTAAGGCACAAAGCTTTTAATAGCAGGGGGTGGTTTCAGAGAACATCTGCTGAATGTTTGCTGTAAGTGATCATTGAGGATAACAGATCTATGGAGAAAACATAGAGAGACACATGGAAAAAATTGAGAAGGTATTCACCAAAATGGTTCTTCTGTTAATTGTCTAATAACTCTTGTCAAAACATCACAATTGATCAATGTCCTACACAACTGTGCTTTGGTATCTTGGTGATTGCTCTATTGGCCATTATAAAATATATAGTGCATTAGTCACATCAAAGTAGCTGATATTTCCTGGTGAAGCTTGGCTTGTAAGTTGTACAAGTTGAAACGTCACTATTTAATTCATGACTTTTAAAAGCTTTTTGAAATGGTAGCTGTTAGCCCTTAGAATTTACATTGTAAGCAACCAAGCAGGTTTGCATGTCAGTTGTTCCCAGTTGAGTTTGTTAGGTTCCTCTGTGAATGTGCTTTTGTTTTATTTTTAATGTTATTCAGACACAGTAATGCATCAACAGACACAGATGTACAGAGTTGAGTTTCAGAAAATATTGTTTCCAATTTTTGCCAACAAGTCACAGCCATTAAGGCCTGGCCAAACTCCCTAACTTTGAAGTAAAATAGCTTTGTGCCTTACTTCAAAGAAAGCCACAATGCCTTCAAGTTAGGGAGAAAGACTGTAAGTTAGGCCAGGTCTTAATGGCTGTGACTTCTAATTTATGCGGGCTGCTCAATTTAGACCAAAGTGTGCACTTGCATGCATGTCCTGGGTCAGGACCTGCATTGGATACAAAATATTGATTTCAAATAATAATCTGGACCTACAGTTTAAGCTGCAAAAAGGTTTATATGTAGCTAAATATTTTTCATTATTTCTGGATACTTTAAATTTAAGAATATTTATTCATTTTGCCATTGAAACATACTTAAATGTTTAAGTTTTTGAATGTTTCTAAATATTAGAAAATTAAGTTCAACAATTATGACATGGGAGTAAATTCTACCACCCCCTGCTTTCTCTACTGAAGCTCTAACACAGATGGCTAGCCAAATGTAGTATGACCTAATGTTTCAGAAGTCACATGGTAAGCAGTGAAGATTTAACTTCCACAACTTTTTTAATGGACCAGAAGTTTTTTTTTTCTGATGTAAAGGATGTGAAGTCAAACTCAGCAGAGGGTTGCAAGTAAAGTGCAAATATAAATAATTAATCTGGGAGAATGCTCAATTGATCTGATGTTTGTGGCATTTGAGGTCAGAAATTAGTGATTTTTTTGTCTCGTTTAATTGGCTCATCCAAGACTAGATATTGCACAAAAACATGACAGTGAAATAACGGCAGAAATACTTGCAACATTTGCGTCAGGCAGCATCCATGGAAAGAAAGCCAGTTAATGTAGGATAAATGATCTTGGACTTGACTTTAATTGTTTCCCTTTCCACTGATGCTGCCTAACTCACTGACTGTTTCTGGTATTTTCAGATTTCCAGCATCTATTATTATTGATTTTATTTCTCCCAGTATGATAGAGCTATAGGGGTGAGGAAAGGTAGCTGGGAGTTAGAACTGCCTGCAGTCTTTGCACCTATAGTTGGATATTGCTGCTAAAGGACAACAGAATGGGTTGGGGACAAAAATGCATTCTTGTGGATCCATAAGACAGATTTATCAGGATGGGAAGAGGTCCCATTTCTTTTTGTACTGTAACTTGATAAATGTGAGGTAGATGAGCAATATCGAAGAATAATTGATCTGACATATCATTGATTTAGATCATCTTGGTTAAAAATATGCTTTCAATGTGTAGTACGGTTAACGGGACCAGCAGTTAATCGGGACTTATTTGGGAGAACTTTTTTTTAATAAAACAAGCTTATTGAGAAAATAGGCTGGATTCCCTTTGTTTATTTGGGATGCTGTGCCATTTAATTGGAACAGAAGACTGTTGCCAAACAGTTTTTAACTTGCATCAGTTGTTGCACTTGTGTGGCCATTAGACACTATACTATGCTTGGAGCGAACAGTTTTAAAATAGCATCAGTTGTGTTTGCTTGTGTTCAAAAAGCAGTGATTTTTGTCACTGATAGTTGGCAAGAAATGAGCAGTAAGACAATTCCGAACTGTTGCTAACTGCAGTTTCAAGCATTCAGGCTTGGATATGCAAGAAACAGCCCAGAGTGAGAATGAAACAATTCCACTACTTTAACAAGTTAGGAACTACAAAGAATTTAAAGTTACTGACAGTCACCTTATATGTTACAATGCAAGTGAAGATTTACAGGATGCAATCGTCAAAAGTCTGGTATGGAAACACCAATGCCCTTGAACGGAAAATCTTATAAAAAGTGGATAAGCCCCAATCTATCACAGGTAAAGCCCTCTCCACCACTGAGCACATCTACATGGATTGTTGTTGCAAGGAAGCAGCGTCTATCATCAGGGACTCCCACCACCCAGGTTATGTTCTCTTCTCATGCTGCCATCAGGAAGAAGGTACAGAGGCCTCAAGACTCACACCAGCAGATTCAGGAGCAATTACTACCCTCAACCATTAGGTTCATGGACTAAAACTGATTCCCAATTTACTGGAATCCTCTGCATTTCAGAAAATGCTTCGCTCAACTTGCCTCATCATTGAAATGTTCCTACAACCTATGGACTCACTTTCAAGAACTCTTCATCTCATGTTCTGGATATTTATTGCTTATTTATAAATTTATTTATAAATGGGGGCTGCTAGCCTCCCCTGGTTCCCTTATTTAAGACCACAAGACAGGAGCAGAATTAGTCCATTTAGCCCATCGAGTCCGCTCCGCCATTCTATCATGGTTGATCCTCCCCCCCCCTTCTCAGCCCCACTCCCCAGCCCTTCTCCCTGTAACTTTTGATGCCATGTTCAATCAAAAACCTATCAAGCTCTGCATTAAATACACCCAACAACCTGGCCTCCGCAGCTGCCTATGGCAACAAATTCACCACACTTTAGCTAAAGAAATTTCTCTGCATCTCTTTTTTACCCTCCTATCCTGAGGCCGTGCCCTCTTGTTCTAGACTCCCCCCCCCCCCCAATGAGAAACATTCTTTCTATATCTACTCTGTCCAGGCCTCTCAACATTTGAAAAGATTTAATGAGATTCCCCATTATCCTTGTGAACCTCCTCTGAACCCTCTCCAATGCCAGCACATCTTTTCTTAGATGAGGAGGCCAAAACTGCTTACAATTTTTTTTCAGCCCAAGCTGGTTAAAACCTGAGGTATGGGCATAGCCAAACATGCTCATTTGTCAATTGCGTGGAAGCTTTGGACACTACGTCACTTTTTTTAATATACAGTATTTCTGTTTTTGCATATTTTTAAAAATCTATTCAATATATGTAATTGTTTTACTTGTTTATTTATCATGTTATTTATTTTTAAAATATTTTTTTCTCTCTCTCTGCTAGATTATGTATTGCATTGAACTGCTGCTAAGTTAACAAATTTCACGTCGCATGCCGGTGATGATAAACCTGATTCTGATTCTAGTGGTGTTTAGTGTTGTGGCTTTCTAAAGATTTACGTAGATATTACTGTGTCACCCTAATTGTTTAATACTATTTAGTGCCTTTGAGGGGACACAGATTGTAGATATTACTATTGGGACAAAGTTTTTATTATTATTACTATTATTATTGTATTTGCAGGCTGTTGTCTTCTGCATAGTACAAGTTTGTAGTTTGACACCCAAATTGGTGTGTTTTTTCATTGATTCTATCACGGTTATTATTCTATTATGGATTTATTGAGTATGCCGCAAGAAAATGAATCTCAGGGTTTTATATGATAACATATATTTACTTTGATAATAAATTTACTTCGAACTTTTGAACTCTGAAAGCAGTCCAGTATCTTCGTTGGTTTTGTTCATTTACAGTCAAAGGAACACTGGATGAATTCTGATAATTATTAGGAAGTAATACAGTTTTATAGTACTGTTAATAGTTTTGATGGTGTTCTAATTTGATACTCAATTAAATGGCAGTTTATCATTTTTATATCTTTTGAACTCTTTCCATGAAACTTTGTCTAATCGGGGCAGCCACTTAACTGGGCCTAAATATACTGTTCCCAATGTGTCCACTAGAATCCAGTGTATTTCTGAACATGCTAGTTTTGTAATTATTCCACAAAATTTGAAATGTTTTCTAATTGTGTTGTTCCTTATTAGACCTTGTAACGCATCAGGCGATATTTTTGCCATTTCCTTTGCATTTGTTGGTAATTTATGAGGCAGAAGTGCTAGCTCAACACTCAACCTAGCACAGATGGAAAGCGTGTAAGGAGCTGGCTGGGTTCTAACCTGGAACCATTTGCCTCAAAGTCCGGTGGTAATGCCATTACATCACAACTGGCTTAATGTCACTTGACTAAAATGAATTAATGTTTTCCTCAATGTAGTAAAACTTAAGGAGAGATTGTTAAGAGGTTTGATATTGTATAATTGTTGCAAGTACCCTAAGTAAAGCAACAGCTTCCTTGTTGCAACTCACACAAAATGCTGGAGGAACTCAGCAAGTCAGGCAGTCTCTATGGAGGGGAATAAACTGTAAACATTTTGGGCCAAGACCCTTTGGTTTCTTGAACATGTTGTTTGGCTCTGAGCCCTTTTAAATTTACGGTAGCTGATATAGATTGGTCTGTGCCACCATTGAAAGTTGGGGTTACCTTGGGGACCCCAGAGTTGCTAGTTAACTGCAAACAGGCCATGCTGAGTCAGGAAATAAAGAAGGGTTCCATGACAACATAATCTTAACTATTGTGTAACCACTAGAATCCTCATCAGAGAGTGAGTGGTTGGTGTGGTAAACCATGAATTTAGGGTTACCTGTCTGGACATGACTGGACACGCCCCTCTGCTGACTGCTCCTGTGGCTCCTCCCACAGAACCCTGAATAAAGGCGATTGTGTCACTGCTCCTGCCTCAGTCCAGGACAGACATACAGCATGGAGGTGGATCCATTTTACTGTTAATAAAAGCCTTTCAGTATTTACTCTACTTACAGTCTTTTGGAGTAATTGATAGTGCATCAATTGGTGATGGGTAGTAATCACAGGAGGCCTTTTTGTAGTTTTGATGGATAGAGTTAATGTCCAAGGCAGTGGATCTAATTTTTTTTTTTGTTTTAGCAGTGAGTTCATTGCATTGGAGCAGTGCTCATCGTGGGAAGTGAAAGCATCCCATTAGTCTTGACCAATATCTTGTAGATTGTTGGAAGGCCTTGGGATGTCAAGAAGTGTGTCAATTGTCACACTATCCTTGCTCTCTCACTCTGCTCCTTTGTTTATTTTTGTTTTTGCAAGTCCATTTTAGATTCTGTTTAATGGTGGCACCAGCATAGGCCCTGTGTAATTGTGGTAAGACATTCTTGCTCATGTACACAAAATCTCTTTTGATAAAGGCCAACATTTACCCCTTTGCTGCTTGCTGCACCTGTAAATTTGCTTTTAGCTGCTTTCAGTGAATGGTGTACAAAATCACCCAGATCCCTTTGTTCATCGTTAGCAAATTGATCATGATTTAAATGATTATTGCTGCTGAAATAACTTCATATTTGCCAACATGGGGTAAATGCTGTGTGGTGTTGCCTATTCACTCAGTTAGTCCAAATCACCTTGAGGCTTTGTATCTCACTTTTCAAGCATATTTAGTTTTGTCATTGGCAAACTGAAAAATATTACATTTGGTTCGAACCTCTTAAATCATTGTGTGTATCTGGGTCTCAGGCATGGATTACTGTGATATCCCATTATTCACTTCCTGCCATCTTGATCCTTGTAGAATCACTGAAAAATGTAACATGGAAACTGACTCTTTGGCCTCCTGAGTCCATACTGATCAACAAGCAGCTTTTTACATTTAACTCTGTTTTGCTTTCTCCCTACCCCCAAACAGATTCTGGAATTTTTAGTTATTAGAATAACAGCAATCACTGTTGAGCCCAATAGTATGAATAACTATTTTGCCTTTAGTATTGGTCCTCTTAGTGTTGGGTAACCCAGTGATTTGATTTAATGCTGCTATAATTTTTACTTGTGTCACAATCAGCATTTATTGGAAATCTACCGTTGCCCTTGAGAAGATGGTCAAATCTCTGGAACTGCTGCAGTCCGTCTGGTAAAAGGGCTTCCTGGGTGTTATCGGGTACGGAATTACAGTGATAATAAAGAAATGCTGATATTTCCAATCAGTGTGCGACTTGAAGCCGAAAGGTGGCAGTAATTCCTTGTGCCTACTGAGCTTGCCTTTGGCACTGAGTTTGTTGGTTCAGAGATACATCTGGAATTGTTTAGGTAAATAAACTTTGTGCAGCCACTGTGGAAGTGTAATGATGGAGGAAATGAATAAAATTGTGGACAAGTTGCTTTGTCCAGGTTAATGTTGAGGTTTGACTCGAGTTGCCGCTGTACTCACTAAATCAACTGGATATTATTCATTCCTTGCGCTTGATGTGTCAATGGATTGTTAAGAGGCAAAATGATCACTGTAAAACACTCCCAGCACTTAAGACCTGCCTTCAGGTAGATGGCACTTAATTGAGTTCATGCTCAGCAGCTTTTCCACCATGCTCATCCCGTTCCAGAACCTTCAGTCACAAACAGGAAGTACCTACCTGAAGGGATGAGAAGGCTTTGCTTTATGAAGTTGGAAATTCTCCATTTATTCCCACTAAATCAGAATGTGAGGTTGTTTCTGAAATGCCAAGCACTCGATCGTATGCATTTTAGGTTCACTGCTGGAACATGTATAGTCAGACCCTTGGGACTATTATGAGATGATGTATTTCAATTTCTCAGTTTCACCTCCACCTGTTCACACAAATATTTCACTGAATAAACTTGGCAGGAATCTCAGAATTGCCTTTGGCTGGTCACATGATAAGTATTTCAGCATTCCAGGTGGTTAGCTGATTGGGTTCAGCACTCAATCCTCCTCCTGTGCAAGGTCTCCTTTCCCTGACTTCCAGAAAGATTAAACCTTTATTCCATAACGTGTTTTATTCCAAAAGACCTGGAATGGAAATTTTTATCAATAAATCATAATGCTCATGCATGTAAGTTACTGCCACATCCAAATATACCCACTGGTACTAAGATTGACAGGTAAAAAAGAACATGGGAAGGGGATAAATACTGAACATTTGTTTAATCTACATGAGGCAAAGTTGTAAAATTTGTCCTTCTATCAAATCATTCCCTTAAGACCATAAGACATAGCTGAATTAGACCATTCAGCCCATTGAGTTTGCTCCCCATTCTCCTGCCTTCTCCCTGTAACCTTTGAAGCCCTGATTAATCAAGAATCTATTGACCTCCAGACCTCCACCTTAAGTATACCCACTGACTTGACCTGCACAATTCGTGGCAACGAATTGGACAGACTCATCATTGTCTGGCTAAAGAAAATTTTCTTCTTCTCTGTTCTACGTAGTCAATAGACCACAAGATAGCTTGCTTATCTCAAGCAATATAATGAAACATCCATGTCTTTTTTTTTAAATATAAAATTGTACAAATATCAGTGAAAATTCGAAAGTCTTAAAGTTCTCAGTACATACAGGCCATGAAACCTAACTAACAAGCAAACAACGATCATGCTCGTTGATCTGAGACATACTTTTAATTTGAGGTTTCCAAATAAAGCAAAAAGTTAACTTTTACCTGATCTCAGTCTTGGGGTAACTTAATTTGGGTTTTCAGCAATTAATGTTGACCCATCTGAACTTGCACACAGCTACACCTTAATTCATTTTTCAGTTATTGGGTACTGAATGGTCAGATGTCCTGGACTTTGCAATTGAAGATTGCACCAGCAAACAATGTTATCATATTTGGCATCCGCCAGATGGTTCATGAATCTGCTTCTTTCACATCTTTTTCTTTCACATGTGGTTCTGGTACTGTTGGAGCTTGTGATGGTGTGTTTTCAGGCCGATTGAGCCATCTGGCACTTTGCTGCCTCCAGGAGGGTTCAGGGAGGCGAGCAGATTTCTCCAGGCCAAGAAGCTTGGAGACTGGGTGCAAGCCCATGGTCGACTCCATTTCTCGTGGATTAAAATGTCGAGGAAGATTGAAAATGTGGAGGCGAGTGTTCTCTGCTGTCTACCAGACTCTCGCTCACTGCTGCTGGAGAAGGTGTCTGTGCTTGATGGTCTCTCTTCCTCTGGCTCGCTGTTCCTGAAGGAAGGTCCCTGCATTCGAATGATATCTCCCTTGATGCTATTGGAGAATGATGCTGGAGCAACGTTTAGTAAATGCAGTTTGTGGATTGGACTGTAGTTTACGTTAAGTTTTCTGGTTCTGGTCGCTTCTTTTCCTGTCGCTGTTTTTGGGCAACTTTGAATTGAGCGGTCTACAGATAATGAACACTGAGCTGAACTGGAGATGGACTCTTTAGTTTGTGTTGTTATCATGTGTTTTTGCTCATTCTATTTGTTTTTTGCGCTGCGGGGGGATGTTGATGGTTCTCCTTGTTCGGGTTCCATGGCTTTCTTTGTTTTGTGGCTGTCTGTGGAGAAGCCAAATTTCAGGGTTGTATACTGCATAAATACTTTGATAATAAATGTACTTTGAACTTTGATAAAGAAAAAACATTTTCCTTATGCTTAAGGTAAACTTCAAGTCTAATGAGCCTTTGTTTTTGATGATCTGCTTATTGTTATTAGATACGATATAGGGTGGTGGTATTCTCTACAGGGAATGTGGGACCTGTGTTGGCAATTGAATGTCTTCAACTGGATCAAAGTGTCCTTAGAACCATGACCCTGAATATGATGAATACATTTGGTTATTTCATTTCATATGCGGATTTTTAAAATCTAGTTGAAAGATTGGGTTAGGTGTTATGTTTTGTAACTCCAAAATAAAAAAAAACTATTTGAAATGAAAAAATGGCAGTCCAAAATGATGTGTGTCTTAGTTTGTGTTTACTTTAAGCAAGGCGTGCACAGATTGTGTAGTAACATCATGACATATACAATTCATGTATTTTTACATATAACCATAATGAATTATTTAAGCAGCAAACAATGCTCAAACAACTTATTTACAATATTGCTCAAATACTACTGAAATAATAAATATACAACACTCCTGCTTAGCTATCAACTCCCCCTCAATACAGAATGCATCTCAACTATATAACATCCACAGCATAGAAAATGTTTAAATTTCCCTTTCAGGCCTAAAGATTTAATCACTGGAGGTTTTCTTACTCTTGTGGGATAACATCTTTCCTGTCAAGGGGATCATTCTGCTTGGGAGGTGAGATTTGTGACTGTGGAACAATCTCAGGTTCTGGGGCCTCCTCCATGGTGGTACTAGGAGTTGACTCTGAGACTGCAGGACTGGTTCTGACAGATCTGGACACCCTCTTTTCTTGCTTTTCTCTCTGGATCTACTTTGATCCTTGCTCCTCTCCTGGTCCTGGCTTCTTTCTCTCTTTATCCCACTCTTTCTTTCTCGGATGTACATCTTGATCTTGGGAAGATGCATTTATTCCACTGGAGTATTCTGTTAATCTTTCTATTGCTCCTTTTACAATATGATCTTACCTTCTGGTTTTCTTTACCTACAACATCATCTAATGGATCCTCTGTTCATATACCATCACTGACTGCTTTCTTCGTTCTATTCATCCAACTGGGCTTTGGTCTTCACATCTACTTTTATAAGCAGCTTTTTGTCTCCCACTTGAAGTTTATGGAATAACTTTAATGCATGCAGAGTAGATTCTAGTTCTTTGTACTCACAGAAGCCAAATGTTTGAAACTTTCCTGCAGCTCCTTGAACTCTCTTACAGCTTAAAACTAAGTAACTGTCTGATTAACATATCAGAAGCTTTACAGAAACTGTTGTAGTTGAACTGCTGTGTTCATCACTTTCATGAATTCTCTGAACAACATGGTCCCTCCTTGGTCCATCCAGAAGCAGAGGTCGGCACCAACACCTGTTTGCCCTCGGTGGGGCAACGGTTCATGGTATACAGCAAAGAGACAGTTGTGGCATCATCCAGTACTTTAATTTGCTTTTATTTGACTCTTGCAGGAGATGTGGCCTGCAAATGTTGGATAGAACTCACTCAGTCACTCAGTTTCAACCATTCACATTCCCACAATGCTGGCTTGCCTGTTTTTACCACATACAAGCCCAATGTAGCTTGTTGGTATATTGTATTTTACTGTTACGAATGTTATTCCCACAACAGTCATCTTTTCTTCAGTATCTTTGAAGTGCCTCTCACATTCATTTGTGGAATGACTGAAACAGCTTATTAGACCATTATATGTCGGTATTTCAGTGGAGTAAAGGAAATTATAGTGGCATGAGAGAGGAACTGGCCAAAGTTGACTGGAAAGGGACACTGGCGGGAAGGAAGGCAGAGCAGCAATGGCTGGAGTTCATGCACGAAGTGAGGAAGGTGCAAGACAGGCATATTCCAAAAAAGAAGAAATTTTCGAATGGAAAAAGGTTGCAACCATAGCTAACGAGAAGTCAAAGCCAAAGTTAAAGCAAAGGAGAGGGCATACAAGGAAGCAAAAATTAGTGGGAAGACAGAGGATTGGGAAGTTTTTAAAAGCTTACAAAAAGAAACTAAGAAGGTCATTAAGAGGGAAAAGATTAACTATGAAAGGAAGCTAGCAAATAATATCAAAGAGGATACTAAAAGCTTTTCCAAGAGTAAAAGACAGGTGAGAGTACATATAGGACTGATAGAAAATGATGCTGGAGAAATTGTAATGCGAGATAAGGAGATGGCGGAGGAATTGAACGAGTATTTTGCCTCAGTCTTCACTGAGGAAAACATCAGCAGTATACCAGACACTCAAGGGTGGCAGGGAAGAGAAGTGTGCACAGTCACAATTACAACAGAGAAACCACTCAGGAAGCTGAATAGTCTAAAAGTAGAGAAATCTCCCGGACCAGATGGAACAGACCCTCGTGTTCTGAAGGAAGTAGCTGTGGAGATTGCGGAGGCATTAGCGATGATCTTTCAAAAGTTGATAGATTCTGACATGGTTCCGGAGGATTGGAAGATTGCAAATGTCACTCCGCTATTTAAGAAGGGGGCAAGGAAGCGAAAAGGAAATTATAGACCTGTTAGCTTGATATCGGTGTGGGAAGTTGTTGGAGTCGATTGTCAAGGATGAGGTTACAGAGTACCTGGAGGCATATGACAAGATAGGCGGAATTCAGCATGGATTCCTTAAAGGAAAATCCTGCCTGACAAACCTATTATAATTTTTTGAGGAAATTTCAAGTAGGCTAGACAAGGGAGATGCAGTGGATGTTGTATATTTGGATTTTCAGAAGGTCTTTGACAAGGTGCCACACATGAGGCTGCTTAACAAGATAAGAGCCCATGGAATTATGGGAAAGTTACATATGTGGATAGGGCATTGGCTGATTGGCAGGAAGCAGAGAGTGGGAATAAAGGGATCCTATTCTGGTTGGCTGCCGGTTACCAGTGGTGTTCAACAGGGGTCTGTGTTGGGGCTGCTTTTTACGTTGTACATCAGCGATTTGGATTATGGAATAGATAACTTTGTGGCTAAGTTTGCTGATGATACGAAGATAGGTGGAGGGGCCGGTAATGCTGAGGAAACAGAGTCTGCAGAGAGACTTGAATAGATTGGAAGAATGGGCAAAGAAGTGGCAAATGAAATACAGTGTTGGAAATTGTATGGTTATGCACTTTGGCAGAAGAAATAAACGGGCAGACTATTAATTAAATGGGGAGGGAATTCAAAGTTCTGAGATGCAACGGGACTTGGGAGTCCTCGTGCAGGATACCCTTAAGGTTAACCTCCAGGTTGAGGCAGTGGTGAAGAAGGTGAATGCAATGTTGGCATTCATTTCTAGAGAAAAAGAGTATAGGAGCAGGGATGTGATGTTGAGGCTCTATAAGGTGCTGGTAAGACCTCACTTGGAGTACTGTGGGCAGTTTTGGTCTCCTTATTTATGAAAGGACGTGCTGACGTTGGAGAGGGTACAGAGAAGATTCACTAGAATCATTCCGGGAATGAGAGGGTTAACATATGAGGAACGTTTGTCTGCTCTTGGACTGTATTCCTTGGAGTTTAGAAGAATGAGGGTGGACCTCATAGAAACATTTAGAATGTTGAAAGGCATGGGCAGAGTGGATGTGGCAAAGTTGTTTCCCATGATCGGGGAGTCTAGTACGAGAGGGCATGACTTAAGGATTGAAGGGTGCCCATTCAGAACAGAGATGTAAAGGAATTTTTTTAGCCAGAGGGTGGTGAATCTATGGAATTTGTTGCCACGGGCAGCAGTGAAGGCCAAGTCATTGGGTGTATTTAAGGCAAAGATTGGTAGGTATCTGAGTAGCCAGGGCATCAAAAGTTATGGTGAGAAGGCGGGGGAGTGGGACTAAATGGGAGAATGGATCAGCTCATGATAAAATGGTGAGCAGACTCGATGGGCTGAATGGCCGACTTCTGCTCCTTTGTCTTATATCCTTATATAAACTGCTCCTAACTGAAGCACGACTTACACTTAAAAGAGCAGTTGAAATAGCTGTATCAATGGAAACAGAGATGCAGACAGAGATGCAATTGAGTTGCAGTCAGGAATGAAAGTGAGTGTGAACAAAATTGTAAAGTCTAAACAGAAACCACCTGGCCAAACAAATTGTGTTATCGCTGTAGCAGGGGCTCACACACACCAGATCAATATAGATTTAAAGGTGAAACTTATAGAAAATGCAACGAAGTATGACATATACAAGAAGTATGCTGGGCAGACAAAAATAAATGGTCTCCGCAGGGAAGGAAAAAAGCTAAACAGTCAAATTGCAGTTTCAAAAAGAGCATTAATCTGCATGCTGTTGATGAAAAATCTGACGAGAGTGACACAGGACTGTGTGGCCTTGAGATTTACAATGTGAAAACTAAGAGAAGCAATATGGTTAACGCCAGAAGATAATGGCAAAGACAGAAGTCTGAAATGAGATGAGTCTTAATTCATGCTTACTTTAAGTGAGGTAAGCATGGATTACATGGTAGTGTCATGACATAAGCAATTCATGTATTTTTTTAATATAACCATAATGAATTATATAAACAAAGTCTGCTTAATCAAACAATATATTCACAGTATTACTCAAGTACTACTGAAATATTAAATGCGCAACTTTTAAGTTTTTTAATAATTAGTTTTCAGTGTCAGAGCAGTTGGGTAGTTAAAGCTTTACCACACTGCCGTTGACTCTTGAATGGGCAGGACCTAACTTTAGTGGGCATTTAAGTCCATAAGTGTAGCAAGTTTAGAGCCTTCGTATATTTTGGTGCTCAATTTCTTAATAAAATATCATTAAGGCAAATCTGGAGGAGTAGGAAAGCTTTCTGTTTTCTGTACTTCATTGTGCTTGTGTAAACTTGAGCTAAATCAACCTTTTTAATTAGATACATGTGAAATGAAGCTAAGAAAATGCATTTCTATTCAACCATTGATGCCTCTTTTCTGAAAATCTTACTGATTTCAGCCTTTAATGCACTAAATTATAAAAGCAAGTCCATTATTATTAAATTGGATTTATCAGCAAATCTGCATGAAATGTAATTCTATGAAAAGAAATTTGGAATTGCAAACCAAAATACTATTAATCATCAATTGTACAGAATTATTTTCTAAATCATTTTGAATCAGTACTTTTAGCATTTTTGTTATTTTAAGATGGCAGAATCTCTGTACTACTAACACTCTAGGGTTAATATTAGAAGCAGAATCCAGCATAAAATTAGTTTGAGATTCTTCACAGACTGGGGCACAGCATGTCTGGATCTGCGGGGAGCTTTGGTTCTTTTTTATATGGAGATTAAGGGGAATAGGGCCTATGTAATGAGCAGATAAAAGCAAGAGATGGAAAAAGATTCATTACACATGGCTCTTAGCATTATAGGTGGAGGTTTACACCCAAAAAAAGGAAGTTTGATGTTCCTGTGTTGTGTTCATTCAGTGAACTGTAAAACACTTTGAAGAAGCTTATCTGTGGTTTGAGGGTTTCCTGGGAGAGTTGCTGGCTGACTGGCAAGGAAGGCATTGATTGACATGAAAGTGATTTCAATGCCAGGGCTTTAGACTAGAGCAAGCCCATTGATATGAGAATATGGACAATTTGCTGAAATCTCCATTTTGGAATTGGAAAGCATTACCAATGGAAAGGAATAACTTTTATTTCCTGTTGCAGTGAATGAAGAATTTAAGTGCAGCCTGTTTGAAGTTCATGTGATAGTAGTGTATTAAATTTGGCTTACATTATTGAAAAATTCAATAAGAGGATGTTTTAAGAGTTTATAATTCTGAATTTCTGTCAAATTCCATTACTGATTTAATTTTAGGAACAGAAAATTAAAATCCAAGCAAACTCAATATACTGATCATGGGGGAGGGGGACAGGAAGTTGCAGCTGACTTGACTTTTCTGATTCTCTGGTTATTGTTTTATCTAGAATGTTACATGCATTTACTGCTACTAGTAACATCATATGAGTATATTTAAATATGTCATTGAACATTTAAAATTTTAATTTACAATAGTTCTGCAAGGAGTTTACTGAAACATCGACTCTGGGCAAGATCCGTATTTCCAAACCTTATCAGCGTCTGTATAATTTTGAAACAAGATGTATCTTTAAATTTCAACTGCTCAGCGATGGTATTAAGTTAATTGGGTTGTACTCCATGTTTCTAACTTTTTTTTTCATTTGGTGCAGTTTTCTATTTTCAGAGTTAAAACTGCAAGCTAAATCTGTCATGATTTGACTTCAGTAAAAGTTTGTAGGGTAAGCCAGACTACAACACAATAAAATGATGGCCATTCCATAAAGCTTGATCTTTGTAAAGGAACCAATTAGTTATTTACGATCCTTTTTCAGAATATTTGAAATTGGATTTTCCATTTGAGAAGGAATTGATAGAATAAATGTAAGGTATCTGGAATTACTGAAGGACACATCTCCCAAATCCTTGAAATGATGCAGATGGTCCTTTTATTCATCATGTATGCTTTTTAAATATAATTTTAAAGATATGAATGAACTTTTATTTGTCTGATACATTTCATTAAAAAATATAGAAAACCTTTATTTTACAAATATCATTTGCGTGATTGTCTTTTAAACCTGCTGCTACCTAAATTGTTATGCCTGTGCAATTTCTTTATATATTTACGTTTTCAACACTTCATTCTTTAATCTTGGGTATGACCCTAAACATATTAAACTAAAGTGTTGGTAATGCTCTTTGTTGGAGGATGGGGAGGGTGGGGGTTGGCGAGATAAAATTTATGAATCAGACTGTGTCTTTGTTTGAACTTGCTGCTAATGGATGAGCTGGCAAATAACATTAAAATAGTCAAACCTTTCAAGTTCAGAGGTGGCACGAGGGAATCGAGCCAAGGGAACTTCAAAAGCCAGCACAGCAAGACAGAACATGTGTTTGAGACTGAATAGATTAGAGGCCATTATCAGTCATTTGCCATGATGTAGTGAACAAAAGCTTGATTTTCCCTTCAGGGATGGGGTTAGTAATTTTTTAATAAATAGTTACTTCCCAGTGCTCTACCTGGTACCCACACATTCTATCCCAGAAATACAGGATAATATGGTTCATCATTCCATAACCACATATCTACACTCTTACTGATCTTGAGATAGCTGTAAATTAGACTGAAATACCCATTTGAACAAGACAAATCCAGAAGGAGTATGAAAGAATTATAAAATATAATTCTTATTTATTTTCTTTGAAAATGATTGAACCATATCCTACAACTCGAGGCCTGGGATCACTATCTATTAAAGCACCCACCCACCGCCACCCTCCATCCACTAATTCATGCTGTAAAGGTTAATTTCTCTTCACCCACCCCCCTCCCCAGATAACTGTCTTGGGCTCTACCTTTATCTGAAAACACCCCAGGAATAAAAAAAACATTTTCCTACATTCTCCATTGAAAGGGAAAATGGTTAGTGTTGTATCATGTGCCAGGACCGATTATGCAGGATCTGAGATGATTTTCTTTTTCCTTTTCACACTCCCCTGCCCCAACAAGACTGGGAACCGTCTCTGGACTCTTTGGAGAGTTCAGCATAGAGCAAACTGACAGCTTTGGCTTTTCAAATCTGTCTGTAAATCTCACTCTTCCGCATTTGACAGGCAGTGCGAGGGAGTCCCGGACTTCAAACTGCTGAATGCCAGAAGTTCCATTCGGAGTTGCTGGCATTAGACAGAGAGGTCTAGTTGTTTTATTTTGATGTAACTTATAAGTAGTCTAAAAGCACAGTTTTTAACTTGATCCAATGCTGGTTTTGTACTCTTTCCACATGCTGTGTACATGAGGGAAAATAATCATTGTCAAATTGTACTAAAACAGGCCATTGGCCCAATTCAAACCTGTCTTCCTGGCTTAGTCCCACATACCTGCATTTAGTTCACGTCCCTCTAAGATGTTTCTACCCATATACCTGTCCAAATGTTTCCTAAATGTTGTAATAATATCTGTCTTCACCACTTCCTTGGTAACCTGTTCCATATACTCATCACCCTCTGTGTAGAAAAGCTTCCCCCAACTTCAGGATCCCTTTTAAATAATTTCCCTCTCACCTTAAACCTTTGCCTACAGGTTTGATTCCACTGTCCTGGGGAAAAAGACAGTGATGATCTATCTTACCTGTGCCTCTCATGATCTTGTAGACCTTGGAGCACTCTCAGCTTCCTTTACTAGGGAAAACGGTCATAAACCCTCCAGTCCTGGCGATATTCTTGTGAATCTTTTCTGCACCCTCTAGCTTATTTGAATTCTTCTTGTAGTTTGGTGACCATTTCATAGGCAGCTGTAGGAATAATGGGGTTGAAATTGCAGGTGGTTTTAATTTGCCTAATTTTAACTGGGACTGCCTTGGTGCTAAGGGATTTGATGGGGCCGAAATTTAAGCATGCCCGGGAAAGTTTTCTGAAGCATTATATAGATGACTGTAATAGCAAAGGATTTACAGTAGACCTGTCAGGAAATGAGGCTGGGCAAATGATTAATGTGTCACTACAGGGGAACTTTGGAACCAGTTCAATAGGTTTCAAGTAGTCATGGATAAAGGGAGACTGGTTTTCAGGTTATTGGCGGGGGGGGGGGATGGTGGAAGAGAACTCATCTTGATGGCATGATAGAGGATCTCTGAATTATAGAATCTTACAGTAGAGAAATAAGACATTCGGCCCAATTTGTGGCACCCTTCTGTATTAATCCCATCTTCCAGCACTTAGTCCATGGCCCTCCATGTGTGAGCATTTCAAGTGCTCATTCAAATACTTCAAATGCTCTCAAGACCCACCTTCAGCTATTCTCACAGGCAGTGTAACCCAAGCACCCACCAGTCTGGGTGAAGAAGGGCCCCTTCATCCCCTCCAAATCACTTCCTGCTCTTGCTATTAGTGCACAACTTCCAGATTTTTCCACCTCTGATCTGGGAGGAAAATGCTTCCTGCAGTTCATCCCATTGAATCCTCTTAATCCTATCTACTTCAGTCAAATCCCACTTTAGCCTCCTCTTCTTGAGGTAAAATGGGCCTAGCCTCTTTGGTGTCTCCTCAAATTAAAATACTCTATTCCAGGCGGTGTGCTACTGACTCTGACTCTACTCTGGTCTCCTCCCCCCCCCCCGCCCCCCGGAAGTGGTATCACATCCTCCCTATAAAGTGGTGCCCAGAAATGCATGTAGTACTCCAGCTGAAGTCTGTTCTAGAAAGCTGGAGAATTATCTCCCTACTTCTGTATTCAATGCCCCAACTAATAAAGGCTGGCAACTAATATGCCCTCCTAATCTTGTTAACTAATCACATTGCCACCTTCATGCAGTGTCAGAACAGGCCCTTCAGCCTGTGCTACTTTGGTGCCAATTTAAACTAATACCATCTGTCTTCACATGGTGTATATCTCTCTTTCCTGGCTGTTCATGTGCCTATGTAATTTCCTCTTAAATATTGCTATGTATCACCTCCATTGGCAGCACATTCCAGACAACTAGCACTTATAAACAGGAGGTTCTGCAGCTGCTGGAAATTTTGAGCAACACACTAAATGCTGAAGGAACCCAACAAGTCAGGCAGCATCTATAGAGGGGAATAAACAGTCGACTATTTGAGTCAAGATCATTCATTAGGACTGGAAAAGAAAGGGGCAAAAGCCAGATTAAGAAGGTAGGAGGAACGAAAGAAGTACAAACTGGCAAGTGATAGATGAGACCAGGTGAGGAGGAAGGTAGGTGGGTGGTTGAAGTAGTAAGCTGGGAGGTGATAGGTGAAAAAGACTTAAGAGGGGAAGATAAAGAGATCTATAATAGGAGAGGATAGTGAAACATGGAAAAGGGAAGGAGGACAGTGTAAGGATGTTGGCCTGGTTTTCTTTGCAGTTCTGTTTTGGGATTTATGGAACATTACCTTGCTTCTCGGTGCCTTGGCTACATTCGTAGTCAGGCAACATACAGGAATAGAGGCCAGATTGTCATGCATACCTTTCGTTGCATAGAAAAGATTGCTACTTTTGCCAGTGAGTGTGGAGAAAATATGACCTTACATTTAATTACCCATTTTAGTTTTAATTAAAGTAGCAACTGATGTCAGTTTAGTAGGCAGAGTGTGATTCTATTTTCAGCTTTCTAGAATCAAAAGAAGAAAGTTTTTGATTAGAATTTTCAGCATTACTAAAAATTAGGAACATGGGGAAAGTTAATTTATCAATGCTGTTAAAAGGTTTATGGTTTAAAAAATTAAAGACTAAATATGTTTAAATCAATAATCACAAGTTATACCTTTATTTTTTGTGCAGAATTGAACATCATATTAGTAATCCACAGCAAATGAACCCTGAAAAATGCAAGCTGATAGCTTGTTTCTGATTCATTATTTATTCTTAGCCAAACTGTTTAAAAAATTTTAAATGTATAGTTTTGGCTACAGCCTCAACCAAATTTGTTACTGAAGGTCCAATGGTATGACTTTTTACAATACAAGTTCCCAATGTCGCACACTTAACAATTCACAGTAGAGCTGCTGGGTAAATATTAGACATGACAGAATAGCTCCTCCCATTTCCACAAGTGCAACTTTATTTCAGCTCAAAATAATCTGCAGATGCTGGGGTCAAAGCAACACTCACAGCACGCTGGAGGAACTCAGCAGGTCGGGCAGCATCCGTGGAAAAGATCGGTCGACGTTTCGGGCCGGAACCCTTCGTCAGGACTGTAGAGGGAAGGGGCAGAGGCCCTATAAAGAAGGTGGGGGGAGGACAGTCCTGACGAAGGGTTCCGGCCGGAAACGTCGACTGATCTTTTCCACGGATGCTGCCCGACCTGCTGAATTCCTCCAGCGTGTTGTGAGTGTTGCTTTATTTCAGCTATTGTGATAACTTTCTATTGGTTAAGTGAGTTCTGGAGATTACTTGTGGAAAATTGTAATGGTTGTAGAGGGCACATGTAAAATTTTGAAAAGTTTTAAGTTTTCTTTATATCTTTCACTCATTTTAGATGTATCAAATAATGAAATTTACATTGAAATAATTTTCTCGCTAGTTTCACTATTTCACCATATGCTTGAACATAACCGTTTTGCTGAAGATGCTTTCAAGCCAGAATATATGATTTGCTATTTGCTATAAAGATGAATCTGTGTTAATTTAAAATTAACATAGAAGAATTTAAAATGATACAGGTTGCTGAACATAGTTTAACATTTTTTTGAGCAGAGATGGAATTCCACCGTATAGAATCCGAAAGCAGCATCGGCGGGAAATGCATGAAAGTGCCAAAGCGAATGGACGAGTGCCACTACCTCACATTCCTGTAAGTTTTTCTTTTATAATCCTACAGATGAGCAAAAAGAAAATTCATCTGTGAAATATTTCTTTAAAAAAAAATTCAGCCAAATTTTCACTCAGCCTTAAGCACATACGAGGGGTGATTGATAAGTTCATGGCCTAAGGTAGGAGGGGTCAATTTTAGAAAACCTAGCACATTTATTTTACAATATAGTCCCCTGCTACATGTACACACTTAGTTCAGTGGTCGTAGAGTATACGGATCCTTTCTTTGTAGAAGTGGTTCCCAGCAGGAGTGATTGATAAGTTCGTGGCCTAAGGTAGAAGGAGATGAGTTATTAACTTCAAACTTCCTGCATTATCACTCAGAGTTGAACTGCACATGCATTTAACAAGAGCGTCTTGGACCTCCAGGTGGTCACCAGCAGGGCTGATTGATAAGTTCATGGCCTAAGGTAAGCGATGAGTTATACAGCTCTTGTTACATGTATGTGCAGTTCAACTCTTTGAGTGAAAATGCAGAAAGTTTGAAGGTAATAACTCATCTCATTCTACCGTAGGCCACGAACTTATCAATCACCCCTGCTGTGGACCACTTCTGGATGTCCAAGACGCTGACTTCTACAAAGAAGTATCCGTATGCTCCTGTGCTAGGTTTTCTAAAATTGACTCCTTCTACCTTAGGCCACGAACTTATCAATCACCCCTCATACTTGTCCCCTGCTATATTTTTCATATCTTAATACAGTGGATTCTGGTTAATTGGGACACATCGGGACCAGTACATTTAGGTCCAATTAACCAGCTAGCCCAATTAGCTAAAGTTGCATGGAAATAGTTAAAAAGCTGTGTGTATATATATTTAAAATTAAGTAGATAAGGGATGTCATAGGTACCATGTATTTTTGCTCCTCGTATGTGAAGGATGTAAGAAATAAAGTGAATTCAATACTATGTACAGTTGAAATTGAATGGAAGAGTGCAAGTGTTCAAAATATGAATTTAAAAAATGTTAAAATACCTCACTGGTTCAAATTACATCTGGAGTTTGAAGAAGTTAACATGTCAGTTGAAGTATATCAACATCATATGTTGAAAGTGTATTTGCTGCAGATATTCATATTGCTGTGGTCAAAGACAAGTTAATCCTATACTTTCCTGTTATTGTGAGTTGTTTTTCTAAAAGGATACAGTTTTCTGTTTACATTCTTGCCAAAAACTTATTTTTAATTTGAACCATAACTTGAGGGCAACACCTCACTTTTTCTACAATATTTAAGCACAATTATTCTCCTACATACTGCCGAAAGAAAATTATATTCGGCATTATTTTCCTGTAGTAAAGGCAACTGTGTCCCTCTTAAGGCATTACTTTCATGTTAGGCTTTAATCTTTTTATTCTTTTAATAGAGCAATAGGAGTATTACCCTGCTGACAAAAAGCTTCCAGGTAGTGCCTGGTAAACAGAACACAAATCTTGGCCTAAACAAAGTCAATTAAATAATAAATGAAAGAGATTTGGAAATGCTCGAGGCCTTATTTATTACAGCTTGTTCCACTGTGTCCTTTTTTAACATGTTTTGCCAACTTGATTTAATTCAGTTCTCCCAAGCACTTCATGTTGTTGGTTTGCATTTAAATAAAGACATTTAGCTGAGCGTCAACCAATGAAAATTGGAGTACCTTCTAGTAATATTTTCTGATTATCATTACTGGAGCAAGAAGGGCTAATGCTTTCATGAAGGAATTTGCATGTAGAGGGGGGAAACTGCTAGGAAAAACTGTTTTCACTAATTTAAATGAACTTTGAGTACTGACTTCTATAGAGATCTGTATAACTGAACCTTTGAATATCTTTCCACTTGTGTTTAAATTTCAAACACTAATGGTGCATTATGTTTGAAGGTTGATTGTTTCCATTCCTGTAGCTGAAGCTCTTAAAAGAAATGGCTTCTGGATTTGGGAGGTTCTGTAAGATTGTATCATGACAAATTTAATTTTATTCAAAGAGGAAGACAACATAGGAACCTCCAGTCCATTTAGCTTACTGTCTGTTATTTGAAGCTATTATTAAAGGTGTTATCACAAGACATCTTTTTTAAAAAAAAAGGGTAACCAGGCAAAGTTAACATGGACTTTATTTATTGAGATACAACGAGGAATAGGCCCTTCTAGCCCTTTGAGCCGCACTGGCCAGCTAACCCCTATTTAACCCTAGCCTAATCACAGGACAATTTACAATGACCAAATAACTTGCCAACCAATACGTTTTTGGAAATTGGGAGGAAATCGGAACACCCAAAGGAAACCACGAAGTCACAGGGAGAACATACAAACTCCTTACAGACAATGGTGGGGACTTGTGTAAAGGAAATGTTATTTGAGGAATTAATGTGTAGTGGGCAAATGAGAAGTAAGGGATGTACTAAGGCATTGGATATAGTATGGTGTCATAGATTATTGCAGAAAATAAAAGCTTGTGGTGTAGGAAGTAATATATTGATGTGGATAGAAGATTGGTAGACTAACACATAGCTGACATGCATGGATGTCCTGGTTTTCAAGATGTATTCTTGTGTTTTGCGGAGACTGTTGCTGGATATTTGCATTACAATTTTAATAAATTACTAAATGAAGGCACGAAGGTATGATTAAATTTACTGGTGATAGAAAACAATAGGAAGGTGAGTTATGAAGTAGACATGTGAACATAGATTAAGTGAGTAGGTAAGTATCAGGCAAATGGAGCATAATGTGGGAAAATGTAGAATTGTGCCTGGCAGCATAAAATGTAACAGATACTGAAGTGGTGAGATCTGAAATGCAAAGTAATCTGAGTGTCCTTGGGTAATATCCAGGTTGAACAAGCAATTAGTAAGGCTAACAGCATTTTGGTGTTTACTAGGTGTGTTGAATGCAAAATTAGAGCATTTCAGTTGTATGTCGCTTTGAGACCACTTCTGGAGTATTTTGTACAGTGTTGATCTCATTTTAGCTAGGATGTTATTGGAAGCAGTTCAGGGAAAGTTTACTTGAAGGCTGCAAAAAAAAACCTGAAATGTTGTTCATCTTTCTTTCTCTGTAGATGCTGCCTGACCTTCTGAGTTTTTCCAGCAGTTTGAGACCCTGCATTAGGTCTGAGCCTGTAGAGAGAAGATGGCCAGTATTGACAGTGAAGGCTGAGACAGGGTCTAGTAGTGATGGGTGGAATGAGATATGCAAGGGGAGGAAGAGATTGTTGGGCAGTTAGAGCCAGGTAGGTAAGGGGAGGTGGGGTGCTGAAATGGAGGCTGGTAGCTGATAGTGGGGACCAGATAAGAGAGATTCTATGATTCTTTTTACATTGTTGGGGGCCTATGTTTGTGTCCATGCCAACACCTTAGATTTATAGAAAATTAAAGTTAAAAACAAGTTCTGGGTTAATTAGTGTGTTGAGGGGAAACTGGTTAGCTCCTTGTTCCAGGATGAAGCAGAGGGCCTTAAGGCCTTTCTGATGGGGATGGAGGCGTGTAGAGACTGGTGTCTGTGGTAAGGGTGAGGCATTTGGGACCAGGGATATGGAAGCTGTCAAAATGATAAGACATAAGAGTTGTTTCAGATATAGATGGGAAGGGATTGAACAAGGGGACATAATAGGCTTGTTAAGAGTCAGCATAAAATACAGCTCTTCTAACACATCTGGTTTGTGGATCTTGGGTAAGAGATAGAGTGCAGTATGGGAAGGGGGCACTATCAGGTTGTAATGGAGTAGAGATCTAATGCAATGACATTTTTAAGGTCTAAGACACAGTCACTTGGTGTTTGTGGGTCACTGTTTAGGGGAAATAATGAGGGGCTTGAGAGCTACCATCTGGCCTCTGCAATTTAGAGGTCAGTGTGTCAGACCACAATGGCATTACTCATCTGGAGGAGGCTGAGATAGGTGTAAAGTGGATGGAGTAGTACAAATTCAGAAGTGGTAATGGGTGTGGGACTGGAGAAGTTGAAGTAATCAATGACATATTGGTAATTAGAAATGAAAAGGTCAAAATTTTTAGGCTAGAGAAGAGACTCAAGTGGAATGAGAGTGCTGGAGATATGAGAAAGGATCATCATCAGTAAAGGATTCCTTGTTAAAGAAATAGGCACAGAGGAGAATGTGACAGAAAAGTTTAATGTCATATAGGTGCCAATACTCATTGAGATACTGGAGAGCACGAAAGGATGTCTTATCTTACAAGGAGTGGTTGGGCAGCTAGATTTGTGTCTGATGGAGTGGAATATGTCTTGTTTGCAAAGAGATCCAAAGGGATCCTGACAGCATATATGTGGAGAGGATGCATCATCTTAATCTAGAACCAGGAGTGACTGTTTTTTCTGTAAAAGTGATCACTTGTTTTAAAGAATGGATGTGGTGAAATATTTTGGAATGTGAGGAGTCTCTAAAATTGACTTTCCCAAAAACAGCAATGGATGTAGTCTTTGAATAACTGCAGGCCAAAGTTAAATTCTTTAAGCGAGAGGGTAAAAGATTACAGCAGAAATGCACAATTGAAGTTACAATCAGAACTGTCATGATTTTAATGGCAGAGTAAAATCGATAACTAGGTGGCCTAATAATTTGTTTGAATATGTAAATACTGCAAAATGTTATCAGTAAGCCCCGTGTGTTATAATAGTTTGCTTTAAGCCAAGTCAGTATGAAAAGTTAACACCAAGTCCTGTTGTATGCATGCATGAAAGATTAACTATTTCATGTTTAAGAAATAAGGCAGTGCAAGCTTGTCAGCCCTCCCTGTGTTTTCTCAACGTAAAAATTTCCAGTTGATAAAAAATTAAAGAAGAGTAAGGTGTTGAGGAAGGCCTTTTTTAAAGGAAATATTTCTCATTAAAATATGACGTTCAAAGCCCAAAGAAATCAAAAGAATGTGTTGGGCAGTGAACCTGAACTAATTCTGGCATGCACTATTTACCAATTGATGAAAGCCATTCCAGTTATTTATTTCCTGGATTGGTAATCAAAATGAATTAGAGATCATTTTGGAGTCTTTCGGTTCTATTTGATTAAATAGCTAAGAAAATACGTAAAGCAAATATTTTTTTTACTGAATCTCTATTCCTTGCATTTTAGATTGTTAAATGTTGGGAAGGGAAGTTTCTAAATGTCCAGCTCACTGTTTGAAATCGTAGTAGTAGGAGGATTACAAATTAATTACACACCATTCTTTGTTAAATTTTGTATGCACACACAGACTAATAGGCACATTGAGCCCAGTAAGCATAACATGGGCAAGAATTACAACGTTAGATAAAATTAAACACTGGTCAACTCCTATTTAATCTAAAAGGTAAAGCTTCAAAATTAATGAAGGGATGATTCCACACAACTACAAGTGGCTGCTAATTGACCAATGTTAACTTTTCCTAATAAGTGAAAGTACACAATAGCTTGGTCTGAGGATTTTGCTCTGGTTGTGTCCTATCTGAATATAATACGAAAATGAATGAACTGGATTTTTTTTTTATTAACAATGAGTAAAACCCGTTAAAGAATCATGGGTGTTTTGCTCATAGCCTTGCACCTGAATATTGTAGATATAATTAAACCTTAAATTTGCCACATCTGTGCTTTTAGTTTACACTGAAATATTATGCATTGCTGCCTCAAAGAATGCATTAGATATCTATTATGAAGACACTGTTAATAATTTGCATTTGCTTTTTGTAATGACTACAAAACAAATTACACACCAATTATCAAGCAGCTAAAGTGCTACTTGTGGACTGAACTGCACAACATCGTTTATGTATAATTGTGAATTTGTAATTGAAACTAAAGTTATAGTGTATAGTTTCATGCATAGTTTGTGTATGATCTACATAGTTTATCGTTTAGCATATTCAATAACAAGTAACACTTGTGTTTGCTTTATTTTCTAGATATAAAGCAAAATCTAATTTTTATGCTCCCTGAACCCCTCTAATGTCAGTGCACAAATACTGAAATAAGAAATCTCAGTCAATGGTATAATAGGGAGCTGATTTCTAACTGTTCTGATGTAAGATAGCTTCATAATGGGATAATCAGATTGGGTTTAATTCCATCAGTACAGTCAGAAGTTCTTCACCAGAAACAGCTTGGGTTCTCAGAGGCTCCATTCTATTTGTTCACGTCCAATATGGCAAAAGCAAATCCACCATCAAACTAATCTTATTAAGGGAGTTCAGTTAGCTTTGGTTTTAAATTAGATTATTTTCATCCTCAAGCTGCACAGGACCTGGTTTTTGGCTTTGATCATTTGGCTGTGAATAGTTGCACGGATAGGCCAGTTACTATTCCCAGCTGCACAGCACTCTGTTCATTAACATTACTCTTTTCACTGCATGGTTGCTGTAGAGAAGTCTGGAGTGATCACTTCTATCTGGATATGATTTTGCTTGATTCAGCAGTGCCTTACAAACAGGATAAAATTGGTGGTTTTATCACAAGTTGGATCTAGAGTAAAGTTGTATCTAAAGAAGACAATCTGTTTTGACGATCATTCAGCAATAAAATGTTACAATTATACAAAGTCTCGGCTCTTAACATGTTAAATCATTTGGTGCAAATCTATTAGCATTTTACACACAGTTCAATGAGATTCTGGAACATTGGTGCAAAAGCTGAGGTTGGAGTAAGGAGGTATAAAAGCCCACTTTGAAAATAAGGCAGAAAACATGTTCCTGGTTTTTATCCTCGCCATTTTAAATAAAACAATTCTGAAAAAAGGTTTCTGTATGAAAGTAAAGTGTAACACTTGGAACATAGAAAAATACTGCTGCATTTTGTATAATGAAATATGTTCACTTTTATTTCACGATGGATTTAAGGCAGTGCTTTTTTTTTTGAGAGCAAGATTATGGATAGTTTCAACATGACCCACATAGATGTTCGCTTGCTTTTTCTTGCCATTGAATATGTGGTATATTTTGGAATTCATTCATCAATGAATGCCTCAGGCAGCCCTTCTATTAATTGTCCTTAAATTGCAGTAATTTAAAATTGCTGCAATTGTTTTGTATGTTTTGAAAGAAGGAATTTGATTGTCCAGGTTAGCTTGTTCAGCTCAATGCATTTGGCAACCAATTTACAGCTTTTTGGGATAATTTTGTATACTTTACATAATGTGCAAATTAAATTTCCTAAATTTGTTGCCACAGTCTTTATTACATCTTTGTAGAAAAATTTTGTTGAAAACTTGTGGTTCGTGCAGCATATTTTAACTGGACTTGAACGAATAGAATGATTTAATTTTTTTTTTCTTTAAGGCCATACTTAGATATGTCCGCTGAAGTTATCATACAACTGTAATATTTTTCACTTAAATGCCTGGCAGTACATTTTATTAAAATAATTTTTTCCTGCTTGTGAAAATTTGTTACAATTTGGTGATCTTGGTTCAGCTAAGAAGAAATGAATCTGACACCAAGATGTAGCTTTGAAATTAGATTGACATTTTCATGCCTATCCACCTTTTGAATTGCATTTCTATTAAAAATCTATGCATAAATCTATTAATAAAATTGCAGTATTATATATCTAGTAAAATATGCCTTGCATCCATGGTGCATCAAACACTGGGCTGCAGAATTAAAACTAGTTTGCCTTTATTGCTGTTCTGAACTACAATCCTTTGGAATAGGACTATGATCATTGACCATTCTTTTTCAAAATACTGGTTTTATTTAGATTAAGATACAGTCCACACATTGGTCTTCACCTTGATCTTGCTGAACATATCAATTTCCAAGATCCAAATCTGCTGCAGTTTAGTTGGTTATTTGCAAGAAAACCCCAGTGCCAACCGGGTCTTTGTCCTATGGTGAGGCATCAAGCCATTAATTTTCTCTTCATACCAACTCTTTAAGTGTTGAAACTTTAGAATAGTGGATCAAACATACATTCAGGCAATTGCACAGGGTTTTGGTGGAACTGAGTTTGCAAATTAGGTCTGTGTATGCAAGAGAGGAGATGTATATTGCCCCAGAGATTGTGTAGTACAGTTACAGAAAGTGCAATGCAGGCAGACAATAACGTGCAAGAGGCATGCCAATGTAGATTGTGAGATCATGAGCCCATCGCATCTTTTAAGAGATCTGTCAGTTTTATAACAGCAGGATAGAAGCTGTCCTTAAGCCTGGTGGGATTAAGTTGGCCTAAATTCTCAATGTAGATGAATATGAGTCTGAAAAGGATCCTGAAGATAGAGCAGTTCTTTCCCAAGTTGGACAAATCTGGAACTGGAATGTATTCATTTAGGAGTGAGGTGGAAAAAGAATTATTAAGTGTAGTCAGATTTTAAGACCCCAGAGGAACTTGGGAATTGGTGGGAGAGGTATCTGGTGGAATTGGGTGTGAAAATGGATGAGGAAGAGAATACCCAAGCAGACTCTAGAGTTCACAGAGCCTGTCTCTATTTCTGGTTCATTCTATACAGATATTCAAACAAGTCAATGTTTGTATAAACCTATACTGACTCTTTGCTTAGAACAGAACAATGCGAGAAATGACAGAAGTAGGGCACTCCAAGCTTGCTGCTGTTGTTTAATGTGATCAAAGCTGATATGACCCAGGCCTCCATTTTTCTGTGCCAATTGCAAGCAGTCCTCAATTTTCCAATTATTTAAATATTTATCTATACCCTCTTTAAATACCAGCCTCTGCTGCCCTCTGAGCTAGAGAATTCCAGGGATTAATCACACATTGTGAGAAGAAATTCTTATATACATCCGTTTTAAATGACCACTCTATATAGTAAATACATTTTCTCAACACTATCCTGCCAGTGGAACCATCTGACCTTTCTATCTGTCGTGCCTCTTTATGAGCTCTTTGTTTAAATAAAATCATTTTTCTTCTAAGCTCCAAAACCTACAGAACCAACTTCTGTACCACTTTCTGTACTTTCTCATGATAGCACAACTCCCTTGTTCCCACAAATCAGGCTAGTGAATCTCCTGGATCTTAAGGGGATCAATTCACATCTATTTCTAAACTCCAATCATCAATTTGCCTTCTGAATTACTTGCTGCATTCACCTGCTAACATTGTGTTTTTTGTTTCATGCACAAGGACATCACAATCCCTCTGTACTCTCTGGAATTGTTTTTTGATTCCTGTTACTGAAGTGCATGACACCACTTCACCACATTAAATTCCATTTGCCAGGTTTTCACCCACACTATCAACCTATCTTATCATTTTGCAGAGTCCAAATATCCTTATTGTAACATGCCCATCTATATCACTATTTGGCAATCTTAGACATCTTGCACTCTCTCCCCACCTCCAGATTATCAGTATAAACAGTCAATAATTGGTGGCCAGAAACTGATCATTGGGACATTCCTCTAGTTACTCTTACAGTTTAAAGACCTGTTTATTCAGATTTTATTTTCTGTGAGATAACCAGTCTGCAGTCATGCTCTTCCCAGTTATCACACTTTCCCTGATGCTCTGAGCTCTTGTGCAGTTGCCTTAAATGTGACACTTTGTCACATTAGGGTTCAAATACTATAGTTTGGCTCTATCAGCTCTGCTTATTACATCGTCAAAGAACTCAAGTAAATTTGCCAAAAATGTTTCACTTTTCATTTAAAAAAAACATTCTGACTTGGTTTGATTCAATAGTCTGTTATTTACTCTTTTTTCCCTGCCACTTCATCTACTAGAAATCATATTCTTGTCTTGTTACTAAGAGGGACATTTGAGCAATGTGACCTCATTGATAAAATTGATCCTGTTTCAACTATTTAATATGGCAATGGAGCAGACTGCGCAAGTCAGATGGAAAACGGGCAATATATCTTCGGATCCATTTCTGCCACAAATGTTCTCACTGATGTTAAACTTTGAACTTTACAAAAAAGTGCTTTATTCAGTACTTGTGTGGCTTTCAAAGAAGAAATCTGGAATTCTCTTCCCCATATGGATTAAATGAAACCTTTTAGTTCATCTTGCCAACAAAAACTTTCCAGACAAACAAAAGTAAAATACTGCAGATGCTGCAAATCTAAAATAAGAACAGAAAATGCTTGAAAATACTCAACAAGTCAAGTGGTATCTCTGAAGAGAAATTGAGAGTTAACAATGTATGAGATGAAGGGGAAACTATTGAAGGTGATTCTTTGGTCATGATTGGGCATTTGAATGGAATAATGCATCTGGTCCTTCCTAAATGGATAGATCTTGGAGAGCCACTGTCAAAAATTGCCAAGGAGGAAGAAGGATAGAGAAGGGAGAGATTAACTTTGTGATAGTCTGTGGTGGCTTTAATACTTGTGATAATGTGGGTGGAGGAATTCAAACAGGCCATGTTTGAAAAAATTAGTGTAAGTTTGGAAATATGCTTGGGATTTTGGAGCAAATATGCTGCTCTACATTCAGTTTAGCTGCTCTTGTTGAGCTCATCATTTTACATTTGTTCTTTTTGCCCACTTGACAGATTCTCTGGTATCTTAATTTCTGTCTTTAAATCCATGGAACCTTCTCATTTACTATCATCCAATTATTTGACCACTATATTAAACATCTGCTTGCTGAAGTTAAAATGCAAGTAAGAGAATGTTTTAATTGATGGTGATTTAATTTGTTGATAGCTGGTTTTAAAACTAAAGATTAACTTTTTTATTTTTACTTTAAAGTAAGTGGAAATTTACTTGTAGCAATTTATGCACGAGTAGAAGATGAAATTATTTCAGATTTTGAACTTTTTTGACCCGTCTCTTGATTTGCCTAGCGCACGTATCGGATGCCAAAGGATATCCATGTTGAACCAGAAAAGTTTGCAGCAGCACTAATTAGTCGGCTGGAGAGTGTACTGCGAGAGCGAGAGGCAGAGGAGAAATTGGAAGAACGTCTTAAACGTGTGAGAGCGGTATGTTTCACATATTAATGTAGACTGGAACTTGTTACATATGATCTGATCGGTTAAAATATTTATTCTGCTTTAAATATAAGGCAGTATTTGGTATTTTACTAATGGTATTTTACTTGTCTAATTTTGTGTAAGCTAGTAATACATGCAACAGGAAACTAATGCTAAATCTATCCATAAAGCACATTAATATATTTGTCATTGACTTTGAACTGATGCTTATTTGCCACACTTGGGGAATTCAGTCATCTGGCCTGTGTGGATTTATTTTTTAAATGTCTGCACTGAAATTGTCCATAATTTTTGTTAACATTATGAAATTGAAACTGCATCCAATTTCAGTCAAAAAACTAATAATCCACCACAATTAAGAATTTGGTGCCACACTGGCAGACTTTCTGGGCTATTGTATGTGTAATGCTATGGTTCATATTTTTACAGTTATGCTGTGTGTATTTCATTTAGCAGTTCTTTAAGAGTAGTCTTCTGCTGTCAGCCTGCTTGGATCATTGTTAAAGATAAGGGATGATGAGGAATGTGTGCCATCCAATTTGGATGGTAGAATTAGGGGGAGGTTTTCTTGGTGAGGGTCACTAAGGTTGTTCTTGGGGGGGGTGGGGGTTGTTTTGGTTTGGCGGGAGATGATGAGAAGATGCCGGGGAGAGCCATTGGTAGAATACAACCTGGTGGGAGACACATTGTTGGAGATAGATTGTGAGTGAAGTTTGGAAGGTGGTGTGTGCTTTCACACTGACCGAGGGCCCAGCGCAGGAGTGAAAGAGAAGTTCAAGATGAGCTCCTACTTGTGCACATTCGACAGTTTAATTAAAATAGGCCATTTCTTTTTGTTTTTAACTAACCCTTTAGTTAAGATTCATAAATATAATTCCTTTAGTCATATGCAGTGTACTATCTCTTATTTCGTGGCACTAATTTGTAACAGAGTAACAGCATCCACACAAACCAGGGTTTGGGATGAGAGAGTCTTCTTAGTCTCACAAGTTTGGCTGACCAGAGAGTGTTTTCCCTAGACTCAAGCAGCCAAGGAAGCCAGGGAGTTTCATGTGTTATTCCTTTTAATATCCCAATATTGAATTCAGTTTTTTTTAATTTTGCACAATAGAATTTTCCAGCCTACCTGATGCATTGAAAACAAGTGCAACAAGCATCTCCTGACAAATTATCAGAGTTTTACTGTATGTTCTAGAACAAAAGGCATCCATAGACATGAGCCAAATTTTGTCTAACGTGCATAGACATCATCTGGCAGTAATCATAATCACATACAATATGATATGTGAAAGGAAGAAATGCAAAACCATTTGTAAGATTTTAGATAGAGGAAAGGCTGACTGTGAATGAAATGGAGCCTATAAGCAACAAATGTGGGCCAGTTTCTTTCAGATAAAACACCCGAGGAAATTGTACAGAATGTTATTTATCATACCATAGAACTAAGAGGCAGAGCTAGACTTGATCTTCATTTCTTTTTTAAATGCCCTGTTAAAACATAAAACAATACAGCATAACACTGGCAAAAAATATTTAGTGATCCAGTTGACTGGCAAATAACAACAAAGAGCATAAGAAGAAATTTTCGAGGTACATCAAAATTGTCTTTACAGTTAGAAAGTGAGTGTAACAGAAAGAAGCTCGAGTGATATTGGTATCTTGAAAGCTGAAGGAAAAGGTTAACCTGCTGAATATCTAAAGTATATTACTACAGATGGGGGCTTGCCAAAATTAATGTAAGCAAAAGAAGCAATGTAGAAAATAGCTTTGAAGATAGACAGTTTCCATTTTGGGGATGGGGAGTTATTTTAACTATGATCTTCCAATTTGTATTTGTTGTGCTAATATTTGTATAGATAATCGATGCTCATTATCACTTCTGTTTGACTGGAAAGTAGCTACAAGACTATTCATAAGCAACTTATTTTGCAAAGTTTTAAAGAACACCTAGCCAGAGAGATGCAAAGCTTGTCTCAAGTAGTTCCGTAATTTCAAAGCCAATTCAGTAGTGCCACCTGCAGGTGGAATTCAGTAATTTTACACAGCTTATTCAGTCACATTACTGTCCTATTCTTTTTGTCCCAATCAATTCACTTGAGTTATATGGAAAATATATATGCATGAAAACTTTTTGTCATTCAATTATTAGATCATTTGAGCTTTATAATGCAAGTGTTTTGACTTCACATGCAGCATTTCCGCAATATTCTTCATAAATTATAGCAAATGAGGTAATTAGCAGCTCAAACTAGCTTCTAAGAGGTGTTGAGCGCCATCAGCAACAGCAGATATGTATGCCAGTGCTATCTAAACTCCAAGCCCACCATATCTGTTCTTCCCCTAACACTCCCGTACTAATAAGTGCAGAAGGGCATGCCAGGAGTATACTTGGGCATACCTAAAATGAAGTGCTATCCTGTTGATACTGCTGCAGCACAAACCAGCCAATGAATTCAATCACACCTTTGCAATCCTGTTACATCCTGTCATGAATGGTGAAGGCCAACTAAATAACTAATGAAGAAAGGAATCTCCAAGCTCATCCTCATCTTTAGGATGGTGAGGTTCAGCATATGAATGCTAAAGATGAACCTGAAACATTCACAACTGTATTCATCTAGATATTCTAAGCTGATGATCTTTCCCTGCTTCCTCCTGAAATTCTTGCCATCACAGAAACTGATTTTCAGCCACTTAAATTTGCTTGCTCATTCTGAGAGCACTAAACTGCAAACATAGGTGGCAGTCTCAAGGCTGTACCTGAGATCCTCCTATTTTTTTTTACTTCAATGACCTTCCTTTTTTCATAAACTAGGAAATCAGGACCATGTTCAATTCTGTAGGCCAGAACTTACTGTTGGTTAGCAGAGAGAAATACTTGGATGTGGTTTTGTGAAAGGTGAATAATATTTTGTCACAAGTACCAGACAGTAAACAACTTCATCAAGAGGATTAAATCACAGTCACATGTCCTTGACATTCAGTGTCATAACCATTAAGTCACCACTCTCAACATTCCGAGATTTTTCATTAACTAGAACTGTAGCTGGACCAGCAATATTGTGGTCACATCAGCATGTCAGTGATGTCTGTGGAGGGTAATTTACTTTGTGTTACCCTAAAGTGTCTTTACTATGAACAAGTCAATGCGTTGAAATACTTTCAGCTTGTCCTTATGAATGCAACTCCAACAATGCTCTAAGCATTACTGCGGGTCAGACCAGCCCAGATGCACAGAAGTTGTTATGTGTACATCCACAAATTGCATTGCTTGGGTTACCCTCACACCATCTTCACTAAAAGAACAAGATGGCAGTTGCAGAGGAACACTGCCAATGGCAGTACTTCTTCCAAGTCTTACTTTAAATTACTAGGTCCAGACCTAGTATTCATTATTCACTACGGAAAAAGATCTTGGTGATTGTAGGGATGACTTACAGCAGACTGAAAAGCTTGAGCACATAGATATTAAGAAAGAGGATGTACTGGAGCTTTTGGAAAGCATCAAGTTGGATAAGTCACCGGGACTGGATGAGATGTACCCCCAGCTACTGTGGGAGGTGTGGGAGGTGAGGGAGGAGATTGCTGAGCCTCTGGCGATGATCTTTGCATCATCAATGGGGACGGGAGAGGTTCCAGAGGATTGGAGGGTTGTGGATGTTGTTCCCTTATTCAAGAAAGGGAGTAGAGATAACCCAGGAAATGATAGACCAGTGAGTCTTACTTCAGTGGTTGGTAAGTTAATGGAAAAGATCCTGAGAGGCAGGATTTATGAGCATTTGGAGAGGCATAATATGATTAGGAATAGTCAGCATGGCTTTGTCAAAGGCAGGTCGTGCCTTACGAGCCTGATTGAATTTTTTGAGGATGTGACTAAACACATTGATGAGGGTAGAGCAGTAGATGTAGTGTATATGGATTTCAGCAAGGCATTTGATAAGGTACCCCATGCAAGGCTTATTGAGAAAGGAAGGAGGCATGGGATCCAAGGGGACATTGTTTTGTGGATCCAGATCTGGCTTGCCCACAGAAGGGAAAGAGTGGTTGTAGATGGGTAATATTCTGCATGGAGGTCGGTGACCAGTGGTGTGCTTCAGGAATCTGTTCTGGGACCCTTACTCTTTGTGATTTTTATAAATGACCTGGATGAGGAAGTAGAGGAATGGGTAAGTAAATTTGCTGATGACACAAAGGTTGGGGGTGTTGTGGATAGTGTGGAGGGCTGTCAAAGGTTACAGCAGGACATTGATAGATTACCTTGCTCTTCCAGTCTACTGTAGTGCATCCGATGCTTTGTGTGGTCATCTCTACACGAGAGAAACCAAGAATAGATTATACGACTGCTGATATCCAACTTTGAATTTCAAGTTGCCAGTAACTTTAATATTCTATGGTAGACCACTCTGACCCACCTGTCTTTGGTCTCTGGTAGTGTGAAAACGATGTTTAATATAAGCTTGAGGAAACGCACCTTGCTTTCTATCTGGGCATGTTGCAGACTTCTAGCTCAATATAATATTCATCAGCACCAGCTCACTTGCCAGTTCTGATTATAATTAGAGAACAAGTTCTCAGATTTTTCTCTCTGCGCTGGCATGACTGAGTACTTCCTAAAGTTCTGCATATCATATACATTTCCTTTATTTCTCCTTCCCTAACTTTTGCCATTAACTTGTCAAGTACTGACTGTTCTTCAACAAGTAACCTTTGGCTCACCCTTTACCTTCTCTGCAACTTAATGAGTTTTCCCACTTTCCTAGACCCAGCAATGAGTCTTTGACCTGAAGCATAATTGTTTAATTTTCAGTCTGTGCTTTCTACCTTAAGTGTTTCCAGTAATTTTATTTCAGTTTTTTAATATCTGCACATTTTTGACTCTTCAGCTTTTTTAAGATCTGAACAGTAAATATTGGTCTTACCAGTGATATCCAGGTTTCAATAAATGAATCAAATTGCATTACTCCCTGGCATGGGGAGGAAATTGAAACAAAGTCCTTTGGGGAAATGTGATTTTGTTGAACCTGCTATCTTATGTTAAATTTTAAATATTGTCTGTTTGTACTTCACTTTTCTGATTAATTTCATTACCTGATAAATCAACATATTAAGTAATTTCTCCTGAGTACCAAAATCAAGACTTAAGTACATTTGATATAAGATCGAAAGATAACTCTGCAATTTAGTATTTAATATTTCTGCACCCACTGGTTATTATTAATGTTTGCAGCAATGGACAGGTTTTACTCTTGCACGGGTTTAATTTAAAACTCCGTGATAACAATTGTAAAAATTAATTAACTGTTAGTAGTTATATAGCCAAAATGTTAAGAATTTATTAGTTTTGGTAGACATCTTAATTACTGATCAGGAGCCTATTGACCAAGAGCGCTGAAATAAATATATGCCTATCTTACAGTTCTGTATTATTTGGAAATTCCTAGAGTATTGTTTATTTTAAGAGATGGCAAAAGAATTGCAGGAACAATATTTAGCCAATGGCTTTATTACCTTATCTTCATGACAGCTTGAACTGATTAAACTAGGATCTAATATAAATCAAAACTGATTTTTATGCAGTCATACTATTGTGAATATTAAACTGTTTTAAGCCTATGCAGTTGATACAAATAAAATCATTTTTGCAATATTTAAACACTAATCAGCACTGGGATCTATATTAATTATATTAATCCTGCAATTCTTTTACAGGAGGAAGAAGGAGAGGATGCAGATGTTTCATCAGGTCCCTCTGCTGTTAGCCACAAACTGCAACCTGCTCAGGCTATGCACCACTTCAATTCTCGTTACTCTGAGATGGGCTGTGGTGGGTTGCAAATGCGTGATGCTCATGAGGAAAATCCAGAATCTATTCTTGATGAACATGTCCAGCGTGTGATGAAGACTCCAGGTTGCCAGTCTCCAGGACCTGGACGGCATTCTCCAAAGTCCCGCTCTCCTGATGGCTTATCCAGTGGAAAGACAGGGTTAGCTGGGTCGTTGTTACCTTCAAGTCATAAACATGTGTCCAAGACTGGTGTGAAAGTTGAGTCTCCCAATCTCTACCATCACAAGCATGTTTACCATCACATTCATCATCACAATGGGATGAAACCAAAAGAACAAATTGAGGCAGAAGCCACACAAAGGGTCCAGAGTAACTTCTGGAATGCTGACTCGCACCACTATGCAACAAAAACGCGGAATTATCCTGAAAACATGAGCATGGTACCTAATCCATTGGAGTCTTTGAATTATGGGTAAGTAACGTTATGAACTTTTATATGAATTTTACAATGCTGAGGCTTTATCAGGCATTATAAGTCAAGACTGCACTTGGAGTATTGTGAGTGAGCCATTTTGGGCTCCTTATCTAAGAAAGGATGAGTTGGCATTGGAGAAGGTCCAGAGGAAGTTCATGAGAATGGTCCCAGGAATGAAAGGGTTAATATATGAGGAGCACTTTGATGGATCTTGGTCTGCACTCACTGTTTAGAAGAATGGAGGGGGGGAGTGCAGATCTCATTGAATTCTATTGAATATTGAAAGGCTGGGATAGAGTGGATATAGAGGGGATCTTTCCTATTATAGGGGAGTCTAAGACCAGAGGGCACAGCTTCAGAATGGAAGGTTATCCCTTTAGAATAGATGAGGAGGAATTTCTTTAGCCAGAGGGTAGTGAATCTGGAATCCATTGCCATAGATCGTTTTGGAGGCCAAGTCACTGGGTATATTTGAAAGGTTCTTGATTAGTAAGGACAGCAAAGGTTACAGAGGGAAGGCAGGAGAATGGGGTTGAGAGGGATAATATATCAATGGGCTGAATGACCCAATTCTGCTCATATGTCTTATGGATTTGTGTTCTGTTTTGTGTTGACTAAATTGTTTAGTAAGTCATTCTACGTGGTTTTGAAGCCAGGTTTTAAATCTGTTTTCTGTTAGCTCTACTGCCCCTTTTCTTTAAGATAAGGATAACAATGGGTGTACTGCAGTTGACACTGGTACTATATTAAAGGGAAAAGGGGAAATGCAGCTGCAATTTCCCCATAAGTACCTAAATTAGAATTGTACATTGGATGAAATCAGGATTCAAGATTACATTTTGGTCCTTCTGACTCATCCCAAGTGAAGTATATGACTGATGTCCATGGTACTTATGTGGCACAGGAGAGAACATCTATGAAAATGGAATGCAGAATAGAGAAGTTACAACATGGAACCATATAAAAGGCATTAAAGAAGTGAAATGTTGAAATGCTTGTATTGAAATTACACAAGAGCAGGGAGTATTTGCAATCTTAAAAATTGCTTGAAATAGTCTTGTTACTTGCACCCTGAGTATACATATGGATCGCAGATTTCTGTGCTGGTTCTATGGTTTTTATCTTGTTCTGTGGATAGTTTGCCAGCACTTAATCGCCCTTGCATTGGGAGAGAATTCCCAAATTCATTTGATTCTAAAGCAAATAGAATCATTATCTTTTACTTCTGGTTGTATATGATACCAGAAACTTGCTCTTTGGAACCACCCTTTTATCTATTTGGGCCTTTGGATCATATTTACTATACTGCATAGGGTTCATTGTTGATGAATGGACTGCCATAATTAAATCTTATTCCCTCATTTGCTCATGAGTTTGCCTCATTGAGTAGTTCTTGTTACCCCATCTCACAGGCACCATTAAACATATCCTGCCCTTTAAATCTACAATTTATCATCTACCATAGGATTTCCAGCAGTTTGCTCCTGGCCTCCTGCCTCCAGTTGCTTGTATGATGTTAAAGCTAGTTTCAATATTGTTTGTTTGTTTCTCTGCAGTTTTTATTTGCTTTCTATCAGAGTCACACATCATGGAGCATGCCAGAGATCAACTATTCCCAACAACTTCGACCCCCGTCCCCACCCTGCCACTTCTACCACTCACACGATTTACTCTCACAATTATTTCACATTTACTAAGGTACAGTAAAAAGATTGTTTTGCATACTGTTCATGTAGATTAAAAATTATTACACTACATTAAGTTAGTACAAGGTAAAACAATAACAATGCAGAATAAAGTGTAACAGCTACAGAGTGTGCAGTGTAAGTGAACCATAGGTGTAATGCTCCTGGCTACGGCATTGGTGTTGAGGTTAAGAATATCGCCAACAACCTGTCCTGGTCCTACCATGTTCATGTCACTGCCAAGAAAGCTCACCAACATCTCTACTTTGTCAGTATGTCCCTGACTACCCTTACCAATTTTTATCAATACGTCATAGAAAGTGTCCAGTCTCTCTGCATAATGGTTTGGTATGGCAATTGCTCTACAGGAGATCACAAGAAGCTGCAGAGAGTTGTGGCAACAGCACCTCATGGACACCAGCCTTGCCTTCATGGGCTCTGTTTATATTTCTTAGTGTCTCATTATAGCAACCAGCCTAATCAAAGACTCCACCCATTCCAGACATTCACTCTTGTCATCATGGTACTCACCCACCCCAGACATTCACTTCCATCTGGCAGAAGATGCAAAAGCCTGATACCACCAGGCTCAAGGACAGCTTCTTACAATATTCCAAGATCTGCTCAAATCACTTCATGCTTCAAGACAAATGGTAACGATTTGAAATGATTCCAAATCAGTTCAGTTGCTTTGCACAAGCATTCCCCGATCAATTAGGACCAACAGATTGGATTGGTGACCAACTCAATTGCTGTGACTGCAGCAGTACCAACATGCAAATCAATTTCTGATACTTGTTCCTTTTTCATGATCTGTCTCAATCTCAAGAAGCAAACTACCACTGAATCGTAACAGCTATCTAGGCTTCACAGACTCTCTCTTTGTAAGGATGCCATTCTTGTATCTGAGTTTGTCGCCACTGCATTTGTTCTCAACATGAGGCCTTCCATTTCAGAACATTTTAAATACTCTTCCAGGACATGTGGCTTCCTTTCTGCTGTGCCTCTCTCTAAATTTTCTTCATTTCCTTGACCTATTGTCACTTGACCACCCCCACCTATGTGTAACCTCCTTTACACCAGCAAGATCATGTGTGGTCAAAGTGAGCAGTGTGCAGAGCACCTGTGTGGTGTCTCCAGTGGCCATCCCAAGCTCCTGGTTGCATACCATTTCAACCCCCCTTTTTATTTCCCACACCAACCTGTTCATCGTCTGCCTTCTCCCTTACCAGGCTTAGACCCGTCACAGATGAGAGCAATTCCATGTATTCTACTTGATGGTGTACAACCTATAGTATGAACATTCAATCTTCCAATTTCATGTAACCCATGCCTCCTATGTTTGCCTGTATCATCCTGTGATCCACTATCAGTTGTTCCTTTACCTGTTCTGGTTTCTACCACGTACTCCCCATACTCTTCACCCACTGGATCTCCACCCTCCCTCTCTCTGGTTTTCACTGCCCTCATCTCACCCTTAGTGGTTCTCATTATTATATCATATTTCAACATGTGTAGCTGTTTCCTCACCACCATCCAGCAGCTGTCTGCACTAGCACTTCCACCACAAGGCACCATCAATCTTTACTTTCCACTGCCTGCTTCTTCCACTAGTCACCCACTTGCCTGTATCTTTCAACTTCACCCCTCCCTCTCTTTTTATACCAGCTACCTTCCCTCTCCACTCTCAATCCTGAAGGAGGATCTCACCCAGAAGTGCAAACAACTGTTTCCCCCGATGGATACAACTCAACCTGCTGACTACTTCCAATCATGTTTCTTTTTGTGTTCCAATATTGAAATCTTTTCTTCTTTATCATCATTATCCACTGCTGTGGATGTGACAGCTTTATGATTAGTTCCTGATTACCCACCTAAGCTATCACACCTCACTAATTTGGCTGTCAGTATCAAGTGTTCTCATTACTGTTTTGTCATATAGACCTTGATCTGCTAGCTTCTTATATAAGTAGCTTGTCCAAAATCACACTATTTATCAGGGCAACTTTTTTTTTGGTATATTGTAAACTGGTCTAGTAGATTCCTTAGAAGCAAACTTCATGCTTACAATCTTTTTTGTCTAAGACTGGGGACTGGGATAAAACTTGACCTTGAAATTTTTTCAGGTTTGATTTTTGGATTCAAATGTGTGCAGTAATTTTATTTTGTATACTTGTTTGCAGCATAAGATTGCCATAAAACTGCAATCAATAAGGAAAAAGAATCTTAAATGCACTTTAAATTCAAAACAATGGAAACAGGCAGAATTTATTAAACTCATTTACAGTGGTCAGACTAGATGTTGAAAATCATCTCAATACCAGGCAGGGAATATGCTTCAAATTAAACAGCAATAGTAAGATAGGAGTCGAAATTGGAATCAGCAGAATTCAAAATTAGATACAGAATCAGTAGTGGTGTTTGATAGCAGTGTTTGAAAAATAGTTGTCACTCCAAACACTTCAGTAGATTAATGCATTTAATTTGAATCTTAACACTCCACTGCTTGTTTTTTTTTAAGTTTCTATATTTCAAGAGGGTACATTTTTATGTATATTTTTATGCATTGCATCAATTTTCATGGCCATTATTAAGTTTGCTATTGTTTTTGTACACCTATTCATATTTTTATCCTGAGAATAGTGTTTTATATTTACCCAAGGGAAACAGCAACTTAAGGGGAAGAGATATTTGGACTTGGAACCAATATTTTCCCACTGGATGAGCCCTTCATAATGGCCTCTTAAGTGCTGCTTGACAATTTTTCCCAATGAGTAGTGCAGTTCCCCACCTCTTGCATCCCTGTCTATCAAGTTCACCTGGTCAGTCTCAAGCTTGACCTTTTTGTCTCTTTATTTTTTTTATGCACAGTTAGCTACAGTTTTTCTTTGTGTTTACCCACTCATTTGGCCTAGCCCATTTATTATTCAGTATAGAATTGTTAGAATTGTCACAACATTTGACCATTTCATAAAAAAGGCTTTTGCTGGTTACTTTCAGAGCAACTGTTAATCTCAGTTCCTTTACACACAGCCCTGTAAATTACACACAGTGACCACTTTATTAGGTACAACTGTGCACCTCGTTAATGCAGATATCTAATCAGTAAATCATGTGGCAGCAACTCGATGCATACATGGTCAAGAGGTACAGTTGTTCGGACCTGACATTAGAATGGGGAAGAAATGTGATCTACGTCACTTTGACCATGGAAAAACTGTTGCCAGACAGGGTAGTTGAATATCATAGAAACTGCTGATCTGGGATTTTCACACACAACTTTCTAGAGTTTACAGAGAATGGTGCAAAAATAAAAATATCCAATGAGTGGGTGAAAACGCCTTGTAATGAGAGAGATCAGAGGAGAACAGCCAGACTGGTTCAAGGTGATATAAAGGCAACAATAACTCAAATAACCACATGATACCACAGTGGTATTCAGAAGAACACCCCTGAATGCACAACACGTCAAACTTTGAAGCGGATTGGCTGCAGGTAGAAGAGCACACTGGGTTCCACTCCTGAACCTAATAAAGTGGCCACTGAGTGTAGTTAAATGCCTGCCTAACCCCCCTTTCTCAAAAGCCCAGATTTTTTTCTCCACCCACAATTCTGTAAGTGGTGTGTTTTGCACTTTAACATACGTAAATTTACACATTCTTCTTTAAACTGTGCCCCAATCTTACTTTTGTATTCCACTTTATACACCCTATTTATTAATGTTCTTTTTAAAGTTGCCCTGCTACTTTGAAAAATTTGGTCCATTATCTCTGCCTATTCTTTCTGCTATTACTAGCTGCCACATCTAGAGTCCTCAGGAATCAAGTTGCCTAGAGAATAAGGCAAGGCGGAAAGGGTTTTTTTTTTGTAGATACCAAAGGGTTAATATATCAGAAAGGAGTAAGAAAAGTAGGGATGAAATTAAGAAAATGGGGGCATAGAAAAATATGGCATGTAACATCAAAGGGAATCTGAAGATGTTTTATAATTGATAGCAGGCAACTAAGTTAAGAGCAGGACCCATTAGGGACCAGAAAATATAACCTATTCATGTGGGTGGCAGATGCAAAAGAATTCTGAATAAATACTTTGAAGTTATCCTCAAAAGAACATGATGCTGATGATACAACAGTGGAGATGTATATAACATTGTTTTGATTATGATTAAAATATTGTTTCAATTATGATTGAAGGGTGTTTGAAAGATTTCACATTATTGAACTGGATAAATTACTAGGTCCAGATGCTGTAAAGAAGTAGGAAATGTGCAGGGATTGTTTTCCAACTTTCTTTGGCCTTCGGAATAGTGCCAGAAGACTGGAGAATTGGTAATATTGAAATGTTCATCACACGTTAAGAAAGGGATAAACTGAAAAATTGTCTAGTTTAACTTTGAGCAAATTGTTGGAACGAGTTTGGAGGTCCAATACAAACCTTTATTGAGAAAGGAACATCTATAGATTAAATGAGTGGCAAATGGACTTCTAATGTGGCGAAGTATGCGGGAAAGTGTTAAACAGATTGTACCTGAACTAACAAGGACTGGGCACGTGATGTACTCTAGAAAAATGGCAAATAGGCTTAGTGGTGGGAAGCAGTGTACTGATTGATTTGTAATGGATTGCCATTCATGATAACAAAGTTCAACAGTATTTGTCCCTTTTGTAATTTTGTAGTTTAGATTTGAAATGTTGAAATGTTCATCGCACAAGTTAAGAAAGGGATTAATTTGGGATGCAACTGGGCAGTAGATGGGAGGGTTTGTGTTGTGAAGATCAGGTGGGCCTTGAAGTGAATATTTACTGATCCTAAAAGTTTGCAGGACTGACCAATAAATAAGATGGACATAAAGACATATGTGATGATTTATTACATTCAAGGATAAGAAAACTTATAGTAGAATTGTACAACAATCAGCAGGCCATACTTGAGTTCTATGTACTTTTTCTGGTCATCAAATTGAGGCACTGGGAGTATACAGAGAAGATTTGTGGATGTTGCCCCAGTTTAGAATATTGTAGCAAAGATGGTTTGGATGTGTTTGGGTTGCCTTTAGAATAGCTGAGGGTAGAGTTAATTGAGTGACTTTGATAGATCAGAGGAAGAGGGAGTACTTGGTGGGGTGATGAGGAAATATTTCTTTACTAAGAGTGTAGAAGTCTGGAACTCACTGTTGTCATCAGTTGGAAGAAGCAAACACCCTCATCACATTTTGGGTACACATTTTTAGTTCTTTTTAAGAGCCGTTATTTGCACAGGCTTAGACCATATGCAGGAAGATGGGAATAGGCTGGGTAACCTTTTGAAATGGTTTAGAGACAATGGACCAAACGTGTAATAAATTTTCTGATTCTTGAGTACATTGTAGTTGATGTTTTTGAACTGAACGGTTATAATACAACAGAAGTTGACGAGGAAGTTGGTAATTGTGCTGCTTGAGTGGCTACAGAACAAAATTGATGAGTCAGACATGAGCAGAGAAAAGGTATGCAATATTTAATCCTAAAAAATGTGGCCATGTATATTGAGAGGATTTACAGTACTTTGCAAAAGTCTTTGGCACGTATGTGTAGCTAGGGTGCCTAAGACTTTTGCACAGTACTGTATTTGTCAACGGAGAGTGGAGAGTTGAGTTTGTAAATCTGACAGGAACCTAGGATGTTGAATGGTGAGGTGGAGTGCCACGGGAAGGTTTTAGGGACAGGTGGCAGAGAAAAGAGTGCCAGGGTCGGGGTGGGGGGGAGGTGGCGCAGGTGCAGACACATCCAATCCTGAGTCCATCTCACAAGGTTATTTGATTTCAAACAATTGATTTATTGATCATTACAGAGTATCTCTGATGCTTTCTTCTCCATCCCCTCTCCCTAACAATGATTCCCCTCTCTGTTCTTCCCCACTCTCAGTCCACGGTCCATGATAGGAACCCATATCAGAATAAGTTTTATCATCCCTCATGTCATAACTTTTTTTGTGGCAGCAACACTATATGTAGAAGGTTCAGATATACTCAAAGGATGGTAAAACCTAGGAATACCTTAATGTACATGTTCAATAATCCATGAATGTAACAACATGGGTGAAGTGGACGTATTGAATATTTGCCTTCATTACCAAAACATTGTAAACATGTGCAAGGCAGCTATCGTCTTGATATATAATATATTAGTAAAGTCACAGCTGAAATGTTATTTGCATTTCTGGTAGCCACCATAAAATGGATATGATTGTCGTGAAGGGAACATAGAAGAGGTGTTGCCTGAGATGGAGTATTTTAACTTTGAGGAGAGATTGATTAGCTTGGATTATTTTCCTTGGAGTGGAGAAGGAGAGAAGGAAACCTGATTGAGGAGCATGAATAGGATAGAGTGAAACTTCTCTCCTTAGAGGGAATAACTTTAAGATACGGAGTAGAAGATGTAGATGGGATTTGAAAAGGAATTTTTCAATCAAGGCATTTTAGAATCTGGCACACATTGCCGTAGTTCATTGTGTTTAAATATTTAGATGAGCTCTTGAACTGCAATGGCATAAAAAGGCTGAAAGTCAAGTGCTTGAAAGGTGCCTTGAGTGTGGATGGATAGGTCCTTAGTGACAAATTGTCTTGATGTTGTATGACTTGCTAAATTACTGATTTGTTTGAATGCTGTTGTGCAGGAGTAAAGTCAACACACTGTCAAAACGAAATGCCAAGAAGTCTGACCCAGGAAAAGCAGACCCTGGGAACTATGAAACCCCTGCCCCTCCTGAGGACGTGGAGCGGAATCAGAAGATACTGCAGTGGATAATTGAAGGAGAGAAGGAAATTCATAGACACAAGAAGACTCCACATAAGTAAGAGAACTTTGATTTTCTGACCTTAATGTAAAGTGCTGCTACAGCGTTGTGTATTTGAAGTCAGAATAGTCTTTGCCCATTATTGCATGTCATGCCATAACGTTTCAATTAATTTTTAATTAGTTTTTCTGCCAAGGTTTCCATGGGGTAAAGAACCCCAAGTGAATGAAAGCATGTACAGAAGGGATTTTCTTGTTCTTTTAACAGAAGTAACAAGAACTATACAAGACACCCATGGGTCATGGCCCGAAACATAGACTATTCATTTCCATAGATGTTGCCTGGCCTGCTGAGTTCCTCCAGCATTTTGTGTGTGTTGCTTGGATTTCCAGCATCTGCAGATTTTCTCAACAAAAACTATAATATTTTATTTCAGACATGGTCAATTAACCTGCATCATTTGTTTAATGAACATATTTACTATTCAAATACATGCTACATGCCAAAATTGGGCCCATCCAAAAATCACACAATTAACATAGATTGTGGATATGTCCCCAAGCTAAACTATTTTGTTTGCTTTTAGAAAAGTTAATGTGATCTCCACCTTATTTCTAAAGTAATTTTAATTCACCGTATTGCAGGTTATGACTTTGTCATTGTCGCTTATAAAACTTACCATTTTATAACTGTTGTTTATAAAAACAATTTTGTAAACCTGCACTAATTACTTGTTTCATTTTGTGTTTTGCAGTTTGATAGGTGCCAAGAAACAACCTAGTCATGATACTTCCAGACCAAGTTCAATTGAGAGGCCAGGAGCTGTTCATCCATGGGTCAGTGCTCAGTTGCGAAATCCAGTCCAACCATCACACCCGTTCATTCAGGATCCAACTATGCCACCCAACCCAGCACCTAATCCTTTGACTCAACTGGAAGAGGCACGCAGGCGACTTGAAGAGGAGGAAAAGAAAAGTGGCAAACTACAGTCCAAGCAAAGGTAAGAAAAATTAACAATATTTTTTATTTGGTTTAATTGGCCAAAGAAATATTACAAGCTACTTGAACTTTCAGGTTATAATCAACCTGATAACTTAAAATGAGTTTCCTAGCTTTATGAATCAGTACATGAAGTTCAAGATGAATTTTACATTGCTATTGATTTTAAAAATACTGGACTGTAAAAATAAAAGTATGTATTTGATCTGATTGCTTAGGTCATATATGCATGCGGAAAGATCTATTATTACAGCTTGTAACAGGAACATGTATTTTCAGGAAATTAAAAAAAGTGATTTCCTCTTAATTTTGTGGGTCTTTTATTTCCATTGATGTCATTGGAGCAACCACTACTGGTTTGAGAGTTCCAGATATTATTTACTTTGTTTGGAATAGCTTTGCTCTGATTAGCAATTAATTTTGCCATTTGCAATATGTTTCTTAAAATTCTTAAGATTTGTGGTAAAGGTTTCAGACATGTGTCTAAACTTTCAAAGTTCTACATCTTTCACTTCATTTTAATTTGTTGGAAGAGGAAGATCCAGAAGAGATGATTTGGAAATTGTAAGCTGCTTAGAATTTTTAACCTAGTTACAAAAATTTGCTTTTTCTGTTTGCTTTGTAAGAATTATTGTAGTTAGCTTTAGTCATTTTTAATCATGCTTTATTACTTTCCTCACAGGTTAGATTTTTTTTAAAGTTGCCAGGCAATAGTTAGCTTTAAACAAATGACACAAAAGCTCTTTGGTTCTTCTGATCTCCTATATCTTACTCCAAATGGTATTTGGTTAATTTGAGACTGGCCAAAGAGATCTTGCAAGCTACTTGAACTTTCAGATTATAATTAATCTTAAACATTGCTGCATAACATCTGTTGATATGAAGGTTAATTGATGTATATTGGTAGTTCTTCCTAATATATGGAGAAGGTATTCAACCAGTCAGACTTGTGGGGTGGGGGAACAAATCTGACAAATATACTAAATTAGCATGTTTAAAATGCTATTGATCACATGGAAGAACAAATAATTAGATATCAATATTTTTACCATTGAACTATTTTCCCATTATTGACTGTAATTTATAGTAAAGGTATATGGCAAGAGTTGAAGTACTAAGTGTTTTGGCAAAATCAGCCATTGATCTTAATAAAATGGCTTTATTTTTTGAAACCCCACCCCCACCCCCAGCCTGAGTTAAATATCTGTCATTGTATCCTAGCAAATATTGACATTGTTGTCAAAGCCTTTGTATTATTGATATTCCATTTGATACATATGCCCTCAACCTTAAGGATATAACTAGTTGACAATGTGTCATGTGGTGAAACATCATCAAAAGGCTATTATTTCAAAGTATTGTCATTCTACAAGATTTTTAAATTTAAAAATCATTGCTGCCGCAAAGTTATTTTAATTCTAATAACACTTGGGTTTTAAATCTTACATTATCACATTTGCACATTTTGAGTAGGTGCAGATTTAGTTGATTATTGCAGATTTAGAAATCAGTAGTAAATTTCAGTCTAACAAGATGCCCTTATTATCTTTGCAAAATCATATTCAACCAGAATTAATTCCTTAAATTTTAATATTCATCAAATGTGCTTTTATTGTAATGTAGATGCTGTAACTACCTTGTTTAAAGGATGCTTGCATGCAAAAAGTAATAATCCATGGATATCTCTTGGAGATATCCATGACCTCTTTTAAGAACCTAGTTAGAAATCTTAGTCTGATGTTTTTTTTAAAAAAGTGTGTGTGCGCGTGCGTGCACACATGCCTGCGTGCATCATGGGTGGGTGGGTGAAGAAATCCGTATATTAAAATGAGAAAGGGTATTAATAAAGTGACAGATGCTCACTTTGATAGTAGTGAGCGCCATTTCTAAGAAAGGAGGAAGACAGTTAGATGGAATGGAGTATTCTAATTCCTAGGATTATTCTCCATGACACTGCAGGTATGTGCAAGAGGTTATCCAACGGGGTCGCACTTCTATCAGACCTGCATGTATTCCAGTGCTGAATGTGGTACCAGCCGTCTCCGACATGGATCTCTCTGAGTCAGAGTACGTGCCCGCTGCTGTTGATGTATTCTCTGTGATCCTAGGTTTAGATATTAATTAGTTTGTTCCTAGGTATTTTCAATTATTTTCTTGTATTAGCAAAAAGTTGTTAAATTGTTCTTGCAATATATTTTGATCATTTGAATATAACTGTACTAGCTACTAGCTGTTGCAATATATTCATTAAGGTTGAATGTATTGCTACAAAATACCATCAGCAGTTAATCTCAGGATTTTGTAGCTGCAAATAAGAAAAGGAATAAAATGTATTCATACTGTCTAGTTACAGTGCTGTTCACAAATGTTTTATCTATAAGCCCCATTTTAGTAGTTTAAAAATTTTAGCAATGAATCAATGTTGCTTTAAAATCTAGTGACTTCCTTTTTTATTTTAAACTACATTTGGAGACATTTGCATAATTGATTGTGAGCATTCAATTGGATTCTGCATTTAAAATGAAAATGTCTATTGTTTCATAGGGAAATGTTCCTAAAACTAAGCTAAGGGATTTTTTAAGATCTCAAAATATACTTTATTTGTATAATAATCAAGTATGTGCAACAGAAAATATTCAAGTCAACATTTTCATCACAATTTCTGATAAGATGGTAGTGGGCTCATATTTAGCAGCTTCTCTGGATCCAATCAAAGGTGTAATTGTCCTTTATGTCTTTGTTACAATTGCAAGACACTGCAGGATATTAAGATCATCAAGTACTGCGGGTCTTCCCCATCAGTGAGTTGCTTGATAGCAATGGAGCTGGATTGATTGTGTACTTTTGTTGTTCTGTCAGCTGAACTTGTGTACGTACAGTTGCTGTGCCAAGATGGTGCTCAGTGATTGTCTTGGACATATTTTTGTGATTGCAAAAAGCTGCTGGACATTGGAATGTAGAATATGGCAAGTCTGGGTCACTAATTCATTGGCGAGACCAACTGCATTGCCTCAGTTTGTGGCCTTGTCCAGGCCCTCATGCTGTGTGTGTGTTGCCTTTTGCAGCTGCACAGGAGAGAAGATGCTAAGGGATAGAGCAGCGATCTATTCATAATGTGTTAGGAGATACACCTCTGCTCATTGCTGCCCTCCCACGTTCACTCAATGGAAGAGCAAGCAAGCTGGACTGGACAGCATCCCGTGCACCATTAATCTACAGGCCATACCACTCAGGGACTTAAGCTATTTTTTTTATGCCTGTGTGGCTGCATGCTTTTCTGTCATTGTAACTATAAGACCATGAGATATAGGAGCAGAATTAGGTCACTTGACCCATCAAATCTGCTCTGCCATTTCATCATGGTTGATCCAATTTTCCCTTCAGTCCCAATCTCCCGCCTTCTCTTTGCATCCCTTCATGCTCTGACCAATCAAGAGACTATGAACCTCTGCCTTAAATATACATAAAGACTTGGTCTCCACAGCTGCCTGTGGCAAAGAATTCCACAGATTCACCACACTCTGGCAAAAGAAATTCCTCCTCATGTCCGTTCTAAAAGGATGCCCTCTATTCTAAGGCTGTGTTCTCTAGACTTAGATTCTCCCACCATGGGAAATATGCTCTCCACATCCACTCTTATCAAGGCCTTTCACCATTTGATAGGTTCCATTGAGGTCACCTCTTATTCTTCTGAATTCCAGCAAATACAAGCTCAGAGCCATCAAATGCTCTTCATATGACAAGCCATTCAATCTTGGAATCATTTTTGGAGACCTGCTTTGAACCCTCTCTAGTTTCAGCAGATCCTTTCGAAGATAAGGGGTCAAAAATTGGAGTTATTAAAAACTTTAGGACGGATAAGTCCCCAGGGCCTGACGGAATATTCCCCAGGCTGCTCCACGAGGCGAGGGAAGAGATTGCTGAGCCTCTGGCTAGGATCTTTGTCCTCGTCTACTGGAATGGTACCGGAGGATTGGAGGGAGGCGAATGTTGTCCCCTTGTTCAAAAAAGGTAGTCGGGATAATTGTAGACCAGTGAGCCTTACGTCTGTGGTGGGAAAGCTCTTGGAAAAGATTCTTAGAGATAGGATCTATGGGCATTTAGAGAATCATGGTCTGATCAGGGACAGTCAGCATGGCTTTGTGAAGGGCAGATCGTGTCTAACAAGCCTGATAGAGTTTTTTGAGAAGGTGGCCAGGCATATAGATGAGGGTAGTGCAGTGGATGTGATCTATATGGATTTTAGTAAGGCATTTGACAAGGTTCCACATGGTAGGCTTATTCAGAAAGTCAGAAGGCATGGGATGCAGGGAAGTTTGGCCAGGTGGATTCAGAATTGGTTTGCCTGCAGAAGGCAGAGGGTCATGGTGGAGGGAGTATATTCGGATTGGAGGGTTGTGACTAGTGGTGTCCCGCAAGGATCGGTTCTGGGACCTCTACTTTTCATGATTTTTATTGACCACCTGGATGTTGGGGTAGAAGGGTGGGTTGGCAAGTTTGCAGACAGCACAAAGGTTGGTGGTGTTGTAGACAGTGTAGAAGATTGTCAAAGATTGCAGAGAGACATTGATAGGTTGCAGAAGTGGGCTGAGAAGTGACAGATGGAGTTCAACCCAGAGAAGTGTGAGGTGGTACACTTTGGAAGGACAAACTCCAAGGTAGAGTACAAAGTAAATGGCAGGATACTTGGTAGTGTGGAGGAGCAGAGGGATCTGGAGGTACATGTCCACAGATCCCTGAAAGTTGCCTCACAGGTAGATAGGGTAGTTAAGAAAGCTTATGGAGTGTTAGCTTTCATAAGTCGAGGGATGGAGTTTAAGAGTCGCGAGGTAATGATGCAGCTCTATAAAATTCTGGTTAGGCCACACTTGGAGTGCTGTGTCCAGTCTGGTTGCTTCACTATAGGAAGGATGTGGAAGTATTGGAAAGGGTGCAGAGGAGATTTACCAGGATGCTGCCTGGTTTAGAGAGTATGCATTATGATCAGAGATTAAAGGAGCTAGGGCTTTACTCTTTGGAGAGGAGGAGGATGAGAGGAGACATGATAGAGGTATACAAGATATTAAGAGGAATAGATAGAGTGGATAGCCAGCACCTCTTCCCCAGGGCACCACTACTCAATATAAGGGGACATGGCTTTAAGGTAAGGGGTGGGAAGTTCAAGGGGGATATTAGAGGAAGGTTTTTCACTCAGAGAGTGGTTGGTGCGTGGAATGCACTGCCTGAGTCAGTGGTGGAGGCAGATACACTAGTGAAATTTAAGAGACTACTAGACAGGTATATGGAGGAATTTAAGGTGGAGAGTTATATGGGAGGCAGGGTTTGAGGGTCGGCACAACAATGTGGGCCGAAGGGCCTGTACTGTGCTGTACTATTCTATGTTCTTTGTTAAAACTGTTCACAATACTCCAAGTGAGGCCTTATCAGTACTTGATAAAGTCTCAACATTACATCCTTGCTTTCCTATTCTAGTCCTCTGGAAGTGAATACTGACATTGCATTTACCTTCCTCACCACAGACTCAACCTGCAAACTAACCTTTAGGGAATTCTGCCCAAGGACTCCCAAGTCCCTTTGCACCTCTGTTTTTATTTTGTATTTTCTCTCCATTTAGAAAATAGAAATCATGTCATGTGCTTTTGGTAATGTGTTCTGCACCTTGGCCTTGGAGGAACACTGTTTTGTTAGGCTGGATGATAATTAAAGTTGAACTGCAACTCTGGATTCATGTTATGCCAATTACTTAACATCCACATTTTCAATTACTATTAAACAATACTTGGACAAATAATTCAGAGTTCCTATTCGAATTAATTTGGATGTATAGGTGTCCCCTGCTTTTCGTACATTCGCTTTACGAAACCTCACTGTTACGAAAGACCTACATTAGTACCCTGTTTTCGCTTTCAGAAGGTGTTTTCACTGTTACGAAGAAAAAGCAGCACGCGGGGAAAATCAGCGCGCAATAAAAGGCAGCACTCTCCCCTGGATTCAGAATGGCATTCTGGCCGGCATTGCTTAAACACATGCCTGTGAGCAGCCATTTGCAAGATGAGTTCTAAGGTATTGGAAAAGCCTAAAAGAGCTCGTAAGGGTGTTACACTTAGTGTAAAACTAGACATAATTAAGCATTTCAATCGTGGTGAACGAAGTAAGGACTAAGTGAGTTTGGCTTGTGGAAGCTGACGAACATGATGTTGAAGAGGTTTTGGCATCCCATGACCAAGAGCTGATGCAATTGGAAGAGGAAAGGATGACAATTGAAACTGAATGCAGTAGCGAACGGACCGTAAGTGAAGTCGTCCTGGAACTGAACGTGAAGCAACTGCGTGAGATTTTCGCTGCAATGATAAAGTACGACTTTAATTTTGAAAGGGTACTTAGGTTTAGGGGATATTTGCAGGATGGTTTGAGTCCTTACAAAGAACTGTATGATAGAAAAATGCGCGAGGCTCAGCAGTCAAGCAAACCTTCCGCATCAGCCACAGCAGACGACAAACCTCGACCTTCGACATCGAGGCAAGCAGTCATAGGAGAAGATGAGCTGCCTGCTCTAATGGAAACAGATGACGAGATGACACCCCAGTGTCCCACCATCCCGCGATTCGCGGAGAATGCAGCGGTAGCCGGGAGGCACACAGCACATCTTTAAGAAAAAAGCCGAAATAAACAAGCTAATTAATTAGGTGCTGCCTGACATGTAAATATCGGCCCAGATCAGAGACAACACAATGGGAAATCGGCACTGATCTGGGCCGACAATTACGTGCCGGTCGTCACCTAATTAATTAGCATGTTTATTTCGGCTTTTTTCTTAAAGATGTCCTGTGTGCCTCCCAGCTACCACTGCACCCTTGCATGCTTCGCGGCAATGTATCGGTCGGCGGCCTGGAGGGTGGGGCCACTGCACCACCCAACCTGTGACAACTCAGTCTAACACACCATCATCAGTGTGCACGGCGCTGAACCAATTCCGGTAGGTGATACTGCACTGTACATACATTATTTCTTCTTTATATAGGCTGTATATTTTTACTTGTTATTTGGTATGATTTGGCAGCTTCATAGCTTAAAGGTTACTGGAGAGCACTTGCGCCGTGTTTTTGTCAACAGCGCTTGCGTGAGATTTTCTGCTGACGGCGCTTGCGTGAGATTTTCGCTGTGGAGAACAGTGCAGTAATGATTGTGGGGAAGTATTTCTACTTTATATAGGCTGTGTATTTATCATATCATTCCTGCTTTTACTATATGTTTCTGTTATTTTAGGTTTTATGTGTTATTTGGCATGATTTGGTAGGTTATTTTTGGGTCTGCGAACGCTCACAAATTTTTCCCATATAAATAAATGGTAATTGCTTCTTCACTTTACGACATTTCAGCTTACGAACCGTTTCATAGGAACGCTCTACCTTCGGATAGCGGGGGAAACCTGTAACTGGGATGAGGGCATTTAGGTTCTTTCCCAAAAGGCCCTTTCTTCAGCACAGTACATGGTCATCGATGTTGGAGTGTGCTTGCAATCAACAGCACCTTCCACTGCTAGAACCTTACTGTGTGTTTTGGGGACACGGGAGGATTTTTTTTAATATATGTGTGTGTGATGTATGTGTGTGTGTGTGTGTGTGTATATATATGTGTGTGTATATATGTATATGTTTTAATAAGTTGTGCAAAAATATTTAAAAAAAGAAATGGTGATATAGTGTTCACAGGTTCAATGTCCATTTAGAAATCTGATGGCAGACGGGAAGAAGCTATTCCTGAATCATTGAGTTTGAGGCTTCAGGATCCTGTATCTCCTCCCTGCTGGCAGCAATGAGAAGAGTGCATGTCCTTGGTGATGGGGGTCCTTAATGATGGATGCCACCTTTTTGAGGCATCGCTCTTTGAAGATGTCCTGGATGCTGGGGAGGCTAGTGCCCATTATGGAGCTGACTGAGTTTACAACTTTCTGTAGCTTATTTCGATCCTGTGCAGTGCCCTCCCCCATACCAGACTGTGATGCAGCCAGTTAGAATGCTCTCCACGGTACATCTGTAGAAATTTGTGAGTGTCTTTGGTGACATACCAAATTTCCTCAATCGCCTAATGAAATATGGCCACTGTTGTGCTTTCTTGGTACCTGCATTGATATGTTGGGCCCAGGATAGATCCTTAGAGATGTTAACACCCAGAACTCGAAATTGCTCATCTTTTCTTCTGATCCCTCAAAAAGGGCTGGTGGGTATTCTCTCATCTTACCCTTTCTGAAGTCCACAATCAATTCTTTGGTCTTTCTGACATTGAGTGTAAGGTTGTAGCTGCGGCACCAGGTTTTAGCTAATAATTGTTAATTAATTGATAACTGGAAGTGGTCATACATTGCAGACAACTGAGGTTATGCAGCTGTTTAGAGTGAATCTTGAAAAATACCCCTGCATCTTTTCCTAGAACATCCTGCCAAAAGCGCATTCTAGAATTCTTTTCTAGTGAAATCACTGAGTGCAGCATGTTTCAGTACTCCAACCATACATGAAAAATCTGATGGATAGAACCTTTCTAGCCATCAAGCATTTAAAGATTTGCTACTTTTAAATAAAAACAACTGCCTGAAAATCTTGCCAAATTACATTGACAATCTGCTAGAGCAGCCATCTATCAAGGTTCAGTGTATCCTTTTTCTACAGAGCTCTAACATTTTGTGCAGACCCCTGACTAATTGATTTAAGAACAGGTATTCTACTAGTTGAAGATTCTATGATGCAACAGCGAGACCTATTCTTTGCCGCTCTGGGTCGGATAGGACTTCAACGAATTGTAACAGATGGTGTTTGTGTATCTAGTGGCTATTGGAATGAGGCCAGCATTAGGTATTCTCTAGGAAGAGGCGCAGTCGACGTTTCAGGCCGAGACCCTTCGTCAGGACTAACTGAAGGAAGAGTGAGTAAGGGATTTGAAAGCTGGAGGGGGAGGGGGAGATGCAAAATGATAGGAGAAGACAGGAGGGGGAGGGATAGAGCCGAGAGCTGGACAGGTGATAGGCAAAAGGGGATACGAGAGGATCATGGGACAGGAGGCCTAGGGAGAAAGACGGGGGGGGGGGGACCCAGAGGATGGGCAAGAGGTATATTCAGAGGGACAGAGGGAGAAAAAGGAGAGTGAGAGAAAGAATGTGTGCATAAAAAGGAGTAACAGCTGGGGTACGAGGGGGAGGTGGGGCCTAGCGGAAGTTAGAGAAGTCAATGTTCATGCCATCAGGTTGGAGGCTACCCAGACGGAATATAAGGTGTTGTTCCTCCAACCTGAGTGTGGCCTCATCTTTACAGTAGAGGAGGCCGTGGATAGACATGTCAGAATGGGAATGGGATGTGGAATTAAAATGTGTGGCCACTGGGAGATCCTGCTTTCTCTGGCGGACAGAGCGTAGATGTTCAGCAAAGCGGTCTCCCAGTCTGCGTCGGGTCTCACCGATATATAAAAGGCCACATCGGGAGCACCGGACGCAGTATATCACCCCAGTCGACTCACAGGTGAAGTGATGCCTCACCTGGAAGGACTGTTTGGGGCCCTGAATGGTGGTAAGGGAGGAAGTGTAAGGGCATGTGTAGCACTTGTTCCGCTTACACGGATAAGTGCCAGGAGGGAGATCAGTGGGGAGGGATGGGGGGGACGAATGGACAAGGGAGTTGTGTAGGGAGCGATCCCTGCGGAATGCAGAGAGAGGGGGGAGGGAAAGATGTGCTTAGTGGTGGGATCCCGTTGGAGGTGGCGGAAGTTACGGAGAATAATATGTTGGACCCGGAGGCTGGTGGGGTGGTAGGTGAGGACCAGGGGAACCCTATTCCTAGTGGGGTGGTGGGAGGATGGAGTGAGAGCAGATGTACGTGAAATGGAGGAGATGCGTTTAAGAGCAGAGTTGATAGTGGAGGAAGGGAAGCCCCTTTCTTTAAAAAATGAAGACATCTCCCTCGTCCTAGAATGAAAAGCCTCATCCTGAGAGCAGATGCGGCGGAGACGGAGGAGTTGCGAGAAGGGGATGGCGTTTTTGCAAGAGATAGGGTGAGAAGAGGAATAGTCCAGATAGCTGTGAGAGTCAGTAGGCTTATAGTAGATATCAGTGGATAAGCTGTCTCCAGAGACAGAGACAGAAAGATCTAGAAAGGGGAGGGAGGTGTCGGAAATAGACCAGGTAAACTTGAGGACAGGGTGAAAGTTGGAGGCAAAGTTAATAAAGTCAACGAGTTCTGCATGCGTGCAGGAAGCAGCGCCAATGCAGTCGTCGATATAGCGAAGGAAAAGTGGGGGACAGATACCAGAATAGGCACGGAACATAGATTGTTCCACAAACCCAACAAAAAGGCAGGCATAGCTAGGACCCATACGGGTGCCTATAGCTACACCTTTAGTTTGGAGGAAATGGGAGGAGTAAAAGGAGAAATTATTAAGAGTAAGGACTAATTCCGCTAGACGGAGCAGAGTGGTGGTAGAGGGGAACTGATTAGGTCTGGAATCCAAAAAGAAGCGTAGAGCTTTGAGACCTTCCTGATGGGGGATGGAAATATATAAGGACTGGACATCCATGGTGAAAATAAAGCAGTGGGGGCCAGGGAACTTAAAATCATCAAAAAGTTTAAGAGCGTGAGAAGTGTCACGAACATAGGTCGGAAGGAATTGAACAAGGGGTGATAAAACAGTGTCGAGGTATGCAGAAACGAGTTCGGTGGGGCAGGAGGAAGCTGAGACAATAGGTCGGCCAGGACAGGCAGGTTTGTGGATCTTGGGTAGGAGGTAGAAACGGGAAGTGCGGGGTGTGGGAACTATAAGGTTGGTAGCAGTGGATGGGAGATCCCCTGAGCGGATAAAGTCGTTGATAGTGTGGGAGACAATGGCCTGGTGCTCCTTAGTGGGGTCACGATCGAGGGGTAAATAAGAGGAGGTATCCGCGAGTTGTCGCTGTGCCTCGGCAAGGTAGAGGTCAGTACGCCAGACTACAACAGCACCCCCTTTATCAGCGGGTTTAATAATAAGGTTAGGATTAGTGCGGAGGGAGTGGAGAGCAGAGTGTTCCGAAGGAGTGAGGTTGGAATGGGGACAAGGTGCGGTGAAGTCGAGACGGTTGATGTCCCGTCGGCAGTTGGCAATAAAGAGATCCAGAGCAGGCAGAAGACCAGAGCGGGGTGTCCATGAAGAAGAGGAGGGTTGAAGATGGGAGAAGGGGTCATCGGTGGGGGTGGAAGAGTCCTTGCCGAAGAAGTAGGCTCGGAGACGGAGACGGCGGAAGAAAAGTTCCGCATCGTGGCGAACACGGAACTCGCTGAGGTGTGGGCGAAGGGGGACAAACGTGAGGCCCTTACTGAGAACAGAGCGTTCTGCCTCCGACAGTTGAAGGTCGGAGGGGATGGTAAAGACCCGGCACGGATGAGAGCTGGGATCAGAGGAGGGAGGGGGGAGGCTGGGGGTGTCAATGGAGAGGGGAGGGTTGGGGTGAGAGGAAGATGGAGCCTCTGAGGGCCCAGGAGTTGACGGTGGGATCTGAGGGAGACGGGGCTGCGGAGTGGTGGTGGGGGAAGGGGAGACGGGAGTCACAACAGCAGCACATAAAGACCCGGCCTGGAGTTCAAGGCTGGAGTCGCAGTTGGTGGTTGCGCGATCGCTTTGAATGTCTCCATGGTCGTTGCTGGAGTCCGGGTTTTGAATATGTCCTGAGGTGTTGGAGCCGCCGAGACCAACGCCTGCAATCGCCGTTTCTTTGACTTTGTCATGTTAGGCAAAGATAGCAAAATCTTACATCTACGGACTGCAGAGCCTGCCGGCCCCGACGCTAGCAGGCATGAACTTTCGGTTGCGGCCCTTGCCGTTGGTCTCGGCGGCTCCAACACCTCAGGACATATTCAAAACCCGGACTCCAGCAACGACCATGGAGACATTCAAAGCGATCGCGCAACCACCAACTGCGACTCCAGCCTTGAACTCCAGGCCGGGTCTTTATGTGCTGCTGTTGTGACTCCCGTCTCCCCTTCCCCCACCACCACTCCGCAGCCCCGTCTCCCTCAGATCCCACCGTCAACTCCTGGGCCCTCAGAGGCTCCATCTTCCTCTCACCCCAGCCCTCCCCTCTCCATTGACACCCCCAGCCTCCCCCCTCCCTCCTCTGATCCCAGCTCTCATCCGTGCCGGGTCTTTACCATCCCCTCTGACCTTCAACTGTCGGAGGCAGAACGCTCTGTTCTCAGTAAGGGCCTCACGTTTGTCCCCCTTCGCCCACACCTTCGCGAGTTCCGTGTTCGCCACGATGCGGAACTTTTCTTCCGCCGTCTCCGTCTCCGAGCCTACTTCTTCGGCAAGGACTCTTCCACCCCCACCGATGACCCCTTCTCCCGTCTTCAACCCTCCTCTTCTTCATGGACACCCCGCTCTGGTCTTCTGCCTGCTCTGGATCTCTTTATTGCCAACTGTCGACGGGACATCAACCGTCTCGACTTCACCGCACCTTGTCCCCATTCCAACCTCACTCCTTCGGAACGCTCTGCTCTCCACTCCCTCCGCACTAATCCTAACCTTATTATTAAACCCGCTGATAAAGGGGGTGCTGTTGTAGTCTGGCGTACTGACCTCTACCTTGCCGAGGCACAGCGACAACTCGCGGATACCTCCTCTTATTTACCCCTCGATCGTGACCCCACTAAGGAGCACCAGGCCATTGTCTCCCACACTATCAACGACTTTATCCGCTCAGGGGATCTCCCATCCACTGCTACCAACCTTATAGTTCCCACACCCCGCACTTCCCGTTTCTACCTCCTACCCAAGATCCACAAACCTGCCTGTCCTGGCCGACCTATTGTCTCAGCTTGCTCCTGCCCCACCGAACTCGTTTCTGCATACCTCGACACTGTTTTATCACCCCTTGTTCAATCCCTTCCGACCTATGTTCGTGACACTTCTCACGCTCTTAAACTTTTCGATGATTTTAAGTTCCCTGGCCCCCACTGCTTTATTTTCACCATGGATGTCCAGTCCTTATATATTTCCATCCCCCATTAGGAAGGTCTCAAAGCTCTACGCTTCTTTTTGGATTCCAGACCTAATCAGTTCCCCTCTACCACCACTCTGCTCCGTCTAGCGGAATTAGTCCTTACTCTTAATAATTTCTCCTTTTACTCCTCCCATTTCCTCCAAACTAAAGGTGTAGCTATAGGCACCCGTATGGGTCCTAGCTATGCCTGCCTTTTTGTTGGGTTTGTAGAACAATCTATGTTCCGTGCCTATTCTGGTATCTGTCCCCCACTTTTCCTTCGCTATATCGACGACTGCATTGGCGCTGCTTCCTGCACGCATGCAGAACTCGTTGACTTTATTAACTTTGCCTCCAACTTTCACCCTGCCCTCAAGTTTACCTGGTCTATTTCCGACACCTCCCTCCCCTTTCTAGATCTTTCTGTCTCTGTCTCTGGAGACAGCTTATCCACTGATATCTACTATAAGCCTACTGACTCTCACAGCTATCTGGACTATTCCTCTTCTCACCCTATCTCTTGCAAAAACGCCATCCCCTTCTCGCAACTCCTCCGTCTCCGCCGCATCTGCTCTCAGGATGAGGCTTTTCATTCTAGGACGAGGGAGATGTCTTCATTTTTTAAAGAAAGGGGCTTCCCTTCCTCCACTATCAACTCTGCTCTTAAACGCATCTCCTCCATTTCACGTACATCTGCTCTCACTCCATCCTCCCACCACCCCACTAGGAATAGGGTTCCCCTGGTCCTCACCTACCACCCCACCAGCCTCCGGGTCCAACATATTATTCTCCGTAACTTCCGCCACCTCCAACGGGATCCCACCACTAAGCACATCTTTCCCTCCCCCCTCTCTCTGCATTCCGCAGGGATCGCTCCCTACACAACTCCCTTGTCCATTCGTCCCCCCCATCCCTCCCCACTGATCTCCCTCCTGGCACTTATCCGTGTAAGCGGAACAAGTGCTACACATGCCCTTACACTTCCTCCCTTACCACCATTCAGGGCCCCAAACAGTCCTTCCAGGTGAGGCATCACTTCACCTGTGAGTCGACTGGGGTGATATACTGCGTCCGGTGCTCCCGATGTGGCCTTTTATATATCGGTGAGACCCGACGCAGACTGGGAGACCGCTTTGCTGAACATCTACGCTCTGTCCGCCAGAGAAAGCAGGATCTCCCAGTGGCCACACATTTTAATTCCACATCCCATTCCCATTCTGACATGTCTATCCACGGCCTCCTCTACTGTAAAGATGAGGCCACACTCAGGTTGGAGGAACAACACCTTATATTCCGTCTGGGTAGCCTCCAACCTGATGGCATGAACATTGACTTCTCTAACTTCCGCTAGGCCCCACCTCCCCCTCGTACCCCAGCTGTTACTCCTTTTTATGCACACATTCTTTCTCTCACTCTCCTTTTTCTCCCTCTGTCCCTCTGAATATACCTCTTGCCCATCCTCTGGGTCACCCCCCCCCCGTCTTTCTCCCTAGGCCTCCTGTCCCATGATCCTCTCGTATCCCCTTTTGCCTATCACCTGTCCAGCTCTCGGCTCTATCCCTCCCCCTCCTGTCTTCTCCTATCATTTTGCATCTCCCCCTCCCCCTCCAGCTTTCAAATCCCTTACTCACTCTTCCTTCAGTTAGTCCTGACGAAGGGTCTCGGCCTGAAACGTCGACTGCGCCTCTTCCTATAGATGCTGCTTGGCCTGCTGCGTTCACCAGCAACTTTGATGTATGTTGCTTGAATTTCCAGCATCTGCAGAATTCCTGTTGATTAGGTATTCTCCCCACTTTTTCTAGAGGCTTATATATGGAAGGTTTGTAAACCCAATCAATCCTTTGGGTTTCAGATGAAATACGAAATATCCTGGATACTTGCTACAGTATGGATGCAATGCCAAGTCCACAGCAAAATCATCTTGCCCTTGATTATTTGTATGATTGAGAGTGAGCACAATTGCCAACGCACCAGTATTTTCTTTATCTATACTTTCTGCCCAAGCTGTTCTCCCAGGATCTTTCTCAAGTTGCAGGAGGAAAATAAAAACTCAAGTTGTAGAAAAGAAAGCTGCTGGAATAACTCAACACATCAAATACTATCTGTGGAGGCATAACACATGTGCTGAGGCTTTGGCTTGAGGTTCTGCATCAGGACTGGGCAGCAGAGTAAAGCTGACCAGTATAAGATGGGTGTGCAGAATGGGTGGGACAGGAGCTGGTAGGCGATCAGTAGAATCAGATATTTTGGGGGGAAGGGGGGGTTGGTGAAGCAGATGGAGCAAGGTGGAGAAGAGGTGAGTGAGCCTGGGAGGATTGGTAGAAGTGGGAAAGGAACACGAGAAGTGAGTTTTCTGAAATTTGCAAAGTGCTTATACCATTGTGTTGAATATTACTCAGACAGAATATGGGGTGTTGTTCAAGTTTGCATTTGGCCGCCCCTGGCAGTAGAGAAGGCTGAGGACAGACAATTCATTGTGGGATGGGAAGGGAAGTGGAAATGACTTGCAACTGGGATCATGAGATGGCTACTGTGGCTAGAGCACATATGCTCTGTAAAATGGCAACCTGGTCTATACTTGGGCTCACCAAAGTAGAGGAAGCTATATTGTGAGCACTAAATGCAATGGGCCAGATTGGAGGAGGTGCACATGGAACTCTGCCTTACCTGGAAGGTTCCATTTAAGTCCCTGTATCGTGGTAAACAGGGAGAGGTTAGACGCTGCTGGAAGAGCTGATGAGGGATTCATAGAGTGGTCTGCACAGGAAGCAGAATGGAGGAAAATGAGAAAGGAAGACGTGGATGGGATGGAGTGGGTTGTAGTGCAAAGGTTGAACTGACTGATTTACCAGGGTTGGTCACCCATGCCTTTTGGCGTTGTTGCTCTGCTTTACAAGGGTGGCTGACATTGACACTGTTGCTCCCAATGTTTTGCTTCCTGTCACAACTATTCACTTTATGTGTATTGTTTCACTACCATATTGTGCTGCTGCCAACTTCCGTGCTCCTCTTCAAAGGAAGGGTGGTAATTGCTCTTTGAAGGTTCCAGGCATCCCTTGCCACATTAGATATTAGCCTCTTAGATTTGCAGATTTTTCTTTCCTTTTTCAAGTGACCCGGTTTGCCCTTGCCTCGTGTTTTTTTTTCCACTCTCCTTTTGGATTGGGTTTGTTTCTTTATATGCTCATGCCATTCCTCCTCTGTGCTATCTTGTTCTTTTGTGTTTTCCTCCTTTTCCCTTTTTTCCTTTGGTGCCACTGTGAAGTGACATTTGGAAAGTAAGAGTTTTAGTTCCTTTTAGAACAGCCATGACTGCTACTTTGCACAAAATTCCTCTAGACTTGTTTTTGACAGGTATTGTAGAGGTGACCAGTCTTCTCACATTTTTGATGATCCTCCTTTCTGAAATTTTGACCATGATCACTTTGAAGGTAGCCATTTCATGTTCATGTGAGGCCCACATGGAACTGAGCCTGGTAAACTACAGCCACATGGTGGAGCATCATAACAGTAGGTGGTGGTTTCCATTTTTGTCTGCTCTTAGCTTAGCTTTATTCTTTTATCTTTGCCACACCATTTTCTAAGCTATGTAAGGGCATCAAGGACTGGAGGACTGAACTTCGATAGCCATGATTCATGCTTGCTTGCAGAAGAGGAAAGAGCATCTATGCTTGTGAATATTTTTGAAAACCATTATAGGTTTTTGTCAATGCTGTTTGATATTTACATTTTCTGGAAGATGACCTGAGCCCTTAATGGAGTATTAAACAAGCAGCATTACATATTTACAGAATTACTAAAAGCACCAACTATTTAATTTCAGTTGATTTAAATTAGTTAGCAGTAATGTTACATCTGTATATTGATCTGAAATTTTAATTAACCATTTATTCCATAAGGTTATCTCGTTGCAAGTAACTTTCCTGAGTATACTCTTAACTAATTGAGGCAGGAGTTTTACATGTTAAAAGTATACACAGATTAATATTCATGAATATTACTTAAATTTACTGAAGAAATTTATAGAGGCGTTTTAGTAATTTAAAATGCCGTATTGATCTGTTTTGTGTGCTATACTCTGCCAGAGCCTCGGCGACCACTTTTTCAAGAGATTGTCTTGGAGGAAAGATTCTGTGAGCGGTCCCCCATGTCCTTCTCACAGCGCAGTCTTTTTTTGTTTTACGAGGCCTAGTTGAGAGCTTGACACTCAATCCAGCACGGATGGAAAGCGTGCCCGGGAGCGGCCCGACTGGGGTTCAAACTGGGGAACCTTGACTCCGGAGTCTGGCGCTGATGTCACTGAGCCACCAGCCAGCCTATTGATCTGTTAGGTTACTTTAATTTCCTTTTGGCTTCCTGCCATAAAGCAATGCTGCAATCAAATGGTTAGAGCAGCCTTTCTCTACCTCTTTGCCCTGGAGGAACCCCTGAAATAATTTTCAGGCCTCAGGAAACCCCTGCGTTACATATTTAAAAAAATTATATCTGCAGCTCACGGTACATTAGCTAGATCAGTAGGTTATAGATAGAATTATTTTAGATATAAAATAATTTTATTATTTTACAATAAAATAATTGTCAATGCTCTTTTGAGTAGAGATTGAATTTTTAGCCATTTTTTGGGGGGGGGAAAGCAGGTAGTTAAACTTAGCTTACCTTTCTTAAAATTAATCTTTCTTTCCCTTTCATAAATGTTAAAACTTCATAAGGCAAACATAATAAGTTTCTGTTAAATAACTAGCTTAAGCCAAAATGGGATTTAATTTTTCTGAAGGTAGATGTAATTTAAAGGTTGTAAGTTGATATTAATTGAAAGCTTTACTGTTTGTTTTGAGGTTCCAATGGCTGTTTAAAATAATCAGCACTTTTACATGTCATAAAGATGTGATTTGTAGCTAGTGTCTTCAGTTTTGCTGGAGCCATTGGTGCATTTATAAGTTGTTTGCCGCAGACTAGACACAATGGAATAAAGGTTAGTAAATTTTTTTAAAGAATAGCATAATAAATAACTAAATGAGAAAACTGCAAAAAACATGAAAACTTCACAATACGATTGATTCTAACCTACACAATCCATCTTTTGCAACGTTTAAAACAGCAACAAAGTGGCTGGCCTGCACTTGGTCATGGTGCGTAAAAATTCCTCCTTTGGAGCGAAAATTTCCCTCCATTTTTCTACTACGTCAGTAGAGTTTGTTCGCTTCCATAAGTCAGTCAGAGGCATGTTGGGGTGGGTCATTCAGGAGGGAGAGGCTAGCGTCACAGCCCAAGTTGGGCGAGTCCATTCAATGCTCAGAAAACGCACTTCACGCTTACCATCAGCCTACCGTCCTCCCCTCCAATACAGTGCTCACCAATTATCAACAGCTTCCCCTATCTCATGCCAAAAACAGACAATGAACACAGTCCTACTGCGCGCTGCCATAATGGGCTGCGGGACCTCTAACGAGATGGTGAACGGGGCTGCTCAGTCACTCCCCACTGTGAGCACTAACATTGTGCTTTGTGCGAAGTTCAAAAGACGATTTTTTTTTTAATCACAACCTCTCGCAGAACAGTGCTAATGTTTATTAGTCAACAAGGAGCAAGTCCACAAAGCTGAAAGTCTTTTCATATTTTCACTTTCCCTGCCCATTTCATTATTGGAGAAATGTATTTTTCCTGCATTTTTGCAGAATTTCCTATTATGTCAATAATACTATGATGGCTTTTGGAAATAGTTACTATTTGAAAGTAAAAATGACAAGTGAACATTTAACAATGAAGTTGCACTCTTCATGCTGAATGTATTTGACTGGTGTACAACTTGTTCCTCCACGAGCTTGGAAGTTCAATGGGTTCAGAAGGGGAAATGATGTTTGTGACAAATCTACTAGAAATTTGAGGTCGTAGCTTGCCTAATAAGAAAAGCTGAACCAGTACCTTTCAGAAGACCTTTGCTAAGGTGCAATATGAGATTATGCAAAACTGGAGAGAGTGGTGCATGGACAAAGATTGAGCTTGGCATGGTTTGATCAATGGCAAAGCTGGGATAAACAGCTCTTTTATGTTGAGAGGCTGTGATTGGTGAGGTATTGAGATTTTGGTGCACCACCTGTTCAGTCTATTTCAGTGATTTGGATGAAGGGCATTCAAATACAACATCCTCTGATTATAAAGCTGCATGGCAGCATGAGCTGTGAGAAAAATGCAGTTAATTTACAGTGGGATAAAAGCATAGTCAAAGACATGCCAGATAGTTAATAACGAGGAAAATTTGGAACGCCTGAAGAGAAAAAGGAAGAAAAAGAAAACAGAAGTATCTTATTCGGTGAGAGATTGAAAGATGTTGGTGTTTGTAGGAACCAAGGTATCCTTGTATATCCCTAGGCAAATGTGCTAGTTCATCAGGTTTTCAGGAAGATGAAAAGTGCAGTACAAGCAGGTAGAAGTACAAGAATGGAGATGTCTTGTACTCTGCAGTTATATATGGCTTTGGTGAAATCTCGTCTGGAATATTGTGTACAGATCAAAGGCTAAGGAAGGACATATGTTCCTGAAGGGCATGGAGCAAAGGTTCTTCAGGTTGTTTCCTGGGATTAGTATGTCATATGAGAAGAGATTAAGTAAACAGGTCCTTGGTATTTTGAGGTTAGAAGAATGAAAGGTGGTCTCAGTAAAATGTTCAGATTCTTAATGCATTTAATAGGGTAGATGTGGAAGATGCACCTCCTTATTCAGTTGATTGAACTCGCATGCACAGCTTCAAAGCGTCAAATCGACGTCGTAGATACCCTATGCCGTACCGTACGCACTTCCCCAAAAAATGTAACTGCGCGTCGTAGCGATGCAGACCGCAACAACTGTCATTGGTCCACTTGGTAGCATCACATTTCCTCCTACGCTGCAATATCTTCCCATTGGGTGACTGAAGGACAGGGAAGGAACTCTGGCTGCAATGCTTTCCATAAAGCTTTACAGACCTCCGAAGGACCCTGTGCTTGATGCCAGTTTGTAGCTAGCTGCTACAAACTGTTGACTTCCACCCGAAGCTAAAACTCGAATGGTGATTGCTAGTCTCTTGAGTATACTGTGCATACACTGATGCGAAATAAATGGTTGGAGACGATAAACCAAATCATCAAATCTACCTGCCGACATCCGAGAATACTTGAAATTCATTTCCTCGTCCATGTCTCTCAGTGGCTGGACAAGCACAGAAAATTCACCCTCCTTCAGTTTCAATCGCCATTGTTTGAAGTTTGAGTTTCAACACGAAGAAACTCAACACAGTGGCATAGAAACCCCACCGCCAACTAGCATTTTGGTGGTGAATTGCAGAGCGACACAGACACACCAGCGCACAAGTATAAATGCTCACAACGACGTAGGCTACTACGCAGAAGTATAAATCAGCCTTAAGAGTCAGCCATTTAGTACAGGCAAAGAGAAAAAATTTCTTCACCCAAAGATTTGGGAGGCCTTGAAGTTAGGTTTTTAGATTTCAGGGTATACGAGGTAAAGTGAAACTCAGATTAAAGATCTGTCTCAATATTATTGAATGACCTACTTTTGCTTCTATTTTTATTTGTTCTTTTTAAGATCAACTTCTTGTATTAAGATATGATGTGAGGTAAACATAGGTGTTTGGAAAAGGTACAATGGAATACAATGGATCAGATTTTTGTGAATATTGAATAAAAAGCTGATAAACATTAGGTGCTTTCTTTGGGCTCTGCTGATGTATCTCTTTTAAGTGCTGTGAGTAGCCTTGGAATGATCTGTGCTGGAGAATTTTTGCTTAGTGTTATAGCCCAGAGGATATATTTTGGACACTAGTTCTGGGAAGGTAAGTTTTTCTGGAGATCCAATCATTAGTGTATAAAAGTATAAAAGTATTGTATAAAAGTAAAGTGGAGCAGGTCCTTTGTCATTAGTGAGGAACTTAGGTTTTCATTGTCAATATTTGGGGTCTCAATATCTTTTAACTGAAAAAGTCCGTACTTGCGGTTTCTGGGAAGCAGTTTTACAGTGGGAAATGATTTTGCTGCAATTGTCTGCCAATAAATCAATTTGCACTTGAAGTTAAGTAACCACCAGTTTGAATCCAAAGCAAATTAAATTTGAGGCATTAAGAATTCAGTACATTTTATTAATATCTTTTGGATTTTGTCATTTATGCAATTTTCTATTTGGCTTCTTCAGTCAATAACCAAAATATGATGACCCCTTTTAGCTCAGTCTTGTTTCTGTAAATGCTTTACTAATTATTAATAATGTGGAAGAGTAAAATGAATCTTACTGTGATCTCTTTCTACTTAAAGGCATAAACCACAGAAGAAATCAGCAAATGGTGTGTTGCAGCCTGGTGATAACATTGTGGTAGCCTACTACTTCTGTGGGGAACCAATTCCATACAGGACATCTGTTAAAGGACGTGTGGTCACATTAGGGCAGTTTAAGGAGCTGTTGACTAAGAAAGGGAATTACAGGTATGCATTCCAGATCTGAGATTTCTATTGCATTGAAGGTAAATTGATGACTTAACATTTTCAGTTGTGTATGGGGAGAAATGAACAGTTATGGACGAAGAATAACAATTACCTTTATGTCAAAAAAAATTAAAAGCTGCAAGAATGTGATTTGAATATCCCTAGAGAAAAGTGTATCTGCCTAGATTTGCAGATTAAAGATCTTTGCCTAAATGATGTCAGCCATATGTTTCAGGCATTTGATTTAAATGACACCATTACTGCTATATATTGCTATGCTTCCAAAACCATAACATGACCTAAGATCATTGTTCATCCAGCCAAGGAACTCTAAACTGATTTCTTGTGTTTGGACTTCATGTAACTGGTGTTTTGAAACTTTTCAATCTGTATCTTAACACCTTTAAGGAAAATTAACGACTCTAAGATGAAGAACCAGACACAAATTTATTAGAACATTGATTTGCACTTTTTGTTCGTTGGTGTCTTTGTCCTCATTAAATGCATTAATAAAATCAAAAGATTGATTATTCCTTATTTGGTTATAAAATAAGTTACCGAGACATCAGTTAGTTAGGTACAGATGGATTAAGAACAAAATATCCAGTTCTTTATCTGCAAACTTGAGTTATTCCTGTTGAATTCAATCTGCAAATATTTTGTGTGCTCTTAGTGAACCTATACATCAAAAGTGTGTGGTGAAGCTGATATAGGGGCGGCATGGTAATGCAGCATGTAGCATAAAGCTATTACAATGCCAGTGATCTGGGTTCCATTCCCGCTGTTGTCTGTAAGGAGTTCGTATGTTCTTGTAACCATGTGGGTTTTCTCTGGGCATTCTGGTTTCCTCCCACATTCCAAAGACATGCAGGCTTATAGGGCAGTTGGTCACAAGGGTTTAATTGGGTGGCATGTGCTAGTTGGTTTGGAAGGGCCTATCACCATGCTGTATTTTTTAAAATAAAATTATTTTCATTAGCATAGTTAGTAGTACTGTGGGGGAGATCGGGAGTCTCGGATGGTATGCTGCCTCCCTGGTGCCCGGGGTCCGGGACATCTCAGATCGGGTGCAGGTTATTCTCGAGAGGGAGGGCAAGAATCCAGATGTTGTGGTCCATGTAGGGACCAATGACATGGGTAGGAAGAGTGAGGGGGTCCTGTGTAGTGAGTTCAGGGAGTTAGATGCAAAGCTGAAGGGCAGGACCTCCAGGGCAACAATCTCAGGATTGCTACCTGTGCCACGTGCGAGTGAGGCGAGGAACAGAAGGATTATACAGATCAATACATGGCTGAGAGGATGGTGCAGGAGGGAGGGCTACAGGTTTTTAGATAATTGGGCTTTGTTCCAGGGAAGGTGGGATCTGTTCTGACGGGACGGTTTATACCTGAACTGGAGGGGTACTAACATTCTTGCAGGAAAGTTTGCTAGTGTTGCTTGGGGGGTTTAAACTAAATTTGCAGGGGGCAGGGATCCAGAATGTGAGAGAGGATAGCGAGATGAAGTATAAAGGACAGGTGGGGACTACACGGTTCTGGAATATTAAGTGTGAAGTAGAGAAAGGTGAGGCAGAACGAGTGATAAGGAGGATACATGTGCAGAGGGATGATCTGACGGAGCATGGAGTTAAATGTGCAGAAAGAGTAAGTAAACTTAAGAAGGACAACAAAATTCAAGGGGCGTATAGCCCGGTGAGAGTTCGGGGAGCTGGGTTATGCACAATAGGCAGCGATTTAAACAGAGAGAGGAGAAATGGGTTAAAAATTCTATATCTGAATGCACGAAGTGTCAGAAATAAGGCGGATGAGCTTGAAGCTCAGGTGCGAATGGATAACTATGATGTTGTTGGGATAACGGAGACATGGCTGCAGGGGGATCAGACCTGGGAATTGAATGTACAAGGGTATGCGTGCTATCAAAGGGACAGAAAGGTGGGCAGAGGGGGTGGGGTGGCCCTGTTGGTGAGGAATGAGATTCAGTCCCTTGCAAGGGGGGACATAGAATCAGGAGAAGTAGAATCAGTGTGGATAGAACTGAGGAACAGTAAGGGCAAAAAGACCCTAATAGGTGTTATCTACAGGCCCCCAAACAGTAGCATGGATATTGGGTGCAAGTTGAATAGGGAGTTAACGATGGCATGTGGCAAAGGAAATGTCGCAGTAGTTATGGGGGATTTCAACATGCAGGTGAACTGGGAAAATCAGGTTGGTACTGGACCCCAGGATAGGGAGTTTGTAGAGTGCCTATGGGTTGCATTTTTGGAGCAGCTTGTACGAGAGCCAACCAGGGATAAGGCTATTCTGGATTTAGTGTTATGCAATGAACAGGATTTGATAAGTGATCTTGAAGTAAAGGAGCCATTAGGAGGTAGTGACCATAATATGATAAGTTTTTATCTGCAAGTTGAGAGGGATAAGGGCAGATCAGAAGTGTCAGTATTGCAGTTGAACAAAGGAGACTATGGAGCCATGAGGGAGGAGCTGGCCAAAGTTGACTGGTCGGATATCCTAGCAGAAAAGACAGTGGAACAGCAATGGCAGGTATTCTTGGGAATAATGCACAAGGTGAAAAATCAGTTCATCCCCCGGAGAAGGAAGGATTCAAAGGGGGGAAAGTGGCCACAGTGGTTGACAAAGGAAGTCAGAGATAGCATAGCATTAAACAAGAATTATAACAGAGCTAAGGTGAGTGAGAAGACGGATGATTGGGAAATTTTTAAGGAGCAACAGAACTTAACTAAAAAGGCAATACGGGGAGAAAAAATGAGGTATGAACACAAGTTAGCTAGGAATATAAAGGAGGATAGCAAAAGTTTTTAGGTATGTGAAGAGAAGGAAGATAGTTAAGAACAATGTTGGGCCCTTGAAGAATGAATTGGGAGAAATTGTTATGGGAAACAGAGAAATGGCAGAGGAATTTAATAAGTACTTTGGATCTGTCTTCACTAGGGAAGACACAAGCAATCTCCCAGATGTATGGATGGGCCAAGGACATAGGGTAACAGAGGAACTGAAACAGATTGACATTAGGAAGGAAACGGTGATGAGTAGACTGATGGGACTGAAGGCTAACAAATCCCCAGGTCCAGATGGTCTGCATCCTAGGGTACTAAAGGAGGTGGCTCTGGAAATTGCGGATGCATTGGGGATCATTTTCCAATGTTCCTTAGATTCAGGATCAGTTCCTGAGGATTGGCGAATGGCTAATGTTATCCCACTTTTTAAGAAAGGAGCGAGGGAGAAAACAGAGAACTATCGCCCTGTTAGCCTAACATCAGTAGTGGGGAAGATGCTAGAGTCCATTATTAAAGATGAAATAGCAGCATATCTTGATAGCAGTGATAGGATTGGGCCAAGCCAACATGGATTTACCAAGGGCAAATCATGCTTGACTAATCTATTGGAGTTTTTAGAGGATGTAACCAGGAAGATAGACGCGGGAAATCCAGTGGATGTGGTGTACCTTGACTTTCAGAAGGCATTTGATAAGGTACCACATAGGAGATTGGTGGGTAAAATGGCTCATGGCATTGGGGGGAGGATATTGATATGGATAGAAAACTGATTGGCAGATAGAAAGCAAAGGGTAGCAGTGAATGGGTGTTTCTCAGAATGGCAGGTGATGACTAATGGGGTGCCACAGGGCTCGGTATTGGGACCACAGCTGTTTACGATTTACGTCAATGATTTAGAGGAAGGCATTGTGAATAACATCAGCAAGTTTAATGATACTAAGTTGGGCGGCAGTGTGACATGCGATGAGGATGTTAGGAGAATTCAAGGTGACTTGGATAGGCTGGGTGAGTGGGCAGAAACTTGGCAGATGGTGTTTAATGTGAATAAGTGTGAGGTTATTCACTTTGGGAGCAAGAACAGGAAGGCAGATTATTATCTGAACAGTGTGGAGTTAGGTAAGGGAGAAATACAAAGAGATCTAGGAGTACTTGTTCATCAGTCTCTGAAGGTGAATGAGCAAGTGCAGCACGCAGTGAAGAAGGCTAATGGAATGTTGGCCTTTATTGCAAAGGGAATTGAGTACAAAAGCAAGGAAATCCTTTTGCATTTGTACAGGGCCCTGATGAGACCACACCTGTAGTATTGTGTGCAGTTTTGGTCTCCAGGGTTAAGGAAGGACATCCTGGCTGTGGAGGAGGTGCAGCGTAGGTTCACTAGGTTAATTCCTGGGATGTCCGGACTGTCTTACGCAGAGAGGTTAGAGAGACTGGGCTTGTACACGCTGGAATTAAGGAGATTGAGGGGGGATCTGATTGAGACATATAAGATTATTAAGGGATTGGACAAGATAGAGGCAGGAAATATGTTCCAGATGCTGGTTCCAGTACCAGAGGGCATGGTTTAAGAATAAGGGGTAGGTCATTTAGGACAGAGTTGAGGAGGAACAACTTCTCCCAGAGAGTTGTGGAGGTGTGGAACGCGCTGCCTCAGAAGGCAGTGGAGGCCAATTCTCTGGATGCTTTCAAGAAGGAGCTAGATAGGTATCTTATGGATAGGGGAATCAAGGGTTATGGGGACAAGGCAGGAACCGGGTATTGATAGTAGATGATCAGCCATGATCTCAGAATGGCGGTGCAGGCTCAAAGAGTAGAATGGTCTACTTCTGCACCTATTGTCTATTGTCTATTGTACCACTAGCAGAATATGTAATATCTCCTGCAATAGGGAGCATAAACCAAACTGAGGTTCACTTGAGTCATGCTCACACCACTGCTTTTGGTTAATTGGGCTCAATTTAGTCAAATGTCATTCATCTCTGCAGCATTTTAACTAACAGGTGGCGTCCTGTCATCTCCATAGAATGTTTGATTTGTTTCAGTCATGTAATCTTAGAGTTAGATCGCTTTCTGTACATAGTCTAATGCAGGAAAGAGCATGATTAGAGGAAGAAAAATTAACCAAAAAAAAAGCAAAATCAACCTTTACTTTCCTAAACTGCTTAATTCCAGTCTGAGAATATTTTCTTAAAATTTCCTAATTGTGGTGTTTGATCTTTTTCTTTTGCTCTGCAGGTATTATTTCAAGAAAGTGAGTGATGAATTTGACTGTGGGGTGGTGTTTGAAGAGGTTCGTGATGAGGAAGCAATTCTGCCAATTTTTGAGGAGAAAATTATTGGAAAAGTAGAAAAAATTGACTAAATGCAATTCAGCCATGAAGAGTTTCTAATGGTACAAGAGAAGTTTCAGCTGCTTGGAGTGTTTAAAAATGCATTACTGGGGGTCACAGTGGTTAACTGTGGAAAATGCATCAACCTGACATATTAAGGCTTCCAGCTCTCCACAGGGATATTTTACAACTGCTCGTTACAGCAGAAAAAAAATGGTGCTTTCATCACCAAGGTCTGCCAATGCAGTCCTTTGTAAGGGGAATGTTTGCAGCATTATCTTCTCTTTATCAGTATATTTCAAACACTAAGTGTAATGTAGCATTGTAAAATTGTATTAGAAATTGTAATATGAAACTGTTTACTAAAGCTGCATATTTTTGATATAATGTAATCTGAGGAAAATAGCATTTTTAATGTAACAGTGCTCTTATGTTATTTTAAAACATACATACAGGTACTTGAGCTCACCAAATGTGTACAGCCATGTATTAATAGCTATTTTGTCCACATTTCAAACCATTGATAGGTGTTTCTCTACTTACTGAATGGATGATTATCACTTCTGGCTTGTCAGGACAATGGTCATCAAAAAAGTTTATATATTACCTTTGCAAACACTACTGTATAGGCCTTTTTCACAGGGGGAGAAAGTTCTACTATTTCATAAGACCCAATCAGAATGTGTATGCTAGGAAGTAATTGACTGATAGCAGTCCCCCATTTCCCATCCCTTACTAACATATTGTAGGTACCTAGCATGTATGACTTTGGTGCTTGTTAGCTTCTGTGCACTTGCAGTTTTGGTGGGAGGAGAAACTAAATCCTAACTAATTTGTCTTAAATACCCACTACAAATAACTTAAATGAATTAGATTTGATTTATTAATTTAGCTGGAGCATGATTTGGAAGAGCACGGGTATTGATTTTATTTGCTAACTCCAGCACTGATTAAACTGGTTGTAATGTTTTGCATTTGAAAAATCCACTAGCTTCATTTCCAACATGAAGCTGGTAATACACCAGGGCAGTCAACATCATAGAACATAATAGCAGAATATATGCCTTTCAGCCCATGATATTGTGCCAGCCTTTTAATCTGCTCTAAGATCAATATAACCCCTCCGTCCTACCTAGCCCTCAATTTTCTATCATCATGTAATCTGTCTTCAAATTACCAGCCATGTTTTCAACACAAGTCCACAACTTGCAATGTGCACTGTCTCTCTGCTGGCTCTGTTGCTGTACTGACACGGGTGCTTATGATGAAGTTGGCCACATTAGTAAGTGATCTGTTCAAAATATCTAGTCAGTTTCAAAAATGTCATGCTGTTTTCTAAAAAAAAAGACATTTAATTTTTTTCGTAGCGTATACAATCGAACAGTTTAATAAGTTGCAAATATCTGGAATTGAGAGTCATTAAATTAGCAGCAAACGTGTAAAATAGCATGCATTCTTTTCATCTGGACTATTGCTTGCCTAGTAAAGGACTTGGACTGCCCTCTGCGTAATTTTAAGATATTGCTCTTAGGAGCAAAAAGAAAAATGAGCCAAACTGTTAATTCTTGTTGCTTAATAATAGTTCTTAATTTCCAGTGTTCAATACTTTGCCAAGCACTTTGTTCCCCCTAATTAAACATTATTGTAAAATTCATTGGTACCAAATTTTAATTGTGCAGTAATGCTGCCTTTTTAATTGTTAATGAAATTCATTTCCTGAGACATATTGTCTCCTAAACAAAGGAAAGGCCTGTACAGTAAAAGTTACTGTTAATATGGTTTTAATTTGGAAACAAAGTATGAATTGCCAGAAAAAAATCATTTTTTCACCTGTTAAGCCTCATTCTGTGTTGGCTGATGTATGACAGAACACCCGGAGGGAGGTATCCCTGTTTCTACTCTTAGTGTTCAAAAGGGCCTGAATTTTGATTTTGAAACTTCATACTGGAAATTAGGCTTTCACCCACATGCTTATTTATAGATGTAACCAAACTGTCATGCCATTACCCCACCCACTCTCCATTCTGATGGCATTGTTCCTCTCACAATTTAATTTACTGCCATTTGGCTGTCAAAATTTTTAGAAACTGGGTTTAAAACTAATGAGGGGTGTTTCAATCTGTTACACAGAAATGATAATTAGATACAAGTTTTCTTAAGATCCAGTAAGTCTAAGGAACAGCCTAAAACAACATACTTGTGTTTCTGAAAGGTATTGTGTAAATAAAAATACATCACAGAGTGCCTTTTATATTCAATGCTGTTACCTGTCTGACGCTATGTGACCCCCCCCCCACCCCACCCTCCCCCATGACTGAGGAACAGGTCTCCTCATCCAGGGATTTGCAGTACGGTTTTCTCCTCCTGCATTTGGTGTCCAGCGGGATTTTTAAGTGGCCCTGCATTCACGGGTTTTGCATTTCCCTTTTTTCTAAGGGTTTCCATTGTAAATATGTACATTTTCTAAAGATGTCTTCAAGTAGCAGCACGTCAGAAGATTTAGTTACCTGGTTTCAGTCATCTTTCAGTGTGCTGACTTGTACAATTATCTTTTAAAAGGTACTTGGACAATAAAGAAAAGAAAATCAAGTGATTTCTGTGTACTTTCTATATTTGGTTGGGACTTCGTTGGTCACATTCTGCTTATCTGAACATGGGCTAGCAATTAAAAACCTTGGACCAATGATCATGGTAGCTGAGAAATTGAATGATACTGAAATAATAACATTAGTATCACTAATGGTGATAGTGAAGCAGTGAGATTGGTGTAAAAATGCATCTAGTTCACTGAGGTCTTCTCCCTTGCCTGATGTGGGTCTGGGGTCTGTAAGTCTGTCCGTTAAGATAGCAGTTAGGGATGGATAATAAATGCTGGCATTGCCAGTGACACATACACCCTAGGAGAAGGTTGAAACTGATAAATCATTTATGGAGGTCCTCTTAAAATTCTTCCCAAAACACAAATCATAGATTTTATTCACTTTGACCATATTGCCTGTTGATCATAACATTTGTATATCACTCCTTCACTTACTACTTGAAAGAAATTATTTATTGCAATAAAGAGATTATAGAAAGAATTGTACTCGTGAATATTTTAGCACGCAAGTATGAAAACTGCAATGAACTGGCATAAAGCAGAATACATGGGTGCTATTAATATTTAGATGTTGTTTTCACTATACGTTAGCAACAGATAACTAGAAAATGTAAACATAGAATATAGTATTCTTAACTCCTTTACCACACCAACAATCACCGGGGTAAATCTGAGGGGTTGGATGCTAAGTGCACTGGTCTCACAGCTAAAATACATTTGTGTTCTACTACTGGGCTTGAAAGCAGAGTGGCAGGTCAGAAACAGCTGTCTAAAGATGAAGAAGCATTTAGCTCAATATCTATATATTTTGCAAAAATGATTAAATTGGCACCAAATCATCATGTATATTCTTATAGGAGCTTATTTTGGCAAAAAAACTGAAGAGCAGTTGAGACACAAGAGACTGCAGATGCTGGAATCTGGAGCAACAAGCCCTTTACTGGAGGAACTCAGCAAGTTGAGCAATTTCTGTGATGATGAGAAGAGAAGAAATTGTCAATGTTTGTGGTTGAAACCCTGCATCAAGATAGATGCTGTTTGACCCGCTGAATTCCTCCAAAGGATTGTTGTTTATAGAGCAGTTTATTGATTTTTACCATTATATGCTTTCAATGACCATAGTTTTTGAATAAGATGCAATGCAGTTATAGTGCACAAAGCTGTAATTTAAAATTCAAACTGATTTAACCTAGGTTCATAAGATTGATCCTGGGAATCTTCATTTTATGTACGAGTAGCATTTGATGGCTCTGGGTCTGTTCTCGCTGGCATTTAGAAGAATGAGCGGGGATATCTTTGGTATCTATCGAATGTTGAAAGGCCTAGATAGAGTGAACATAGAGAGGATGTTTCCTACAGTGGGGTAGTCTAGGACAGCCTTAGAACAGAGATGAGGAGAAATGATTTTAGCTGGAATTTATTGCCACTGATGAGTGTGGAACCTAAGCCAATCGGTATACTTAAAGTGGGAGTTGATAGGTTTTTTGATTAGTAAGGCCGTCAAAGGTTACAGGGAATAAGGTATGAGAATGGGGTTGGAAGGCATAATAAATCAGCCATAATGGAATGGTGGAGCAGACTCAATGGGCCAACTGGCCTCATTTCGCTTTATGTCTTATGGTCTTTAATGCTTTTTTTTCCTGTTTTATCCTTGCACTTTCCAAAATATGCTGACTTTTAGACAGCAACAAAACACATTGGGGAAGGCATACTGTATAATGATTTTGTATAATTGCTGCAGAAGGTGAGTTCTTGTTCTCTAGCTATAAAGACCGGCATTCAATTGGCTTTTTCTCTCCCATCTCATGACACTTTAATGATATTGGATCATTGGGTTCTCTTCTAAGGAAGATGGGACCTGTGCAGAGAGATGGTTTGCACCTAAACTGGAGGGAGACTAATCCTAGCGGGAAGGCTTGCTGGTACTGCATGGGATGAGGGTTTAAACTGGAGCTGCAGTAGGATGGAAACCAGAATGTCAGAACATATGGTGGAGTGGTTGTGGCGACATGTTGCTAAGACCTCGGACAAACTCAGTAATCAAAAGGTTGAACATGGCAGAACTAATATTCTGAGTTGGGTATATTGCAATGCAAGAAGTATTATAGGAAAGGTAGATGAACTCAGGGCATGGATCAACACGTGGAATTATAATCGTGTAGCCATCAATGAGACTTGATGTCAGGACTGGCAGTTTAATATTCCAGGGTTCTGTTGTTTTAGATGTGTCAGGTTGGAAGGAATTAAAGGAGGAGTGTTACAAGTATTGGAAAATGTCAAGGCACTGCTCATACAGACTGAAGAGCTCGTCCAGTGAGGCTTTATGGGTGGAACTGAGGCATAAGAAAGGTAAGGCCATGTTAATTCCTTAGAGGAACAGAGACGAGGTTCTGTAGGTTTGATGGAGACATCCGGATGGTATATGTCCTCCCTGGTGCCAGGATCAGGGATGTCTCAAATCAGATCCATGCCGTTCTCAAGCCAGAAGTTTTGGTGCATATTGGCACCAATGACATAGGTACAGAAGGTGAGGAGGTCCTGAAGAGAAATTTTAGGGAGCTAGGTAGAAAGCTGAGAAACAGAACTTCCAGGGTAGTAATCTCTGGATTGCTGCCACATACCATTAAGGGTAAAAGTAGTATGATCTGGCAGGTGATTGTGTGGCTAAGGAACTGGTGTAGGGGCCAGCAGTTCAGATGTTTGGATCATTGTCATCACTTCTGGGTAAGATACAACCCATACAAAAGAGATGGGTTACACCTGTACCTGAAGGGGTCCAATATCCTTGTGGGCAGGTTGGCTAGAGTTGTTTGGGAGGATTTAAACTAACTTGGCAGGGGGATGGGAACTGGAGTGATAATGCTGAAGGTGAGGTAGTTGGTTTACAAACAGAGGCAATGTGTATTGAGACTCCTAGCAAGGAGAGGCTGATGATGGGGCAAAATTGCAGTCAACAGGATGAGTTGCAATGTAAAAGACGGACAAAATCAAAAAGGATGAATGTAGGACTGAAAGTGTTATATTTGAATGCACGCAGTATATGGATAAGACAGATGAACTTGTAGTACTGAAATCACAAATGAGAAAATCTGCAAATGCTGGAAATCCAAGCAACACAGTCAAATTTACTTTTTTTCCATAGATGCTGCCTGGCCTGCTGAGTCCCCCCAGCATTTTGTGTAACTTGTAGTATTGTTACAGATTGGCATGTATGATGTTTTAGGTATAATTGAATCATGGCTGAAAGAAGATTACAGCTGAGAGCCTAATGTCAAAGATACACATATTATATAGAAAGGACAGGCAGGAAGGCAGAGAGAGTGGCATTGCTCTGTTAGTAAAAAATTAAATCAAATCATTAGAAAGGGGTGATGTAGGGTAAGAAAATGTTGAATCATTGTGGAATCAGAATCAGGTTTATGATCACCGGCATGTGACGTGAAATTTGTTAACTTAGCAGCAGCAGTTCAATGCAATACATAATCTAGCAGAGAGAGAAGAAAAATGATAATAAATAAAATATAAACAAGTAAATCAGTTACGTATATTGAATAGATTTTTTTAAATGTGCAGAAACAGAAATACTGTATATTAAAAAAAGTGAGGTACTGTCCAAAACTTCAATGTCCATTTAGGAATCTGATGGCAGAGGGGAAGAAGCTGTTCCTGAATTGCTGAGCATATGCCTTCAGAATTCTGTATCTCCTACATGATGGTAACAGTGAGAAAAGGGCATGCCCTGGGTGCTGGAGGTCCTTAATAATGGACGCTGCCTTTCTGAGACACTGCTCCCTAAAGATGTCCTGGGTACTTTGTAGGCTAGTGCCAAAGATGGACCTGACTAAATTTACAACATCCTGCAGCTTCTTTCAGTCCTGTGCAGCAGCCCCTCCATACCAGACAGTGATGCAGCCTGTTAGAATGCTCTCCATGGTATAGAAGTTTTTGAGTGAATTTGTTGACATGCCAAATCTCTTCAAACTCCTAATAAAGTATAGCTGATGTCTTGCTTTCTTCATGACTGCATTGTTATGTTGGGACCAGGTCAGATCCTCAGAGATCTTAACACTGAGGAACTTGAAGCTGCTCACTCTCTCCACTTCTGATCCCTCTATGAGGATTGGTATGTGTTCCCTCGTCTTACCCTTCCTGAAGTCCACAATCAGCTCCTTTGTCTTACTGACATTGAGAGTCAGGTTGTTGCTGTGGCACCATTCCACTAGTTGGCATATCTCACTCCTGTACGCCCTCGCGACACCATCTGAGATTCTATCAACAATGATTGTATCATCAGCAAATTAGTAGACAGTATCTGAGATTCGCCTAGCCCCACAGTCATGTGTATACAGAGAGTAGAGCAGTGGGCTAAGCGCACACCCCTGAGGTGTGCCAGTGTTGATCGTCAGCAAGGAGGATGTGTTATCAGCAATCTGCACAGACTTTGGTCTTCTGATTAGGAAGTCGAGGATCCAATTGCAAAGGGAGATACAGAGGCCCAGGTCCCGAAACTTATCAATCAGGATTGTGGGAATGATGGTATTAAATGCTGAGCTATAGTGGATGAACAGCATCCTGACGTAGGTGTTTGTATTGTCTGGGTGGTCTAAAGCTGTGTGCAGAGCCATTGAGATTGCGTCTGCCATTGACCTGTTGTGGCGATAGGCAAATTGCAATGGGTCCAGGTCCTTGCTGAGGCAGGAGTTCGGTCTAGTCATAACCAACCGCTCAAAGCATTTCATCACTGTCGATGTGAGTGCTACCAGGCGATAGTCATTAAGGCAGCCCATGTTATTCTTCTTAGGCACTGGTATAATTGTTGCCTTTTTGCAGCAAGTGGGTAGAGCTAAGGAACTTCAAGGGTAAAAAGACGTTGATAGGAGATATAAATAGACCCCCAAACAATAGTAGGATGGGGTCTACAAATTACAAAAGGAGATAGAAAAGGGCAATGTTACAATAGTTTTGGGGGATTTCAATATGCAGAGAGATTGGAAAAATCAGGTTGGTCCAGGATTCCAGGGGGGGAATTACAAGAGTGCCTACAAAATGACTTTTTAGAGCCCACTAGGCCTAGGGGATCAGCAATTCTGGATTGGGTGTTGTGCAATGAACTGGAATTGAGTAGAGAGATTAAGGTAAAGGAAACCTGAGGAAAAAGTGATCATAATATGATTGAATAATGCAGAAGCTGCAGGATCAGTTCATTCCAAACAGGAAGAAAGATCCTAAGGGGAGTTAAGGAGGGGGCCATGGCTGACAAGGGAAGTAAAGAACAGTATAAAAATAAAAGAGAAGGAGTATAACATAGCAAAGACGAGTGGGAAGCCGGAGGATTGGGAAACTTAAAGAGCAACAGAAGATAACTAAAAAGGCAATACGTGGAGAAAAAATGAGGTACGAAGGTAAACTAGCCAAGAATATAAAGGAAGATAGTAAAAGCTTCTTTAGGTATGTGAAACGGAAAAAAAAATAATTAAGAACAAAATTGGGCCCTTGAAGACAGAAACGGGTGAATTTATTATGGGGAACAAGGAAATGGCAGATGAGTTGAACAGGTACTTTGGATCTGTCTTCACTAGGGAAGACGCAAAGAATCTCCCAGATTTAATAGTGGCCAAAGGACCTCAGGTAATGGATGAACTGAAGGAAATTTATATTAGGCAGGAAATGGTGTTGGATAGACTGTTGGGTCTGAAGGCTGATAAGTCCCCGGGACCTGATGGTCTGCATTCCAGGGTACTTAAGGAGGTGGCTTTAGAAATCGTGGACGCATTGGTAATCATTTTCCAATGTTCTATAGATTCAGGATCAGTTCCTGTGGGAGGGTGGCTAATGTTATCCCACTTTTCAAGAAAGGAGGGAGAGAGAAAACAGGGAATTATAGACCGGTTAGCCTGACGTCAGTGGTGGGAAAGATGCTGGAGTCAATTATAAAAGATGAAATTCCGACACATTTGGATAGCAGTAACAGGATAGGTTCGAGTCAGCATGGATTTATGAAGGAGAAATCGTGCTAGACTAATCTTCTGGAATTTTTTGAGGATGTAACAATGAAAATGGACAAGGGAGAGCCAGTGGATGTAGTGTACCTGGACTTTCAGAAAGCCTTTGATAAAGTCCCACATAGGAGATTAGGGGGCAAAATTAGGGCACATGGTATTGGGGGCAGAGTACTGACGTGGATTGAAAATTGGCTGGCTGACAGGAAACAAAGAGTAGCGATTAACGGGTCTCTTTCGGAATGGCAGGCAGTAACCAGTGCTGGGACTGCAGCTGTTTACAATATACACTTATGATTTAGATGAAGGGATTAAAAGTAGCATTAGCAAATTTGCAGATCAACCTCATCCAATTACTGCTATCTTTGGACTACCAATGATAGACTTAAATAATTTAACCTCTTCATCACGAAGGATGATTGCATTTCTTACTTTAATGGCTAGAAGGTCCATTTTGTTGAATTGGAAAGAGATTAACCCTCCTAAGGTATTTCATTGGTTTTCACAAACTATGGTGTGTTTGAATTTGGAGAAAATTGGAAGTGCAGTTTATGACCCTTCCATTAAGTTTGAAAAAACTTGGAGGCCATTCATTCAGCATTTTCACTTGATGTAATTTGATCATTTCCAAACTTGTTTTATCTCTCTGTACTGTTGTTGGAGGGGAATGGAGTCGTCAGCACTAAGGTTTTCTTCTTTTCCATTTTTAAGTGGTTAGTTTTGCCCAAGTCTTTTAGTTTAGTTGATTAATTCTGTTTTTCTTTGGGGATAGGGTTTTTTTTTTAGTTTTGTTTTTTTTTCTTTTTCATGATTTTTTTTTCAGTTTTTTTATTTGTATTATCCGTTGTCAGTTCTACATGATTGGGAGCTTTGTTAACTTACACTATTTGATTTTACAATTACTTTTCTTAAGTGTAACAATATTTCTCCTACTATTTGTATTATTCCTATGTTTTGTTTCTATACTTCGAAATTAATAAAAAGATTGAAAAGGAAAGAAAAGCAAATTTGCAGATGACACAAAGCTGGGTGGCAGTGTGAAATATGAGGAGGATGTTATGAGAATGCAGGGTGACTTGGACAGGCTGGGTGAGTGGGCGGATGCATGGCAGATGCAGTTTAATGTGGATAAATGTGAGGTTATCCACTTTGGTGGAAAGAATAGGAAGGCAAATTATTATCTAAATGGAGTCAAGTTAGGAAAAGGGGAAGTACAACGAGATCTAGGTGTTCTTGAACATCAGTCACTGAAAGTAAGCATGCAGGTATAGCAGGCAGTGAAGAAAGCTAATGGCATGCTGGCCTTCATAACAAGGGGAATTGAGTATAGGAGCAAAGAGGTCCTTCTGCAGCTGTACAGGGCCCTGGTGAGACCACACCTGGAGTACTGTGTGCAGTTTTGGTCTCCAAATTTGAGGAAGGACATTCTTGCTATTGAGGGAGTGCAGCGTAGGTTCGCAAGGTTAATTCCCAGGATGGCGTGACTGTCATATGTTGAAAGATTGGAGCGACTGGGCTTGTATACACTGGAATTTAGAAGGATAGGAGGGGAACTGATTGAAACACATAAGATTATTAAGGGATTAGACACGCTGGAGGCAGGAAGCATGTTCCTGCTGATGGGTGAGTCCAGAACCAGAGGCCACAGTTTAAGAATAAGGGGTAGGCCATTTAGAACGGAGCTGAGGAAAAACTTTTTCACCCAGAGAGTGGTGGATATGCAGAATGCTCTGCCCCAGAAGGCAGTGGAGACTAAGTCTCTGGATGCTTTCAAGAAAGAGATGGATAGAGCACTTAAAGATAGCGGAATCAAAGGTTATGGGGATAAGGCAGGAACTGGAGACTGATCATGGATGATCAGCCTACTCCTGCGCCTATTGCCTATTGTCTATTGAACTCACGCTGAATTTTGAGAAGAAGCTAAAGTCAGATGTACAGTATTACAGAACTCTCAGAAGGTTAATTTGCAGGTTGAGTCTGTGGTAAAGAAGACAAATGCAATGTTGGCATTTATTTCAAATGGTATAGAATGTAAAAGCGAGGAGATAATGCTGAACCTTTATAAGGCTCTAGTGAGGTTGCACTTAAGAGTATTGTCAACAGTTTTGCTTCCCATATCGCAGAAAGGATGTATTGTCATTGGAAAGAGTCCAGTGGTGGTTTACGAGGATGATTCTGGGAATGAAGGCGTTAACATATGAGGAGCGTTTGGCTGCTTTGGGCCTGTACTCACTGGAATTTAGAACAATGCGGCAAATCTCATTGAAACCTACCGAATGTTGAAAGGAATAGATAGGGTGGATGTGGAGAGCATGTTGCCTATGGTGGAGCTATCCAGAACTAGAAGCCACAGCTCAAAATTGAGGGGTGACCCTTTAGAACAGGGGTAAGGAGAAATTTTTTTAGCCAGAGAGTAGTAAATCTGTGTAATGCTCTGCCACAGACTGTGGTGGGGCCATGTCTGTGCATATATTTAAGGTGAAAGTTGATTGTTTCCTGATCGGTCAGGGCATCAAAGGATATGGCGAGAAGGCAGGTGTATGGGGTTGAGTAGGCTCTGGGATCAGCCATGATGGAATGACAGAGCATATTCGATGGGCTGAATGGCCTAATTCTGCTCCTATGTCTTATGGTCTATAGTGGAGTAAAGGGAATTACAGAGGCATGAAAGAGGAGTTAGCCAGAAAAGAACACTGGCAGGGACGATGGCAGAGTAGCAGTGGCTGGAATTTCTGGAAGCAATTCAGAAGGCACAGGAAATGTACATCCCAAAGAGGAAGATGTATTCTACAGGCAAGATGACAGGAGAGAAGTCAAAGCCAAAGAGAGGGCATATTATAGAGCCAGTATTAGTGGGAAGTTAGAGGATTGGGAAGCTTTCAAATACTAACAGAAGGTAACTAAAAAAGTCATTAAGGAGGTAAAGATGGAATACAAAAGTAAGCTAGCCAATAATATTAAAAAGGATATCAAAAGTTTCTTCAGATACATAAAGTGTAAAAGCAAGTGTGGATATCAGATCGCTGGAAAGAGGTAGTAATGACAGACGAGGAAATGACAGATGAACTGAATAAGTATTTTGCATCAGTCTTCACAGTAGAAGACACTAGCAATAGGGTGAAAGTTCCAGATGTCAGGGGTCATGAAGTCTGTGAAGTTACCGTTACCATGGAGAAGGTTCTTGGGGAAACTGAAAGGTCTGAAGGTAGGTATTCACCTGGACCAGATGGTGTACACCCCAGGCTCCCTCTCCCTCTCCCAGTGTAGAGTGCCCTCCTGTTTCAAAACATCCACCATTGTTCCTATACCTAAAAAGACCAAGGTAGCATGTCTGAACAATTGGCATCCTGTCGCACTCACCTCAATAATAAGCAAAAGCTTTGAGAGGCTGGTCAAGGATTACATCTGCAGCTTGCTGCCACCCACACTGGACCCCCTACAATTTGCCTATCAACACAACCGATCGACAGATGACGCAATAGCCACAGCTCTACACACCATCCTTACACATCTGGAGAAGAGGGATGCTTATGTGAAAATGCTATTCTTGGACTACAGTTCAGCATTCAACACCACAAATCCCTCCAGGCTCGACAAGAAGCTCAGTGACCTCGGCCTTCTCCCTGCCTTGTGTCGCTGGATCCTGGACTTCCTGTCAGTTCGCTGGCAGGTGGTAAGAGTGGGCTCCCTCACCTCTACCCCTCTGACCCTCAACACAGGTGCCCCTCAGGGCTGTGTCCTAAGCCCCCTTTTACTTTTTGTATACTCACGACTGTGTCACCACCCACAGCTCCAATCTGCTAATTAAATTTGCTGACGATGCTACAGTGATTAGCCTAATCTCAAATAATAATGAGGCAGCCTACAGAGAAGAAGTCATCACCCTGACACAATGGTGTCAAGAAAACAACCTCTCCCTCAATGTCGCAAAAACAAAGGAGTTGGTTGTGGACTACAGGAAGAATGGAGACAGGCTAACCCCTATTAACCTCAATGTTCAGAGGGTGAACAGCTCCTCAGCATAAGTTCCCCAGCATAAACATCACTGAGGATCTCACGTGGTCTGTACATACCGGCTGTGCGGTGATAAAGGCACAACAGCACCTCTTTCACATCAGATGGTTGAAGAAGCTTGGGCACCCAAATCCCAAGAACTTTCTACAGGAGCACAATTGAGAGCATCCTGACTGGCTGCATCACTGCCTGGTCTGGGAACTGCACTTCCCTCAATTGCAGGACTCTGCAGAGAGTGGTGCGGACAGATCAGCTCATCTGTAGATGTGAACTTTCCACTGATCAGGACATTTACAAAGACAGGTGTGTAAAAAGGGCCCGAAGAGTCATTGGGGACCTGAGTCACCCCAACCACAAACTGTTTCAGCTGCTACCATCCGGGAAACGGTACCACAGCATAATAGCCAGGACCAACAGACTCCAGGACAGCTTCTTCCACCAGGCCATCAGACTGAATAATTCATGCTGACACAACTGTATTTCTATGTTATATTGCTGTACATATTATTTATTATAAATCACTATAAAACGCACATTGCACATTTAGACATTTAGCTTGTGGAGGCATTAGTAACGATCTTTCAAGAATCACTAGATTCTGGAGTGGTTCTGGAAGACTGGAAAATTGCAAACGTCACTCCTCTCTTCAAGAAAGAAGAGAGACAGAAGAAAGGAAACTGTAGGCCAGTTAGTCGGACCTCAATAGTTAGGAAGTTGTTGGAGTCAATTGTTAAGGACGTGGTTTTGGGGTATGTGGAGGAACATGTTAAAATAGGCTACAGTCAGCATCGTTTCCTCAAGGGAAAATCTTAGCTGACAAATCTGTTAAGAGCTCTTTGTACAAATAACAAGCAGGATAGACAGAGGAGAATCAGTTGATGTATATTTGGATTTTCAGAAAGCCTTCGACAAAGTGCCACACATGAGGCTGCTTAAGAAGTTATGAGCCCATGGTATTACAGGAAAGATTCTAGCATGGATAAAGCAGTGACTGACTGGCAGGAGGCAAAGAGTGGGAATAAAGGAAACCTTTTCTGATTGTCTGTCAGTGGCTTGTGGTGTTCCACAGGGGCCTGTGTTGGGACCAATACTTTTTACATTATATGTTAATGATTTGGGTGATAGAATTGATGGCTCTGTTGCAAAGTTTGCAAATTATATGAAGGGGCAAGTAATTTTGAAGAAGTAGAGAGGTTACAGAAGGACTTAGTCAGATTAGGAAAATGGGCAAAGAAGTGGCAGATGGAGTACTGTTTCTGGGAGTGTATGGTCAATCACTTTGGTAGAAGAAATGAAAGGGTTGATTATTTTCTAATTGGAGAGAAAATTCAAAAACTGAGACACAAAGGGACTTGGGAGTGTTTGTGCAGAATTCCCTGAAGGTTCATTTGCAGGTGGAGTCTGTGGTGAAGAAGGAAAATGCAATGTTAGCATTCATTTCAAGAGGACTAAAATATAAAAGCAAGGATGTATTGTTGAGACTTTATAAAACACTGGTGAGGCTTCACTTGTCGTATTGTGAGTAGTTTTGGACCCCTCATCTTAGAAAAGATATGCTGAAACTGGAGAGGGTTCAAAGAAGCTCACGAAAATGATTCTAGGTTTGAACAGCTTTTCATGTGAAGAGCATTTGATAGCTCTGGGCCAGTATTCACTGGAATTCAGAAGAATGAGAGGTGACTTCATTGAAACCTATTGAATGGTGAAAGGCCTTGATAGAGTGGTTATGCTTCCTATGGTGGGAAAGCATAGAACAGAAAGCTCAGAATAGAGAGGCATGCTTTTAGAATGGAGATGAGGAGGAATTTCTTTAGTCAGAGAGTGGTGAATCTGGGGAATTCGTTGCCACAGAGAGCCATGTCGGCCAAGTCTGTATGTGTATTTAAGGCAGAGGTTGATCGATTCTAGATTGATCAAGGCATGAAAGGATACGGGGAGAAGGCTGTGAGGAAAAATTGATCAGCCATGATGAAATGGCAGAGCAGACTCGATGGGCCAAATGGCCTAATTCAGCTCCAATGTCTTAAGGTCATGGTCTTAATGGTGCTATATTACAGACCACTCAACAGTCCGAGAGAATTAGTAACAAATTTGTAGAGAGATTGCAGATTGTTGCAAGAAAAATAAGGTTATTCTAGTAGGTGATTTTAACTTTCCACATATTGACTGGGACTCCCATACTGTAAAAGGATTAGATAGGATAGAGTTTGTCAAATGTGTTCAGGAAAGTTTCATTCATCAGTACATGGAAGTCCCAATGAGAGAACTTAAACAAGACAGGGCATGCGACAGGAGTTTGTGTAGGGGAACACTTTGCATCTAATGATCATAATAGCATTAGTTTCAAGGTAGTTGTGGAAAAGGAAAGGTCTGGTCTATGGTTTGAGATTCTAAATTGGAGAAAGGCCAATTTTGATGGTATCAGAAAAGACCTGGCAAGTGTGGATTGGGACAGCTGTTTTCTGACAAAGGCGTACTTGGTAAGTGGGAGGCCTTCAAAAGTAAAATTTTGAAAGGACAAACCTTGTATGTGCCTGTCAGAATAAAAGGCAAGGATAACGTGTTTAGGGAACCTTTGTTTTCGAAAGGTATGAGTCGCTTGTTTAAAAAAATAGGAGGTGCATAGTAGGTATAGGCAGGAAGGAACAAATGAGGTACTTGAGGAGTATAAAAAATGCAAGAGAATACTTAGAAAAGAAACCAGGAGGGTTTAAAGAAGGCACGAGCTTGCTTTAGTAGACAAGGTAAAGGAGAATTCTAAAGTGTTTCTACAGTTATGTTAAGAACAAGCAAAACGATTGCAAAGGAAAAAATTGGTCCTCTGGAAGATGAGAATGATAATCTACACGTGGAGCTAAAACAGATGGGGAAGATTTTACATGGATTTTTTGCATCTTTATTTACTCAGGAGATAGACAGGGTCTGTGGAAGTGAGGCATAGCAGCTGTGAATTCATGGACCCTATACAGATTACAGAGGAGGGGGTGTTTGCTGTCTTGATGCAAATTAGGGTTGACAAGTGCCCAGAGCCTAACGGTGTTTCGTCAGACCCTGTGGGAGGCATGTGCAGAAATTGCTTGGGGTTCTAGTAGAGATATTTAAATCTTTCTCAGCGACAGTGAGATACCAGAGTATTGGAGGATAGTTGTTCCACTGTTTAAGAAAGGTTCTAAGAATAAATCAGGAAATCATAGGGTGGTGAGCCTGACATCAGTAACGGGAAATTTATTGGAAGGTATTCCAAGGGAATTAACACATATGCATTTTGATAAACATAGACTGATTTAGGATAGTCAGCATGACTTTGAGGTAACTAATCTTATGGAGTTTTTCAAGGAACTTACTAGAAAAGTTGATGAAGGCAAGACAGTGGATGTTATCTACATGGACTTCAGCAAGGCATGTGAAAAAGTCCTGCATGGGAGGTTGGTCAAAAAGTTTCAGTCACTCGGCATTCAAGAGGAGGTAGTAAACTGGATTAGACATAGCCTTTGCGGGAGAAGTCAGAGTATAGAAGGTAGTTGCCTCTCTGAATGGAGGCCTTTACAAGTGGAGTGCTGCAGGGATTGGTGCTGGGTCTGTTGTTGTTTTTTACCTACGTCAATGATCTGGATAATAACGGGGACCTCATTGAAACCTATTGAAAGTTGAAAGAACTAGAAAGGGTGGATTTGGAGAGAAGGTTTCCTATGGCAGGTGTATCCACAACTAGAGGGCAGAGCCTCAAAATTAAGAAGTGAACATTTAGAAACAGAGGGAATGAGGAATTTTTTAAGCTAGAGAGTAGTGAATCTGTGGAATGTTCTGCCACAGACTGCTGTGGAGGCCAAGTCAGTGGATATATTTAAGGCAGAAGTTGATAGTGTCCTGATTGGTCAAGGCATCAAAGGATATGGTGAGGAGGTAGGTGTATGGGGTTGAGTGGAATCCGGGATCAGCCATGATGGAATGGTGGAGCATCCTTGATGGGATGAATGGCCTAATTCTTCTCATATGTCTTATGGTCTTATGATAATGTGGCTAAGTGGATCAGCAAATTTGTGATGACACCAAGATTGGGAGTGTAGTGGACAGTAAGGAAGACTGTCAAAGCTTGCAACAGGATCAGGACCAGCTGGAAAAAATGGGCTGAAAAATGGCAGATAAAATTTAGTTCAGACAAGTGTGAGGTGTTGCATGTTAGGAGAACCAACCAGAGAAGTCTTGCGCAATGAGCAGTAGGACACTGAGCAGGGCGGTAGAACAAAGTGATCTGGGAACACAAGTCCATAATTCATTGAAAGTGGCATCACAGGTAGATAGTGTTACGTAACCGGCAACAATGAATATCAATCGAGACAGGTTATATAAAAACAACCAAATGTTTATTAAACATGGATAAACAGTAAAAACAAACGAAAATCTTAACCGGAAGTTAACCGCTATGCAGCTGTTCAACAAATCGTCACTCGGTACTGATTCTTAAAGTGATAAATGTGAAAACAGTTCTTAAAGCGGTAAAGTCAAAATACAGATCTTAAAATGGTAAATTTGAAAGTCCAACAGATTTACACATTCAATTGGGAGAGACTTCTCTGGAGAAGGATTTCTTCATAGACGCGACTTTCCTGTTGGTTCTGTCCACAGGATTCACGATGAAGGAAATAAACGGCTTAAAACAACTGACCTTAATTTCTAGAGCAAATCCTGCATGAACTTCCTTGCTCTTTTGGCAAGAATTATCTTCGATGCAGGTTGCTACTTCTTCAACGAAGACTCTATAAGGTTGATCCTTTATTAAACTGCCAAACATTCCCCACTTCTCTTAATCCTTCATATCCTGTACTTTGATGAAGTCTTCACTCTCCAATACTACTGAAAGAAGGTACATCAACAAATCTAGCAAAAAGGGTAAACTGCCAATCCAGCACTGTTGTACCTTACAATAGAACATAACACTCTGTTTAAAAAATGAAACTGTGACATTAAAACAAATACGCAACGGAAACAGAGATTCTGACTAACGTTCTAGCTGGAAAACTAAGAACTAAAAACTAACTGCGTCATCTGAGGTCTTCCCTTATATACCCATGGTGCAGATGTCATCACGTGACCTCACATCGGTGGGAAAATTACATCAGGTGACCTCCAAAAGACCATTACATCATTCTCACAAAAAAAAAATCACAAGATCTCCTTGAGGTACGTAACAATAGTCATAAGGAAAGCTTCAGGGACATAGTCTTTCACAGATCAGCTCATTGAGTGCAGGAGTTGGGATACTATGTTGAAGTTGACTAAGATTATGTGCAGTTTTGGTTACCTGCCCTCAGAAAATATGTAAATAAGGCTGAAAAAGTACAGAGAAAATTTACAAAGATGTTGGTGGGCTGGAGGTCTGGAGTTATAAGGAATGATTGAATAAGTTGGAACTTCATTCCCTAGAGTGTAAAAGATCGAGGGGCGATTTGATAGGAGCACACAAAATTATGAAGGGTATAGATAGGATAAATGTAAGCAGGCTTTTTCCACTGAGTCTGCAGATGCTGGAAATCCAAAGCAATGCACACAAAATGCTGCAGGAACTCAGCAGGTTGACATTTTGGGCCAAGACCCTTCTTCAGGACTAAGGAGGATGGGGAAAATGTCTGAATGAAAAGGTGGGGGGATAGGAAAGAGGCTAGCTGGAGGATGATAGGTGAAGCCAGGTGGGTGGAAAAGGTCAAGGGCTGGAGAAGAAGGAAACTGATAGGAGAGGAGAGTGGACAACAGGAGAACGGGAAGGAGGAGGGGACCTGGGGGGAAGTGATTGGCAGGTGAGAAGAAATGAAAGGTCAGAATGGGGAATAGAGGAAGGGAGGGTGTGGAAATTAGTTCACTGGGAGGATTAAGGGTGAAAGATGAACTGTTTAAGGGGAACATGAGGGGAAGCATCTTCACTCAGAGGGTGGAGAGGGTGTGGAATGAGCTGCCAGCACTACTGGTGAGTGTGATTTCAAATTCAACATTTAAGAGAAGTTTGGATAGGTACGTGGACGGGAGGGATATGGAGGGCTATGGTCTGGGTCCAGGTTAATGGGACTGGGCAGTTTAAATGATTTGGCATGGACTAGATAGGCTGAATGGCTGGAGATTTCTATGACTCTATGACTACGGTTATTTGGCCCCATATATCTTTTTGGACCTTTGGCTAGACTAGTTTTCTGTCATGTAGAAAGCACATAATGCTTTCCTTTCAGACCAAAGTAAAATACATAAATAACATCAACTTTCATTAGCCCAACTTTGTCCAAACATTTAATCCATTCATCTTCATTCATACTGCTTGAGATGCTGGATGAAGAACTTCAACAGTCTAGAAATACAAAGCTATCTCATCTGGATGATCCCACAGTAGTGTGGGAAGTAATCTGATATTTAAGTGCAATTGAAAACTTTGTTCTGTTCTTTCCTTAATGTTATAGTAATAGTTTAATATTACTGGACTGATGATTGCTTCCTACTTCGGTTAAAAATAGAAATTAGGAGTCTACCAGAGTTGGTTACTGATTATTTTACTTAGTTGGGTGTTAAAATTACTAAGAAGAATAGGCATCTACTTAAAGTTAACTTTTTACCCTTAATTGATCATGTTAAACAACTGCTTACTAAATGGTCCTCATTGTCCCTATCACTGATTGGTAGAATCAATGCTATTAAGATGATTATTTTACCTAAATTTCTGTATCTATTTCAGGTGGTACCAATCTTCATATCTAAATCCTTCTTCGATATTATTGATTCTAAAATTTCTTCATATATATGGCAGAATAAAAATCCTAGATTAAGTAAGAAATATTTACAGAAATCTAAAAAGGATGGCGGTTTGCATTGCCGAACTTTAGATTCTATTATTGGGCAATTAATATTCAATACCCAACGTTCTGGACACAAGATTTGGATGAAATTCGATGTCCACGATGGGTGAACCTCGAGTGTGAATCTGTACAGGGGTTCTCATTGGCTTCTATTTTAGGAGCTTCGCTTCCCTGTGCATTTACTAAACAAACGATTAATCCAATAATTAAACATACAATACAAACATGGTTTCAATTTCGTTAATTTTTTGGATTGAATAAATTTATCCTATCAAGTCCTATTATATCCAATTTTTTCTTCCAACCATCCAGAACCGATCAAGCTTTTCTTTTATGGAAAACAAAGGGAATAATATGTTTTCGTGATTTATTCATGGATAATTGTCTCATGTCCTTTGAACAGTTGTCTAATAAATATAATTTTACATAGATCACATTTTTTCAGGTATTTACAGATTAGAAACTTTTTGAAAGTTATTTTACCTACTTTTTCGATATCACATCAAACTGAAATTACAAAAAAAATTTTAGGTTTAAACCCCCATCAGAAGAATTTAATAGCAATTGTTTATGATTTAATCATGAAAATACGTTTAGGTATGTCTGAAAATTAAGAATGAATGGGAAAGAGAACTTCAGGTATCTTTACCCATAGAGAAATGGGAGAAAATTCTCCGACTAGTCAACACATCTTCAATGTGTGCTAGACACACTTTGATACAGCTTAAGGTGGTTCATAGGGCCCACAGGTCGAAGGATAATTTAGCTCATTTTTATGGTCATATAAATCCTGTCTGTGACAGATGTAATTCTGAGGTAGCTTCCTTGACACATATGTTCTGGTCTTGTCCTCTTTTGGAAAAACATTGGAAAGATATTTTTGATATTATTGATATTATTTCAGTAGTTTTGCATATTGATTTACAACCTCATCCTATTACTGCAATTTTTGGATTACCAATGATAGACTTTTATAGTCATTTATCCCCTTCAGCTTGTTGTTTGATTGCATTTGTTATACTAATAGCCAGAAGTTCCATTTTACTTAAATGGAAAGATTCTAATCCCCCTACTACATTTCAATGGTTTTCCAAAACTATAACATGTTTAAACTTGGAAAAAATTAGGAGTGGTACCACTGATCCTTCCGTTAAATTTGAGGAAACTTGGAGGCCATTTATTCAACATTTTCATATGATGTAAGCTGACCTTTTCCGAATCCTTTTTAATAACTTTTTGTTTGTGTATAGAGGAGCGGAGTTAATGACAAATAATGATCTTAACTGATGAAATATGGCAGCCCAGTCTTTGTTTTGTTTTGTTTTTTTTTAGTGTAGGGGTAAAAACTTTTTTTTGAATCTTTTTCATGTTTAGTTATTAAGAGATTGGGGGGTTTAAATTCAATATGTTACTCGGAGTCTGTGTCTGTATACGTTAACCATTATTAATGTAATCCTGATCTATTTGTATTATTATCATTGTTATGTTTATCAATTTGAAACTCAATAAAAAAGATTGAAAAAGAAAGGAGTTTACCAGAGTTATCTGTCTTTTATTAAACACAGCTACTTTCAAAAATTAATCCTTTGCTACCATATTCTGTTTGCACTATTAGTTACTGCTCTGGAGTGGTATGATATAAATGCTGACGTTCTTATCTTATTTAGTCACCAAAACTGAATTATCAATATGCCCAGAGTAACTGGAGACACACAAACCATTGTGCAATAGTCTTGTATGCTTGCAGTACCTGCCATCTACCACTAAGTGGCAGGGTATTTCCATCAATGATCTGGAATATCAAAACTCTCTTACACATATTGTTCTGGGTTTTGAAGTTGTGATTCCTTTTTTTACCAGGATGTTGCCTAGATTAGAGGCCATGAACTATAAAGAGTGGTTGGACAAGCTTGGGTTGGTTTCTCTAGAGTGCTAGAGACAGAGGGAGATCTGATGGACATTTATAAAATTATAAATACCTCTGATCAGAGGTATTATTTATCTATCAATTTATTTAGAGATACAGCATGGAACAGACCCTTAGTGGCCAATGAGCCACACTGCCCAGTCACCTACCTGTTTAAAACTAGCCTAATCACAGCACAATTTACAATGGCCAATTAACATACTAACTAGTACGTCTTTGGAATGAGGGAGGAAACCAAACTACCCCAAGCCAACACACGTGGTCACGTGGAGAACGTACAAACTCTTTACAGACGGCACTGGAACTGAGCTCCAAGCGCCAACACCCCGAGCTGTAAGCATGTCAATCTAACTGCTACACTGCTATGGTAAACAAAATCTTCCTGCCGGGGTAGAAAAGTTAATAATGAGAGGACGTGAACTTACAGTGAGAGGGGGTTGTATCTCTTTTACACAGAGTGGTTGCTGCCTGGAAAACGCGACCAAGGGCAATGGAGGTAGCAGATGCAATGGTGGAGTTTATAAGGCTTTTGGACGCGATTATGCAAGGATTGGAGGGATATGGGTCACAAGCAAACAGAAAAGATTCAGTTTAATTTGGCGCCATGATTGGTGGAAACATCATAGACTGAAGGGCCCATTCCTGCATCGTACTGTTCTATATTTCTATGTACGTGCAAGAAATTCACTTTAACAGAATGACCACATTTCCAGAACTATTTATTTAATTATTGGCTTATGTTGAGATCACCAAGCACTCCATGCATTACAAAGAATAAAATTATGTTGATGGTCATTGCTATCTGATAATTCATGGGATGGAGGGATTGTCTTATAAACAGACTGGGCTCGTACTCTCCAGAGTTTTGGAGAACAAGAATGATACCAGTGATACCCGTCGATGCAGGGATGACGTTCCCTCTATTTGGCGAAGCAAGTGTTACTGTTGTGAACAGAAGGGAATCAGCCACTGAGGACAGAAATGAGAAGGAATTTTATCTGGGGAGAGCTGATCTTCTCCACTCGAGAGAGCTATGTGTGTTCTCTTGCTGGGTATATTGGAGATTGATGGAAGGGAAGCAAGGAATAACGGGAGTGTGCAGGAACATGGCACTGAGGTAAAAGATTAGACGTGACCCTATTGAATGGTGACGTAGACATGAGGAGCTGATTGGCCTCCTCCACTTCTATTTACCATGTTGCATAAAAAGTGCTGTCACAGCTTGATAACAGTGACCACAATATAATATGATAGAATAGAGCCCATGCATTGTCATTGTAGAAACACAGAAAACCTACAGCACAATACAGGCCCTTCGGCCCAAAAAGCTGTGCTGAACATGTCCTTAACTTAGAAATTAACTAGTATTACCTATAGCCCCCTACTTTTCTAAGCTCCATGTACCTGTCCAGGAGTCTCTTAAAAGACCCTATTGTATCTGCCTCCACCACCGTCGCTGGCAGCCCATTCCACGCACTCAACACAGTTTGCGTAAAAAACTTACCCTTGACATCTCCTCTGTACCTACTTCCAAGCACATTAAACCTGTGCCCTCTCGTGCTAGCCATTTCAGCCCTGGGGAAAAGCCTCTGACTGTCCACACGATCAATGCCTCTCATCATCTTATTCACCTCTATCAGGTCACCTCTCATCCTCCGTCGCTCCAAGGAAAAAGACTGAGTTCACTCTACCTATTCTCATAAGGCATGTTCCCCAATCCAGGCAACATCCTTGTAAATCTCCTCCGCACCCTTTCCATGGTTTCCACATCCTTCCTGTAGTGAGGTGACCAGAACTGAGCACAGTATTCCAAGTGGGGTCTGACCAGGGTCCTATATAGCTGCAACATTACCTCTCGGCTCTTAAACTCAATCCCACGATTGATGAAGGCCAATGCACCGTATGCCTTCTTAACCACAGAATCAACTTGCGTAGGAGCTTTGAGTGTCCTCTGGACTCAGACCCTAAGATCCCTCTGATCCTCCACACTGCCAAGAGTCTTACCATTAATACTATATTCTGCCATCATATTTGACCTACCAAAATGAACCACCTCACACTTACCTGGGTTGAAATCCATCTGCCATTTCTCAGCCCAGTTTTGCATCCTATCAGTGTCCCACTGTAACCTCTGACAGCCCTCCACACTATCCACAACACCTCCAACCTTTGTGTCATCAGCAAATTCACTAACCCATCCCTCCACTTTTTCATCCAGGTCATTTATAAAAATCACAAAGAGTCGGGGTTCCACAACAGATCCCTGAGGCACACCACTGGTCACCAACCTCCATGCAGAATATGACCCGTCTATAACCACTCTTTGCCTTCTGTGGGCAAGCCAGTTCTGGATCCACAAAGCAATATCTCCTTGGATCCCATGCCTCCTTACTTTCTCAATAAGCCTTGCATGGGGTACCTTATCAAACGCCTTGCTGAAGTCCATGTACACTACATCCACTGCTCTCCCATCATCAATGTGTTTAGTCACATCCTCAGAAAGTTCAATCAGGCTCATAAGGCATGAACTGCCTTTCACAAAGCCATGCTGACTATTCCTAATCATATTATGCCTCTCCAAATGTTCATAAATCCTGCCTCTCAGGATCTTCTCCATCAACTTACCAGCCACTGAAGTAAGACTCACTGGTCTATAATTTCCTGGGTTATCTCTACTCCCTTTCTTGAATAATGGAACAACATCCGCAACCCTCCAATCCTCTGGAACCTCTCCCATCCCCATTGATGATGCAAAGATCATCGCCAGAGGCTCAGCAATCTCCTCTCTCACCTCCCACAGTAGCCTGGGGTTCATCTTGTCCGGTCCCGGTGACTTATCCAACTTGATGCTTTCCAAAAGCTCCCGCACATTCTCTTTCTTAATATCTGCGTGCTCAAGCTTTTCAGTCCACTGTAAGTCATCCCTACAATCGCCAACATCCTTTTCCGTAGTGAATACAGAAGCAAAGTACTCATTAAGTATCTCTACTATCTCCTCTGGTTCCATACACACTTTTCCACTGTCACACTTGATTGGTCCTATTCTCTCACGTCTTATCCTCTTGATCTTCACATACTTGTAGAATGCCTTAGAGTTTTCCTTAATCCTGTCCGCCAAGGCTTTCTCATAGCCCCTTCTGGCTCTCCAAATTTCTTTCTTGAGCTCCTTCCTGCTAGCCTTATAATCTTCTAGCTCTCTATCTTTACCTAGTTTTTTGAACCTTTCGTAAGATCTTCTTTCCTTCTTGACTAGATTTACAACAGCCTTTGTACACCATGGCTCCTGTACCCTACCATCCTTTCCCTGTCTCATTGGAAAATACCTATGCAGAACCCCATGCAAATATCCCCTGAACATTTGCCACATTTCTTCTGCACATTTCCCTGAGAATATCTGTTTCCAATTTATGCTTCCAAGTTCCTGCCTGATAGCCTCATATTTCCCCTTACTCCAAATATGCACTTTCCTAAATTGTCTGTTCCTATCCCTCTCCAATGCTATGGTAAAGGAGATAGATATCTCCAAAATGCTCTCCCACTGAGAGATCTGACACCTGACCAGGTTCACTTCCCAATACCAGATCAGGTACAGACTCTCCTCTTGTAGGCTTATCTACATATTGTGTCAAGAAACCTTCTTGAACATACCTAACAAACTCCACCCCATCTAAACCCCTCTCTCTAGGGACATGCCAATCGATATTTGGGAAATTAAAATCTCCCACCACGACAACCCTGTTATTATTACACCTTTGCAGAACCTGTCTCCCTATCTGCTCTCGATATCCCTGTTACTATTGGGTGGTCTATAAAAACACCCAGTAGAGTTATTGACCCCTTCCTGTTCCTAACTTCCACCCACAGAGACTCAGTAGACAATCCCTCCATGTCTTCTTCCTTTTCTATGGCCGTGACACTATCTCTGATCAACAGTGCCACGCCCCCACCTCTTTTGCCCCCCCTCCCTGTCCTTTCTGAAACATCTAAAGCCTGGCACTCGAAGCAACCATTCCTGCCCGGAGCCATCCAAGTCTCTGTAATGGCCACAACATCATAGCTCCAAGTACTGATCCACACTGTGAGCTCATCCGCTTTGTTCACAACACTCCTTGCGTTAAAATAGAGCACGTCCCTTCTGTATCACCTGCCTACTCCCTCTCGCACTGTCTCCAAGCTTTCTCTATCTGTGAGTCAACCGCCTCTTCCTCCATCTCTTCAGTTTGGTTCCCAGCCCCCAGCAACCCTAGTTTAAACTCTTCCCCAATAGCCTTAGAAAACCTCTCTGCCAGGATATTGGTCCCCCTGGGATTCAAGTGCAACCCGTCCTTTTTGTACAGGTCACTGCTGCCCCAAAAATCTGAATCCCTGCCCCCTGCTCCATCCCTCAGCCACGCATTTATCCTCCACCTCACTCTATTCCTTTTCTCACTGTCACGTGGCACAGGCAGTAATCCCGGGATTACTACATTTGAGGTCCTGCTTCTCAGTTTCTTTCCTAACCCTCTGCAGTCTGATTTCAGGACCTCCTCCCTTTTCCTGCCTATGTCGTTGGTACCAATATGTACCATGACCTCTAGCTGTTCTCCTTCCCACTTCAGGATATCTTGGACACAATCAAAAACATCCCAGACCCTGGTACCTGGGAGGCAAACTACCATCCTTGCTTCTTTCCTGCGTCCACAGAATCACCTGTTTGACCCCCTAACTATAAAGTCCTTTATCACTGCTGCCATCCTCTTCCTTTCCCTATCCTTCTGAGCCAGAGGGCCAGACTCTGTGCCAGAGGCACGGCCACTGTTGCTTCCCCCAGGGAGGCCGCTCCCCCCCCCAACAGTACTCAAACAGGAGTACTTATTGTCAGGGGGGACAGCCACAGGGGTACTCTCTAGTACCTGACTCTTCCCCTTCCCTCTCCTGACTGTTACCCACTTGTCTGTCTCCCCACGTCCCGGTGTCACCACCTGCCTACAGCTCCTCCCTATCACCTCCTCACTCTCCCTGACCAGACAAAGGTCATCGAGCTACAGCTCCAGTTCTCTAACTCGGTCTCTTAGGAGCTGCAGCTCGACGCACTGGGTGCAGATATGGCCGTCCGGGAGGCTGGGAGTCTCCAGGACCTCCCACATCTGACACCGAGCACAGAAAACCAGGCTCACACACACACACTTCCCGTCTGTATTCTACTCAGCCAACCCGTTAACGCCTAACCCCCGTTGTGCCAAAGGCTTCCTACTCCGTCTCCCTCTACTCGATTGCCCACTCCCTACGCCCACTCTATAAGGCTGTCTCCTTTTAAACTCTTCTCGCTGTTCTCATTTATGTGCCATCTCATATGCCGTAGCCAATGATTATTCTTGGCAAATATTTCTACAGAAGTGGTTTGCCATTGCCTTCCCCTGGTCAGTGTCTTTACAAGATGGGTGACCACAACCATTAACAATACTCTTCAGAGATTGTCTGCCTGGCGTCAGTGGTCACATAACCAGGACTTGTGACATGCACCAGCTGCTCATACGACCGTCCACCACCTGCTCCCATGGCTTCGCGTGACCCTGATAGAGGGGGGCTAAGCAGATGCTACACCTTGGCCAAGGGTGACCTGTGGACAGTGGAGGGAAGGAGTGCCCTACACCTCCTTTGGTAGAGACGTATCTCCACCCTGTCAAACAATATTACAGCATTGAAACAGGCTCTTTGCCCCATCTAATGTGTCCAATCTGTTATTTTGTCTGGTCCCATCAACCTGCACATGGACCATAGCTCTCCATACTCCTCCCTAAATCCGTCTGCTTGTCCAAATTTCTCCTAAATGCTGCAATCAAACCCACATCCGCCGCTTCCACTGGCAGATTGTTTCACACTTGCCTCATCCTCTGAGTGAGAAAGTTCTGCCTCAGGGTGCCCCTAAAGATTTCACCTTTCACTCTTACCTCTGGTTCCAGTCTCACCCAGCCTCAGTGGGAAAAGGCTGCCTGCATTCACCCTACCTACACTCTTCATAATTTTGTATACTTCAATCAAATATAGGTTGATATCATGATGGAAAAGTAAATTAGCGGGAGGAGAAGATGGGTGCGCGACGTGGCGTGCGCAGCTCTCCGGTGAAATGATATCGTATTTTGTAAGTAGGGTGCCGTGCACAATTCTGATTTGATGGAGACAGACGTGAGAAGGCACAGAGGAACATCTGGAGAAATTTCTGAAATGCCTGGTTCGCTGCTGCTGCTACTGTGCGATCGAGAATCTCCGGAGGGAAGGCCCCAAATCCCCGGCTTTGCCTGCTGTTGGCGACTGAGACAGAGGTCGAAGCGTTCGGCAGAGATGGTGCTCGGTACTCGGTGTCGGAGCTCAAAGTTTTCGGACGACTCAGAGTCAGACTGTGGTCGGGCATGGCAGGGAGAGTTTTCTTCCCTCTCCCGTCTGCGTGAGATGTGGGACTTTCGAGAAACTTTGAACATTTTTACTGTGCCATGGCCTGTTCTTCATCAAGTTATGGTATTGTTGCACTGTTGTAACTATATGTTATAATTATGTGGTTTTTGTTAGTTTTTCAGTCTTGGTCTGTCCTGTGTTTCTGTGATATCACACCAGAGGAATATTGCATCATTTCTTAATGCATGCATTACTAAATGACAATAAAAGAGGACTGCGTGTCCTCATAATCTAAAAAAAAATTACTATTAAACATGACGCAAGTGGTGGTTGTGTTGGCTGACAGAGGGGTCAACGCTCCGAATTCCGGTCTGGAGGTCGAAGCCTGAGGATCAAAGACTGTAGCCAGCAAGTCTGGAAATCGAGGCTCAAAGGTCGATGCTTCCGGGTCGGTGAATCCGGATGCTGGACGTCTGTGAGTCTGTGGGTCTGGGCCAGGGGGCTGGAGGATGGAGACCCGGCATACATTTACGTGACTCTGAGAGTCCAGGGCCAAGCACTGCTGGTTGACCCCAGAGACCCTGTCCTGGTGCTGGAGGCCTATCCGTGTGTATGAGCGCATCAGAACCAGGCATATTATCACCGGCATGTGACATGAAATTTGTTCACTTAGCAGCAGCAGTTCAATGCAATACATAATCTAGCTGAGAGAGAGAGAGAGAGAGAGAGAAATAATAATAAATAAAATAAAACATATAAATAAATAAACAAGTAAATTATGTATATTGAATAGATTATTTTAAAATGTGCAAAAACAGAAATACTGTATATTTAAAAAGTGAGATAATGTCTAAAGCTTCAAAGTGGTGGGGAAAGGGGCTTGCTTTGCTGTTCACACACACACACACCAGAAATCTGCAGATGCTGGAATTTCGAGCAACACACATAAAAGTTGCTGGTGAACGCAGCAGGCCAGGCAGCATCTCCAGGAAGAAGTACAGTCCAGGTTTCGAGCTGACGAAGGGTCTCGGCTCGAAACGTCGACTGTACCTCTTCCTAGAGATGCTGCTTGGCCTGCTGCGTTCACCAGCAACTTTGATGTGTGTTGCTTGAATTTCCAGCATCTGCAGAATTCCTGTTGTTTGATGTGTGTTGCTTGTTTTGCTGTTGTTTTGTTTCTGTTGTTGCTTGTGATCTTCTGCTGAACATTGTGGGCATGCTATATTGGCACGGTGAGACTTGCGGGCTGCCCCCAGCACATCTCTAGGTTGAGCTGGTTGTTAACATGAACGCCATATTTCACTGTAGGCTTCGATGTACTTGAATAAATTATCCTGAATCTGAGCTCCAATGGTCAGACTGTAAGAGCAATTGTGTGCTTCTGATTTACAGCCTGCACTGTAATTGTCCGTCTGTCTCTCACCACTCTCACTACGGCCAGCACTTGTCAGATTCGCTGAAATTCTACCATGTTATTTATCTCACATTTCCAAGATTGCTTCTTTTCGTCCTAAAGTCACCGACCAATTACAAATTGCAAGCCTTCATCGCCTCTTTTCAAGCGGCAGCAATAAAATTTGCCTCATTCATATTTTTCACAGTACGTATTTCTTTACCACAGAGAAGGAGGCCATTCAGCCCGTCGAGTCTGTGCTAGTGCTCAGACAGCAATATAGTCAGTCCCATTCTTCGCTTGATTTCCTTTTACCTATTGTCTCACAAATGACCGTCAACATTTCCCTAATTTACCTGTTTGTCTATTCTCCCTAAAAGCAATTTTCAGTATCCTTTTTTTCTCAACTACCAGCACATCTTTGCAATGTGGGAGGAAGTGGGAGCACCTCAGGGAAGCCCACTTGGTCACAGGGAGAACATGTAAACATGACATGGAGTCTCTAGGGATTGGGATTGAACTCATGTGGCGAGAGCTGTGCGCAGCATCACTATCTGCCACCCTCAGTTTCTAATTAGTCTCAATCCTGGCACTAGGATTCCATTTTGTTTGCTCCACCCTTTCCCCTTCTCCACAATTTAAAACAGCTTTGACTTACAATTATACTATAAACAGGAATTCCTAAACAAAGTCTTGTCACCATGATATGCCGTGTTGTATGACCATGACTGTTCTTGGTAAACTTTTCTACAGAAATGGTTTGCCATTTCCTTCTTCTGGGCAGTGTCTTTACAAGACAGGTGACCCCCCCCCCGCCCCCCAGCCATTATCAATACTCTTCAGAGATTGTCTGCTGGCGTCAGTGGTCACATCACCAGGACTTGTGATATGCACCACCTGCTCCCATGGCTTCAGGTGACCCTGATTGGAGGCGGGGTGGGGGGAGCGGGTGCTACACCTTGCCCAAGGGTGACCTGCAGGCTAGCAGAGGGAAGGAGTGCCTTACACTTCCTTTGGTAGAGACGTATCTCCACCCCATCACTCATAAACAAGTCTGGCAGTATCTCATGAAGGGTCTTTAATATGTTTCTATTTCCAAAGCTGCTGCCTGATCTGTTCAGCATTTCCAGCATTTTTGGTTTTCATTTCAGATTTACAGCATCTGCAGTTTTTAGATTTTTTAAATTTTCAATTTCCACCTTGTTCTGTTTCGACTGAAGGATCGATGACCTATAAAGGATTGCCCCTGTTTCTCTCTCCACAGATGCCGTCTGATTTGGTGAGTTCCAATAACATTTTTCAGATCGCACACCTATACAGTTCTCACTGTCTTTTCTTTGTAATGCTTCATTTATAAGTCTACCAAAAATGTGCATTTTCAACAATGCTGTCTCTAATAATTATTAAGGATAAAGGTTGGAAACGCTGCAAATTCTCAGCAAGTTGGTCAGCAACCATGAGGAAAAGACCTAATTTTTTATAGTGCCGTTTTTATCCTATTCACCACATCTCACAGCACTAAGTACCAGGACACCTTTAGGGAGTGGTGTCTCAGAAAGGCAGCGTCCATTATTAAGGGCCCCCAGCACCCAGGGCATGCCTTTTTCTCACTGATACCATCGGGTAAGAGATACAGAAGCCTGAAGACACACTCAGCGATTCGGGAATAGCTTCTTCCCCTCTGCCATCCGATTCCTAAATGGACTTTGAATCTTTCTGTCTGTCTGTCTGTATCTTGTTTTACGGCGGTTGGTATCCAGCTTAATGGTGCATTACCGCCACCCTCTGCTCCAGAATGTGCACTAGACATACATTCTAAATCCCTTCACCCAATCACACACACACACAAACCTACACTTCACCCTCCCATCTTTGACCATCCTAGTATCCTATTCCTGTTTATTCGTCATATTCTATAAAAAACCCCTGTACCCCTTAAAAACGCTAAAAATACCCGGACTTGTGCTCTCTCACCCATGCCCAGCAACCCTTTTAATGTGAATTCCTGCGTCCCCAACTCCCTTAGTTTATTTCTCATCATCTCTCTCTGTATCCCATACTTCCTGCAACTCAGAACTACATGTTCTACTGACTCCTCTTCCTGACATTCCTCACACAATCCTGTCTGGTGTTTCCCTATCATTTTCAATGTTTTGTTTAATGCACAATGCCCCAGCCTTAACCTAGTCCACACAGTCTCCTCTCTTCTGTTTCCATTACTTACCCTAGTAACTGCAACACTCTTTTGTATTTGATATAGATGCCTCCCTTCCCCTCCCTGTCCCATCTTTCTTGCCACATTCGGTTGACTTTTTCCCAGATTACACACTTAACCTCTGCTTTACTGATACTAATGTGCATTTCCACATTTTCTTTCTTTAACGCCCTCTTTGCCAACTCATCCACCCTCTCATTCCCCTTCACCCCTACATGTGCTGGAACCCATAGAAATTTTACCTGACCTCCCTGATTTGCAATTCTTGTAACTAACCGAAGGACTTCATAAAGTACATCTTGCCGACTGTTTGTGTGAAAAGACCTTAAACTTGCTAGAACTGAGGATGAATCTGAACATATCAATGCTTTGGATGGTCTGGCTTTCTGCACCCGTTGCAACGCAACCAACACTGCCAGCATCTCCACTGTAAACACCCCCAACTTATTAGATGTTCTGCTGCTGATTCCAATTTCTTTTGCTGGTATTACCACCCCAAACCCTGTCACTCCTGTTTCAGGTTCCTTCGCACCATCTGTATAAATGTGAGTATAATCACTATACTTTTCCATCACATGACAGTTAAATGCATTTACCAAATCTGCTTTATATCTTTCTTTCCTTTTTACCTCTAACAAATGCCAGTCTATGTCAGGCCATACAAGTTTCCATGGAGCTACAACCGGATAAACTACTGAAGGACTTATCCTCAGATCAAACACTGCACATTCTTTCGCGATATCATTCCCTACCCGACTAAAGGTATCCCTCTGAAACCTCCCATTTTCCCAGCACTCCTGCAACACTCCTTTAGTAGGGTGAGAATCATTGTGCCCCTGCAAGTTAGCCCAGTAGTTTGCCATCAGTTGCATCCTTCTTAGTTCCAAAGGCATTATTCCCATTTCTACCTGCAGGGCTGACACTGGTGACGTTTTAAAAGCCCCACTGCACACTCTCAAGGCCTGAGCCTGAATCACATCCAGTTTCCTTATAAGAGACCTAGCTGCTGATCCATATACTATATTTCCATAATCCAATACAGATCTTACTAAAGCCACATACATTCTCTTCAAAGCTGAACAACTTGCTCCCCATTCCCTACCAGTCAAACATCTCACCACATTTATTACTTCTTCACATTTCTCCTCAACTTTCCTGATATGGTCTGCCCATGTTAATCGTGAATCAAATATAACTCCCAGAAATTTAAATGATGCAACCCTTTCTAATTCAACCCCATACATCCTTAACTTCTTCCCTACCTCAACCCTTTTCCTGGTAAAAAATACAGTTTGAGTTTTATCTACTGAAAATCTACATCCCCAATCATAACCCCACTCCACCACTTCATCAATTGCTTCTTGTAGTTTCCTGATTATATAGTCCATGTTCCTGCCTCTTTTCCACAAGGCCCCATCATCCACAAACAGTGACCTACCTATATCCACTGGTACCTTTGTGAAGACATCATTGATCATAATGATGAAAAGTAATGGGCTAATCACACTACCTTGAGGTGTGCCATTTTCCACTATGTACTGTTTTGATAATTCTGATCCAATCCAAACTTGAATTTTTCTACCAAACAAAAAATCTTTAATCCAATTAAAAACTCTCCCACCAACCCCCATCTTGTGCAGTTTAATTAATAATCCTTCCTTCCACATCATATCATAGGCTTTTTCAATGTCAAAGAACACTGCCACTACTGACTCTCTATTTGCCTGGGCCTTCCTTATTTCAGTCTCTAACATAATCACTGAGTCCATGGAATTCCTTCCCTTTCTAAAACCACTCTGATAACTCGCCAGCATTCCCCTTTTCTCAAGCTCATATGATAACCTTTCTGTTATCATCCTTTCCATTATCTTACATATACTTGATGTTAATGCAATTGGTCTGTAGCTAGTGGGTTTTGACAGATCCTTGCCAGGCTTCCTTATTGAATTACTACTGCTTCTTTCCATGCACTTGGTAATCTTCCCTCCTCCCACACTCTGTTATAAAAATGCAGCAACTTCAAGAGCGCTCCTTCTCCTAGATTTTTTAGCATCACAGAGCATATCAGATCTTTCCCTGGGGAGGTTGGTCTCGATCTCTTTATTGCTCTCACCATTTCTGCTAATGTAAATGGATCATCAATTATATCATCTGTTCCTTCCCTCCTGCTTAACACACCTGGGTGTTGGCTCATTATTCTTTCCCTTCTTCTTCTCCCTTCTTCAGACAAATTTTCTGAACTGGGTATCAGTACAAATGACTTGGCCATGACCTCAGCCTTATCCCTACTGGAGACTGCAGTTTCCTCCTCAGATATCATTACTGGATATTCCCATTCCCTTCTATCTCCTCCCATCCTCTTAATCATTCCCCATATCTCTCCCACAGGTGTTGCTCTTCCTGCCTTGTCGCAAAAACTCCTCCAACTTGCCCTTTTAGCTTGACGTATAGTTCTTCTCACCACTGCCTGTGCTTTCTTATATTGAACCAAATGCTGCATATTATGGGTTCTTTTAACTAGCTTGAATGCTCTATTTCTGTTTTTTTACAGCCTGACAACATTCCTCTGTCCACTATGGTACCAGTTTTCTATTCATCCTATTTTTACTCCTAGGTATAGATCCTTCTGCTGCCATGATAATTGCTGAAGTCACCTGACTGTTTAATTCATCTACATTTCCAGAAATATCAATCTTTGTCAACCCTTCTTCACTCAACTTCTGGAACTTACCCCAATCAGCTTTTTCAAACACCCACTCTGGGGTTCCGCCACCTGGTCTTACTTCAACTCTTTCACCCACTGAACACAAAACTGGGTAGTGATCACTGCCTACTGTTGAAGCAGTCCAAACTCCCCAGTTACTAATGCCAGCCAAGGTATTAGACACTAACGTAATATCTAACACTGACTCAGTTCCTGTTGTTATATCTATCCTTGTGCCGCTACCATCATTCATACACACCAAATCCCTTTCTTCCATCAAATCTTCAATTACCTTTCCATTTGGATCTGTAATCTGATCCCCCCATACTGTGCTATGAGCATTGAAATCTGCACACCACACTACTTTATGTCTGTTTTGTCCTTGTATCTTTAATAGGCTGTCCAAATCCAACCTTTTACATGGATTTGTAGTAGTTAATTATAACCACTCCCTCCCCTCTCTCCCACACTTCCACCACTATGTATTCCTGATCATCTCCTTTCTCCAATACCCTATATGGTATACCTTGCTTGATTAACATAGCACAACCCCCTCCTCCCCCTAGATTTCTATCTTTCCTTATCATTGTATACCCATATACCACAAAGTCTAAAGTTGGTTTCAACCAAGTTTCCTGAATACACACTACATCCGGTTTTACAACCATTTCTTTAATAAAGTGCTTGAATTCCTGGCTATTGGCCAGTAAGCTCCTTGCATTCCATTGTAAAAGAATCACCATAATTAGTATTAACCAACACATGACACTTCCTGGCTTGACTGATTACTGAGGTTCTCCCTCACTTCCTCCCATGTCAGTCCTACTAACCCTAAATGGTTTACTGCTGCTTTTACCACCAGCTGAATTTTGTCACTTTTTGACTTTACCTCAGCAGTACTATTAAACCACTCCTGCAATGAATGTTACTAGAGCCTTTTTGTCTACATAAATCCTGTCATTTATTCTTTGTTGCATCTCTCGTATCCCTATTGCTCCCTGTTCATTAGGAGCATTATTCTGTTCTCTTGACATTCTTACAGCTTCTGCATAAATGATCTTTCTTTTCACTCTTATTTCTTGAATTTTAGTCTCCCATCTCACAACCTCACACCCACTATATGCAACATTATGAGCTCCTCCACAATTGCAGCATTTTGGTTGAACTCCTGTTCCGCACTTTCCATATTCATGATCACCCCCACATCTAGCACATCTCCTCTGCCTTTTACAGTTTTTAGCCATGTGTCCAAACCTTTGACAATTATAGCACCTCAATGGCTTTGGCACATACACCCTTACTGGGTAACTCATGAAACCCAGGAACACCTTCCTTGGCACACTTTCTTCTTCAAATTCAATCAATACTGATTCACTTTCCTTTTTCACTCCCTCCTTTGTTGTTTTCAGTCTTTGAACATTCATTACTTTCCCTCCTTTGATATTCCTCTTTATCTCCTCCATATTTATACTCATTGGTATCCCCGTGATCACTCCTTTACAACCACTATTTTGTGCTCCCACCCTCCCAGTGTATTCCACCTTGCATTTTCCTATCTCTTTTAGCTTGAGTGCTTTCTCAAGTTGTTCCTCATTCGCACATCTTACCAATAAGTTGCCATCATTAAGGACTTTTGCAAATACTATTTCCCCTATCTTATTTGTCAGAGTTGTTGTTAGCACAAACGGGTTAATTTTCTTCATATGTCCCTGAGCCTTCTCAGTAAACCTAGTTATGACAACACCTCCTCTCTGAGCTTGTTCATCTTCCTCACTTTCAGAGCTTTCTCCACTATCATTTCTTATTCTTTTATTCCCTTTATCTTGGTTTTTATTCATCCGACCCCTCACTACCTCCTCATTCCTTTTATTTCTCCCTTCACAATAATCCACCTCTCCCCAGCTGCCTACCTCTGGTCCCAAGTCTCTATCCCTCTCCTTCTCCACTTTCTTTCCCTCAATCCCGCCTCTTATCTTGTCCGCCATTACCAGACCCACACGACCCCCTCCCGGCAATTTCCGTTCCTTCCCCACTCTCTTTCCCTCAACAGGTTCCAAAACACACTCACACATCAAGCAAAACACAGCCAGCTTCGACTTTGAATCTTTGGGCACTACTTCACTTTAAAAAAAAATATACCGTATTTCTGTTTTCGCACGTATTTTTTTTAGTCTATTCAATATACGTAATTGATTTACTTGTTTATTTAATTTTTTCTTATTTTATTTATTATTATTTTTCTCTGCTGGATTATGTATTGCATTGATCTGCTGCTGCGAAGTGAACAAATTTCACGTCACGTGCTGGTGATAATAAGCCTGATTCTGACTCTTAAATGTTTCAGGACGGAACTGCAACAGCAGCAATGCTGACATAATGCGGTGTCTCTAGTTTTGAGGAGATAGAACTAATCTATAAGCTTGGTGTGAGAAGATAACGGCAACAACTGCCTGTACTTAGTTTATATACATTTAATTAGAAATCCAGCCTTTGTAGAGGAAAGGAATCCTAGGTTGTGAGTATGGACAGCTGTTTCGAGGTGAATGCTACAGCAACGCGCTCTTCTGCTGCCGTTTGCCGTAGACGGTGGCCGGGAGGGCCGTCCGCCATGGACCCGGTCAGTGCGCTGCTGGAGGAGGTAGCGCTGGAGGGGCTGGACGGCATCACCCTCTCCACGCTGTGGTTCCGCCTGGACAGCCGCATCCCCGCCTTCCCGCTGCAGCTCGACCAGGCCACACGGCAGTTCCTTTGGGAGGCCGTTGTCAGCAGCCCCGAGCTTGCGTTCTACGAGCTGCCCGAGCCGAGGCCGCCGCTGGTGTTTTATGACAGGTACCGGGCTGCGGGGGGAGAGGAGATGGGGCAAGGGAAGGGGAGGGTGGGGATGGAGGGAGTGGGACGGGGGAAGGGGAGGGTGGGGATGGAGGGAGTGGGACGGTGGAAAGGAAGGGAGGGTGGGGATGGAGGGAGTGGGAGGGGGAAAGGGAGGGAGGGTGGGGATGGAGGGAGTGGGACGTGGAAGGGGAGGGAGTGGGATGAGGGGAAGGGGAGGGAGGGAGTGGGATGAGGGGAAGGGGAGGGAGGGAGTGGGATGAGGGGAAGGGGAGGGAGGGAGTGGGATGAGGGGAAGGGGAGGGAGGGAGTGGGATGAGGGGAAGGGGAGGGAGGGAGTGGGATGAGGGGAAGGGGAGGGAGGGAGTGGGATGAGGGGAAGGGGAGGGAGGGAGTGGGATGAGGGGAAGGGGAGGGAGGGAGTGGGATGAGGGGAAGGGGAGGGAGGGAGTGGGATGAGGGGAAGGGGAGGGAGGGAGTGGGATGAGGGGAAGGGGAGGGAGGGAGTGGGATGAGGGGAAGGGGAGGGAGGGAGTGGGATGAGGGGAAGGGGAGGGAGGGAGTGGGATGAGGGGAAGGGGAGGGAGGGAGTGGGATGAGGGGAAGGGGAGGGAGGGAGTGGGATGAGGGGAAGGGGAGGGAGGGAGTGGGATGAGGGGGAGGGAGGGAGTGGGAGGAGGGGGAGGGAGGGAGTGGGATGGAGGGAAGGGGAGGGAGGGGATGGAGGGAAGCGGAGGGAGGGTGGGGATGGAGGGGAGGGAGGGAGTGGGATGGAGGGAAGGGGAGGGAGTGGGATGGAGGGAAGGGGAGGGAGGGTGGGGATGGAGGGAGTGGGAGAGGGGAAGGGGAGGGAGGGTGGGGATGGAGGGAGTGGGACGGGGAAGGGGAGGGTGGGGATGAAAGGTGTGGTTTGGGACAAACAGGGTCAGGGAAAGAATGGGGCAGAAGGGGTATAGGGAAATGTGAGTGGTTATGGGGAGGTTGAGAGGGCTAATATATCAGGAGAGGCAGTGTGAGGAGAAGGAACAGGAAGGGGGGTTATAGGGACTGGAAGGGGAGAGGATGGGAATGGGGGACAGTAAGGGGAAAGGAGGGGGAGATAGGAAAAGGGGACAGGCCAGGAGACAAGAGGGTGGGGTATGGGTGGAGAAGGGAGCAAGAGGGCACTGTAGGAGGAAGGCAGGTGAGGTACGGGACACAAGGAACAAGAGTTGGGAGGGAATGAGGGGGAAGACTGGGAGAGGTGGTAGGTGATATCAGGAGGGTGGGGAACAGGAGATGGATTTGAGGAAATTGAGAACAGCTGGAGAGATGGGATTGAAGACATTGTAATTAGTGATGGGGAATAGAGCAGAGAGACAGGGAGAGATGGGGTGGGGGGGCAGCTGGGGGATGGAACCATAAAGTAGAATTAGGCCATTTGGCCCATCAAGTCTGCTCTGCCATTCCAACATGGCTATTTATTATCCCTCTCAACCTCATTCTCCTGCCTTCTTTTGTAACTTTTGACACCCTTACAAATCAAGAACCTGTCAACATTCACTTTAAATATACCTAATGACATGGCCTGCACAAGCATCTGTGGCAAAGAATTCCACAAATTCACTACCCTCTGGTTAAAGAAATTTCTCTTCCTCTCTGTTATAAATGAATGTCCCTGTATTCTGAGGCCTCTCCGGTCCTAGGCTCTCCCAGTATAGGAAACTTCCTCTCCGCATTCACTTTATCTAGGACTATCAAAATGCTAGCACATCTTTTCTTATATGAGGTGCCCAAATACTCCAAGTGCAGTGCGACCAATGCCTGATAAAGCCTCAGCATTACTTCCTCGTCCTCTCGAAATGAATGCTAACATTGTATTTGCCTCCCTTACCACTGACTAAACCTGCAATTTAGCCTTCAGGAAATCCTTCACAAGGATGCTTCAGTCCCTTTACGCCTCTGATTTTTGAATTTTGGAATGCAAGACAGGAGAGTTAAAGGGGGTACACGGGTGACGTGGTTGAGGACGTGAGACAGGAGAGGTAGAGGGACTGGTGACAGGGAATGGGAGGAGAGGGGGTAGACAGTAGGCATATGTGTGATGTACAAGGTCACCCAGATTCCTCTGCATCTCTGAACTCTGCAGTTTCTCACCACTGAGATAACATGCTTCAATTTTGTATTTTCTCTGCCAAACTGTCAATTTCACTCCATTTACCAGATCTTTTCCCAATCTCTTAATCTATCCATATTCCCACTTGTAGACTCCCTGTCCCTTTCACAACTTCCTTTCCTACCATCTTTGTGCTGTCTTGCAGGTTTTGCACCCTAAACATTGATCTCTTCATTCTGGTCATCAGTGTGCAATTGTACTTAGTGTAGAGGGTAACCTGAGGTATGCGACTGATTCATTTTGCCCGCCAGAAGAAAGACCCATCAATACCGGCTCCGTTTCATCTTGCCCCCCTGCCAAGGCTATTATTTTCCAGATGACTCACATTATCAAATGTCGTTTGGGCTTATGGTATATACACTGGTTCCCTTTTATCTACACGCAGGAGTTCCCAACCTGGGGTCCACGGATCTCTTGCTCAATGGTATTGGTCCATGGCATAAAAAAAGGTTGGGAACCCAAGATCTACAACACGTGTTTCTTCCCACAAGTTGGTAAAACACAATTGTCCGAATTTCTAAATGGACATTGAACCTCACTACTTTTTGAATTTCTGTTTTTGCACTGCTTATTTTTAATTTAACAATCTGTAATTCAGTTTTTTCCTATATTTTATCATGTATTGCATTTCTCTGCCACCGCAAAGTTAGCAAATTTCGCGACGTGACCTGATTCTGATTCTGAAACTTTTCACCTTCTGTTTCTGGCAGATATGAAGAAATTGATCCAGAGACAGGAATTCAAGAGACCCGGAGGGATCCCACACCACGGGATGATATCTATCCCGTTTGCATCATTTCTGACAACAAGGATGGAATTCAGGGCTCCTGTCAGCATTTTAAAAAGCGAAAGAATTTAACAGCAGAAGTGAGGACTCAGCAGTATGAACCATGCTGTTCATTGGATGAAGCCATAGAAAGGTCATTCATGAAAGACTTGAACAGTTCAAGATATTTACTTTGATGTGCCTGTGTTTTGGATGTCTATATTAATGCCCCACCAAGTTAAAGAAAACAACTGTAAAACTACATTTTTGACACATCAATTTTTTTGATGATGAAAGTTTAAAAAAGGATTGTAAAACCAAAGTTCTAGGCAGTGGCCATTTCCAACCATAGAGAGTCTAACCATCCACCTTTGACATTCATAGAAATATAGAAAGCAGGAGCAAGAGTGCATCACTTAGCTCTATGAACCTTCCTTGCCATTGCTCATCTTCAAAGGTCCACAGATCCCTCGGTTAATGGTAGGGTTCCATGGCATTAAAAGGGATGGGGCCCCCTGAATTATAGTTCAATATATCTTTTGTATATAGAGAATTAACTTCCTTCTGAAAACCTCCAATAAATTGGTCTCTTTTGTGTTAGTGAGTACATGGGTTCACCACCCACAGTGAAGAAATCTCTTTCCCTGTAGCTTCGTAGATTGAAACATCTTCCCCATATCCAGTCTGTGTAGCTTTATTAGAATTTAACTTTCAATTCAATTTCTTCTAACACAGACTGATCATTAATTATCCTTGCTTTAAGTAGGAATGCTTAACACAACACTCTGAAGTATAGTTTCACTAATGATGCAAGACGTATTCTTGTATCAGTATTCAAATCCTGTTGCTGTTCAGGATGATGTGCCATTTCTTAAATGCTTGCTGCCCCTATATTTCCCACTGAAGCCACTTGGCAAAGGCATTACTTTTGCTGAGGTTCAATCTCACTGTCTCAGCAGTCACCATTGACTAGAAACACCACTGGACCAGTCACGCACAAATGCCATCGCAGATGTGTGAGTCAGAGGCTTAGTCACCCTGACACTACTAGACCTTTCCAGCAAGCCACAAGTCGGGAGTGCCTTACAGGACTTGCTATTCCTTGCCTGAATAAGTACAGCTCCCAACACCTCAAGAAGCTCGACACTACCTAGCTCAAAGCAGCTTGCTTCATGGGCACCCCATCCTCCACCCTGACCTTAATTCCCTCCACCATCAATGAACACTGGTTGCAAATTGCAGATTGTGTTGCATTTGCTTGCTGAGCAAACTTTGACTACTTCCCACACCAACAAAGACAAGGGTCACAGATGAGTGGCAACACCATCATTCGTAGATTATCTTCTATGTTGTTTACACCATCCAGACTAGGAAGTACACTCAGTGGCCACTTTATTAGGGATACCTCTACACCTCATTAATGTAAATATCTCATCAGCCAACATATTGCAGAAATCAGTATTTAAAAACATGCCAACATGGTCAAGAGGTTCAGTTGTTGTTCAGACCAAATATCAGAATGGGGAAGAAATGTGATCCAAGTGACTCTGATCATGGAGTGATTGTTAGAGGCAGATGGGGTCACTTGAGTATTTCAGAATCTGCTGATCTGGGATTTTCATGTACCACAGTTTCTAGAGTTTAGAGAACGGTGCAAGGCACAAAAAATAAAATCCAGTGAGCGGCAGTTCTGTGGATGAAAATTTATTGCCAATGAGAGCAGTAAGAGGAGAATGGCCAGACTGATTCAAGCTGACAGGAAGGCAACAGTAACTTAAATAAGACCACTGAACATGCAACACTTTCAAACCTTGAGGTAGTTAGGCAGCAACAGCTCTGGTGAAGCTATTGTTAAAGCTGATGGCCCGTGGTTATGGAGACCTGAGTAGAACCCAGCAAGCGCAGTCTCGTGATATATGCGTACAAGGCGATCAAATGTACTACATCTAGTCACTGAGATGCTGGAACATTTTACTGTATGGAGGGGGTGGGCTGAATTCTGGGTTGTGATGTAGTATTTTTGTTAAATTAGACTTCAGACCTCTGTTACTCCGTGACCGCTTCATTAACTGCAAGAGGTACTTAACAAAGTGCCCATTATGTGGTTCTGTATATTAGTGGTCTTCTGCTACTGCCCTCTCTCATTAAGGCAGTTTTGCCCTTTAACTGCCTCTCACTTTTTTTTTGTTTTACTCTGTAAACTCTAGAGACTGTTGAACATGAAAATCCCAGGAGATCAGCAGTTTGTGAGATACTCGGAGCACTCCATCTGGCACCAACAGTCAAATTTATTTTAGATCGCTTTTCTTCCAGATTCTGATGTTAGGTCTGAACCTCTTGACCATGTCCGCATGCTTTTATGCGTTGAATTTCTGCCATGTGATTGGATGAATAGATATTTGCGTTATCAGGTCGGTGTATGGGTGTAGCTAAACAACTGGCCAGTGAGTGTATGTCAAAGGATATACCCATGCATATTTCCTACTGGTTTAACTCAATCACTGGAGATTAACCGTTTCAATTTTCTCTTTAGGTGGGGAGAAAAACTGGTCATGGTTGCTTCGCAAACGATGCGCCATCGAACTCTAATTGGATGGGAAAATGATCCAGAGTTGAGCCTGCCTGACTATTCCTATTGTATATTAGAGAGGTTGGGTAGAGCGCGATGGCAGGGGGAACTGCAGAGAGATCTGCACAGTGGAGCCTTCAAGTGAGAATATTTTATGTTAAAAGCAACTGAATTCATTTCATAAATCCTAAATCTTCCTTCTAAGAGCAATATTTTTTGTTGCAGAATTGATGCCCGTAAAATGCATTATCACAGAAGAGTGCTTGACAGAAACTGTTTGATTACTCTACAGTCCCACGTTATTCGCCAGCCTAATGGAAACCAGCAATATTCCATTCTGCTACTGCTCAAACGCTTTCACGTTGATAGGTAAAATACTTTGAACATTATTCTTCTATTTCATTCAACAGCAGCTCCAAGTATACAGAAATAGATGATGAAACAAATGAGGAGGCACTTGGGCTAATAACCAAAAGTTCGCTCAAAGAAATAAATTTTAACAAGTGTCTCAAAGACTAGCGGAGAGGGTCAGTGAACGCATTCAGACCTTAAGTTCCTGGTAATTGAAATCACAGCTGCCAGTTAAATTTGGGGGTTCTCCAATGGTCAGAAGCAGAGGAGTGCAGATTTCTTGGCAAATTATAGACCTGTTGGAGATACTTGTGTGTTCTCGATGGAGATGTATAAAAATGAGGGAGAATTTTAAAAGCAAGTTGTTACTTTACTTGAAATTAATTTAGATCTTTCTGGACGTTACAGTGAGTGGAGTGTGGTATAGTGAACCACATCAGCCATCACTGCCTTCATGGCATTTCATGTTAAAGCATTAAGATAAGCAATCCAGCTTAACTAAATACTGTGGGCACGTGGCCAAGTGGTTAAGGCATTCAACTAGTGACCTGAAGGTCGTGAGTTCGAGCCTCAGCCGAGGCAGCATATTGTGTCCTTGAGCAAGGCACTTAACCACACAGTGCTCTGCGACGACACCGGCCAAGCTGTATGGATCCTAATGCTCTTCCCTTGGACAACATCGGTGTCGTGGAGAGGGGAGACTTGCAGCATTGGCAACTGCCGGTCTTCCATAGAACCTTGCCCAGGCCTGCGCCCTGGAGAGTGAAGACTTTCCAGGCGCAAATCCATGGTCTTGCAAGACGATAATGGATGCCTTTCTCAGTTTTGTGTGAGTTCTCAGTAATAAGCAACCTGAATTAACTCTTAACGAAGCTTGCAGCTTGATGATTCTCTGCACCATCTTAATTCAACTCTAGACGAGAGAAACTTGCGGGTATAACGTATAGTTCCTTTACTTGAATTGGTCCTCTGCATTTTGCATTGTTTAACACACACAAATGTTGGAAAAACTCAGCAGGTCAGGCAGCATCTATGGCAGGGAATAAACAGCTGATACTTCAAGATGAGACCCCTCAGGATTCCTGATGAAAGGCATTGGCCAGAAATGATTGTTCATTCTCCTCCACAGATGCTGCCTGATTTACTGAGTTCTTCCAGCATTTTGTGTGAGTTGTTCAAGATTTCCAGCACGCGGAGACTCTCTTGTGTTTTAATTTGCATTGATTGTACCTCAGGCTGATGTTAAGCATCAGGATCTTGTCTAATTTATTCAATCAGGTGCTAATCATTCCCATAAGCAGTTCATGCTTCTAGAATTTGAGTGGGTGGGTTAACTTGTTTTGTGCAACCACTGCTGTTTCATGCCAGCTAGGAGAGCTTTGAGAGTGAAAGGAATTCTGATGTTTGAAGTGATAGAGATCCGTTTGTGCTGTATTAAGGATGTCATCATTGTGTGTGAGTATAAACTTAACTTAGGTTTGGGTTTTAAAAATAGAACCTTTTCCTGGGTGTACATTGATAAATATTCATTGCTAAACTGTTTCATTTTTGTACCTAACCTGCAGGAGAAGCAAGTATGACATCCTCATGGAAAAAATCTCCAATATCCTTGTGAATCGGCCCAATCAGCTAGAAGTCATGTTAACCCTGAGAGATGAGCTGGTGAGTGTTTCCATCTTGGAGTAAGCATTGTGTGGCATATGGGAATGCTCACCAATCTGATCATTTACCTTCTCTTTCTGACCTGAGCCCAGTGCCAAAGGATCTCCTTGATTTTTATTGTTTCTGATGTTTGCACAACATTATTTCTTCATGTGTGCAGCTTCTCATACTGCAGACAAAATGTTTAAGGAAGGAGTTAATACCATCCACTTGACGAGCTTCTATGCTGACCATCAATAGAAAATTCGCCCTAGGGCATTGGGGCAGGTGGTTACGTTATGTGGCCTGAATCACATCATATTGGATAATGAGGAGGAATTAGACCTGCATTTCAGAGGGTCTTATTTCTTCTATGAACAATCTAGGTCTTCTAGAATTCACTGACTCTTGGAATGATGATAGCACAAAACAAATTATCACCTGATATTAACCTTGGAAATAGTTATTAATGAATACAAAAATGTTGAATATTGTGTGTTAGTGGTTTTCTTTTTGGGTAGATGATTTGTTTACACTTAAGTGACTTTGGCCACCAGACTTCTATTTTAACTGTTTGACAAAGGACTGTGGATTGAGTCCACCACAATGGGCTTCCTAAAAGGTGTAAATACCAGATACTTCTGGTAGTTTGACCTGATACTGTAGTTTTGAAGGCAGTATCACCTATACATTATAAATATTAATTGTCTTCTATGTTAGCACGGGAAATGCCAAATAAATGTATCGTGGACTTAACTTACATTCCTAAAGGTTGTAGGTACCAACCCAGTCTTGTTGACGTCAGAAGGAAAGGATGAAATCCGAAGATGTGATGTTGTATGTAGCTTCAATAGGAAGCATTGTCTATGCATTGTCTGTAACTTTTTAAGTAGCGATTGCCTTTGTGTTTAGCATATAAATATCGAGCCCACATTTAGCTAGCAGACCTTTCTGCGGAAAGCGTCTCCATCCGTTAAGATGCCTGCTGTACTTCATTGTGTCAAATAAAGAAGCTGCTTTGTATCCACCAGTGACACTGTCTCTCTGGTAATTTCTTTTTCATCCACGCTACAACATTGTGGCGGAAACCTTTCAACATGATCAATCATTGAGGCTGTCCTTTGAGAACTCTTATGAATAGTTGCACTGTGGTTAATGTTCCTTTTCAAGTGGAGGCAATCATAGCGTTATCTCGAATAACTTTGAAGTTTATTAAATCCTGGCGAGTTAGCTTGCTTCTCAAGGCCATCGCTCCTATTGGAGCATACGTAGGTCGCTGAAAGCAACTCACCAAGAGTCCTGTGTCCTGGGCCAGTCTTTCAAGTTGACCTCAGGTTTAGCCCATCTTCTTGGTGTACCATCCTCTCCCAGGGATGAGGTCTTTGGAGCTGCTGCTGGCGTTTCTGCAGCACTGGGTTTTTACTGGATGGGGTTGCTAGCCCCATATCCAATCCTCCACCTTTTGTAGGTGGGCTTGAGACCGTCCAAGGGGAAAATTCAAGTGAGCACTAATGGCTGTCAGTCAGTTCTATAGAAAACTGCCCAGCTATCCTCCGAGTGTATGACAGTGCATACTGGAGCTGTGAGCGAAATGGAGAAGCCAACTTCTGACTTCTCACTGCACCTTTCAGCAGTCAACAAGTCCGGGGATGTTCTGGACATTTCCTCCGTTCTAGGAAGTAATCTAGTTTGCTTTTGTTGCACTCGCTAGGAAGGTCAGTTATGTACATCATGTTCTTGGTGCGCTTTTCCAGAGCCCAATGTTAATGCAGTATCTTCGTTTTATTCTTGTGCTTAAATAAATACAATTCATCTTCCAATTACTTGCTGTACCTGCAAATTTAACTTGGAGTGAATTGTCTATAAAAATAATGTTCAAATTAATAGGTAATTTGTTTTGCTTCTACCTTAGGGTCTTTGTGAGAGAACTTTCAAAAAACTCTATCAGTATATGGTATCAGCTGGTATAGCCAAAGTGATTTCTGTTCCTCTTAAAGAACTGCATCCTGAGGGAGGACCTTGTGTGACAAAGAAAGGTAATCTGGACATTTTCAGAATTGCACTGTTTTGCTTTTCGAAAGTGCACATCAAATATTAGTTTAGAAACTATTAGTTAATACTCCAGAGCAACACACAGATGCAGCAAATCAGATAGGGCTAAGAGAGTTGTAAAAGAGTGCCTGAAGGCTTTATGTGTCAATGCAAGGAGCATTCGTAATAAGGTGGATGAATTGAAAGTGCAGATTGTTATTAATGATTATGATATAGTTGGGATCACAGAGACATGGCTCCAGGGTGACCAGGGATGGGAGCTCAACGTTCAGGGATATTCAATATTCAGGAGGGATAGACACGAAGGAAGGGGAGGTGGGGTGGCGTTGCTGGTTAAAAAAGAGATTAACGCAATAGAAAGGAAGGACATAAGCCGGGAAGATGTGGAATCGATATGGGTAGAGCTGCGTAACACTAAGGGGCAGAAGACGCTGGTGGGAGTTGTGTACAGGCCACCTAACAGTAGTAGTGAGGTCGGAGATGGTATTAAACAGGAAATTAGAAATGTGTGCAATAAAGGAACAGCAGTTATAATGGGTGACTTCAATCTACATGTAGACTGGGTGAACCAAATTGGTAAAGGTGCTGAGGAAGAGGATTTCTTGGAATGTATGCGGGATGGTTTTTTGAACCAACATGTCGAGGAACCGACTAGAGAGCAGGCTATTCTGGACTGGGTTTTGAGCAATGAGGAAGGGTTAATTAGCGATCTTGTCGTGAGAGGCCCCTTGGGTAAGAGTGACCATAATATGGTGGAATTCTTCATTAACATGGAGAGTGACGTAGTTAATTCAGAAACAAAGGTTCTGAACTTAAAGAGGGGTAACTTTGAAGGTATGAGACATGAATTAGCTAAGATAGACTGGCAAATGACACTACAAGGATTGACGGTGGATATGCAATGGCAGGCATTTAAAGGTTGCATGGATGAACTACAACAATTGTTCATCCCAGTTTGGCAAAAGAATAAATCAAGGAAGGTAGTGCACCCGTGGCTGACAAGAGAAATTAGGGATAGTATCAATTCCAAAGAAGTAGCATACAAATTAGCCAGAGAAAGTGGCTCACCTGAGGACTGGGAGAAATTCAGAGTTCAGCAGAGGAGGACAAAGGGCTTAATTAGGAAGGGGAAAAAAGATTATGAGAGAAAACTGGCAGAGAACATAAAAACGGACTGTAAAAGCTTTTATAGATATGTAAAAAGGAAAAGACTGATAAAGACAAATGTAGGTCCCCTGCAAACAGAAACAGGTGAATTGATTATGGGGAGCAAGGACATGGCAGACCAATTGAATAATTACTTTGGTTCTGTCTTCACTAAGGAGGACATAAATAATCTTCCAGAAATAGTAAGGGACAGAGGGTCCAGTGAGATGGAGGAACTGAGCGAAATACATGTTAGTAGGGAAGTGGTGTTAGGTAAATTGAAGGGATTGAAGGCAGATAAATCCCCAGGGCCAGATGGTCTGCATCCCAGAGTGCTTAAGGAAGTGGCCCAAGAAATAGTGGATGCATTAGTGATAATTTTTCAAAACTCGTTAGATTCTGGACTAGTTCCTGAGGATTGGAGGGTGGCTAATGTAACCCCACTTTTTAAAAAAGGAGGGAGAGAGAAACCGGGGAATTATAGGCCGGTTAGCCTAACGTCGGTGGTGGGGAAACTGCTGGAGTCAGTTATCAAGGATGTGATAACAGCACATTTGGAAAGCGGTGAAATGATCGGACAAAGTCAGCATGGATTTGTGAAAGGAAAATCATGTCTGACGAATCTCATAGAATTTTTTGAGGATGTAACTAGTAGAGTGGATAGGGGAGAACCAGTGGATGTGGTATATTTGGATTTTCAAAAGGCTTTTGACAAGGTCCCACATAGGAGATTAGTGTGCAAACTTAAAGCACACGGTATTGGGGGTAAGGTATTGGTGTGGGTGGAGAATTGGTTAGCAGACAGGAAGCAAAGAGTGGGAATAAACGGGACCTTTTCAGAATGGCAGGCGGTGACTAGTGGGGTACCGCAAGGCTCAGTGCTGGGACCCCAGTTGTTTACAATATATATTAATGACTTGGATGAGGGAATTAAATGCAGCATCTCCAAGTTTGCGGATGACACGAAGCTGGGTGGCAGTGTTAGCAGTGAGGAGGATGCTAAGAGGATGCAGGGTGACTTGGATAGGTTGGGTGAGTGGGCAAACTCATGGCAGATGCAATTTAATGTGGATAAATGTGAAGTTATCCACTTTGGTGGCAAAAATAGGAAAACAGATTATTATCTGAATGGTGGCCGATTAGGAAAAGGGGAGGTGCAACGAGACCTGGGTGTCATTATACACCAGTCATTGAAAGTGGGCATGCAGGTACAGCAGGCGGTGAAAAAGGCGAACGGTATGCTGGCATTTATAGCGAGAGGATTCGAGTACAGGAGCAGGGAGGTACTACTGCAGTTGTACAAGGCCTTGGTGAGACCACACCTGGAGTATTGTGTGCAGTTTTGGTCCCCTAATCTGAGGAAAGACATCTTTGCCATAGAGGGAGTACAAAGAAGGTTCACCAGATTGATTCCTGGGATGGCAGGTCTTTCATATGAAGAAAGACTGGATGAACTGGGCTTGTACTCGTTGGAATTTAGAAGATTGAGGGGGGATCTGATTGAAACGTATAAGATCCTAAAGGGATTGGACAGGCTAGATGCAGGAAGATTGTTCCCGATGTTGGGGAGGTCTAGAACGAGGGGTCACAGTTTGAGGATAGAGGGGAAGCCTTTTAGGACCGAGGTTAGGAAAAACTTCTTCACACAGAGAGTGGTGAATCTGTGGAATTCTCTGCCACAGCAAACTGTTGAGGCCAGTTCATTAGCTATGTTTAAAAGGAAGTTAGATATGGCCCTTGTGGCTACAGGGGTCAGGGGGTATGGAGGGAAGGCTGGGTTCTGAGTTGGATGATCAGCCATGATCATAATAAATGGCGGTGCAGGCTCGAAGGGCCGAATGGCCTACTCCTGCACCTATTTTCTATGTTTCTATGTTTCTATGAAGTGAATAAACAATCGACATTTTGGGCCGAGACCGATCTTCGGGAATGGAAAGGAGGGGAGGTGGATGCCAGAGTAAGAAGATAGGGGAGGGGAAGGAGAATTAGCTGGAAGGTGATGGGGTGAAGCCAAATGGGTGGGCAATTAAATGGCTAGAGAAGGAATCTTGGGAGTGGTCCATGGGAGAAAGGGAAGGAGGGACACCAGGGGGAGGTGATAGGCATGTGAGGAGAAGAGGTAAGAGGCCAGTGGGGAAACAGAAAAAGCAGGAAGGGTGAGGGGAAAATATTACTGGAAGGGGAAATTGATGTTCATGCCATCAGATTGCAGGCTACCTAGATGGAATATGCGGTATTGTTCCTCCACCTGAGGGTGACCTCATCATGGCTAAAGGAGAGGCCATGGATCTACATGTCAGAATGGGAATGGAAATAGGAATTAAAATGGTTGTCCACCGGGAAGTTCCATTTTTGGCAGATAGAACGGAGGTGCACGACAAAGCGGTCTCACCAATGTAGAGGAGGCCCTATCGGGAGCGCCGGACACAATAGAATAGAACACAGGTGAAGTGTTGTCTCACCTGGAAGGACTGTTTGGGGCCATGAATGGAAGAGGTGGAGAGTGAGGGAGGAAGGAGGTGAAGATGTGAGTGTCCAACTTGGAAAGACCTGCGAGACCTAAACAGTGTTAGTCTATGGTTACATTGTAATTGGATATCTCTGCAGATCTGAATTTGCTCTATGTTGATGTGAAATTTCAATTAATTTAAGAGTAGGGTTCTGATTTGGTTTCATTTGAGTGTAAGGCTTTTGAATTGCATTGAATTTTTGGACTTTTTAAATGACGTGTTAGAAGAGCAAGTTACAAACCTTCATGAAGGGCATGGGCAGCACGTACCACCTGTAAATTCTCCAAGTTACAAACTTCATGAGCAGAGTGTACTTCTGTATTTCATTACCTTTAAGTGCACAGAACCTGAAATAATTATTTAAAATATTGCTTTCATTTTAAAAGTAATTTTCCCCATGATAATTAAAGTCAGAATGAGGATGTTCAGACAAAAAGTTGGGAAATGCTATTTTCTACACACAGTTTGGCAGAAACTTCAGATATTTTCCCATGGAAAACAGCAGGTCCCGGCTTGATTTTGTTTCAGACTGTAAGATATAGGAGCAAGATTTAGCCTATCAAGTCTGCTCTGTCATTCCATTACAGCTAATTTTTATTCATTTAATTTTATTTTGCGATACAGAACAGGCCCTTCTGGCCCACCAAGCCGCACCACCCAGCAGCCCACCTTTTTAGCCCTAGCCTAATCACAGGACAATTTACAACCCTGTTTGTCCCTGAAACCCTCAGCCCCTTTACCAGTCAAGAACCTATCAGCTGCTGCTTTAAATACACCTGATGAGTTGGCCTCCACAGAGTTCTATGGCAATGAATTTCGAGATTCATCACCCTCTGGCTGAAGTAATTGTTCTTCATCTCAGTTCTAAAGGAACATCCCTTTATTCTGAGGCTTTCGTTCAGGAGACCAAGTATAAAACGGTATGGATAAATATCATGGGATCATTTGCAAATTCTGCAAGAGTTGAATTTTGAAAACTCAACAAGTTCCCATTTAAAATTGTATTTTGATACTTAAAGGAAGTTATAATTCTGCTGCTTTGCCTCTCCTGTGGTAAAATGGTCATTAACTGTTTGCAGGAACTGAAGTTATTGTTCGCTGTCTGAAGTTAATAAAGGAATATGGGAAAAAGTTAGATGATGACGATGACATCGATGAAGAGGAAGGTAAAGGGGTCGAAACAATGGATGTTGTGTATGAACGAGACATGCTTACGCAGGCTTATGAACTCAGTAAGTTTTCATTAGGTATTTTGCTTTAATAATAACGTGCCAAGTTCCTGTCGTATGAAGCATGTTTGACATAGAATGTAATAAAAATAATAAAGTGATTCTTGATTCCATCATTTATCGATGGTAACATGCATTAGTTGGTAAGCAAACAGAACCTCTCTACCGAATGAATCATTTCACAGAGGTTGTGTAGGTAATGTGTAATATTTCTAATGTAAGAGATACCTTCAGTGCTCAATAACGCATATATCTAATCAGCCATCATGTGGCAGCAACTCAGTGCTTAAAAGCATGCAGACATGGTCAAGAGGTTTGGTTGTTCAGATCAAATGTCAGAATGGGAAGAGATGTGATCCAAGTGACAGGAGGTAATGTATTTAATAAGGTGGCTGCTGAGTGTAAGAACAGAGTTCAGCACAATGTGGTGGATAGGGTGGGGATAATGTACATATAAACTTGAGATCTCAATTGATGATCCTTAGCTTAAACCTTAAAATTACTTGATAGAGGCCATCACATTTGTTGTTACAAATCAAAATACTAAAATAATTTTCCAAACAGAAGGTGGCTTACTGTTGTGTTGAGCTGCTGCCTCACAGTTCCAGTAACCCAGATTCAATCCTGATCTCCAGTGTTCTCTGTATAGAGATTGCACGTCCGTTATGTGACCATGAGGATATTCCCTAAGTACTCTGGTTTTCTCTTGCATCCCAAAGACATGCTGACTGGTAGGTCAATTGGCCAATGTAGGTTATCTCTAGTGCGTAGGTGAGTGGTTGGGAATGTGTGACTATTTTGAAGGGAAAAATTAGTTGGAAAATGTGATTGCTCTGAGCCAGCATTGACTTGGTGCATCAAAATGCTGCCTCCTGTGCTACAAAATAATGCGAAGTGTCTCTATAGTTAGTGCTGTAGAAAGGATGTCCTTCCATTTTTGAAACTATTTGTTTTCTTACAAAGTAAGTGGGGAAAAAAAAATTCCTTTTTTTTTGTGCATCACCTTTCAAACCTCCTATACATCCCAAATGTATTTCACAGCCAGTGAAATACTTTTGAAGTGTTGTTACTGCAGCATTATAAAGAATCATAAAGTGCAATTGTCTTCAAAGACAGAGATTTTAAACATCTAATTCTTGCCATGTTTAGTTGAGAGAAGAGGCACCAGAGGGATTTCACAGACCGAAATCAGATTGGCACTGAATGTTGGGAAACTTGAAGGTCGAATGTTGTGCCGCCTCCTGGAGAGGTACAAAGTGATCACGGTAAGGAAATGTACCTGCAGATCGATTAAAAGTCAAAATATCAACATGATGCCACAGCACTGAATGATGAAGAATGGAACTCCAGTGCATGTTTGCAGTTGACTTTTTAAACCACCTCACTGTTTTGTTTCCTCCTTTTCATTCACAGTCACAATCTGATGGATGGTGTGAATCGAAGATGGCCAAATGATTACACTCATAGCTTTTTGAATCTGCTGTAATCATTAATTGGTGTTTTGCTAAGGGATCACGTTCCATGAAATAAATACTGTCACTCAGCAGTCGGCATCACAAAGTCTCCCAAAAGTAAAGCTGGTGATAGTCTTGCTGAGAGAAGAATATGACTGAATTGATTATTTTTTGTGATCTTTGCTGAGTTAGGTAGGCTTATTACAGGCTATTGAAAGAGCAGCCATTCAGGCTTATTGACATGACTTAACCAGTTAATTAATTCACTGTTGATCTAATAGCTAAGAAATAATAATGCAGAAAATAGTAGCTTAGTAATGATGTATAACTATTATCCATTATTAGATAAATCAAAGTTTATATGTACGTAGAATTAGTGGTTCCTTAAGGTTGTTATAGCTGGGGGTGGTACTGGGGACAAGCTCCCACTACCTATGAAATGCTCCCAATGGCGTGCACCTCGGATAGGCTTTGACAACCAAGTCCAGCTCCTGGCCTTCACACATAGCTTGGTTACTGAGCCTGGCGGATCTGTTTCTACTGACAGAAGAAGGAACAAAGGCGGATTACGGGCGCCATAAAACTAGTCGCTTCAGGCAGAGGGGGCTCGTCAGCCATGGCTGGCAGCTCATCTAGGAGAATGAAAACTCTGACCTCAAGCCTCCGCTGCCTTGCAGCTACACCCACTCATAGAGAAAGCTTCGGGAATATAAGCTGAAAGAAAAATCTGGAGCTGGAGTTCCTAAGGCAGTCCTACATTGAGTTCAATGCTGATTGGCAACTCCTGAGAAGCTGCTGGTACCAAACTGTATTGGTCTCTCCCATTCCTTTGGGCTCATCAGATACGTATGGGGGTGGGGGGGAGGCTTGCTATATGGGTAACAGCTTGCTCTCCATATCGTACTGCCCAGGCTTGCATATCTAGACAGCCAGGATGCAATATCGACAGTCAGCTCTGACCAGCAGAGGCCCTCCACACAGTGGTACAGAGTAAAGGCTTGGGGATAATTCTATATACACTTGATGGCCACTTTATTAGGTACACCTGTACACAATGCAAATATCTAATCAGTCTATCAAGTGACAGTAACTCAATGCATAACAGCATAATGACATGGTCAAAAGGTTCAGTTGTTGTCATACCAAATATCTGAATAGGGTAGAAATATGATCTAAGTGACTTTGACTGTAGAATGATTGTTGGTGTCAGACAGGGTGGCTTGAGTACAAAAAAAAACTGATGGTTTCCTGGAGTTTTCATGCACAGCAGTCTCTAGAGTTTACGGAGAATGGTACAAGAAACAAAAAAATATTCAGTGAGCCACAGTTCTGTGGGCGAAAACACCTTTTTAATGAGAAAGGAGGAGAATGGCCAGATAGGTTCAAGGTGACACTAACTCAAATAACCACACGTTATAACAGTGGTGTGCCGAAGACCATCACTGAATGCTCAATACGTCGAGCCTTGAAGTAAAGAGCTAAAGCAGCAGAAGACACTGAACATACACTCACTCAGTGGCCACATTATCAGGTAAAGGAATGTATCTAATGAAGTTGCCATTGAGTACATCAACTTTGAGGTAATGATTACATGATTGGGAAAAAGCCACTGTAGTTGGGATTGTTACTCTCAGTTTCACAAGGCTTTCCACTGGGTTCTGTATGAACCTGAACAAGTCATGAATTAATATAGTGGTCCTAGCTAGGGAGATGTTGAAATGCTTTACCTATGCTCTGCTCAGGAAAGTCCATTTATGTTCATCCAAGATCCCAGCCTGAACATGGGCAGAAATGGAGGCCATCATCCCCTCTTGTCCTTGAAATTTTAGTCCAGCTTTAGAAAAGCATCTATCAATAAAGACTTCCACCCACCAGGTCATGCCCTATTCTCATACTACCATGAGGCAGAAGGTAAAGAAGCCTTGGGTTCCATATCATCTGGAACATTTTTTACCTATATCATTCGTCTCCAGAACCAGTGTGGATAACTTCAATCACCACGATGAATTGATTCCACAGTCTACAGATTCACTTTCAACAACTTTTTACAACACAAGTTCTCAGTATTTATTTGCAGTTTGCCTTCGTTTGCACATTGGTGCTTTTTTAAAATAGCTTTATATGTTACATGTACATAAAAACATGCGGCGAAATGTTCCATTTGTGTCGATGATCAACACAGTCCAAAGATTTGCTGGGGCAGCCCGCAGGTGTTACCTTGCTTCCAGCGTCAACGTAGCATGTCCACAATTTACTCATCCTAAACCGTAGGTCGTTGGAATTTAGAAAGAAACCGGAGCATCTGGAGGAAATCCATGCAGTCACAAGGAGAGCAGCAGGAATTGAATCCCAATCGCTGGCACTGTGAAGTTTTCATTCGTAGCTAAGCTACCGTACCACTCAATACAGTAGTGTATGGTTTGTTAGTCTTTGTTTTTCAAAAGATTCTATTGTATATTTTCCTTAAATACTTGTAAGAAAATGAATCTCAAGGTAGTATATGGTAACACACAAGTGCTTTGATAAATTTATTTTGAACTTTCGGTATAAAGTAAAGGTGACTGTGCTCTGTACCAGTGTTCCAGCTGTAGCTTCTCTTTGTAACAGGGCTTCATGGAAGACGAAGGTCGTCAGCGCACAACTAAATATGTCGCCAAGACATTTGTGGAACAGAGTGAGCTGAGCAAGCAGTTTGAAAAGGAGAAGGCAAGAAACGAGCGGCTGGCAACAACAAGCCTCCTACCGCTTGATGCTGATGCATCGCAACTTACTCCTCAGCAAGCGCCAACTTCTTCAAAGAACTTAGCGGAAGATCCATGCAAAAGTGTGGCAAGGGGGTCATCAGGGGGCTCGCCAGAGTCAAATCGTGACCAAGAGGATTCGGCAGCATTACCAGAAACCACTGTCCAAAATAAGCAATCTCCTCATTTGGAGAATAAAGAAAAGATATGTGCTGGCTCACAGAAAATGAACAAAGGAAAAAAATTATTTAAAAATGCATTATTAAGGAAACTGAAAAAGAAAAAAGGTCTCAAATCCAAAATTGGCAAAGGTGAGTGAAAAATGTACTCATTGTATTGCACATTTAAAGTGTAAATTATCTGATTGGATTTCTGTTTGTTACCTGTGGGTCTGATTAGTAGTGTTGTTACCACGTGCGGGTGTTGGTCTGTTGATTTGCGAAGCTATTTTCTACCCCAGATGGAGTCATAGGGGAACACACTATGGATACAGGCCTTTCAGCCCATTGAGCCGATGCTGACCAGGTGCCCACCCAGATGGTCTTAATTTCCTGCATGGTCCATATCCCTTGAAGTCCTACCCCTCCATGTACTGTACTTCTCCAAATACTACTTGAATGATACTATTGTACTTGCCTCAACCACTTCCTCTGGCAGCCCTACTGTTCATAGTATAAGTGTTGGTTTGACTTTCCAAACTAATTACCTCACTTCTACCTGTTTTGAAATCTATTGCCACTCCTCGGCCCACTTCCCTAACTGCTCAAAATCCCCTTAGTAATCCTTGATAGCCTCCTTCACTCTCAACAACACCTTTTAATCTTGTGTCATCTGCATGCCCTGTGCATTGGCATCCAAATCATTTATATCAATAATGAATAAAAAAGATCCTAATGCTAACTCCTGTGGCATACCGCTAGTCACTCGTCTCTACTCTGAGAAACATCCTTTGGCCACTACCCTATCTCTGAGCCAATTTTGAATCCATATAACTAGCTCTGCCTGGATTCCATGGGATTTAGTCTTCCAGACCAGCCTACTGTGCAGGAGCTGTTGAAAGCCTTGCCAAAGTCCAAAGAGGCAACATACACTGCCCTGCCCTTGTCTCCCATTTTCCACACACTAAGCCATGCTGACTTCTCCTAATCAGACACTCTCCGTCCAAGTGCTGATTGCTCCTGTCTCTCAGGATTCATTCCACTAACTTCCCCATTACTGATGTCAGGCTGATCAATCTATAGTTCCCCTGGCTTGTTCTTGCTGCCCTTTTTAAATAATGGAACTAGATGAGTATTCGGTAAATTCGCCAGTGGTGAATTGTACAGTAAATTTCTCTGCAAAGGTGTCTGCAGTTGCTCCACTAGCCTCTTGAGGATGCACTTGGTCAGGCCCTGGGGCTTTATCCATCTTTAATGTGTGGTAAGTCTACGGACACCCCCTTCCTGGTAATATATCACCGCTTGTTTCCTTTATCTCTTGAACAATTAAGACTTTTTCATTAGTGAACACCAAGGAGAGATATTCATTAAAAATACCACTCATCTCCATGGCAAACCTTTGTTTTGAATATTAGTTCCTGGTGGTAGAATGCCACTGAGCTGGAGGGATGCATATGAGCCTATCATTAGAATTGTAGCTATCTTCCACTACCCTCTGCTCCCAACCACTGAAACTCACCTCAAGTCCACAGGCATTTGCAGTAGACTCTGAGCCACTGATGCACAGCAAGGCGAATTTGCAATATTTACTGTGCAGCACCCTGCTGGAGGAACGCAGCAGTTGGAGGGTGGGAGGAATTGTTGTCAACAGTTTGGATTGAAACTCTGCATCAGGACCTTTCCCTTCTACACCCCTCACCCCTAAACTGATACTGGCTTTCTCTAGCAGATTGTTTGTTGCTCCAGATTCCAGCAGCTGCAGTCTCTTGTGACTTCTCCCTGCTGCTTGTCGTCTCAGAAGTGCAGGCACTCACTCAAGAAAATCCTGGGTTTGGCCTCCTGATCCAGGGCAGAAGGAGGCTGCCGAGATTGACCACAGTGCCACTGAAGCAAACCTGGATTTGGAGATGTGTGTGGAGAAGAGAGGATGAAGTGCATGGAGACGGAAGGGGAGGTGGTGTGAGGCTGATTTTGAAGTTAAATCAGTCCAACAGATCCATGTTTGCATCCCACTTGGGTTTATTTGAAGCAATGACAATGAAGCCGAGAGGTTTTATTTTATTTAGTCTTCAGGAAGCTCAGAGAGAATACTAGCTGCTATTTGCACCCTACAGCAATTGTGCACCGTGATGTACTGTGAGACATGTTCTTAAGATTTCCTACTCCTAGTTAAGGGACGTGAAACATACATTAATAGTGTCAAAGGGTGTGTGTGTGTGGGAGAACCTCGCAGAATACCTTTGTTCCCCCCTATAACTTTCTATTAAAGTTATTAACATTAGCTTTTTAAAAACAGTTTGCATCAAGATATATTTAACCAAAGTGCTTGCTCCCTCATTGTTAAAAGCCATCGAGGAGCATTGTGGAATATCCTCCTGAATTAGAGCCAAATCACTGTTTTAATGAGTAAGGTTTGTATTGATGATTAATGGCAAAACATAATTTATAACGCTATCTAGAAAATTATTACAGATTAACTCAAACTAAAATTTATTGCAAATTTGGCCTCAGACCCAGTTATGAATTTATTAGTGCTTGGTCTCCACATACAGGCTTGATCTGTCACTTGGAGCTTTGTTGAAAGTTAAGCAGGAGGCATTTTGCTGCTTGGGCAAACCAGAAGGTATATTAAACCTGATGTTGTTAAAGGCATGATTGTAGCCAGATAATCAGAGGAACTTCCTTGGACACCTAGCATAGGATGTCCTTAGGATATCCTACGCTAAGGGAACACATCCTTAAAGACAGGAGATTCTGCAGATGCTGGAAATCCGGAGCAACACACAAAAAAAAGTGCTGGAGAAACTCAGCCGGTCAGGTAGCATATATGGAGAGGGGGAAAAGAAAGTCAGTTTTGGGCTGAGACCTGATGAAGGGTCTTGTTGAAGTTACTTACCTCTTACCAAGTTTGGTGTCATCCAACTAGGAGCAATGCAGTAAACGGTTTTGGCAAATGCATTGTGTTTTGGACTAACTAGTTTGGAAAACTATGCAAAATTTTTCTGACTGCTTAAGACAAGTGATAATAAAAATAAATTTTTCCATTTGGATTAACCTTCACAGTGAAACGTCTAAGTTCCAGACTCCCACAGGTTGATCATTCATGAATTTGTTTGCTTGTATCAGCTGTTGTCTTTTTCCCCTACCGCAGTGAGTTGAATGTCAAGGGCAATAGAGTGAGATTGTACACAGGTACTGTTTGATGGCAAGGTCATAATGAACGATCTTTATCCTGTTCATTTGCAAATATTGAAAAAGAGCGCTCTGTAATGTCATATTTCATATTGAATAATGTAATTGTTTAAATCAGTACTTTTAGTTTAAGCCATTCCTCACACTTTGGAATAAGCTCAACCAAAACAGACATTTTCGTCTTGGCACTAAGAATATAAATCCCTTTCATTTAATTTGTATTTTAAGCAGGCAAGAAACTATCTAGTTTACGAAAAACAGGTGTTAGGACTGGCCATCCCCACCATACGGGTGAAAATGTAGGTTTATCCAAACAATCGCAACAAATGGATGTTCAGCTAAATGCTGCCCAGCACGATCCAAGTCTTAACTCTTCTGTGGAGTCTGAAAATGATCAAAGTGAAGAGAATGTTTTAATTGAAGAGATCAAGATTGAAAAAGCAAAGGTATGAAGATCATTTTACAGACTTCATTAGTATTTTGTGGTTTAATGTAATTTCACAGATCAGATTTGCACTAGTTGCTAGACTCAAGGTTCAAGGGTGCAGTGGGTACAACAGAAAAACACTGTCAGTGTAGAATCAATTCAGCGTTTATTGAGTGACAAAACAGCAAGTCTGAGTATCACCACATCTGTTCCTTTATTCTGGTCTGGTCTATCAGAGGTGAAGCCCGAATAATCTCTCCCCCCCCCCCACTGCTCCTCACTCAGGGGACTATTCACAACCTGTGTTCTCTTCCTACACTAGCATTGTTTTACAAAGTAATAGTGTGATACCAGCTTTCAAAAGGAACGTTTCCTACTTGGTGGTTATCTGTTCCTTAAGTAGAAATTGTCCCAATTGTGTAACATAATGAAAATTTGTTGAAGTTCTTAAAAGTGAAATATCTTCTGACCAGCAATATATTGTATATTAACTAAAAAAAAATGTATTGGGCTTGCAATCCAGTTGTGTTTGGCAAATCTAAAGTGTGAGATCAAACCAGTTTATATGCCTAGTTGTTGCAATTGATAACTTCAGAATCAACCAGGTTGGTATGAGACAATTCTCCTTAGTTCTATGAGATTCGTTGATCTGTTATACTTTACAGCAATGAGGGGAGGGAGGGAACGTCAACTCAGACCATGAGAGGCCTGTGTCGGGTATTTTCATACCTTACAAGGCACAGATTGGAAGTCTGTGTGGGGCACCACTCCTCGCACAGACACAAGAGCAATGTGTGGTTAAGTACCTTGCTCAAGGACGCAAACACGCTGCCACAGCTGAGGCTCGAACTAGCGACCTTCAGATCACTAGACGAACGCCTTAACCACTTGGCCACGTGCCCAACACAATGAAGCAATGAAGGACAGCAATGAAGTTGTCACAAATTTATATTTTTGCCAGCTATTTATGTTGTTTAATCTGAACTAAAATTCCAAAACTTTGATTGTTAAGACATAGGAGCAGAATTAGGCCTTTTGGGCCATCAAATCTGCTCCGACATTCCATCATGGCTGACTTCTTATCCCTCTCAACCCCATTCTCCTGACTTCTGCCCTTAACCTTTAACACCCTTGCTAATCAAGAACCTATCAACCTCCACTTTAAATATACCCAATAACTTGGCCTTCAGAATCGTCTGTGTGAATGAATTCAACTGATTCACTACCCTCTGGTTAAAGAACTTCCTCCTCATCTCTGTTCTAAAGGGAGATCCTGTTCTGAGGCTGTGCCCCTCTGGTCGTAGACTCTTCCACTATAGGAAGCATCCACTCTATCTTGGTCATAGATAGAGTTGACCTGAGTTCTCTGTATTGCTTGCTATGAGTAACGTAACATGGTACTGTCATCGTGGTTTATGACTTAATGGAGCTGCACTAGTCATTTCATCTTCTGTTGTAGCTGGAATTATAGGAGGATTTTATATCTGTTCAGATAGGATTTGACCCCACTCACCCTTTGAAGCAGATCCTAGTCCATAAGCACTAATCAATGAAGTAATTATTTTGCATTTAATCTCTATTTTATGATAACCTATGCAAGAACCAAGACCACAATATATTTTAGTAATATTGTGTGTGATACTATGTAATACCCTGTGATCTTTTTGCACTGAGTGCGTTCATCCAAGCAAATGTAAGTATTTTGAAGACATGATGCATGTTATACTAATGTTAATTACCTTCTTAGGAGAAAAGTCACGCAAGGAAGAGGAGACCTTGCAAAAATATTTGCGTAAAGAAACCACATGAAACATTTCGGTTGCTAAAACGACAAAACTTAATTATAGAAGCTGTGCGGAATATGAAACTGATTGAAAGCCTGTTTACGTAAGTTTCATTCTATGATGCCAACATGCGGTTAAGGGAGAACTCTACTTTTGCTATCTGATATCTTCTTACCAGAAGATCCTTTACTAAGGCTGTAGACATTGGGAAAACAATTTTCAAAAATATTACATTGTTATGTTATATTTTGAAAAATAGTACATTAATAGGACGATTATTTGATACGCAGCTTTGGTATCATGCAGAACAGATTCAGGAATTCCAGAATTGAATATGTATCACTAGAAACACTACTTTTTATAGGGATTATATCTTCTACTTAATGTACCTGCTCAATTTTGAATTGGACTTAAATACAATATAATTGAAGTTCTTCTGAATGTGTTTCTTATTCAAGTCTGATTTGGTTGCAACTTGAAGTGTACAGTGCACCAGTTGAATCAAGATTTTTCAGAATTAAGTGAACATGACCTTATGTGCCAAATTCTGTTTTGTAGAAAAGCAAAAAAACATGAAAATTTTCAAGGTTGTTAATGGATCTTGTATTAGAATTTGTCTGTTGTTTAATTGAGCTAGCTTAAAGTGATACTGTAGTTTCTCCAGATTTCCTCCGTTTATGTATATCTATGATTTGCTTGACTCTGAGCTAACTGTAGCCAGCAGGAAGCCCAGCATGAATGTGCTGGTTGGCTAAGCTGAAATCTTTGATATTGGAGGAAAAAGAAATTCTACTGTTACTATCTAATATCTTCTCCGTACCAAGAAGTCCATTACTAAAGCTGTAAGGACCGGACAAACAATTTTCAAAAAAAATTGTTTTTGTTATATTTTCAAAAAATAGTACATTATCAGGACAGTTGTTTGAAATTGTAATATTAAGGGATTAACAAGGTGGTGATTAATTTTACCTGAATAATGTTGGGGTTGAACTGTAAAGAAGTTGATTCTTTATTACAATTTAGTCGCCTGGTTAGGATAGAGAAATACGTATTTGATATTTCTTTAGACTTCAGAAGATGATCATGGAAGAAGAGAAGAAAGACGGCGTGGCCACCAGATGCTGCAAGAAATCCATAGTAAGAATGGTTCAAAAGCTGGCTCAAGAGGGACTCCTTCGACTCTTCCGCACCACTGTTATACAGGATGGCATTAGCAAAAAGGTCACTGTCAGCCTTTTCAATGTACATTGCAATTTTAACCGCTTAAGCAAATTTTGACATCGCTTCTATTTTCATAGTGAACATAATACAAGTAGTAAAGACAATTATGTAATTGTTAAGATGGTATTTTTCGTTACAATATATTTCATTTTCTTCAGGTGGAGTTTGTTGCTCATCCGTCTGTGCTTCCCAGTGATCCACTGGTAAAAAGTGCCATTGAGCAAGTTCGATTTAGGATCTCCAGTTCGTACACAGTACATCGGTCAGTAACTTTTGTTCTTTTGTATTGACTACACAACCTCTGTTTGTAGCAGATAGACTAATACTTCCAACCTGTGATCATAATTCCTGCCTTCTGTGCTAGAGACTATAGCAATATAATAACATAGCAATATAATAAGGATTGTGTTGACACGTGACCAAGTGGTTAAGGCGTTCATCTAGTGATTTGAAGGTCGCTAGTTCAAGCCTTGGCTGAGGCAGCGTGTGTGTCCTTGAGCAAGGCACTTAACCACACATTGCTCTGCGACGACACTGGTGCCAAGCTGTATGGGTCCTAATGCCCTTCCCTTGGACTACATCAGTGGCGTGGAGAGGGGAGACTTGCAGCATGGGCAACTGCCGGTCTTCCATACAACCTTGCTCAGGCCTGCGCCCAGGAAACCTTCCGAGGCACAAATCCATGGTCTCATGAGACTAATGGATGCCTATATAAATAATAAGGATTAAAGAAATGATTATCTTTATTTGTTATATATACATTGAAGCATACAGTAAAATGCATTATTGGCATCAACAACCAACACAGTCCAAGTATGTTCTGGGGGCAGCCTGCTAGTGTCGCCATGCTTCCAGTGCCAACATAGCGTGCCCGCAGCTTGTATGTCTTTGGAACGTGGGTGGAAGCAGGAGCACTGGGAGGAAATGGACACGGTCAATGTACAAACTCCGTACAGGCATCGGCAGGAGTTGAATCCCAGTTGTTGATGCTGCGAAGTGTTAGGCTAACCACTATACCCAGAATTCTGTCCCTGAGACTGAATAAGAGGAAGTAACAACTTGTCTTCAATTTGGAAGAATATTCTGAAGTGCTTAACAGATTCAAGGGATGAAAGGAAAGCCTCTGTCTCAAAGCCTAGGTCTTTATAAAGATATCAGGCACTATTAGGTGTTCTTGAGGCCACAGCTGGGATCCTTTTAGAACAGGGGTTCCCAACCTTGTTTTATGCCATGGACCCCTACCGTTAACCAAGTGGCCTGTGGATCCCAGGTTGGAAACACCTGTTTTAGAGTAAGGAAGTCGTAGCTGGAGAGTAATGGGGATAAGCTTCCACTACCTATTAAATGCTCCCAAAGTTGTGCCCCTCAAATGGCCTCTGAGGGCTCCAGGCCTTCATGTGTGACTTAGCCACTAATCTCAAAATGTTGACTATTTATTCCTCTCCAGAGATGCTGCCTGACCTGCTGAGTTCCTCCAGCGTTTTCTGTGCGTTACTCTGGGTTTCTAGCACCTGCAGAATTTCTTTTGTTCATTAATTCTCATTGGTAGTTTGACCCTGGTGAGCTTGGCTGCCAACTCCTGTTGGTGTGGGCTGCCGTTCCACTGGTCAGCATAGGCCTGGGCCTTGCTGGTCAAGAGAAGTTCAGCCGTAGGCACGCTTCAGATAAGAGTGAGTTCAGTGTGCAGGTAACAGATCTCAGACGGTATTTTAAAGTTAATGGCTTCTTGTTTTCCAGAATGAAATCATTGCAAGTCCAAGCTCAGAAAGAAAAGCAAAAGCAGGCGAAGGAAAGTAGTTCGGTGACCGCAACGTGTGAAACAGAGCCAGACAAAAATTCTGACACACCCAGCAAATGTTCCACCACCAAAACGGACGAGAAAATGGGTGTCACTCCTCTGAAGAATTATCACCCTCTAATAGGTAAAAATAGACCTTTCACGAGTAACTAGAGCAAAGCTATCCCCAGCTACACCTCTTCACACACTTCACCGGTGGTTGTAAAAACAAAAGTTTGTAAATATTGTCATGAGAAAATGATGATTGGGTCCTGTAGAAAAGGGGCATTGAGCTCTTTTGTGGTGTAGATTGCCTCTGAAGGGTCATTGGTCTGAAATATTAACACTATGCCTTAGTTCACAGATACTATCTGATCTGCTAGAAAATGAGGGGGAGGGTTGAATCTTCCATCCAGTGTCTAAAGCAAGGATCCTGCTGATAGCAGTGATGGAAGCGGATTTAATCCATAATATGAATCTGTTGGAACATGGAACATGCACATGGAACCTCTACTCTGATAGGGAAATCAAGGAGCCCAGAATTATAGCATTGGGTAGTACATGGACCTCATTTGTTTTTATGGTAAAAGTGATATTTAACAGACTATAAGACATGGAGCAGAATTAGGCCATTCAGCCCATTGTGTCTGTTCTGCCATTCAATCATGGCTAATTCTTTACCCCTCTCAAGCCTTTTCTCCTGCCTTCTCCCCATAACCTTTGATGACCTGACTAAACAAAAGCCTTGTAACTTATAACCTATAACCCTACTTCTGTTTTAGATGCTTACCCTGATTTTATCCAAAAATTCTTGTTTCACTGCTTTTTGTTTGGGGGGGTTGGGGGAAGAATCATCCTGTTCTAGTTCACCAAGTCTTTCTCAAACTTCTCTGTGCCTGGGTCTCCTTTACCAAGGAGCCTTTCTATTATTGTTTTGTTAAATATCTTAAGTTTAAAATCACCCATTAAATCTCCTCTGGGCTCTGCAGTGCTCCAGGGAAGAGATTTCTTTCAGTTTAAGCCTCCAAAGATTCCTCCCTTGATGTAATCCTACTGAACCTGCATTGTTTCCCGTTTCAAAATTCGAAACTGTTTCTGTAGTACAACACACAGTGCTGGTATAGCCAGTGTTGTTCATATCCAGTGAGCGAATGAATGCATGAGCTTCACAAGACAAAGAATATTGAACATTACAGCACAGTATGGGGCTTTTGGTCCATGATGTTGTGCCAACTTTTTAACCCTAGTCTGAAATCAATTTAACCCTTTCCTCCTACGTAGCTTATCTATGTGCTTATCTAAGTATTTCTTAAACACCCCTCATATATCTGCCTTCACCACGACCCCTGGCAGGTCATATCACCACACCACATTCTGTGTACATAGCTTGCCTCTGACATTCCCCCCCCCCCATCCATATTTTCCTGTAATCACCTTAAAATTATGCCCCCTTGCATTAACCTGTGGAAAAAGTCCTTGGTGGTCCACTCTATTTACAGTATGTTTCTTATCATCATGTACATCTCTACAAAGTCACCCCTCATCATCCTTAGCTTCAAAGAGAAAATTCGGAACTTGCTTAAACTTCATAGGACATGCCTTCTGATCCAGGCAGCGTCCTGGTATATCTCCACTGTACCCTCTCTAAAGCTTTCACATCCTTTCTGTAGTGAGGTGACCAATAGAAATTGCCAGTCATAAACATGAGAGTTTCTGCATTTGCTGGAGATCCAAAGCGACACGCACAAAATGCTGGTTATATGCAGGTCAGGCAGCATCTATGGAAATGAATAAAGAGTTGGTGTTTTTGACCGAGTCCCTTCTTCAGGACTGGAAAGGAATGGGGAAGATGATGGATTAAAAAGGGAGCGGAAGGATTATAATGAGGAGGAGGTAAGTGAAGCCAGATGGGTAGGAAAGGTGAAGGGCTGGAGAAATAGGAGTCTGATAGGAGAGGAAAGTGGACCACAGGAGAAAGGGAAGGATGAGGGGACCCATTGGGAGGTGAGAGGCAAGAGTGCAGAACAGAAGGAGGGGAAAGAGAACAAGATGGCAGCAAAGACAAATTCTCGGGAAGGAAACGTCTGTGTTAGCGAGTCTGGGTGAGTACCTGGTCGAAGAGTCAGAGGACAGCAGAGAACACGGGGAGCAGTGTGAGGGGGTCTGACTGAACTATCAAAGAGGAGATTTAAACTTCTTCACAACGGAGCAGCACAAGAAAATCTGCAGATGCTGGAACACAAAATTTTGCCACAATATTGAAATTATGAGATTAGCACTACAGCTCCTTTCTTCTCATTAACTGTGGTCTGACTTATCTTGTTTAATTTTACTCCTATTTTACTCTATACCTTTGAGTATTCTATAGCTGTTATGGTTCAATCACTTAGTAACTGTGGCTAAATATAGCTCTCACATCTTTTGCAGTTATCTGTAATTTAAACGTCTTGCTTTTATCTCCAGTTCCTGGGCTGGGACGTTCACTTGGGTTTCTTCCCAAAATGCCTCGACTACGCCTCGTCCACATGTTCCTGTGGTACCTCATTTATGGGCACCCTCTGCAAGAGTCTGCAAAAGATGCGGCCACATCGATACCTTCAGCTGGCACACCAAGCAGTGCTGAAAAAGAGGTCTCGTCTTCAGAAGCCCCTGGAGAAGCTGTTGCTTCCACGTCAAGTGACACCACTGATGCTGTTGTAGAAAAGAATATGCCAACTGCTAATGGAAAGGCAGCTGAGACACCAACTACGTTAGAAATTAATGAAGACCGCCAGTGGGAGGAAGAACTAGACCAATTATGCATGAAGGAGACTGGTAGGTTTTAGTTCGCAGTTAAATATTTTGCATGTTTGTCTTACTCGTTTGGTGGGTGTGGATATCAGAGGCAAAGCCAAAATCTAATGTGCAATTCAAACCTATTGCCCTTAAGTGAGAGGCTTGCTTGGTGTGTGGCATTTAAGTGGCAGTCAGCCACATAGACCAGAAGAGGCAAAGATAGCAGATTCTCGGAGAAAATTAATTGAAATGAATTTTGTGCGGCATTCCGGTATACCAGTGCCATACCTATGTTTGTTGCACACAACTGCCTCCCCTATTTCAAATAAATTAGGTTTTAATTTGAATTTCCAAGTATGGGATGAAGTTCCAAATTTTGTTCTGAGCTTTTCCTCAAGAACTCATTTTGTGCACACTGTAGCACTTAGATGCTGCATAGAGTCATAGAACACTACAGCACAGAAATAGGCCTTTTGGCCCATCCAATCCATACTGAACTGTTCTTCTGCCCAATCTCATTGACCCACACCTGGACCATAGCCCTCCACGCACCTTGTGCCAATGTACCTATCCAAACTTCCCTTAAATGTTGAAATTGAACCAGCATCCATCATTTCCTTTGGCTGTTATTTCCACATTCACACCACACTCTGAGTGAAGAAGTTCCCCTTAAATATTTCTCCTTTCACCCTTGAATTGTGACCTATTGTTCCAGTTTCACCCAACCTCAGTGGAAAGTGCCTCCTTGCATTAACCCAACCTATACCCCTCATAACTTTGTATACCTCTATCAAAGCTCATATCATTTTATGACACTCCAGGAAATAAAGTCCTAACCTGTTCAGCCTTTCCCTATAACTCGGGTCTCAAGTCCTGGTGACATTCTTAAAAAATTTTTTCTGTACTTTTTCCAATTGTATAGATACCTTTTCGGTAGGTAGGTGACCAAAATTGCACACATTTCACTTTTCTAATTGATCGCAATTGTGCTTCTGCTTTCTATTGCAAGCTCTTAATAATGGGAATGTGGTACTTGGTTTGTCATGACAACAAAGGATTTGGACTTGTTCAATGAGTGAGGATTGGTCCGATCATTGGTGAAACCAGGTTATCACTGAATGTTTGTCATGAAGGTGCTGTGTTTGAATGCATTTGACTGTGAACTGAACAGAGAAGTTTTATCTCTGTTAGTGATGTGTTGGTGATATTACAGCTTTAAATTTACATGGAATTTAAATTTGCAAAGAAGCAAAAGATTACCTTTGGAATTGAAGCCAATGGGAAGATGGTGCTGAAAACTATGAATCTTTTAAATGATTAGTGTGCCAGAAATGTACTCTAAAATGTACATTAAAACCACTATTTTAAAATTTGTGCCACCTGAGAGGTTGTTGCTGTGATTGACCTGCTCTGATTGAATTAACTTTGAAGGATTTATGATGCAAGAAATTATACAAAAGATGATATTTTAGATGTCTTTCCTCGTTCCATACTTCTATTTGTATGCTGAACTGAAGGTGGACTTCTGCACACGTAACTGGAGGATTTAAAAAATAATCAAACTCAAAAAGAAAAATTATATTTGTGAGGTTCTGACTGGTCTATGTGCATTTTTTCCACAGTTTACGTGGATGAAGCATCGTGGAAGAGAAATATTCCTCCTACCCCTATTCACAGAGAATTTGGATATGGTTGGGCTCTCATTAGTGACATACTGCTTTGTATTCCTCTCTCTATTTTTGTTCAGATAGTACAAGTCAGCCACAAGGTAACACTATATGAATTTTGTTCTGTTACCAAAGACTCTGTAGTATATGTAATTGGTTTTTGCTGTAAGTGTTCTGAATCTTAGAGTCAAATAGGACAGAAACAAGCCCTAAAGCCCAACTGGTCCATGCCGACCCAAATTCCAGTCTAAGCTTGCCCCATTTGCCCCATGTGAGGAATTGCATTTTGGAAGATCAAAAAATTTTAGGATGCACTCAGTCAAATGCTGGGGTGCTGGGGAGTGTTACGGAACAGAGTGTAAGTGTGTTGTTTGCTGGAAGTGGTGTCATAAGTAGCAGGGTGAAGAAAGCGTTTGACATGCTGACCTTCAATCAGAGCATTGAGTATAGGAGTCTGGAAGTTACAATAGTCATGGTAGTAGTCATAGTCATACTTTATTGATCCCGGAGGAAATTGGTTTTCGTTAGTTGCACCATAAATAATAAATAGTAATAAAACCATAAATAGTTAAATAGTATTATGTAAATTATGCCAGGAAATAAGTCCATAACCAGCCTATTGGCTCAGGGTGTCTGACCCTCCAAGGGAGGAGTTGTAAAGTTTGATGGCCACAGGCGGGAATGACTTCCTATGATGCTCAGTGTTGCATCTCGGTGGAATGAGTCTCTGGCTGAATGTACTCCTGTGCCCAACCAGTCCATTATGTAGTGGATGGGAGACATTGACCAAGATGGCATGCAACTTAGACAGCATCCTCTTTTCAGACACCACCGTGAGAGAGTCCAGTTCCATCCCCACAACATCACTGGCCTTACGAATGAGTTTGTTGATTCTGTTGGTGTCTGCTACTCTCAGCCTGCTGCCCCAGCACACAACAGCAAACATGATCGCACTGGCCACCACAGACTTGTAGAACATCCTCAGCATCGTCCGACAGATATTGTATCAAATGCATTGATACAGTGCATTTATATCAAATATTCGTGAGGCTACACTTGGAGTGCTGTGTGCTGTTTTGGTCACCCTATTAAGGGGAAGATGTTAATAAACTAGAAAGAATGTAGAAAAGATTTACCAGGATGTTCTGTGGACTTGGGAGTCCTGTAGACTAGGACGTGCATAGAAGATTGAGGGATGACTAATGAAGGTGTATAAGATCATGAGGGGTACAGATAGGATGAAAGCAAATAGTCTTTCTTAAAATGGGGTGATTTAAAAACAAGTGAGCAAAGGTTTACGATCTGAAGGGAGAGATTTAAAAGGGACATCAGGGGCAGCTTCTTCATGTAAAGGTTGGTGCATATTTCAAAATGAGCTGCTAGAAATTGTGGTAGAGGTGGCAAATTACCTACATTTAAAAGCTGTTGAGATAATGACATGGATAGGAGGGATTTAGACGGCTATGCAGATGGAACCAACCCACTGAGCAACACAGTCAGCGTGAAGCAATTGGCCAAAGGGCCTGTTTCCGTGCTGTAATGACTGACCTCATGAAATTGCTCACTTTCCATTTTTGTTAAACTGAAAGAGTAGTGTGTGACTTAGTGAGAATAGAAAACTGCATAATAGCAAGAGTTGCCACTGCAGCTCCATGAGCCTACTCTGTCATTATAAATCAAGGGCAGTCGTCTGTCTCAACTTCACTTTCCTGTGTTTTTTTTTTCCTTGTATCTCTTAACTCCCCTCTGGGAACATTTTAAGACATCAATGTTTGAAATGGCCACTGAGAAAAATATTCTGCCAAGCACAGGCTTCAGTTTTTAAGGCATAATTTTTAGCACTCCTTTACTCAGTCTGCGGAAGATTAGGGGGTTGTTTTATGTTACAGTATTTTATCTCTAACCCCTTATCTAGTATTAAGCTGTAAAACATTTATCCAAAGTTGAAAGAGTGGTTTTAATCTGACGGCTTCTCAGCTGCATCGGTTTTGAGTATACTTCTCTTAGTTTAGGTCTATTAAATTGTTTCAGTTACTTAAGAAAATATTTTGGTAGCCAACTGGATGTCTCTAAGTTTGTGACTGATGTGTGAATATGGTTTCTTTGAAGTTTTTGTTCATTATTTACTTTTCTATTTTTTATTTGTCACTTTATATAGGTTGAAAATCTAGAAGATTTTTTAAATGATCCTATCTTGAAGCACACTTTGATCAGGAGTCTGCCACAGCCTATGAGGCAGCAGCTTCTTTATAAGCGGTAAGACATGTCAAATTAATTTTCAAAATTCATACAGATCTCTAATTGTAAAGGCTTTCTCACAGTCAATGAATGTTTGAATTGGCCTAAAAAAAACTAATTTTTTTTTAATGTATACTTCCCTTAAAAGAAAAATTCTCTTGTAATTCTCTTAAAAGAAAACTTCTCTCAGTACAAATTCTTTGAAAAAATGTTCCTATTATAGGACTTGTAGTACTCTGTCTCTCAGTCCTCTCTGCCCCTCTGTGGCCCATTATACCGCTATCATTTATGACAGCAGTGAAGGTCCACCATCTCTGGCAGTGTTACGGACTTCCTTCATCAAATCAGTAGTTTAGTTTTCACTACTGTCAGTCACGCAAGACCCAGATGGAGACTTAAGAAAACCATCACTCTCAGATGTAGATGAATTCTTCATTGCTGTTTCTGTAACAATTTAGTTTTACCAGCCAGGGTTGTTAGCCCTGAACTGAACCCTCGAACCTGGAGGACCAGTGGACCATTCTTAACCTGCCCTCTACCCTTTGACCTATTTGGCATGGGTGACCTACCAAAAGCCAAAGCATAAAGCCCTGACTCCAGCCAACATAGCTCTCCGGGTCATTGACGCACGCAAGCCTCCAAACTATGACAGGGTTGTGGTCCTCTTGGAGGGCAGAACATCTCTAATACAGTTTGGTTATTTTTTTGCTTCACACTAGTCACTTCTGTGGCCTCCCTTCGTGAGCTTGTCCATGCAGACATCATCCAGCACATTTGATTTAAGTTAAATTAGTGTTGTGTTATAAGTGGAAGCTATATTCTCAGCAATAAACGACAGAACTTCAGTTTAGCTGAAAATATCTCCAGTGGATTATAACTGGTTTGTATGCCAAAGCATTTTTTTAGTTAATATAGATTGCTGAAGTAGGCAATGCACTCTGCAATTAAGTTTGGACATATTTGAAATTATATAGGAAATCTTAATCTACGGGATGTTGAATGATCTATTAAAATTATCTTTCATTGAGCAGAAATATTCATTAGCATGTTTTGTGTAATGAAAGGAACTTGGAATATTGTGGCTAATTGCTGGAATAATGCACTGAATTACTATAGATCATGTTAGATGTGGAGATATTATGAGATTCTTGAACATTAAAGGCTTGTTAATTGAAAGCCATTTAACAATATTATCTTCACTATAAATATTTTTCCATTGATATTGACAGGAGATACATATTTTCCTTCTTTGAGAGTCTGCAACGTCTTTGTTACATGGGATTATTACAGTTTGGTCCAACTGAAAAGTTTCAGGATAAAGATCAGGTAGGCTTTCAGCGAGGTGGACTGTTGCATTGTTGACTCCAAGTAGCATGCACAAAATGCTGGAGGAACTTAGCAGCTCAGGCAGCATCTATGGAAGGGAATAAACTGTTGATGCTTCAGGCTGAGACCCTTCATCAGGACTCAGCCCAAAGAGTCTCAGCTCAAAACATTGCCTCTTTATTCCTCTCCCATAGATGCTACCTGACCTGCTGAGTTCCTCCAGCAGTTTGTGTGTGTTACTCAAGAATTCCAGCATCTGCAGAATCTTGAGGCTACGACTCCAAGTAAAGTGTGTGGTTCTTGAACCATCATTTGTGAGAACTCTAGTGACTGTGTTGGGCACGTGGCCAAGTGGTTAAGGCGTTCATCTAGTGATCTGAAGGTGGCTAGTTCGAGCCTCAACTATGGCAGCATGTTTGTGTCCTTGAGCAAGGCACTTAATCACACATTGCTCTAGTGTCTGCGAGGAATGGCGCCCCACACAGACTTCCAATCTGCACCTTGTAAGGCATGAAAATGCTCGACGCAGGCCTCTCGTGGTCTGAGTCGACGTTCCTCCCCCCCCCCCGTGACTAAGTGGGCTAAATGATTTAGTTTCAGATTCTCATCATCGTAAAGTTCTCTTGACAAGTTGTTCTTTTCTTGAAGTTGAAATGGTGTTTCTTCATTCAATGATTATGAACATTGCCTCACAATGCACTGTCCATTTGCAGGAGGAAGTTCATAATACTACCGGGTCAAAATACATTGTTTTTATTTTTCTGAGGAGAAAAAATGAGTTGCAAATCACTCTCAGTACTTGATGTCTGGTGTCTGTCTTCCCAGAAGACATTAACTGAGAATACTTGAAAAGACTTCGCAGGCTTTACAAAACAAAAAGTCTGGTATATATTCCTTTTAATACAGTGGAAAACCACTTACCTGGGAAATGTTCATTAAATAGTTGTAGGATTAGTCTGGATGATGAGCAGATAAATCCCATTTTTTATGCAACCCTTTTGAAAGTTTATACCTGCATTTGTACTGTTACCTTGAACCTAGTTACCTAGAGTCATGGTAGTTTGTAATATGCTATATTTTAATATGCTTAGTAATCATGTTATTGTAAATGTAGTATAAAAATAAGAATCTAACTAAAGTTGTATCCCTTCATTTTTGCCGTTGACTGATAACACTGGAAAAACAGCAGATCAAATTGAAACTAACAGTTCTGCAGTCATGATATCCACAACCTAATAGCTGATTTGCCAGATTTCTCAGAGTTAGTGGGTTAAATGTTCAGGAGAAACAGTGCACCAAAAACTTAGACTTTGTGTGTGACCATAGTTTGCATAAAACAAAATGTGAATCTGTAAATGAACTCTAATTCTTCATTTTATTAATCCAGATTTTCATTTATGTGAAAAAGAATGCCATGATTGTTGATACTACCAGTTGTGATCCACACTATAATTTGGCCAGAAGCAGCAGGCCATTTGAAAATCGATGCTATACTCTAAATAGTATGCAAGATGTAGAAAGCTTCTGGTTTGACCTCATGTGCGTTTGTCTGAATACGCCACTAGGTAAGTATTTTTATGAATTTGCTGAAGTTCAAAATATTGTTGATTAATCAAAAGTTTGATTATAATGGATGCTGAAGCAATCCTGATAAAGCGTTTCGGCCCGAAACAGCGATTATTTATTCCTTTCCATAGATGCAGTAGTGCATCAGATAATAACTGAAGCATCGATCCATGCATTCTGGAACTGAACCAGAAGTTTTATCATTTCCTCTTGTGTAAACCCAGAGCTTTGCCCTTGTCATTGTTAATTCTAGGTAAATGGATTCCTGTAACATTTGGCTCTTCATTGGAAGATAATTTTATGGTGGTGTCAATAGAAATATCTGATACGGTTCTCACAACTTGAGCAAGGAAGTACAAGTGATCTTTTACAGTACTACTTTTAAGGCCAGCGAGCTATATCTTCTATCCAACACACACAAGATGCTGGAGGAATCAGCAAGTCAGGCTGCATCTAGGGAGGGAAATAACCATCAATGTTTCAGGCCAAGACTGAGTTCTGATGAGGGATCTCAGTCCAAAACACCAACTGTTATTCCTCTCCATAGATGCTGCTTGACCTGCTGAGTTCCTCCAGCATTTTCTGTGTGTGTTGCTCTGGATTTCAGCATCTGCAGACTCTCTTGTGTTAATAATTTCTTCAAATGTCTTCCGAAAAATGGCTGAGATCTTGCTTGCAGAGTCCCTCACCTGGTGTCTGTAATTACCAATGATGCTTGCATGCCGTTGTCCTGCAGTATGTCTTTAGTGGCATCGGTACTTCCGGTGGTGAGATGGCTTCACCTCTGAAACGGCAGTGAGCCTCCTCTCTGTCTTTAGTTGTAAAAGCTGCAATTTTTGAGTTTTTGAAAGCTTAAAACAGATTTTAACTAAAAGCTCTAAACTAATGTGAGGTAATTTTAAGAATGTAACTTTGCCTCCTAATTTGAAATGCTAGAATCTCCTCTGAAGTTAATGGAGTGTAGGATGCCACTTCAGGAGTTTTTGGTAAATTCTTGGCAAAATTGGTCTCTTCCACTGGACTTCATGTGGGAAAGATTAATGGAGTTGGGCTTTTAAACCTGTTATTAACTTTATTAACTCCTTGCCATCAGCGTTTCACAGTGCATACAAGATTTCCCAGGATTTATTCCCATTCAAAAGACTGAATGATAGCAGTCCTGTCAAAACTGCCCACGTAAACAAGTCTTTTGTTTAGTTTGGCCAAAAGCAGATTCATAATCCAGCTCTCTACTAATCCTGTGAAGACCATCACCATGGAATTTTAGTATTGCAGGCAGTCTTAATCAACCTGTGGCTGGGGTTGCTCGCGTGAGTCTTCACTGTTGTTTATTCATGTATCACTCACAATGCATCCAGTACAAGGTACAGCAAAATTCAGATTTGCTTATTGCAGGTACTTGGAAAACGACAGTGAAATGCGTTGTTTGCGTTAACAACCAACACATTCAGGAAGCCCGCAAGTGTCGCCACACATTCCAACACCAACGTGCTGTGCCCACAGTATTCAGCAGAGCAGAACAAGTAGTAGCAACAAGACGACAACATAACAAGCCCCTTATCTGCCTCCCACCCATTCACACATACAGACAGGGTTCTGACCTCAGGGCAGGCAGCCTCCGAGCCCCCAGTCCTTGGCCTCGGACTCTCAGACTTGTAGACATCAGATTTGCAACTCCGGACTCACCTTGTCTGATCCTTCAATAATAACTCCTGATTCAGGAAATTAGATTGGAAGCCGGTATTGCTTCTTTGTTTAGCAGTGGAAAGGAATAAACAGCATGGATGGATCTGAAGATAATTGTAATCTAAGTGATCTTGAATGTTCTTGCATGGTTTATTTATGTATTTGTTTATTCATTTGTTCATCTATTTATTATTACAGTATTGTATTTTTCTCTTTGTATTTGCACTGTTCGTGTCTTTTGCACACTGAATGTCCAACTTGGTGTGGTCTTTCATTGATTCTATTATGGATCTACTGAGTATACCTACAAGAAAATGAATCTCAGAGTTGTATATGGTGACATATATGTACTTTGATAATAAGTTTACTTTGAGCTTTGAACTTTGAGTTTATTGCTGTACATGTTTTGGCCACACCGTGTCACTATCTGTCTAACTAAAGGAAATAAAAGGATTTAAAAATTTATTCATTGAGACTTCTGGCAAAGTTTTATCAGAAAACATAAAGGGACAGACCTATATCAGAATAGAATTAGATTAAAGCTGCATTGCTTTTTTTAATCCATTATCGCAAATTGGAATTTGTACCCGATTTCAATTCCTATGTTGTCTTTCTTAAAAAAAAATATCCCTTGTGTTTGTAAGTTCTGCACTTTTATTTACAGGTGTCATACGGGTTCCTCGCGCAACTAAAGGATGCCAGACAGCTGCTGAGGGAGCAGAAGACTCTGTGCTTAACCCAGAGATAGATCAGGACGTAACTGCAAAGAACTCCATGGAGAACAGATGTTCCCTGCTGGCATATGCAACGTACGTTTTGATCCTTATACATACAAAGTCAATAATACTGGATTAATTAATAATTGTATCTTACTCAATTTACTTGCTATTCCTTTCTCTTTCCACCTGGAAGCTGGTTGTTTTCCTGAGAAATTAGATAATTTAACTCCATAACAATTTATCTTTTTATGTGTTCTTTTCTCCTGCACGTTATCCCTTTGAAATTCGTCTCTTTCCCTGCTCTCTCTTTGCACACCCTCCCATCTCCCAGCCTCCTTCATGCTCTCTGTTCATTTTCTTGCCTGTCAGTATTGATGAGCAGTTAGGTGCTTCTAGTGATTTGTTTTCTTAATCCCTCTAGGGGAAGTCGGAAATTGATGGAAGACGGGAAACTTCCGGGTGATGGTCTTGGAGCGGGAGGCCTCGATTCTAGTTTCTTTGGACATCTGAAGCGAAACTGGATCTGGACCAGTTATATTATGAACAATGCTAAAAAGGTAGATGTAAACAGAAGTAGCTGGATCAGTTTTTAAAAAATATGTTGACCTTAATTGGGAGGCAGAGGAGAGTCATTGTAACGTAACGCTTTACAGCACGAGCGACCTGGGTTCAGTTCCACTGCTACTTGTGAGGAGAGTGTATATTCTCCTGGTGACCGTGTGGGAGTTTCCTCTAGGTCACGGGTTCTCAGCCTGGGGTCCACAGACCCCTCGGTTAATGGTAAGGCTCCATGGCATATTTTTTTTTTAAAGTTGGGAACCCCTACTCTAGGTGCTCCGGTTTCCTCCCAGTTTCTGGGTTGATAAGGGTCGTGTGGGGGTAATTGGACAATTTGGGCTGGAAGAGCCTACTAGTCTGCTGCATCTTGAAATAAGTACTCCATGAAACTTGCTGTCAGATAAATTTATCATTGCTGCCGAGAAATACTTTACCCACAAGTTGATCAAAACAAGGAATACAGTTCCAAAAAGACTCGGGGATCAAAATTGCTGGCAGCTTTTAAGAGCGATTTCTAGCTACAGTATATGAATCTTCCAGGGTAGACCAACTGCCAGTCAGTCTTCCTGACATCTAAATATCATAATTGTCTACTTACCTAAGAGAAGCACCCCCTTTCCTTTCCACCTTTTGCAAGATGCTCTTTGTACCTGCCTACTTGATCAAGCTTTTAATCAGTTGACCTATTATCTTGTTCAGCAAATTGGCCAGGTACACTTCAGTAGGTTACAAGAAGATGAAGCTGTGAATGCAAAAGGTGAATATTATGCTGAGAGGAGATATAATGGACATGTCTATGCTCGGTTTGGGTAGGGTAATCGAGAGAAATTCTTCCCATTACTGAATGGTGTAAGAAATAAAAACAAAATGTCGTACAAGCGGGTTAGGCAGCATCTATTAGCATTTTTAGGTTCAGGGTCCTTCGTTGGACACTCTGACAAAGAATTTTTAACCTGAAATATTAAGTCAGTTTCTCTTTCCACAGATACTGCCTGGCCTGCTGAGTACTCCATCATTTTCTGTTTTTATTTCAGATTTATCAAATAAATTGCATCCAGTACAAGCAAACAATACTTGCCGATAGTCTCAGAATTCCTTGAGACCTCAGTGGCTCACTCTGCAGATTCTCTTCCTGTAGGTCGTTCTCTGTCCAGTTTTATACCCCTTTCTTCTTTGATCTTGCTTTCCAGCAGTCAGTTACCAGAGTTGAAAGTTTCTTACCAGCTTTATTTCTTGTAGTCTAAGCTACTTGAATAGAGCTATTGTCTTGAAATCTGTGACAAATGTCCATAAGATGTAGGAGCAGAATTAGGCCATTTGGCCCATCAAGTCTGCTCTGCCATTGCATCATGGTGGATCCAGTTTTCCTCTCAGCCCAAATCTCCTTCCTTCTCCCTGTATTCCTTCGTGCCCTGACTAATCAAGAATCTATTAACCTCTGCCTTAAATATATCCAATGTCCTTTGTATTAAACACATGCTGCTCTGCTGCAAGATTGTTGATCTGAAACTTTAACTGTTTCTTTTTCCACAAAGGCTGCTTGACTTGCTGAGTTTTTTCAGCATTGTCTGTTTTCACCTCCTTTGTCTTTCTATTAATGAATGCTCTGGCCCTCTTTTTTTCAAGAACCATCCATTGATAGCATGTTCCTGATAGATTTAATGTACTTATTCTGTCCCAGGCTATCTGTCTGGTTCCAAAGCCGAGTTTGATGCTCTGGCTTTCACACCCTGCAAGTTTTAAACATGATCATGCAATCAGCCTCTGATCTGGGCCGACATTTACGTGCCGGGCGGCACCTAATTAATTAGCTTGTTTATTTCAGCTTTTTTCTTAAAGATGTGCTGGATGCGTTCTGTCTACCGCTGCATTCTTCGCGGCCCAGAGGTTGGGGACTACTGAATTATAAGTCACTTATAAGTCAATAGCATCATAACATTTTAAGTAATGTTTGGATATTAAACACACAGCGCATATTTTCCTCGTATGAACATATAAAATTATTGCAACACACCAATATCGCTGAACCAGTGGGAGCCCTGGGTTTGTTTTCCTGCAACAAGATGGTGTCATCGAGGGGTGATGGGAGACAGCGATACTCAAAGGAGGTTCCTTATGTCCAGTCTATTCCACAATTTAGTTTTCGTTGCACTCATTGCAGAAAACTCCGCTTCACTGAGATATGATGTTGGAAATGGAAGCAACGTTTTCAGTGCTTTCGTGGCTTTCTCAGGATATTCAGCCTTGACTTTGATCCAGAATGCCGGCAGAGATGTTGTGTCAAACATACTTTTCAGCCCACCGTCATTTGCAAGCTCGAGGAGTTTTATCTTCTTCCCGCGCTGACATGGATGATTCACTGGGGACATTCACAAATGGGTCACAGACCCATTCCTTTGCACGTCTTGGGTCATTGATGACCTCGCTTGTGTTAAAGTTCAACAGTGGGCGTGACAGGGAATGAGGAAAGGTGCAGCTGACTCATCATTTCATATCGCCAAATCGTATTGTTTCCTCGCGGCCCAGTAGCACATGCTTTGTGGCCCGTTACCAGTCTGCAGCCCGGTGGTTGGGGTCCACTGGTCTAGGGAAGAATGTCTCTGGCCCTGCCAAACGTGTGAAATCTGAGGTGTAAAACCTCTTGTTTGTGTGGATACTGTGTGATCTGCTCCCCTGTTACAAATCAGTATCACGAAATAACAAAGTACACCATCTGCAATTAAATGATTTAGCTCTTTAATTCTTTATTTGACTAAAGGGTTAGTAAAGAATAACAGAAGGAAATGGGCCCATTTTAATGAAACAGTCTAATGTGCACGTTGGAGCTCATGCTTTCCCTTCCGTTGGTCCTCCATCGATTCCCTCGGGCCTGATCAACTCCCGGCCCCACTCCAAGACCATTCTGTCCTGCTGTCTACAACCTCTCCTTTCTGGCATCTTCTCTCTTCATCTCTCGCTGAACAAAAGGCCGAGATCACCTTATTCTCAGGCACACAACAAGGAAAAAGCACTCCCTTCATTGGACCGTGCACATTCCAAAGCCCCCGTCATCTCTAGCCAAAACCCAAACACTGCTGCGGCAGAAAAACCATTACATTAGCAGTGAAACCTTTCCCAGGGCGTTATACACATATGAACTGATCAGGTTAGAGACATTTTACAAGAATGGGGCCCTGTCATTACCTGGCAAAGATAAGTAAATGAGCAGGGCTTTTTTTATTATTATCAGTCTAAATCATACTGCTAATTCAATTTTGCTTTTGCAGAGCCTCAACGTGCCTGAGAGCAGCACAATGCGATTACAGAGTTTCCTTAACAAGCATTCTCTTCCTCTTGGAGTTGCAGGTAAAGTATTTATCTTTCAAATGAAGCTATCTGCAGATATGACTTTGTACTACATACTTGCGTGAATCTGTGAGTAGTGGTAGTGCTAACATGGATTAATAGCTCACGTCTCCTGATACAGTGATCATGAAATATTGAAGTGAGCTTGCAATATGCCATGAGGTCCGCATGGCAAAAAATTTTACGCAACAGAAACAAAATACTGATGGAACTCAGCTTCTATGGACAAGACTAAACAGTCGACACTTCAGTCTGAGACCCTTCATTGGGATTGAAGAAAAAAGATGAGAAGTCAGTAAGAAGGTGGGGGGAGGAGAGGAAGAAATGCAAGGTAGTAGGTGAAACCGGGAGGAGGGAGGCGAAGGGATGAAGCAAAGTGCTGGGAAGTCGGTTGGTGAAAGAGATAAAGGCTAAAGAAGGAGGAAATCTGATAGGAGAGGACAGAAGGCCATGGGAGAAAGGGAAGTGGAGGAATGCCAGAGGGAGGTGATGGGCAGCTAAGGAGATGAAGTGAGAAAGGGAAATGGGAATGAGGAATGGTGAAGATATTTGAGGGCCATTACCGGAAGTTTGAGAAATCGATGTTCATGCCATCAGGTTGGAAGCTACCCAGATGGAATATAAGGTATTGCTTCTCTAATCTGAGTGTTGCCTCATCGTGGCAGTAGAGGAGGCCATATACTTAGATGTCGGAAGGGGAAGTGAAATTAAAATGGGTGGCCTCTGGGAGATCCCACTTTATCTGGCGGAGAGAGCGTAGGTGCTCGGCAAAGCGGTCTCCTTGTTTGTGACAAAACTTTTAAGTTGCAGGTTCAATTTCATGTATTTAAGAAAATTAAATTCAAGTATAGAACATAGAACACTACAGCACGGTACAGGACTTTTGGCACATGATGGTGTGACAACCTTATAACCTACTCTAAGATCAATCTAATCCTTCCCTCCTACCTAGCCCTGCATTATATCTTGCTAATTTCTCTGCCTCTACCACCATCCTTGGTCAGGCATTCCACACACTCATGACTCTTTTTTAAAAAAAAAACTTACCTCTGGAATCCACCCTATACTTTCCTCCAACCACCTTAAAATTATATCCCCTTATATTAGCCATTTCAACCCTGGAAAAAGACTCAGGCAATCCACTTGATCTATGCCTGTGTCATCTTGTTCACCTATTAAACGAACATTACTCTGTGCAAACACCAGCTTAATATTGACATGATAACAGAGAGGATAGGAGATGATTTATGGTTTATTTCTTAATCAGATTTAGTTAATGCACATTTTTACTATATTTCTTTGAAGGCCAATTCCAGACTATGATGGCTCATGAGGCAATTTTGTTCCCCATTAATTTTCCCTGTAACATATTCTCCCCACGTTCCCATCAAACGCTTGCCATGCCTCCAGAGTTGACCATATCAGCCTACACGTCTTTGGGATATGATGCGAAACTGTAAAACACAGAGGGAACCCATGCCATAAAAGGGCAAACATGCAAACTCGAGTGCAAACAGAATCAAAGATCAGGATTGAACATGGGTCACTGAAGCTGTGCCAGGCATCTTTAAATAGCAAGCTGTCTACATATTCTATTTTTTTAGATAATTTCAATTACATTAACCTTCATCAGTTAAATGTCCGTCTAAAGTTGAAGTAGTATAACCGCATGGCACTGCACTGATAAATATTCATTACTTTAATCTATTTGAATGCTTTTCTTTGAGAATGGTTATCTGTAGGCAAGTGTCCCTAAGCAACAGGTTAATGGGCAAACAGTAAATGTTGCTGTATGCTTTTAAAAAAACATTTTTGTAATTATTATTGTTTTCTTTAATTTTGTTGACACTATTTTGGAAGCTAGGAACATTATAAACAAGGTATTTTGTGCTGCTTAATGTTTCTGATTTCTTTCTGGGATTTTTTTTGATACAGGAAACAAGTTCAATATGTTAGGGATGCTCAGGTCTGTACAGGGACCCCTTACCAGGGATAAGGAAGAAATCCGAATTGAGAAAGAGAGCAACATTGGCCGGAACAAGCGAGTAGCTGGTGGAAAAGGGCAGAAACGAAAACGACCTGAGAAGGAGAGTGGGAAGAAAACAAGAAAAAAGAAGAAGAGAGGTGAGGGTTTCATCACTGTGATCTTTCTCCCACTAAGTGTCGTCCTTTAATGACTGAGGAACAGTTGTAATATTGTCTTCTAGAGCACTTTTTAGTGTATTAATTTTTTTGACATCTGGTCCTTGCCAGCTAAGCCAGCATTTATCACCAAACCCTAATTGCCCTTGGGGAAAATGCTGGTGTGTTACTCCTCAGTGCTGTGCAGAGGGAATTCCAGGGTTTCGACCCAATGGTAGGAACAATGGTAAATTTCCCAAATTGGGGTGGTGTAAGAGTTGGAGGGGAATCTGCAGCTGGTGGTTTCTCATGCATCTGAAGCCCTTGTCCTGAAGAACTGTAAGACGTCTATTTTTTTAGATGGTGGACATTAGTATAAAAGGGTGCTGGATGCTCAGTGCAGATTCAGTGGCTTGTTTCCATTCTGTATGGCTGACCATCCACAGAAAAGCTGCCCACATGTTGAATATTCCATACATTCCCTCCACCATCAGTGCAGAATGGCTGCTGCATTCTACCAATACAAAATCGACTACAATTGCATGCCAAGTCGACTGACAGCATCTCCCGGGGTGTAGGTTTCATCCAGTTGGAGGACATGAAGTTTTACAGCAGTCCTTTGAGAGGAAAGAATTGTAAACCGATGTTGCCTTGTTTTTGATACCCCAGCTTTGGGGGGGGAGAAAGGTTTTGACTACCTATCTTCCTGGTTTTCTTTTTAAGCCCATTACCTATACCGGGGCTTAGGCCGCCAATAGCAGCTCGCCAGAATCCTCTGTCCTGAGCGGAAAGGATGTTGATGGGCCTGTGGCCTCTGCTTTGACCGCACTACTTCATAAGTCTTTTACTTGAAGGTCCTTCCTCTCCCAGGGATGAGGTCCTTGGAACTTCTGTTGCCCTTTCTGTAGCTCTGGGTTTTTTGTGGGATAGGGTTACTGGCTGCGTGCCCAAACCCTCTTCCTTGTCAAGCTGACCTGGGACCATCCATGGCGGAGTTTATCTCATCTATGCCTCTCATAAACATGAGAAATTCTGTAGATGCTGGAAATCCAGGGCAGCACACACAAAATGCTGGAGGAGCTCAGCAGGTCAGGCAGCATCAATGGAGAAGAATAAACAGTTGATGTTTCAGGCCAAGACCCTTCATCCGGACTGGAAAGGAAGGGGGAGAAGCCAGAATAAGGTGGTGGGGAGGGGGGTGGTAAGGAGTACAAGCTGGCAGATGACAGGTGAGGGGGAAGGCTGGTAGGTAAAGGAGAGGGGCTGAATTGAGAAACTGGGAGGTGATTGGTGGAAGAGGTAAAGGGCTGAAGAATAAGGAATCTGATGGGACAGGAGAGTGGACCACGGGAGAAATGGAAGGAGGAGGGGCACCAGAGGTAGGTGAGCAGAAGAGAAAGGGTTAAGAGAGGAATGGAAAAAAAGAGAGGGGGGGAGGGGCAGCATCTATGGAGGGGAGTAAAAGCTGACAATTTGGGCCAAGACCCATCATTATGACTGGAAAGAAAGAGCGAAGAAGCTAAAATAAAGTGGGGAGGATAAGGAGTAGTAAGTTCCTCCATCATTTTGTGTGTATTGCTATGCCTCTCATAACCTCATAACTTGTATTAGTTCACACCTCAACCACCTTCAATACAGAGGCTTTGGCTCCCCTGGTTGCACAATTATTCTTAAAAAAGCTGGTGGTAAGTTCTCATTTCTAGTAATAGTTCTTCACTGATACCTGCAGAGGAAGCTCCTCAACAGGGGAAGGCAAAGCGGTTTCGTTTCACGGACGACGCGGATAAGAGTGCCCTGCGTCGTATGACCAAACTCCGCGTAACCTGGACTGCGCAGGAAGACAGTCTGCTCATGCTTTGTCGAGTAGCCAGCCATGTCCTCAACAAAAAAGTAAGCAATTAAACACGTATTTTCTTTCTAGAATGATAAAGTAGCAAAATATTAATGGTTCAGTGTGTTGCAGTCCAAATTAGCAATGCAGGTTGATCTGCTATTACATGTTAGTTGCTTTCCCAAGAAACATTATAAGACAATCATGTCAATGGGAAAAGTAGGGTTAAGGACTAGAGCACTTCAGGCTCGGAATAACAATTATTTTTCTGCAGGATTTTCAAAAGTAAAGTTAGTTTTAATTGTTAAAGATTTTTTGTTACTGAAAGCTTAACAATAGTAAGGGTTTTATGTCACATGATTTTAATGGAGCATCTTTGTGCATGTATAAATAGAAGTAAAAGCTTTTGAATTGGCCTCCTGTCGTGAATTAGCTGTCTGTGTTCCTAAAGCACAGCGGTGTTTGATTACTGTGGGAGTTTAAGTGCCCCCCGCCACCACCTCCCAAGATGGGTATTTTTTCTGTTCCGCAATTCCAAAGTAACTCTTGGGTGTTTCTCTAGTTCCTGACTGAAATCGGTATAACCAGTCGGACCTGTATAATACAAATAGTGTTCCCTAATTCATCAATCTTCAAAAAGATAAAAACCTTCAGGTGAAATCTCCATGAATACCCGTTTGTTTGACTTTGGAAACAAAATCTGTTTTTGCATTTAGGTGAAAGGACCTTTTGTTCCTTGGCAAACGGTCAGAGATGTCTTGCACGATTATTTTGAAGAGGCTTTGGATAAAACCTCTCTTGCTGTGGGCCGTAGATCTCGCTACATCCTCAAGAATCCCCAGACAATGCTTAATTACAGGTGAGGCCACTGCTTCGGAGCTATAAATGCTGATAAACTACAGCCACGAGAGGTGCTGAAGCATAATATGGAAAGCTCTGCTTTTTGTATTTAGATGACTTAAGAGATTGGTTTTGGAAATGATCCATTTAGTGTTTTAGTTCAGCGCTGAGGCAACCTCCTTTTTATCTACCAAATTAAGCCAGCATTGTTCCATCTTGTACTTTTATCCTGCCCATGGTTTTTTCTTATGGTCACAATCATGTATTTTATATGGTTCTGTTGCTATGAGACATATACCTTTAATCCTTGAATTTTGTTGAATTAATATTGCATGCATCAATTAGTCTTCATTGATTGACCATGGCTAAAGAACACATTCTTTTCACGAACATTTGGCATGACATCTCAAACTTTGACAAACTTCTATAGATCTGTAGTAGAGATCTGCATCACAGTCTGGTATCGAAACACCCATGCCCTTGAATGGAAAATCATACAGAACATGGTGGATATGGCCCAGTCCATCACGGGTAAAGCCCTCCCCACCACTGAGCTCATCTACATGAAACACTGTTGCAGGAAAGCAACATCCATCATCAGGGACCCCTACCGCCAGAACATGCTGTCTTCTCACTGCTGCTATCAGGAAGAACGTGCAGGAGACTCCGAACTCACACCAGGTTCAGAAACAGGTACGATCCATCAACCATCAGGCTCTTGAACCAAAGGGGATAACTTCACTCAACTTCACTTGCTCCATCATTGAAATGTTCCCACATCTCATGTTCTGGATGTTTGTTTATTTATTTATTATTTCTTTCTTTTTGTATTTGCATTTTTTTTTTGCATACTGATTGAACACCCAAGTTGGTGTGGTCTTTCATTGACTCTATTACGATTATTCTGTTCGGGATTTATTGAGTATGGTAGGTAGGTCGCATCTGGAGTTTCTCTGGTTAGCGGACGATTTCCCTCCACACCTCTCTGACGTAGTGGGGAATCGCGTACGAGGCAAGTTATAGCAGTGGTTTGCCATTGCCTTCTGCCAGGTGAGTTTCCAAAGAGATCACCAGCTCGTAACCCAGCATGGATGGAAAACGTGCAGGGGAGCCGGCTGGCTGGATTCGAACCCGGGACCTTTCGTCCCGAAGTCCGACGCTGATGCCACAGTACCACCAGTCTATTTATTGAGTATGTTTTCAAGAAAATCTCAAGGTTGTACATGGAGACCTATACAGTGTGTACTTTGATAATTTTCTTTGAACTTGGTATTTTTTTGTTCCTTTCATATTAGCAATTGCAGGTAGCTCTCATTCTTTTGATCTAAATGACAAAACAGTGTTCAATTGTGATGCATGGTAGTGTAGCAGTTAACATAATGGTATTACAGCATGAATGATCAAGGTTCAATTCCTGCCACAATTTGTCAGGAGTTAATACATTCTTTCTGTGACTGTGTGGGTTTCCTTCGGGTGCTACTTTTTCCTCCCAAATTCCAAAGATGTCCAGGTTAGGGTTAAAAAGTTGCGGGCATGCTATGTTACACTGGAAACCTGGAGACACTTGCGGGCTGCCCCTGGCACATCCTCAGACGGTGTTGGTCGTTGACACAAATGATGCATTTCACAGTAGGTTTTGATGTATGTGACAAAGCTAATTTGATGTAATTAAAGAGCAGCTAATTTTGTGTAACTGTTCTTTCCAACCCAATTTACTGTTATTTTTGCTGTAGAATTTATGCCATTCTTGCCTGGACTTTCCTTTTCACTTGTCTTGCAGCAGAAGAAAGACCAGTGCAAATCGGCCTCTTCAGATAAATGAAATTGTGCATTCATGCAATTCTAAATGGGCATAGTTCTGCAGCACAAAGCTGATCTCGTTTCAGTGTCACCCGCATAGGCCTGGTAGTGTGAGCAAAGTGACAGTGTTGAATTTTTACTCTGCATCTACTCTCAGTTGCCACTTTATTAGACACACCTGTACACCTGCTCATTATTGCAAATATCCAGTCAGCCAATCACGTGGCAGCAACTCAATGCACAAAAGCATGCAGACATTGTCAAGAGGTTCAGTTGTTCAGATCAAACATCAGAAAGGGGAAGAAATGTGATCTAGGTGATTTTGACTGTGGAATTATTGTTGGTGCCAGCCAGCGTGGTCTGAGTATCTCAGAAACTGCTGGGGTTTTCAAGCACAGGATTTACAGAGAATGGTGTGAAAAACTTATATAGTAAAAAAAAATACTGTGAGTGAAACTGCCTTATTAATGAGGTAGGTGAGAGGAGAATGTCCAAATGGGGTGAGGCCGACAGGAAGGCGACGACAGCTCAAATAACCGCATGCTACAACAGTGCTGTGCAGAAGAGCATCTCTGACTGAATAACAAGTTGATCTTTGAAGTGGATAGGCAACAGCAGCAGAGGACCACAAACGTACTCTCAGTGACCACTTTATTAGATACAGGAGGTGTCTAATAAAGTGGCCATTGAGTGTAGGTTCCCCAATTAAAGTACAACAAATACTAATACTTTGAAAATAGGAGAACGGTGTTCCCCCTCCGAGTGATTCATTCCATTTCCATCTGTATGTCTTGTGACCAGGATGGTTCCCTGTCTAATCACATTACCACAGCCCTGTATTCTTTGTTACAGTGAATTCCAGTAGTTAAATCATCTAAACTGCTACCACATCTGTGCTGTGGCCCAGAGTTACCATTGGAGGCTGGAGGCAGAAGCCAGCAACCTTGCAGGGGAGGGAGAAGCAGGGAAATGTGATTTGTGGAAGAGCAAAGCCCAACCACCTTTTTTCCAACTTGTGTTCAGTTGATAATACCCTGGTATAATATTTTAATCAATTTGCTTCTGAAAAATCTGTTAAATGTTGATCTAATGAGGGGATATAAAAAGCTGTGTTGATATGCAAAAAGAAATGGGAATGGCTACTTGCATGCTCCAGGTAGCCTGATTCTAAGAAATAAAGGTTAGCTTTATTTGTCACGTGTACATCGAAATATCAAATCACTGAGTGAAATGTGTCGTTTGCGTCAACAACCAATGCACTCCAAGGATGTGCTGAGGGCAGTCCGCAAGTGTTGTCATGCTTCTGGCACCAACATGGCATGCCTGACCCAACTTGCTAACCCTAATCCGTACATCTTTGGAATGGAGGAGGAAACTGGAGCACCCGGAGGTGGTTACGGGGAGAATGTACCAGTTCCAGACAGTGGCAGGAATTGAACCCCAGTCGCTGGCACTGTAAGTGTTGAGCTAGCAGCAGTGCTAGTGTGTTCCATGTACACTGTGTGCTGTACATAGTCTGTGATATTCGAGGCTGTTTCTAGAGTAGGTTACATGGTTGGCACAACATTGTGGGCTGAAGGGCCTGTAATGTGCTGTAGATTTCTATGTTCTATAATCTCAAACTTGCTAACAGGTGCCATATCTGGATCAAATTGCCAGTGACACCACTGGCAATACCATTGTTCCTCTTTAAAAATATTAAATAGTTTATTTTTAATCTTTTACAGAATTTGTCTTGCTGAAGTCTATGAAGACCATGCTTTAATTGATGAAATCATGAGCAAGAAGGGTAATTACCAAGACAGTAAGGTAATTAAGCATTGTATTATTTTTTTTGTGTGTGTTTTACAAAACAAAGGGTAATGTATTGAAGCTGGACTTTGTGTTTATGACTCAGTGTATTGATTACAAGACCTTTTTTTTCCAAATACTTAAGCGTCTTGAATGTTTCAGATTGGCACCCAAACCCTGAAGTTAGATTAAAATCTTCCCAGTTATTAAATAAATGCTGTCAAGTACATTTACAAATATTCTGATATATATTTCTGAGGTGGAATTTCTTTAGCCAGATGGTGGAGAATCTGTGGAATTCATTGCCTCAGGCAATTGTAGAGGCTAAGTTCTGGGCATATTTAAAGTGGATTTTGATAGGTTCCTGATTAGTCAGGGTGTTAAATGTTACGGGGAGAAGGCAGGAGAATGGGGTTGAGAGGGAAATGGATCACCATGATGAAATGGCAGAGCAGACTCAATGGGCTGAATGGCCTAATTCTGCACCTTATTGTTTTATGGATTTCAGCTGATTAAAGCTGCACTTTTTTTTCCCTGACTACAGATCAGAGATCGGCAGTGTCCAAAATAAAGATCCCACACTGGGAAAACTGAGGTTAAATTTAGAAATATTCACTGAAATAAAACCAGTAAATGCTGGAAACGCTCAGCAGGTTAGGCAACAGCGTGGAGAGGGAAAAAAATCATTAATGTTTCATGTTAATCTGTCTACTTCAGAATGGGAGCCTCCCCATACTCTGAAATTTAAAGCAAATTTGTTTTGTCTCTTTTCCTATTCTGACAAAGGGGCTTTGTTCCCTGCAGTTTCATAAATACGAGAATCTGCAGATGCTGGAAACCTAAAGTAACACACACAAAATGCTGGAGGAACTCAGCAGGAGAGGAATAAAGAACGAACGTTTCAGTCTGAGACCCTTCATCAGGACCTGGCTTGATGAGTTCCTCCAGCATTTTGTGTGTGTTGTCCTGCAGTGTTAATTGTTTCTTTCTGCGCAATTGCTGCCTGAGTGTTTCGAACATTTTCTGTTTTATGCCTGTGCATTTGTGCTTGCTGTGAAATTTTCATGCATCAAAATAACTCGTATTTGAACAGGTTTGTGCAGAAGAGTTCCAAGAATTTGTCAGAAAACTGAGAGAGAAATTCAGCTCTACAATCGGATCTGGAAATATCGAGATTCCTGATACACTGCAGGAGTTATTTGCCAGGTGTGATGCTTTTCAAAGGTTTTTGTCTGAAACTTTCATATACTGGAGAGGATGTTTCCTCTAGTGAGAAAGTAGGACCAGAGGGTACAGCCTCAGAATAGAAGGATGTCTCTTTAGGATAAGGAGGAATACACTAGACCTGGTTTACACTAACATACCTGGTGCCTATAAAGCCCACAATGGACTCTCAGACTTTGTGTTAGACGGGTCAAACCAGTTCTAGGGGTGGTGAACACCTGGCCTGAGGATGCAGGACTGCTTAATACGAACTGGAGAATGTTCAGGGAGGCTGCTACCTACGGCAACCATGTTAACGTAGAGGAATATGTGGATTCTGTGACCATCTACATAGTGGAGTGTACGGAGGATGTTGCCATCACAAAACACATCTGGGTGAGGGCAAATCAGAAGCCATGGCTCACTGCAGAGGTCCGTGCACGGCTGAGGGATCTTGATGCTGCCTTTAGATCGGGGGATGCGACAGCTCTCAGAGAAGAAAGTACTGTGCTTTCCTCCTCCATCAGGAAGGCAGAATCGGAGCATTCTTAGAGAATTTACAGACACTTCTGCAATATCAGAGACACAAGGTGCACGTGGCAGGGAATTCTGAGGGTTACAGACAAGTCTACCTTGCGCGTCAGTAACTGGGATGCTTCACTCCCTGAGAGGCTGAATGTCTTATACATCAGGTTTGGTGCGCAGAACAAAGAGCTGGCGAGGAAGGCACCCCTCCTCTTCCCACCCCCCCGGGGGAGCAGACACTCCCTCTGGCTGAAGCTGAGATGATGAAGACCCTGGTCAGAGTCAACCCACACAAAACTGCAGGGCCTGATAATATACACAAAATAGAACTCAGCAGGCCAGCCAGCATGTATAGAAAAGAATACATTCGACATTTTAGCCCAAAACATTAACTGTACTCTTTTCCATAGATGCTGCCTGGCCTGCCTGAGTTCCTCCAGCATTTTATGTGTGTTTCTTGGATTTCCAGTGTCTGTAGATTTTCTCTTGTTGGGCCCTATAATATACCAGACCGGATTCTGAAAGACTACGTAGCCCAGCTGACAGATATATTCAACATCTCACTGGAACAATCAAATGTCCCCTTGGTTTTCAAGGTGGCAGCTATCTCTTTAGTGCCAAAGAATGCAAAAGTAACCTACCTAAATGATTTTCATCTGGTGGCATTAACATTAATGGAATGTTCTGAGCGCCTGGTCATGGAGCCTTTCTCCTGGCTACATTGGACCCTTTCCAGTTCACTTATCACTCAAATCGATCCACTGATGATTAATAGCTCTGCCCTTCACTCTGCCCTGTCCTTCCTGGAAAAAGGGTTTTCATAAGCCAGACTGCTGTTTATAGACTTCAGTTCTGCAACTAACACCACCATACACCAAAAACTGGTGGGTAAACAGTCCTTAAAAACGCAAACACAAGGAAATCTGCAGATGCTAGAATTTCAAGTGACACACATAAAAGTTGCTGGTGAACGCAGCAGGCCAGGCAGCATCTGTAGGAAGAGGTACAGTCGACGTTTCAGGCCGAGATCCTCCGTCAGGACTAATTGAAAGAAGAGCTAGTGAGAGATTTGAAAGTGGGAGGGGGAGGGGAGAGATCTGAAATGATAGGAGAAGACGGGGTGGGGGGGGGCGGGGAATGGAGCCAAGAGCTGGACAGTTGATTGGCAAAAGGGATATGAGAGGATCATGGGACAGGAGGTCCGGAGAGAAAGAAAAGGGGGAGGGGGGAACCCAGAGGATGGGCAAGGGGTATAGTCAGAGGGACAGAGGGAGAAAAAAGAGAGTGAGAGAAAGAATGTGTGTATATAAATAAATAACGGATGGGGTACGAGGGGGAGGTGGGGCATTAGCGGAAGTTTGAGAAGTCAATGTTCATGCCATCAGGTTGGAGGCTACCCAGACGGAATATAAGGTGTTGTTCCTCCAACCTGAGTGTGGCTTCAGAGGAGGCCGTGGATAGACATGTCAGAATGGGAATGGCAGAGGAGGCCTTGGATAGACATGTCAGAATGGGAATGGGATGCGGAATTAAAATGTGTGGCCACTGGGAGATCCTGCTTTCTCTGGCGGACAGAGCGTAGGTGTTCAGCAAAACGATCTCCCAGTCTACGTCGAGTCTGGCCAATATATAGAAGGCTGCATCGGGAGCACCGGACGCAGTATATCACCCCAGCCAACTCACAGGTGAAGTGTTGCCTCACCTGGAGGGACTGTCTGGGGCCCTGAATGGTGGTAAGGGAGGAAGTGTAAAAGTGTAAGAGATTTATTACTAACTGACTAACTTCCTATTATTCCTTACTAACTCCCTTCAGTTAGTCCTGATGAAGGGTCTCGGCCTGAAACATCGACTATACCTCCTAGAGATCCTGCTGTGTTCACCAGCAACTTTGATGTGTGTTGCTCGAAGAAACTTTGTTTCATTTCAATATACCTTATATGGTTATATACATGTATATAGTTAAATGACAATAAACTTGACTTTATTTGGCCAGAGGGTGGGTGAATCTGTAGAACTCTTTGCCACAGAATGCTGTAGAGGCCAAGTCATTGGGTATTTAAAGTGGAGGTTAATAGGTTCTTGGTTAGTAAAGGTGTCAAAGGTTATGGGCAGAAGGCAGGGATGATGGAGTTGAGAGAGAAAATAAATCGATGGGCCAAATGTCCTTATTCTGCTCCTTTGCCTTATGGTCTTATAATATTGAGATTAATAGCATAGATTTTAATGATCCAGCACTGTTATATGCCTCAGAGTATTGCAAGCACCATTAATGTGAAGTTTTGGGAGTCTGTAGATGAATATATTAGCTTTAAAATTAAATTTAAGAATTTAATTTTCTGATCACTTATTAAGTTTGCCTTCTATGTACACAATTTTTTACATAGAGAATTGGCTGTCCAATTGCACATATTTGTGGAAGATTTTCTTCTAACAGTTCACAGTAATGCCATGCATTTGTAATATTATCATGATATATGTGCATCAGTTCCCAGAAGCTAATGGGGTACTAATGCACTGATTAGCATCAGTAAGCTGTATGTTTCGGGCAGAGCAGACTAAGGTTTCTTCCATTATCAATTAGTTCGATCTATAAGTCTTGCCCACATGTTACAGACTACTATGGCAGAAGTCCCCACTTGCTTTAAAAAGGCAACAATTATACCAGTGCCTAAGAAGAATATTGTGGGCTGCCTTAATGACTATTGCCCAGTAGCACTCACATCGACAGTGATGAAATGCTTTGAGAGGTTGGTTATGACTAGACGGAACTCCTGCCTCAGCAAGGGCCAGGACCCATTGCAATTTGCCTATCGCCACAATAGGTCAACGGCAGACGCATTCTCCATGGCTCTTCACGTGGCTTTAGACCATGTCAACAACACAAATACCTACGTCAGGATGCTGTTCATCGACTATAGCTCAGCATTTAATACCATCCTGGCTGTCCGGCGATCTAAACTTAAGCTCAGTGGTGACCGCGTCTTTGCTATTTTAGCCCCTAGACTGTGGAACAGCATTCCCCTCCCTATCAGATCTGCTCCCTCCATTGAATCTTTTAAATCCAGGCTCAAAGCTTATTTTTATTCACAAACAACAGGAATTCTGCAGATGCTGGAAATTCAAGCAACATACATCAAAGTTGCTGGTGAACACAGCAGGCCAGGCAGCATCTATAGGAAGAGGCGCAGTCGACGTTTCAGGCCGAGACCCTTCGTCAGGATTATTTTTATTCACTAGCGTTTGAGTCCTCCTGATGTGGCTGATTTTTTTGGCTTGTGCCTCTGCCCTTCTGTTGTTTCTTTTGTGCCTATAAGCTGTTTGCCTTATTGGTTATGTCTGTGTTTCTTGTATTTGTGATTTTAGCTATCTGCTCTGATCTGTACAACACTTTGGTCAATGTGGGTTGTTCTTAAATGTGCTATATAAATAAACTTGACTTGACAATCCTAATTGAGAAGTTGCAGAACCTGGACCTCTGTACCTCCTTCTGTAATTGGATCCTCGACTTCCTAACCGGAAGACCACAGTCTGTGCGGATTGGTGATAACATATCCTCTTCGCTGATGATTAACACTGGCACACCTCAGGATGTGTGCTTAGCCCACTGCTCTACTCTCTGTATACCCATGACTGTGTGGCTAGGCATAGCTCAAACACCATCTACAAATTTGCTGACGATACAACCATTGTTGGTAGAATCTCAGGTGGTGACAAGAGGGCATACAAGAGTGAGATATGCCAACTAGTGGAATGTGCCACGCAGCAACAACCTGGCACTCAATGTTAGTAGGACGAAAGAGCTGATTGTGGACTTCAGGAAGGGTAAGACGAAGGAAAACATACCAATCCTCATAGAGGGATTAGAAGTGGAGAGAGTGAGCAGCTTCAAGTTCTGGGTGTCAAGATCTCTGAGGACCTAACCTGGTCCCAGCATATTGACGTACTCATAAAGAAGGCAAGACAGTGGCTATACTTTATTAGCAGTTTCAAGCGATTTGGCATGTCAACAAATACGCTCAAAAACTTCTATAGTTGTACCGTGGAGAGCATTCTGACAGGCTGCATCACTGTCTGGTATGGAGGGGCTACTGCACAGGACCGAAGTACACTGCAGGCTGTTGTAAATCTAGTCAGCTCCATCTTGGGTACTAGCCTACAAAGTATCCAGGACATCTTTAGGAAGCAGTGGCTCAAAGGCAGCGTCTGTTACTAAAGACCTCCAGCACCCAGGACATGCACTTTTCTCACTGTTACCATCAGGTAAGAGGTACAGAAGCCTGAAGGCACACACTCAGCAATTCAGGAACAGCTTCTTCCCCTCTGCCATCCGATTCCTAAATGGACTTTGAAGCTTTGGATACTACCTCACTTTTTTTAAATATACAGTATTTCTGTTTTTGCACATTTTTTTAATCTATTCAATATATGTAATTGATTTACTTGTTTATTATGTTTTATTTTTTTCTCTCTCTGCTAGATTATGTATTGCATTGAACTGCTGCTGCTAAGTTAACAAATTTCACGTCACATGCCAGTGATAATAAACCTGATTCTGATTCTGACATGTGAGATGGTTTTTGTGTTAATAAGCACATAAAGGTTTGGAATAAGTATTTTTTCTACTTTCTCAGATCAAGGGAGACTTGAGAGAAATGGAAAAGAATATGTAAACCTGGGAATGAGAAAGCAATTATGTTCATTCTGCTGTACGTTAACTTTTTGGAATTTTATTCTTTGTCTAGGTTTAAAGTTTTGGTTGTTGGAGAAGAAGGGAATGAAGGCCGGAAGCAAGATAACATAAAGAGGTAATTTTGTTTACTATTCTTATCTCAGGTTTTGCAAATCATGTATAGATTTTTAAAAGGTTTAGCAATTGGGCATTAACTGGATATCATTGATACTTGAAAAGATTTCTGTACCCATGGAAGCCAGGTTCTGGTAGATTTGTTCCAGCATATAGGTGCAGGGGAGAGGGGGCAGGAGCGAAGGTACTTTTGATCTGAAAACCCTCCCCTCAAGATAGCCAAAAATTTTTTGGTGATATTTGATCACAAACAAGAGTTCCTCCAGTATTTTGTGTGTAGTGATATTTGATGTTGTGAGATAATGTAACCCAGGTGAAAGTGTTGTCATGTCCAATGAATTTTACTTGGCCTTCCTACCTACCTTGTTAGCTGTGGCTCTTTGAGTGCTTGTCAGAGTTCTTTATTAAAAGTGCTTCTGCTTCCAATGTAATTTTAGACCCTAACCCTATTTCTTTTTGGCTTAAAAGATTTTCCTCACTCTCTGCTTTCGTAAGTTATGGTTGTCTGCAAAGAAAAAAGGCCCTCCTCCTTCACCTTGTTTGGGCTTTGCATTCAGTGTAGTCCCTCTCATCTGAAATAACACCAGCTTTTTTGGTGTAATTTCAGAGCTATAATTCCTCATCTCTGGCGATCTCTAAAATATCCTCAGTTGCCCCTTTGATAACGCCCAAAATTATTGCCCCGTGGTCAGCAATCCAGTTAAGATCTCCCGCGATTTCTTTGCATTGACTTCACTTTAAAAAAAAATGTGTGAATGATGTTTAGCAAGTTGCTCATTTTACTGTGTCACAATATTGAAACATTATTGGAAGAAAGGGGCTAAAGCAGGTTACACAGCCCAACAAGCCTGCTCCAACATTTAGTAGAGACATGGTGAATCTTAGCCTTTGCTTTACTTTCCTGTATGTACCCATAACCCTTGATTTTCCTTAAAGATCTGCCCTGGCCTTGAATATGTTCAGTGATTCACCCTCAGTAGCTCTCTGGGTACAGAATTACAGATACAAGACAACTAAAGAAGAAATTCCTACAAATTTCTGTCTACAATAGATAAACCCATTGTGCCTCAAAGGAACACAGAATCCCTTTTCTTTAGAGTGGTAAAGAAATCATAACGAATGCATCGTTGGGCACCACGGTAGCATGCCGGTTAGCTCGACGCTATTATAGCTCAAGCATCAGGAGTTCAGGGTTCAGTTCCGGCGTCCTCTGAATGCAAATTTCTACATTCCTTCCTGTGTGCGCGTGCGTTTGCTCAGAGTGCTCCACTTTACTCCCAAGGTCCAAAGATGTACCGGTTAGTAGATTGATTGGTCATTGTGTCCCGTGGTAAGGCTAGGGTTAAATCTGGGTGGTACGGCTCATTGGGCTGGAAGAGCCTATTCCACACTGTTACACTAAATAAACAAAAATAAAATAACTCTTTCCTTATGATGTAGAGCTGGCGTAATAGCACTGTCCAAATTTTAGAAGTTATTAGTAGCAGAAAAAACAACAGTGTTTTCTAAACCTCCAGATGATATGTACTTAGTGCAGACCAAGTTGTATTTCTCTGTGAATAAGAGATTCAGCAGATGCTGGAAATCCAGAGTAACACACACAAAATGCGGGAGGAATTCCGCAGCTCGGGCAGCGTCTATTGCGGGGGGGGGGGGAAGAGTCGATGATTTTGACTGAAACCCTAAGTGCCTCGTCAGTCAAGACTGTTGTGTACATACATCTATTGATGCTTCTGGACACATCTTCAGTGATGTTTCTGGAATCATCGGGTGTTTCGGGTCTTTCAACATCATACAACCTCCTCCAGGTGACCCAGCCGGGGCTGATCAGACCCCAGCTTGTATCCAGATGGCTAGCTACTTATGACTCCACGGCTCCCCTCTTTTGAGCCACAGCCATCTTGAGGCCCTCTCTGCCGCATCGGTGGTACTGTGGATGGCTCTCCTCTTCCTCTCTCCCTTGATGCCCAAAATGCTGAAGGCTCTAGCTAAGGAACGGGCTACGAATCCCCTACAACCTCCCTCCACTGGGAGACACCTCGCTCTCCATCCAGCCTGCTGACAGTTGCTGACCAGTCCTGCGTACTTGGAGAGCTTCCTTTCAAAGGCCTCCTCCAAGTTATTTTCCCATGGGACTGTCAGCTCCAGCATCACCACTTGCTTAGTAGACTCAGATACTAGGACAATGTCTGGTCGCAGGGTGGTGGCTGCAATATGGTTGAGGAACTTCAGCTGCCGTTCGAGGTCCACCAACAGCTGCCAGTCCCTTGCAGAGGTCAGGATGCCTGCAGATGTTCTTTTGGCGGGTATTGGCTGCTCCCCAGCTTTGACAAAGGCAATTTACCTTTAGTAAATTTACCCCTCTGTTTTTCTCTTGTAGCACTGACGATATCCATTATTTGGTCCTGCAAAATTTCATCCAGAGTACACTGGCTCTATCAGATATACAGATGAAATCATGTCAGTCGTTCCAGGTATTTATGCACCATTACGATCCAATAGATTCGAGTAAGAACATTGTCTTTGTATTTTTAATGACTCTTTCAATTTAAAATCTGACTTTATGCCAGGTTATGTTTTACATTGGAGTTTGCCAAAGATATGGGAAGGGGCACTCTCCATCGTCTCTTGCTCTTGAATAGTACGGAATTACCACCTGAAAGTATGCGGTGGTAATCACAACAAAATTTGCTGTGTTAATTCAGTGTTTCTCCACTTGCTGCCTAATCCGGGAAATCATTTGAAATGTGCATTTCAGCTCCTTATACAAGTGTAAAGTAAACTGAAGGTGTTTTCATGATGAGTTTCTAATGGTGTGTTAATGAATATTCAGTCACCTATCTGCACGGTTTTAAAAAAAACACTAATTTTGTGGGTATAATTGTTTCTTACAAATATTTCAAAATAGAGCTCACTTAAGCATTTTGGTATTTCGGTTACGGAAACCTTTAGACATAAGAACAGAATCAGGCCATTCGGCCCATTGAGTCTGTTCCACCATTCCATCATAGCTGATATATTATCCTTCTCAACCCCATTTGCCTGCCTTCTCTCCATAACCTTTGACATCCTTACTAATCAAGAATCTATCAATCTCTGCTTTAAATATGCCCAATGACCTGGCCTCCAAAGCTCTCTGTGGGAATGTTTGGCCACCCTGTGGCTGAACAAATTTCTCTGGTCTTATAGGTCATCCTTCTATTCTGAGAATGTGCTGTCTGGTCCTAGACTCCCCCACTATAGGAAACATTAAATATGCATTTTTGAGCCATCTGATAATCAGGGAAATTGCTTATTTGGGACAACTTGTAACGAAAATCAATCAAGAAAAGGGCTGGGATTCCCTTCATTTATTTGGGACCCTATGCCACTTAATTGGGACAGGAGACTGTTGCCGAACAGTTTCTAGCTAATGTCAGATGTGTGCACTTGTGTGACCTTTGCACACTACACCATAAAAATGTCAGTTGTGTGTGTTTGTGTTCAAAAAGCAATGATTTTTGTCACTGATGGTTGGCGGGAAATAAGCAGAAAGACAATTCAGAACTGCAGCTGTTTCAAGCATTCAGGCTTGGAGATGCTAGAAACGGCCTGGAGTAAAATGAAACTATTTCACTCCTAAAACAATTTAGGGACTATGAAGAATTTGAAGGTATTGACAATCTTCTTGAATGTTACAATGAAAATGAAGATTTGGAGGAAGCATCATCGATAGCATTGTATGAAGGCTGTCCATTATCTACACTAGGTGTCTGCACTGATTTTGTTCATTTAGTCACTCAAAAGAATGTGCCAGCGTACACTGGATGAATTCCTCTGTCGCTGACTATTAGGAACGAATACACTTTTATAGTTATCACTCAGTTAATTGGGTTAAAATGTACTGGTTCTGATGTGTCCCAATTAAACGGAATCTGTTGTATTGTGTACATATATGCAATTAGGTTAAAAGCTTAAGAAGTTACCCAGTGATATTCCCCTTGTTCTTTACTCCGCACTCTGCACCCCTCACATTGCTCCTGAAAATTAACTTATTTTTGCTTTTTCCTAGTTCTGATGAAGGGGCTCAGATTTGAAACTTTATAACTGTTGCTCTTTCTACAGCTGCTGCCTGACCTGCTGAGTATTTCCAGCATTTTCTATTTTTGTTGAGTTCACAGCTCTGATCCTCTTCATTCAAAATTCTGGATGAACTCAGCAGGCCAGGCACCCTCTATGAAAAAGAGTAAACAGTCGATGTTTCGAGTCGAGACCCTTCATCTTGGCCTAAACTATCGACTGTTTACTCCTTTCCATAGATGCTGGCTGGCCTGCTGAGTTCCTCCAGCATTTTGTATGTGTTGCTTTGGATTTTCAGCTTCTGCAGATTTTCTCTTGTTTGTGATCTTCTTTATCCCCTGGCCAAGTGCTTTGTTGAGTAAAGAAGAGAGTACTGTTACTTCACGGCTGGTTACAAATTTTTGTCCAATGTAAACTGAGTAAATATTTGGTGCATTTTGTTATGTATGTCTGGAAGAAGAATGACAAAGGAGTAGTAGGATTAAATGCTTTTACTGAATCATGTTAGGCATGGTACACGCTGGGCAACTTACAGACCAGGAGCAGTGAACCAGGCCCACTGAGACGAAAGTTCAGAGTAAAATTTATTATCAGTGTACATGCATGTCACCACATACAAGCCTGAGATTTATTTTCTGCAGGCGTACTTAGCAAATCTATAGAACAATAACTGTAAACAGGATCTGTAAACTGTAAACATCAGGAACTGTAAACCTTAAATAAACTGTGCAAATGTAGATAATACATAAATAGCAAGCATGAAATAACAAGATAAAAGAATTCCTTAAATGAGTGAAATTATAACCTTTTGTTCAAGAGCCTGATGGCTGAGAGACAGTAACTGTTCTTGAAGCTATTGGTGCGAGTCCTGAAGCAATTGTACCTTCTACCTGATGTCAGCAGCGAGAAAAGAGCATGTCTGGATGGTAAGGATCTTTGATGATGGATGTTGCTTTTCTATGGCAACGTTTCATGTAGATGTGCTCAGCGGTTGAGAGGGTTTTACCCCTGATGTACTGGGCCAATTCCACTACCTTTTAAAGAATTTTCCGCTCAAAGGCATTGGTGTTCCCGTACCAGGCGGCAATGTAGCCAGTCAGCACGCTTTCCACCACACGTCTATAGAAGTTTGCCAAAATTTTTGATGACATGCCAAATCTCCGCAGACTCCTGAGGAAGTAGAGGCACTGTCGTACTTTCTTTGCAATTATATTCATATGATGGGTCCAGGACAGGTCTTCTGAGATAGAGAGACCCAGGAATTTAAAGTTACTGATCCTCTGATGGTTACTGGCTCATGGACATCTGGTTTCCCTCTCCTGAAGTTTACAATCAGTCCCTTGGTTTTATTGACATTGAGTGAGAGGCTGTTGTTATTGCACCACTCAGCCAAATTTCCAATCTCTGCTGATTCGTCACCACCTTTGATACAGCCTTAAAAGTCCACACAAAAAGAGAGAGCCTCGTTAGGAGGCCCAGTCAATTCACCACGTGATCAGTCAGCCACGTGCACTTGCCATATTCTTGCAATCGATCCGATGTATTCTACATCTATCCTGGCAATGGTTAAGTGCACCTGTCCTGCAAACAGCTTAGCTGTTAAAGCACTAGCATTGAAACCGGAAAATCTAGACCCTGTTGAATTAACTGAATGAATAAAGCATTGAGACCCTGGGTGATGAAGATAGTGTTACTGAACTCAGCTGTGATGTTCTTTGGCTGTTAGCACAGAGATACATTAAAGCAAAACCTTTTTCGCGGTGAGCTGTGACAATCACTTGTATGTTGCTTGCACAAGAAGTTCAGTCACAGGGCCATTCAGTTAACCGTACTTTTCTCAATTTACAGCTTTTTGTAGCAATGGTTTCCACACCACTGAATGTGCAGTGTGCTTTCTACGTAAGAATAAAAATATATCCTTGTGATGACAAGATGGCACTTGCAATATATGTTGATATTTTGCAGGCAGAATCAGATTTAACAGGCAGTTCACAAAACCACTAGATATGCTTTTTCTGAGCTACGAATCAAAATTGTAGATCGTGAAGTTTGTTGTTTTGCAGCAGCAGTAGAGTGCAGTACATAAAATAACGATAATAAGAAATAGATATTTAAAAAAAAATTTAAGTAGTGCAGAAAGAGCAAAAATATGAAGGTAATGTTCATGGGTTCATTGTCTGTCCAGAGATCTGATTGTGGAGGAGAGGTTGCCTAGAACTACTCTCTAGTCTACTAGAACTAGAAGTCATGCATGGGTTAAGGGTGAAAGGAGAAATGTTTAAGGGGAACATGACTCGAAGGGTGGTGAGAGTTGGAATGAGCTGCCAGCAGAACTGGTGGGTTCAGGTTTGGTTTCAACATTTAGAAGTTTGGATAACTGCATAGTTGGGATGGGTATAGTGGGCTACGGTCCAGGCTGCAGGTCGATGGGACGAGCAGAACAATAGTTTAGCATGGACTAGATGGGCCAAAGAGCCTGTTTCTGTGCTGTAGTGTTCCATAACTTTAAGGCAAGGATCCAGTTGGGGAAGAAGATACAGAGGCCCAGGTTTTGAAGCTTTTCGATTAGCACTGAGGGGATGCTTATGTTGAACACACTATAACCTTTTTAGCTCCTTTGTTGCTTTATTGTGGTAACACACTGAAATACTGACAGTGAAACACAGTCTTTCTAAGCAAGAACGAATAAAAGGTTACACAGGTTGTTTAAAAACAAAAACAGCCACAATCCTCGCTGTTACATTGAAGTCAAAGGTTCTATTGTAAATTACATGTAAATATCTTTGGGTCAGAAATATGAGTTTAGTGTAAAATATGTTTATTTCCCTAGACTTTTCACCTTTACAAACAATACAAGGACGAAATCCTAGTGAAGGTGTTCCTGGACTTCCAGCAGAGGAGCTTGGTAAACCGCCGCAGGGTCAGTAAAGGTTTGGGTCCAAAGAAGAGCAGAGCTTTGCCCTTTGCAGCAATGTCATATCAGTTGTCGCAGACATACTACAGGTATGTAGTGGGTAGTGGGACAGTTCAACTTCTTTAAACTTTTTGAAAACAGTCAGTTTGAGTTTTACGTTGTTGATTCTGAAAACGATACTGGTTCACCAGGCACCCTGTTATAGTTAGATTTGTTACGAAGGCTCAAGAGTCTCGCCACAGAAGCACATAATACAGGAGCAGCCCTCTGTCTCCCCAGATCCATGCCAAGCACCCACTGGTGTTAATCCTACAGTGTTTCCCACTTTGTTCTCCCCATATTCTCAACAACACTCCCCTAATCCTACCACACACCCATACAATGGGGGTGATTTACAGTGATCAAATAGGCTACCAACATGCACATCTTTGGGATATAGGAGGAATGTGGAACACCAGAGGTACCCCATGTGGTCACAGGGAAAACCAAACTTCTGGAATGAATCCCACTCACTGGAGCTGTGAGGTTTTTTCCGTTTGCTGTGACACCTTAAGCTTACATAGCGACTTCTGTTGGCTGTGTCAATTAGAAACCTATTCTTGGTTACCTGCTTAGCTCTTTGGATCTGTGTTCAATTAACATATACACTCAGTGGCCATTTTATTAAGTACCTCCGGTAGCTAATAGAATATGTTCATGGTCTTCTGCTGCTGTAGCCCATCCACTTCAAGGTTCGACATGTGGATTCAGAGATGCTCTGCTACACACCACTGTTTTAATGGCTGGTTACTTAAGTTACTGTCAATGTCCCATCAGCTTGAACCAGTCTAGCCATTCTCCTCTGACCTTTCTCATTAACAAAGTGTTTTTGCTCGCAGAACTGCCGCTCATAGGATTTTTGTTTTGTTTTTTGCGCCACTCTCTTTAAATTCTAGAGACTGTTGTGGGTGAAAATCCCAGGAGATCAGCAGTTTCTGAGATGCTCAAACTAGCCCGTCTGGAGCCAACAATCATTCCACGGTCAAAGTCATTTAGCTCTCTTTTCTTCCCTATTCTGATGTTTGAGCAATAACTGAACCTTTTGCATGCTTTTACGTATTGAGTTGCTAATTGGCTGGTTAGATATTTACATTACTAAGCAGGTGTACCTAATAAAGTGGTCACCAAGTGTAGAAAACTCACTGTTACTTTGTTAAAATGTTTACTTCAAATTCCTGACCTCAGAGTTGAGCTACTGTGCAAGAGGAAAGAATTAGATTAATCATAGTGGAGGCTTAAAGATTGGCGCAATATCCTGGGCTGAAGGGCTTGTACTGTACCCTAATGTTTTATGTAGGGGTAACACTTATTCCATTTGCAAAATAATATTTGCTTGGTGGAGGACTGTCTTTACCCTCTGTTTAACGACACCTGTGTTGGTAGGCACAATTACTGCATCAATTATTAGCAGTTTTGAGCTCCAGTCGACTAGATATTGTTTGACTGCATTGAACTTTCCCGTTAGTTTGCCTAGGTTTTGCTGTCCATAAGACATAGCAGCAGAATAAGACCAAGCAGCCCATTGAGTTTGCTCCACCATTTCCATCATGGCCACATTATTAACCTTTTTCAAAAGCATTCCCCTACCTTCTCCCTGTAACCCTTGATACCCTTACAATCAAAGACCTATGAGCCTCTGCTTCAACTATACCCAGTGATTTGTCATCTACAGCCATCTGAAGCAATGAATTCCACAGATTCACCACCCTCTGCTAGAGAAATTCCTCTTTATCTCTGTTCTAAAGGGACATCCTTCGATTCTGAAGCTGTGCCCTCTGATACTAGACTCTCCCCCTATTAGAAGCATCCTCTCTGTGTAGGCCTTGCAATATGAATGAATGAAATTTATTTCGGTCAGTACAAACGTAACAAAAAGCATCATTATTCAATAGATTTCAATAAGATTCCCCCCCCCCCCCCATTCTTCTAAACTTCAGTAAGTACAGGCTCAGAGCCATCAAACACTCCTTGTACATAAATCATTTCATTCCTGGGATCATTCTGGTGAATCTCCTCTGGACCCCCTCCAATACCAGCTCATCCTTTCTTAGATAAGGGGCCCAAAACTGCTCAAGTGCAGTCTCACCGATGCCTTATAACGTCTCAGAATTGCAACCTTGCTCTATATTCTAGTCAAAGAGCAAGGTAGGTTGTTGCATTGGTTCCATCTATTTCAGATGTGTTATGCTGTTTTTGCTTGGTGTTCTGAAAGTTCCTGGGTTTTCTAACATTTCACATGGATGATTTGTTCTAGGCACTTTGTCTGGCGGTTTCCAAGTAATATTTGTTCTGAATCGTATAAGTTTGTGCAGAAACTGAAGAGTGCAGGAGCGGCAGATCTCCCCAACGTCTTTTCATTCCAGGACAAAGATGGGTCCACTAAGGCTGATATGGTCACCTACCCTCTGGATGGAAATGGTGGCTGCTGTGTAGCTACGATATCCTTGTTTATCCTTGGTTTGCTCTCTTTCCACGTCTCAATCCCTGAGCAGATTGTGGTTGTGGACAGTATGCTGGTAGATAATGAAGTCATAAAAAGGTACATGTATCAGGTTTTCATAGATGAATATTTCCCCAAGCCCATTTCCTACTGTTATTTATGATTTTTGGTAGTTTTGTACTATTGGGTGAAAATGTTTGGGTCCAGACATGTGCTGACAGACTTTTTATCAGTGTTCAGATACGTGTTAATTAGATTCAAAGTGAGATTTGATTTGGCAGAAAGCTGGTGCTTTCATGTAATCCAAATTTAATTTGCATTTTTATTCCGAATTTTACAGACAGTATTTTCTAACCTATAGTGATGAGAATAGCTTTAAACTGTGAGGCCACACTCAGGTTGGAGGAGCAACACCTCATGTTCTGCCTGGGTAGCCACCAAGATGGCATGAACATCGATTTCTCTTTTTCAATTCCCCATTCTGGCTCCCCTCCTACCCCTTCCCTTCACCTGGCTATCACCTCCCTTTGCTGCCCCTCCTCCCTCCCTTTCTCCCATGGTCCACTCTCCTGTCAAATTCCTTCTTCAGCCCTTTACCTTTTCCACCTATTATCTCTCAGCTTCTCACTTCAGTTCCTCCCCTCCCCACCCACCTGTCTTCACCCTTGTCTGATCTCACCTGTCACCTTTCAGCTTGTACCCCTTTTCCTTCCCCCCACTTTCTTATTGTCTTCTTTCCATCTTCCTTTCCAGTCCTGATGAAAGGTCTTGGCCCAAAACATCAACTGTTTATTCCCTTCCATGTATGCTGCCTGACCTGCTGAGTTCTAACCCAGGGTTCCAACCTTTTTTATGCCATGGACCCCTACCATTAACCGATTGATCTATGCACCTCAGGTTGAGAACTCCTGCTTTAAACGGTGTTTACATTTTTAGTAATTGTCTGGTATTTTATACCAGGCCACAATAGACTGAGTGACTACTCTATCAAGCATCATGAGTAATCAGTGTATTCATTATTGCAATGATGTTCATAGTTACAGGTGTTAAAGCCTGGGTGCTATTTTAGGTAAAGTGTTGACAACCTAGTTGCAGTCAGGTGTAACTGTTGTCCTGAATTTTGAGAGTAAGTGACTGCAAATCCCAGATTTAGAATCAGATTTATTATCACTGACATATCTGTAAAATTTGTTGCAGCAGTACGTTAGAACAGATGAAAACAATAAATTACTGTAAGAAACATAATTTTAAATTAAGTAGTTCATAATGAGAGGAAAAATAGTGAGGTCATGTTCATGATGTGGTTCAGTGTCTAGTCATAAAACTAGTAGCAGAATGGAAGAAACTGTTCCTAAAACGTTGATTGTGTGTCTTCAAGCTCCTGTACCATCTCCTTGACAGTAGTAATGAGAAGAAAGCATTTCCTGGGTGATTATGGGGGGGGGGGGGTCTTTAATGATACCGCTTTTTTGAGGGATTGCCTTTTGAAGATGTCCCCAGAGCTGGGAAGGCTAATGCCATGATGCAGCTGGCTGAGTTTGCAACTTTCTGCAGCCCTTTCCCATCCGTTACAGTAGCCCCTCCGTACCAGACTGTGAGGCAAACAGTTAGAATGTTCTCCACTCTGCATCTCTAGAAATTTGCTAGAGTATTTGGTGATATACCAAATCTCCTGAAACTCCTAATGAAATATAGCTGCTGCTGTGACTACCTGATAATTGCATTAATATGCTAGGCCCAGGATAGATCCCGTATATCCCATACGCAGGTGTCCCCAGCTTCAGGATTCCTTCATGCATGGAAGTAGAAACCCTGAATTTGTTGACTTTCTTTCTTTTTATTAAGCACAAAATGGATTTAATATGAAGCCTGGCATCAGTGTGCAAAGTTGTGCAGTTCCTAAGCGCTAATTGTTGAGAACCGAATGATCATATAGCTCATCATTGGCTGAGTACTTCTCACGCTTTAGCTCAATTGGACATTTGAGTTTTTAAGTAACTAACTCTGCTTTCATATGTGTTAGGTTGGGGAAGGAAAGCATCGAAGATGATGAGGAGGATGAGCTAGAAGATGTTGGAAGTAAGCCCAAATTTGAAGTGAAGGCTCCTCAGGCCTCGCATACTAATTACTTGCTAATGAGAGGGTACTATGCACCAGGCATCGTGAGCACACGCAACCTTAATCCAAACGACAACATTGTGGTAAACTCCTGTCGGGTGAGGTTAAAAATCCGTTCAACGCCAGCTGAAGGAAGCTTGAGCACCCATGATGGTGAGTCATTAAGTTTTAGAATGCTATTTCTTGTGTTGTCATAACTATTGAACCTTTCAGTTTATATGTCTTATTTATCCAAGATTGTTCAGTTAGAAAAATTGCTCAATCATTTGCACGCCAGAGATTGTGAGGAGTAGTTCGATAGTGGGAGCGGGTTTTAAAAAAAGCAAGTGGGGCCAGTCAGGATATTCTGCTTCTGAGGTAGTGGGGTAATTAGGCATGCAGCAAAGACCAATAAAAATAAATTAGATTTAAGCAGAGCAGCCATTGTGTGACTGGGACAATATTAGGGAGGGGATGTAATGTTTCCTATAAGGCATTGATTGGTCAGATTGTACTTGGAGTACTGTGAGGAGCTTTGGGTCTGATATCTGGCATTGGAGAGGGTCCAGAGGTATTTCACGAGAGTAATTCCAAGAATGAAAGGGTTAACGTGTGAAGAGCATTTGATGGTTCTTGGTCTGTTCTGGCTGGAGTTTAGAATAATGAGGGAGATCTCATTGAAACTTTTCAAATATTGAAAGGCCTGGATAGAGTGGATGTAAAGAGGATGTTTCCTAATGTGGGGGAGTCTCGGACCAGAGTGCACAGTCTCAGAATAGAGGGACATAAATTTAGAACTGAGATGAGGAAAAATTTCTTTAGTCAGAGTGTGGTGAATCTGTGGAATTCATTACCATAGGTGGTTATGCAGGTATAGTTGATATATTTAAGGTGGAGGTTAATAGTTTCTTGATTAATCGGTGTCAAAGGTCATGGGGAGAAGGCTGGAGAATGGGGTCGAGAGGGAAAATACATCAGTCATGATGGAGTCGTGGAGCAAACTCGATGGGCCAAATGCCCTCATTCTGTTCCTGTGTCTTATGGTCTTGTGGGAAATTGAGACCTTGGCTCAAGGAGCTTCAGTGAGGAGAGCAGAGGCTGTCTGTATTTTATTTTTGGATAATTTAGTTTCTTTCCTTATTGCAGTTAGAACAGTGGGGATGTCAGGCAGAACAGTGGAATGCTCTTGTGGGATTTGGGAAGGCAGAGAGATCTCCAGCCTCCCGGATGACAGCATGTGCAAGAAGTGCTTCCAGCTGCAGACCATGTTAGGTAGCAGAGTTTCTTGTTCTGTTACCATCATTTGTAGTATTTACAATCATAGTTAACCCATTAATAATAGTTATAATTATAGTTTTGGCCTTTATCTGAATGTTTTTGTCTATCTGTTTTGATAAATACAGTTATATCTTTCTCTCATGGCAGATTTAGCCACTTTGTTTCAGACAGACACAGGACCAGCTGCTCTCCCTCCGTCATTCACAAAGGTGTTTAAACCCAGCACTTCTGAGTATGGAGGAGAGAAAGTTCAGAAACACTTTGAAGAGGAGCTCGGGTACAGCCCTGAGGATCTGGTGGCCGTGCAGGAGATCTCCCGTGCAGTTGAAGAATGCTCCAGCTTTGGGATTGAGATAACAACATTAGCTCAGAGATTTGCTCAGTATGAAGAGGTCTTGAATGCTAGGACCAGGACTTTAAGGCAATACTTACAGGTTTGTTTAAATGTAAAAATATTTCTAGGCTGTTTCTGGTTGATTGAAAGTTTCTAAATATAAATTGTGATTGCCTGTTTATGAGTCTAGTAAATGGGTAAGCCTACATTACATCTGTATTTTGTGTAACTTGGTAATGTCCTTTTGTAAAAAGCAATACTATTGTTAGCTGTCAAGCCATTTAGGTTTATGAAAGTGTGTGTTCGCTCGAAGATATCTTTTTTTTTAAAATGTGCTTATTTTAATTCTGAAGTTAAAGGTATCACTTTTGGTCTAGTGTTAAATAAAGACAAGTCTCACTACCTACAAAATGCTGGAGGAACTCAGCAGGTTATTCAGTATCTATGAAAAGTCATTGTTTTGGGCCAAAGCCCTTCATCATGACTGGAACAGAAGGGGAAAAGCCAGAATAAGAAGGTGATGGGTGGAAAAGGCTGAAGAAGGAGGAGTCTGGTAGGAGAGGAAATTGGACTATGGGAGGAAGGGAAGGAGGAGGGGCTGATAGATGTCACTACCTGCTGGCAGCCAGTTGTTTATTCAGTATCAAGCTTTGATGTGACTGCGTCAGGAATATGGTGTACGAGTATGCTGACACTACTGAGTGTGGGTTACACACTCAGAGTGCTGGAGGAACTCAGCAGCTCAGGCAGCATTCATGGAAAGGAATAAAAGGCTGAAGTTTTGGGCCGAGGCCCTTCTTCGGGACTGGAAAAGAAGGGGGAAGATGCCAGAATAAAAAGATTGGGGGGGGGGATGGTGAAGGAGGACAAGCTAGAAGATGATAGGTGAAGTCAGGTGGGTTGGGGGGCGTGAGGGAAGAAGTAAGATGCTGGGAGACGATAGGTGGAAAAGGTGCAAATGGCTGGGGAAGAAGGAATCTGATATCTGATAGGAGAGGAGAGTCGACTGTGGGTGAAAGGGAAGAAGGAGGGGCACCAGGGAGAGGTGATAAGCAGGCAAGGAGAAGAGGTAAGAGGCCAAAGTGGGGAATAGAAGATAGGGAAGCAGTGGTGGGGGGGGGGGGAAATACTGGCAGAAGAAATTGATGTTCATATCATCAGGTTGGAGGTACCCAGACAGAACATGAGGTGTTGTTCCTCTGCACGGAGAGTGACCTCGTCTTGGCCGAAGAGGAAGCCATTAACCAATATGTTGGAACGGGAATGCGATAGCAATTAAAGCTGTTGGCCACTGGGAAATTCTGCTTATTGTGGATGGAGTGGAGGCCCTTGACAAAGTGGCCCCCCGATTTGCATCGGGTGGCACCAGTGTAGAAGAGGCTGCATTGGGAGTTCCAGATACAATAGGTGACCCCGACAGACTTGTAGGTGAAGTGTTGTTTGGGGCCCTGAATGGAGGTAAGGGAAGAGGTGACTAGGTAGATGCAGCATTTCTGCAGCTTGCAAGGATATATGCAGGAGGGAGATTAGTGGGGAGGATTGAATGGAGAAAGGAATCTTGGAGGAAATGATCCCTGTGGAAAAGGGAGAGTAGGGAAGAGGTAAAGGATGGTGGTAGAATCCCATTGGAGATGGCAGAAGTTTTAGAGAATGATGTGTTGGTTGTGGGGACTCATACGGTGGTAGGTGAGAACCAGAAACCTGAAGGGAGGGTTGATAGAGGAGGAAAGAATCCAAAACTCATGGATGCCTAAAGATAGGACACTAACAGAGGGAAAACTGATCAAATTGCAGGAATTCTTTGTGATTTAAAATGAGTTGGAGTGCATGAGTTAAATGGTTGAAGAGTGGTTTGTTAAACAATTGAAACAATTTTGCAGTTTACTTGAGGTTTGATTCATCTTACAGGATTTGATTGCATTGGACCAAGTGATCGAAGTCGGCAGCTCGACGACGCGGTTAGTTGCAGTAACGCATGCTTACCCATGGATGCTTCATCCATTTTGTGTTTGGAAGAGTAACGAGAAGTCTGTTTCTCTCCCTGAGAGGGGATCCAAACCTAGCAGTGAAATGAGCCGTTCAGAGACTGACACAAAAGACATTGTGCCGAGTAATCTCACTGAAGCACAGCAGATGGGTGTAAGTCGTGATCTTACTACTACCATCACAAAGGAAGGTGTTGAGCAGCACAATTCTGAGTGCACAACTACACAGAATGAGCCAGTTTGTTCAGGTCAAACATCTTTTGTGACTGGAAATAGGAAAAGAACTACTGAAGAAACTGAAGCTGAAGCAACTGACCCCGAGCATCCTTGTAAGCGATCTCGGGAAAGTGAACCTTCTGAACTAAGCTTGGATTCCTCAGATTTGCAAAAGAGCACAACAGATGAAGCAAAAACCAGCCTCTCCCAACATCTGTCGCCCTCTGCCTCCTCACTGGGAAGTAACCCAGATCAGCAGACTGATCCAGGGAGGCCAAGCAGCAGACAAGATCAAGATGGAGATGAGAGCTGTGAGGGGTTTAACTCTTCAGGTGATGTTAAAGGTCTAAACACTTCTTCAGAAATGACTGCTGAGGAGGATCATGGTCAACCAGGCCACCAGTCTGCGACAGATGACAAAGCGAAGCCCACGTTGAGTGAGGGGCACACTGAAACAATCCACCCTGAGGATGGGCAAGTTCTCAAAGGTGATAAATCTGCAGTGAATCCTGAGAAGAGTTTACCACATGACCAAAATCCTCAAGTAAGCAGGAGGCAGGACAGACCTGGTCTTCAGAAAGAAGGTAATTTGAGTCTACAGAGCTTGCATTGTGGTAACTACTCTTACACATATTGGAACATTAGGTGTTGTCACTTTAAACTGGTCTAGTTTATGGAATACAAGAGACCAGAGTTAGGCCATTTGACACATTGAGTTTGCTTCGCCATTCAATCATGGCTGATTTATTCTCCCCGTAACCCTTGATACCCTTACTAAACAAGAATCTATCACCCTCCGCTTTAAATATACCCAATAACTTGGCCTTCATGGTCATCTGTGGCAATGAATTCTACAGATTCATTGCCCTCTGGTTAAAGAAATTCCTCCTCACCTCTCTTCTAAAGGACATCCTTGTGTTGTAAGGGTGTGCCCACTGGTCCGATTCTCCCCCACAAAAGGAAAACTGCTCTCCACATGCACTCTAGGCTTTTCAATATTCGATAGGTTTCACTGAGATTCCCTCTTCACTCTTCTGATGAGAGATTTTTATTCCCCTGTCTAGATGCTGCCTGACTTGCCATGTTCCTCCAGTATTTTGTGTGTGTGTGTTGCTCCAATTTTTGAAATGTTTCATTGATTATTAATTGCAGCTTCTGTGATGCTTATCACGGTAAAGCTCCTTAAACATTCTGGTGTTAGGATTATCTTTATAACCTACTATGTTGTAACATGGTCCAGAAACGTGAACGTAAACAGAACTCTGAAATGTCCGCCACGGAGCAACTCAGAACCATAGTTAGTGAGGAGAACAGGCGTGACTACCTTCTGCATCCTTCTCACTCTCCAGCCCTTGCCTCACTGGCAGGAAGTTGAGTAGGATGTGACGGGTCTAATTCGAGAGTTGGGGTCGACAGTGCAGGGAATTGGCTGCAGTGTCCCATGACCACTGGTGCTGCTGGGTATTTGGGAGTCAGCGAATTTAAAGACTTATGGTAATACTGTTGGATTAGTGATCCTAAAATCTGAGCTAATGATCCAGGGGTGAGTTCACAGTAGCTGGCCAATTTAAACGCTGTCAATGAAATAAAACTGCAACTAAAAAGAATAAAGCTTTTGGGCAGCTCGGTAATGTAATCTTTGGAATTGTGGAATTCTCTGCCACAGCAAACTGTTGAGGCCAGTTCATTGGCTATGTTTAAGAGGGAGTTAGATATGGCCCTTGTGGCTACAGGGGTCAGGGGGTATGGAGGGAAGGCTGGGGCGGGGTTCTGAGTTGGATGATCAGCCATGATCATAATAAATGGCGGTGCAGGCTCAAAGGGCCGAATGGCCTACTCCTGCACCTATTTTCTATGTTTCTATGTAATTATTAGCATAAAGCTGATACAGCGCCAGCGACCCAGGTTCAATTCCTGCCGCTTGCCGCTGTCTGTAAGGAGTTGTACGTTCTTCCCTTAACAGCGTTGGTTTTCTCCGGGTGCTCCGGATTCTTCCCACATTCCAAAAACGTACCGGTTAATAGGCTAATTGGTCATGTGGTTGTAAATGGGAGGCTCAGGCTCGTTGGACCTGTTACTCTTTTTTTTAAAAAAAATTATTAAAATAATATAAATGTATAAAATGTTTTATTATATTACTTAAAAACAATAAAATGTAATATGAATAAAAGAATACACCAGAGATTAGTAAGGGCATCGCATCCAGAATTTTTTTAAAAGCATCAAAGTGTGTAATTTTAGAAATCCTCTGGTTTACCAGTGTCTTTGGAGAAATTTGCTTTCTGCGCAGTGCTGTGTTTGGCTATGTGACTTGAGACCCACAGCTGGGTCACAGATGCCTCTTCACTGTTTTTTGAAATAGCACAGCAAGACATTCTTCTCCAAGAATAATAAGGAAAGGGCAGTAAATGCTGAAACAAGAAAAGAATGGTGGAAATACTCAGCAGGTTGGGTAGCATCTGTGGAAGGAGATATGGTAAGGTTTCAGGCTTGGAATCCTTCCTCAGAATGGGGAAGAAACAAAAAAAAACACAATTTACTTTTCAGTAGGAGAGAAGATAGCAGCTAAAAGTCAAACAGTGAGGATCTGAAGTCACGTAATTAGGTAGAGCAGGGAACAGGTTTACTGTAAGAGCACTCGGATACACCAGATCTTTTTATTATACTTCTGAAGCATTCTTTAATTTGAAGTGTTTTATTATTTGTTACTGCCGATGTTTTTTGTTTGTTTTGTTTTACGTTCTTAATATTGGAGGGTAATGTAATGGGTGACAGGTGACACATTGTCCAGAATAGAAACTGTTCTACATAATTCACAAACACCATCATTGAGTTGTTGTGTTCGCTTTAAGAGACTTTTATCTGATGTAATGATGTCAGTGTAAGGCAACTGCTTTTGGTTTGTTTGCAATGGAAGTAGAGGGTTACAGGTTTTGCTAAGCACATAAAACAACTCTCACTTGTTTTATTTGTAAAATCCTGCAATTTTTTAAAATTCCAAGTTCTTTTTCCAAAAAAAATTGTAATTTTTATAAGTTCCACTCAGCCCATTGAGTTACTCTGCCATTCAATCAATTTTAGGTGATTTATTCTTTTAAAATTACTGATTTTTTTAAAAACCATTTTAATTCCAGATATAGAGAAAAGCAGCTTAAAATGGATGGAAATTGCCAGGAACTGAAATGAATTTCTCTTTCCCAGCTCTGATGAAGGGACCCCAAGCTGAACTGTTTACTGTTTCTCTTTTCACAAATTATATGTGACATGCTGAGTATTTCCAGCAACTTAATTTGGAGCCCTTTGACTTTATTTTACCATTAAATGCTGATTTTATGAGTGAAGAGAAACCACATTGCCTCCGCCTGCCCCATTGCCTCCGTTGTCCTAAGGAAAATTTACATTTGATTGTAAATAGCTAAAGCAGACAATGATTTGTGACCTTTCTTTTAGCCATCTGAAGCTTCCTATATCCTCTGTTCATTTGAGTTTGTAATCTAAAGGCATTAGTTCATTTGTTTGATACCTTCAGAAGCACTGGATTTGTATGAAGAATAACTTTAAGGAGAGGACATGTTTGGCACAGCTTTGTGGGCCAAAAGGCCTGTATTGTGCTGTAAGTTTTCTATGTTTCTATAAGAGACATCTCAATTTTCTTTAAACATCTTGTTTTGCAAAAACATTTTATTTCTGATCCATAGTCTTTTATTTTGATAGCTCTTAGAATTAAAATTAAAATTGCTTTTAATCTTTCACTGTAGGAGATATGGTTAAGGAGGATGTCAAGATGGACAGTATCTTGCAAACCGAATCAGACAAGTAGGTGTTTAATATTATTACGATCATACGTTTTAAATGAAGATGGGAAATCTCTAATCAAGAAATAGTGAATCTGTACTTGAGCTTGTGTGATAATGAAGTGTGCTGTTAATGACCAGATCTCAAATAATTTTGATAATATCAGCCTGGTCGTACACAAACGGGCTCTGCCATCTATTAACTTGTATGTCTAATCAGGACCCTGACATGAATGGAAATGCACTATTTCAGGAAGTTTTAATACATTGAATAGAGGCTTTCATAGGTCCCCAAGCCCAGCACATCGGCAGCATCCCACCAATCTTGTCAGGCACCCCTTCTTACCCAGGAAAAAGTATAATCACAGGATTCCCATATCTTGGTCATGACAGTACAGTTCTACAGTAGTGCCCAGGACAACTTCCCAATAACCAGCAGAGTACTGGTGATCCAGGTGGGATGAGATGAATTGAGTTGATTGCCATTGTAAAGTATTCGTAGTTATTCATTAGCAAAATAAGACGGCAAAGGAAAATCTATATTTTAAAAGATGCCATTCTCATGAAATAACTAAATTTCTTGTTAAATCTTACAGTGAATATGAGAAGATTAGTTTTTTCTGCCATCCCTGGAGGATTGTTGATGGGAGCCTGAATAAACCTGTGTGTAAAGGAATGATAGAAGCTGTCCTGTACCATATAATGGCAAAACCTGGGATCACAGAACAGAAACTATTAAGCTACTACAGTGCTGTACTGCAGCCTGTAATTGTGAGGGAATTACTGCGGGTGAGTTTTTCATATTGGTAGATGGAAATGGTTTATAATGTGAACTCCATTGGGATTTCAGTCCTGATATTTAATGTCTTTCTATAGGGAATGTAGTTTCCAGTAATCAGGCAGTCCTAAGTCCATTTCTTAGCTATGAAAAGTTAATTGGCTGGAGGAACTCAGCAGGTCAGACAACATCTGTAGAGGGGAAAAGTGGTCAATGTTTTGGATCAGGAGGTTAATTAAGTTTTATTCAGATTTTCTTTGGGAAGGCAAGACCAAATTTGCCAGAATGAGCTTTTAGCTGCTTTTATTTTGTTACAAGCAACATCTATTAAACAGGAGATGGTGTTTTTGCAATATTTGTTATACTCTCTTCATCGGGTTTTTTTTGTGGGGGAGTTCCATGATTTCAACACGACCAAACAACTTGGTACTTCCATGAAAGGTTCTCACGTCCATTATGTCTGTAGCAGTGTGAATAGAAGATTCTGCAGATGCTGGAAGTCTTGAGCAGTGCACACAAGCTGCTGAGGAACTCGGCAGGTCATATTACAAGCAAGCATATTATATTTGCACAGTGCCATTTATAAACTGGCAACAGTGGGAACCACTTCACAGCTAATGACATACTTCTGAATTGAAATCATTTGCAGAACACAGCAGTCTGTCCAAGGGGGATAAATATTTACTCCCACCTGAAAGAATAAGACCTTGTTTAACATCACATCTATAAGGCTGATTTGGACCATGGGAGAAATTTGGACAATGTACTACTTCAACACATTTGTTTCTTTGTTCAGTCATTTACTAATTTGATTCACAATTGTTGAGTAACCCCAAGTAATGACCAAAAGCTGCATCCCACAAGTTGTGTAAAACTTAGATGTATTATTTCTGCCAATCAGGAGAACAAAGGCTTAAATATTCAGGTTAAAAAGTTGTTGGGGAAATGATGCCCATTGTCATTGTTGTTTCTTTAACACTAAACTAAATTTCCTAGACAGCAGTTCATTGTATCATTTTATTGCCTTTGTTCTGTAAATGGACATTTAAAGAAGGCATGGAGCCCACAGCATATTGTGTTGCAAACGTGAATATGTTTCTTGTCGTGAGGGAGGAGTGACTTCAGTTTATTACTGAAAGGAGGTTTGGGGTGTTAACCTGTTCAGCTTGGTTTACAATTGCTTTATTTGTCACATGTACATAGAAGCATGCAATAAAATGTGTTATTTCTGTCAAATCAGATCAGTGAGGATTCTGCAGGGCAGGTCACAAGTTTTGCACGCTTCTGGCGTCAACATAGCATGTCCACAACTCAGTAACCCTAACCATACGTCTTTGGAATGTGGGAGGAAACCCTCGCACCCAGAGAAATCTCTCTCAGTTGCAGGCAGTACGTTCAATCTCCTTACAGACAGTGGTGGGAATCGAACCCCAATCTTGTAGCTGGTGTTGTAAAGCATTGTGCTAACTGTTACATACCATAATCTTATCAGTTATTTAATTAATCACAGACAAGACTTCTGCTCAGGAAATAGCACCTCTTATTACAAATGCTGAGAGCATCTCTACAAGTTTTCAATAATTTGTTTTATCATGGTATTAAAATGTTTGTTGAAACACGTTCAGTATTGATTTTATGTTCAGTATTGTAATGAATACCTTTCACTATTGTTGAGAGAATGGACTTTACTGACCTGGAATTTCTCTCTCGTTCCCAGGGTCTGGAAAGCATTGGCTGCATTCAAAAACGTTACTTGACCAAAACCAAACCCGTGTCCTTGTTCTCTGCTCCAACAACTGTTCATGAGATGCAGGGGCACAAGTTGTCTGAGAGCTGCACTATTTTTTATGAGCCTACCATAGACTGTGTCATAAAACTCAGCAAAGTCTTTCCACATGAATCAAACTGGAACAAATGGATACAGTAATATCACAGTTTACTTTTGTCTTCACATGAAGAAGGCTTCCACAGGAGCTGTGACTGCTCCGGGACCCACTGCTCACATCACCATAACTATTTATACACCAGTTTGAAGATCAGTTTAAGGGAAATAACCAAGGGTTACTGGAAAATGAAGAAATAAATCTTTTTACTAAAACTCACACTTTGTATTAGATTGCAATGCACCTTCATTTTAATTCTATTGCATTGATTACTGAACATTAATTTTAGTTTCTCAAATCCTTTTTTAAAGACATGATGTTGCTAGGACTTGACCTCAACTGGGAATAGTTGAATAGGTTTGGACTTTATTTCCTGAGCCGTATGAGAATGAGGGAAGATTTGATAGAGGTATTCAAAATTTTGAGGGGTATAGACAGGGTAAATACAAGCAGGCTTTTTCCGTACTACGGTTGCGTAAGACTAGAGTTCAAGGGTTAAAGGTGAAAGGTGAAATTTTTAAGAGGAACCTAAGAGGATGTTGCAAGTGTAGTTTGTGCTGTCAGCAGAAGTGATGGATGTAGGTTTGATTTCAACATTTAGGAGATGTGGAGAAATAATGGTTGGGAGGGGTAGAATGGCAGTGGTCCCGGTAAGGGTCAATGGGACTGGACAGAATCACAATTTGGCATGGACTAGATAGACCTAAGGGCCTGTTCTGCACTGTGGTGCTCTACGACTCTTAAGTGGCTTGGAGGAATAGTGATTTCAGGAAGAAATGAGTTTTATTGCTTACACATCGCCTTTGGCATGTGTGACAGCACTGTGAAGAAAAGGATTACACACAGTCAAAATTAGAAGAATGCAGAGTGAAAGCACAAGGGGATATTTCCTCTGTGTAATCGAGACATGAGAGGATTTTACGTACCAGAGGTGAGGATTTACAGTACTGTGCAACGGTCTTAGGCAGCTAACTATATATATGTGCCTAAGACTTTTGCACAGTACTGTATTTGTCTACATGGAGCAGAGAGCGAGTTTATAAATCTGACAGGAGTAACAAATGTTGGGAATGGCGAGGGTGGAGGGGTGTGGCGCAGGTGACAGAGGACTACTGGGGGGGGGGGTTGCAATGGCACGGGATGAAGACACACCCAGCCCTGTGACACCATGCAATTGGTTTATTGCTTCCTTCTCCCTTCCCCTTTTCCCAACCATGATTTCCCCTCTCCTTGCCCCTTTCCCACTCTCCGTCCACAATAGAGACCCATATCAGAATCAGATTTATCATCACTCATATGTCGTGATTTTTTTTTTTGCAGCAGTACAGAGCAATGCACAAAATACATAACGTCTTAGGCACTCCAACTACATATACTGTATGTGCCTAAGAATTTGGCACAGTACAGTAAAACAAACATTTCTGCACTCTGGCCAGTGGGTAGGGTGAATGAGACTTCCAGAGCTGGAGACTGGCAATTTTAGAGATGTCTGATTGATGTGCCTCAATAAGTATAGGCAAGGAGACTTCTGTGTTAAAGTCCAGTGACCCTTTCCTGGATCGTTAGGTATAAGCTGTGGTGAAATTTGTTCATGGATTTTATATGGGTAGACTTGGTATTGAAGCAAAGACAATCTGTAAAGCCCATGAACTTCCTAACATTTCCATTGACTCTCTTGCATGCCACTAACAAAAATACTTTAATCATTAGCTACTACCATGCAAGCTTTGCCTGTGGACTCACTCTGTAGTAGGTGCACTTCCTGTGATTGCTTTTGAAATGGAACCAGATTAAATATTAGAATCAGAGTCAGGTTTATTATCACTGGCATATACAGTGAGATTGGTCGCTTAGCAGCAGCGGTACAGTACAAACCTCAGTCTGAGTTCTGTTCATTAGATTATGAGAACACGCAGTCCTCTTTTATTGTCATTTAAAAATGCATACATGCATTAAGAAATGATACAATGTTTCTCCGGAGTGATATCACAGAGAACAGGACAAACCAAAGACTGACACTGACAGAACCACATAATTATAATATATTATTACAGCAGTGCATAGCAATACCATAATTTGTTGAAGAACAAACCATGGGCACGGTAAAAAAAATACCACTGGACCTGGACTTCTGAGGTCCAAAGTGGAATCACCCCAGTGCAACAGCTTTTCCACTTTTAAATACTCTCCTGCACAAATCTCCTGTCATCATCTGCCATACCGTGCAATACCTAAAAATACTATAAATTGTAATCAAAATATCTAAAAATGTAAATAAGTGGTTCAACAAAGGGCAAAATAGTGAGGTGGTGTCATGGACCATTGGGTAATCTGACAGCCGAGGAGGAAAGCTGTTTCTAAAACATTTTGTGTGCAACTTCGGGCTCCTGTGCCTCTTTGGTGATAAGTCATGAGAGGAGGATTTGTCCTTGACGGTAAGGGTGCCTTCTTGAGGCAGCACCTTTTTGAAGATCCCCTGAAAGGTGAATCTGTCCTCAAAGGAAAGATCACAAGGAAATGGAGTAGAAACAATGATTGCCGTGCACTGACTCCTTCGGAGAGAACTGGCAGAATGACCAGCTCCTACACCGATCTGATCTACAAATCTTCTGTTTTTATCCCGCAAATTCCTAATCTCACTTTGGATTGCGACCGTGATGAACTGGAGGAATAAAAACCCGTTGAAAGATCTGCACAGCTTCTGATCACCGCGGAATATTCAATCTGTGTTACCGCGTCTAAAGAAAATACAGGGAATTCCGTTTAATTGGAGCAGCTGTTTAACTCTCAAGTAACAAAAACTAAATCGAAGAAAAAAGCTTGGATTCCTTTCGCAAACACGAGGAAATCTGCAGATGCTGGAAATTCAAGCAACTCACAAAAATGCTGGTGAACGCATTTTCAGTTCTTTCACTTAGTCCTGACGAAGGGTCTTGGCCCGAAACGTCGACTGTAATTCTTCCTATAGATGCTGCCTGGCCTGCTGCGTTCACCTGCATTCCTTTCGTTTATTTGGGGCTCTATGCCGCTTAATTGGGACAAGATACTGTTTCCGAACAGGTTATAACTAGCATCAATCGCGTACACTTGCGTGGCCGTTAATGACTACACCGTACTTAGAGCGATCATTTTCTAAACAGCGGCAGTTCCATGAATTTGTGTTAAAAAAGCAGTGATTTTTGTCACTGGTAGTTGGTAGTACGACAATTCGGTACCGATTTGCTGAACGTAGCTTCAAGCATTCGGGCTTGGAGATGCCAGAAACGGCCGGGGGTGAAAATGAACCGGGTTCACTAATTCAACAAGTTAGGAACTATGTAGGTATCGTCATTTATCTTGAATGTTACACTGAAAATGAAGATTTGGAGGATGCAATCATTGAAAGCATTGTCTGAAGTCAGTCCACTATCCGCACTAGGTGTCTACACTGATTTTGTTCATTTACAGTCAATCAAAAGTTGTTGTTGTTGTTGTTGTTCGTCCTTCGTAGTCAAAGATGACCATGGCTTCAAATGGGAGATTGGTGGCTGTGGGTCCGGAGGTGACCGATGAGGCCAATCCGGGCCCTGGAGGCTCGCCCACGTGTGGGACACAAGTGGGTGGATGCTGCTCGGACCTTGCGCACAGCACGCTTTCGTTGCGCCTCGATGATGCGCCTGACTTCAGCTGCCCGGGCTCCTGTGGTGATCTTGCTGCGCCAAGCTGGAGGGTCGAGGGCAAGCGTCTCCCACGTGTTGATGTCGACACCCAGGCCCTTGAGGGACGCTTTGAGGCAGTCTTTGTAACGTTTCTTCTGCCCCCCGACTGAGCGCTTGCCCTGACACAGTTCTCCGTACAGCAGCTGCTTAGGCAATCGGCTGTCTGGCATTCTGACACAATCAAAAGTACACAACAGAGGAATTCCTCGGTCAATAACTTATGAGCTAGTACAGTTTTATTGTACTGTAAAAGTATTGGTAGTGTGCTAATTTGTTCTGTATTTCATTTAAATACATAAATTTGTTACCCAGTTAAACAGTAGTTGGTCCGTTTTATGTATTTTAACTATTTCCGTGACGCTTCGGCTAATTGGGACTGCCGCTTAATTGCGCCGAAATATATTGGTCCTGCTGTGTCCCTATTAACTGGAATCCACCATATACCTGTGATGGATTGGTCCATGCCTACTACTTTTTGTAGGATTTTCTGTTCAAGGGTATTGTTGGCGATGCAGCCAGTCAATATACTCTCCACTGCACATCTCTGGAAGTTAGTCAGAAGTTTTAGATGTCATGCCCAATCTCCGCAAACTCCTGAAGAAGTAGAGGTGCGGCTGTGCTTTCTTCGTAATTGTACTTGCGACAGGTCTTCAGAAAAATAACACTGAGGAATTTGAAGTTGCTAACTCTCTCCATTTCTGACCCTCCGGTGAGGACTGGCTCATGGACGCCCGGTTTCCTCCTCCTGACGTCAATGATCAGCTCCATGGCCTTGCTGACGTGGAGCAAAAGGTGGTTGTTATGGTACCAGAGAGCGGGTTATAGGGGTTGTCCAGCCACTTGAAAACCTTGCCGCCTCTAACTCCATCTACGCTTGCCGTGGCCTCGGGAAAGCAGTCGACGTCTTCAAGAACCTCTCCCACCCTGATCATTCCTTCTTCTAGCCCCTCCCGTCAGGCAGAAGATACAAAAGATTTAAGTCACCGGACTCCAGAACCGGCTTCTATCCTGCTGTTGTCGCACACTTGAAGAAAAGACCTCTTAAAATTTAAAAGGTGAACTCTCGATCTCTCGAAGACACTGTATTTGTCCCCCTGCACTTCACTTTCTTTGTAGCTGCAATTCAGACAAAATGCTGGAGGAACTCAGCAGGCCAGGCAGCATCCGAAAAGTGGACTCCTTACTCTTTTCTGTAGATGCTGCCTGACCTGCTGGGCTCTTCCGCAAGAGCGTCTATGGGATGATCTGTCTGGGTGGCGCACAGTTTTTTAATATATAACTGTACACGTGACAATGATAAACCAATGCTAGTTTACCATAATAAGATAAATGGGAAGCCCCGACGTAACTGTGGAGAGGGACGGAGTACCTCATAAACTCCCCATCTGCAAGTTGACCCTTCAACTGGCCGTACGCGACCTTGCAACATCCCGAAAGCTGCTGACGGTTCAAGACAGTTTGGTGCACCTGTAAAAAACATGAGTTGTTCTGAGACCAGGTTTGAGCTTGAAACTTTCACTAACTTGTGTGCAATTCGATGGCTCATATCAGAATCAGGTTTAAGATCACCGGCGTATGTCGTGAAATTTGTTAACTTTATGGCAGCAGTACAATCAAATAGGTGATTAATAAATATAGAGGAAAAAAAACTGAGTTACATATGCCTACTAAATAGTTAAGTTAAAATTAGTGCGAAAATCAGAAATAGAAAAAGTGGTGAAGTAGTGTTTATGGGTTGGATGTCCGTTTAGGAATCGGATGGCAGAGGGGAAGAAGCTGTTCCTGAATCGCTGAGAATGTGCCTTCAGGCTCCTGTACCACCACCTGCTCGGTGGTTACAGTGTACAGAGGACATGTCCTGGGTGGTGGAGATCCTGAATGACGGACGCCGCCTTCCTAAGGCACCGCGCCTTCAAGGTGTCTTCTGTACTGAGGAAGCTGGTACCCATGATGGAGCTGACTAATTTTACAAGTTTCTGCAAATTACTTCGATCTTGTGCAGTAGCCCCACACCGCACACCCCCATACCAGCCAGCACATTCCATTTGTACATAAATTAATTGAGCGTTCACCGGATAACTTCATGAAGCATTGCATGTAAGTTAACTAACATCGATGTACGTTCACCATACCGTCTCGAACATGCGTTTAAGGTGAGAGGGGGTAATTTCAAAGGAGATGTGACGGGCAAGTTTTTTTACACGGGGAGTGGAGGATGCCTGGATTGCGCTGTCTGGGGTGGTGATAGAGGCAGGAACATTAGGAGATTTTTAAGAGATGTTCAGGTAGGCATGTGAATGTGAGGGAATGGAAGGATATGAGCATTGTGTAGGAAGAAGGGATTAGTTTAGTTGGCCATTTGATTACTAATTTAATTTGTCCGGTACAACATTGTGGGCCGACGGGCGTGTCTCTGTGCCGTACTGTCCTATGTTCTACCTCCCTTAGTTTTTTAGTTAAGTTTTGAGGTCATTATCACGGGACATGGGAACATGTCCCGCGGCCATGGTCAATACAGAGCATAGCTTAATCTTCAGTAGGCACTGGACAGGAACCGCTGCGGCTCGTTTGACCAAGGCTAGACTGGCCGGGGAGCGAATGGCCATCCGCCTTGACACACGTGGGAGACTTAAGCGGTGCTGAGCCCCGATGTATTTTTGGAGTGAGTGCTTACGGAATCCGCCCAGAACCACATCTGGAGTTGCCATTCAGCGCTGGACCTGCAGAAGCCGAAGAGGTGGGCAGAGCGAACCGTGAGTGTTAAAACTTAGTGTTTTCTACTGATAATCCATCATCGATTTGCAGTACGTTTCCTCACTAAAGAGCTTTCAGTAATTAAAAATAATGTCTCTTAATACTGGAAGCGGCATTTAAGTTTCAGATACGTTGTGCTTCTCTTTATTTCGCACTATTCAAACTATTGGGGAATAAAGTGGTCAAACAAATGACTTAAGAGCTTTATTTATAAACGGACTTAGCGAGAAGATATGTCCAACATTTGCAGTGTATAATTTCAGATTTTCAACATTTTTTGGATCCAGCAAATGTATTCAATCCGGATCAGACAAAGTAAACTGAAATTAAATACTGTCTTTGCAGAGAGGAAAAAAAATGTTCCTTTATCAGGAATAAACTCATTGTTCAGTTTATTGGGTGCATCCTGTATCTAATAAAGTGGCCACTGAGTGTGTGTTAATGGTCTTCTGCTGCTGTTGCCCTAAAGGTTCCACATTTTGTGCACGTAGAGATACTCTTACACGCACCATGGTTGTTATACATGGTTATTTGAGTTACTTCAGCCTTCCTGTCAGCTTGAACTGGTCTGCCCATTCTCCTCTGACCTCCCTCATTAAACAAGGTATTTTCTCCCACAGAACTGCTGCTCAATGGATGCTTTTTGTTTTTTTCTGCACCATTCTCCATAAACTCTAGAGACTGTTGTGTGTGAAAATCCTAGGAGATCAGCCGTTTCTGAGATACTCAAACCACCCCATCTGGCACCAACAATCATTTCATGGTCATAGTCCCTTAGATTACATTTCTTCCCCATTCTGATGTTTGGCCTGAACAGCAGCTGAACCTCTTGACCATGTCTGCATGCTTTTATGCATTGAGTTCTGCCACGTGATTGGCTGATTAGATATTTGCCTTGTGGCCACTGTGTGTGTGTGATTGCAATTGAGGGAGAGCAACTGAGTAACCTCGCAGTAAATAAAGTTTTATTTTTAAAACAAAAATGTGACTAATTGTCAGAAGGGTCACAAATCCAAGGGTGCAGGATGGGAGTAAGAGGAATCAGACTGACCTGAGGGAAGAAAATGTTTTCTCACAGTGAATGGGTCAGACCCTGGAATGTATTGCCATTTAGAAGCATTTAGAAGAAGGCTGGGTAAGTATGGGACAGGAAAGAATTTGCAGGGGTATAGGAAGAGTGGGAGGTGCTGGATACTCCCTCGTAGAGCTAATATAGCCTCCTCCATGCTGTAATAGTTGAGTGATTCTGAGAGAGTTCACAGGAGGAAAGCTAATGGTAAGGGCAGCGATTCCAAGGTGAAGCTCCCTCACTGACTGAACACTGCGGGAGTGCTGAACCATTTTAAGAGATTGTGTTGACAGTCTTTAATGAAAAGCATCAAAACTCTAATGGGATGAATTGAGCAAAAATCGTTCCATTGAATGAGAAGTGATCATCTCGCAGGGAAGCCGTGTTTCCACCGTACATCACGCCCTGCCAGGGCTAGTGGCGGGGGCAGATACATTAGGGACATTGAAGAGATTCTTAGACAGGTGCATGGATCAAAGAAAAATAGAGGGCACTGTGGGAGCTTATGTTGACCTTGGAGTGGGTTAGAGGGTTGGCAGAACATTATGGACCAAAGGGTCTGTATTATGTTGAACAATGTTCCATCAGGCCATGCTAGACCTGTGCCAAATGCCAGAGGGTCCTAGTCACAGTTCATCCAGAGGACTGATTTCTGGACTGATCCCAGCGACTCACAGCAGACGGACATCAGGTGCTGCTGGAAGGCCATCAACTGGATGAAAAACGCCCCTTCACCTTCCTGAAGCTTGTTGATCTCCTAGCATGTGGACTTGCAGAGCAGGGGTTCCCAACCTTTCTAATGCCACATACCCTTATGATTAACCAAAGGGTCAGTGGGCACCAGGTTGGCAACCCCTTTCACGGAGGAAAGCTGCCAATTGGCACATACCAGGCGTCAGGGGTACTGTTTGAGGGACACCTGGAATTTTGATGCAGCCAGCACAAGGGCTCATTGGGGAAGGACCACAGTCTAGTTTCGTCTATCACTGGATAGTGATGGGCTGAGATGGGTAGGGAAGTCCCCTAAGTATACTCATTGCATATCACCCCACAGTACTTACTATTGGTTTTAAAAATGTATGTCAACACGGGGGCTGTGGTTGGGTGGTTTGCGACTTGGGCTGGCTCCCCCACCGGACTTAGTCTGGTGAGGAGGGTGTGAGGACACCCAGCAGGACTGGAAAAAAAACAAGACCTGACAAAGGGTGGATGAGCTCCTTGTGAGCCAACGGCCATCTTCCGTGGAAGAGATTAAAGCCTCACCACGTATCTGCGAATCGTATGCTATGCACTTAGTTAGAAGAGACCGGAGAAGACAGGCGGGAGGAGAAGATGGTGGCGTGACGCAGCGTGCGCAGCTCTCTGGTGAAATGATATCGTATTAGTTAAATAGGGTACCGTGCACAATTCTGATTTGATGGAGACAGCCGTGAGAGCACGAAGGAACATCTGGAGTAACTTCTGAAATGCCCCGTTCGCTGCCGCTGCTACTGTGCGATTGAGAATATCCGGAGGGGAGGCCCCAAAATCCTCGGCTTTGCCTGCTGCTGGCAGCTGGGGCTGGGGTCGAAGCACTCAACAGAGATGGTGCTCAGTGCTCGGTGTCGGAGGGCTGGGCGGAGCTCGAAGTTTTCGGACGACTCAGAGTCGGACTGTGGTCGGGTATGGCAGGGAGAGTTTTCTTCCTTCTCCCGTCTGCGTGAGATGTGGGACTTTCAAGAGACTTTGAACTTTTTACCGTGCTAAATGGCCTGTTCTTCATCAAGTTATGGTATTGCTTGCACTGTTGTAACCATAAGTTAGAATTATGCGGTTTTTGTCAGTTTTTCAGTCTTGGTCTGTCCTGTGTTTCTGTGATATCACACCGGAGGAATATTGTATCATTTCTTAATGCATGCATTACTAAATGACAATAAAAGAGGACTGCGTGTCCTCATAATCTAATGATGAACTTGGACGCTGCACCGTGTGCCTGGACCTGCCCAAGGCCTCCGCCTAAGGAAGGGCCGAGCTCGAAGAAGCGGCCGCGGCTGGAGGCCGACATGGGCTCGGGCTCGAGTTCGGTGGGGGCGGCGGCGGGCAGTGCCAAGGCGGCCACCGAGAACAAACTGGAGGAGAGGCTGTACTCGGTGCTGTCGCAAGATCGAAGAAGATGGAGGTACATAGCCACCAACCCTGGATTCGAGACGGCACCCACTGACTGACTGACTGACAACACTGCTTAATATATTGCCTACAAATGAAAGCCTTTGTACAGCTTATTTTTCTGTATACTTTTTATTTCGAATTTTGCTTGTCAGGTGCCTACTACAGGATAGGGAAAGGTTACTTTTATATTCGAAAAGCTGTTTACTAGCCGTGTGCCGCTGGGATTCGTGCTGGGATCCTTACTGTTAGTTCTACACATTTAACAAACTTGTTATGGAGGTAGGAGGCATGGTTGGTAAGATGCAGGTAACATAAACATTGGTAGTGGTGCTGATACCAAGCATTCGAATTCTTAATAGGTCAAATCAAGTATATTGTCATAGTACGGTGAAAACCTTGCCTGTAGCTGTATCACAGGTGCTTGATAGGGAGATTGGGAGAACACACAGGAGTCTTCATTGAGGTGGTCAGCAGTGGAAAGGGAGAGCGGCTTTAAGTTCCTGGTTGTCGACATCTCAGAAGACCGATCCCGGGCCCAACATACTGATGCAATCATGATGCCACGCCAGAGACTACACTTCATCAGGAGTTTGACTAGATTTGGTACGTCACAAAGACTCTAGTGAATTTCTACAGATGCACTGTGGTGAGCATTCTGACTGGTTGCATCACTATCTGGTATGGAGACACAAATGCACAGGATTGGAAAAAGCTGCAGAGGGTTGTACTGTGTTGCTCAGCCAGCCCTCTCCACCATCAAGATCATCTTCAAAAGGTGGCTCCTTATCCATCTGGAAGGACCCGCACCATCCAGTATATGCCTCTTCTCGTTACTTCTCAAAGATAACTGTGCAATACGATATTAGTGCAAAAAGGGCACAGAAACTAGTCCACAGTAGTGCAAGAGGTAGCCCATTATCTTCCATTGCTGAGGTGCGATTAGGGTCACGTGGTACCTGATAGTTGTAGGAAAGTAGCTGTTCTTGAACCTGGTGGTGTGGCTCTTCCAGTGTGGAAGGGAATTGACCAAGTGATCGGGAATGAGGTTAATATGGACGATCTTCTGATGGTTGGCATAGAGACTGGGGCCTGAAAGATGTGTTTCTATGTCCAGTAACTCCATGGCTCCAGCCCAGAAGCACAAGTCAACCACCTGCACAGTTCCACAAGATCTCAGGGCCAGGAGTTGGTCTGATGACTTGGTCCTCACTGTTATCCTGTTATTCTGAGCAAGTCTCAGCACTATTTCTGCATGCTTTCCCCTCTGAGTGTGTTTCCCCACCACCCCCAGCTCCCCCTGAGTGCTCTTGAGTGAGACACACTTCCAAACCTGGGTAAGTCATCCCCACCTCCTGAATGAGTCTCTCCTTTCCTCTGAGTGAGGCTTCCCTGCCCACAACTGGGTCTCCCCCCACCCACCCAGTGACTCTCACCGGCTCAGCCCGCCACTCAGCTGTGTATCTCTGTCTCACTTTCTCATTGTTCCCTGCCCAACGCGTGCTAAAATGCCCTGCCTGTTGTGGCTGGTGTGTTTCTGGCGAAGATTAGACATGAGGTCGCAGATCACAAAGTTGGGTATTAAGATATCAACCAAGAAAAAAAAGAGCACAGTGTGCTCGAATTTCTATCTCTTTCTCTTTTGAAATGGTGATGGCTTAAGTCTTCCACTCAACAGGAGTGTTGTGGAAATGAATATCATACAGAAAGCAGCATAAGCCACAGTGTGGGAAGACTTAGAGAGACGGGAAGGGGCAGTGATAGTGGCTGGTTAGCAATAGGCTCTTGTCTGATAACTGTGATCACCTGCTCCCTCAACTGTTGCCAAGGCTCGGCGTCTGAACAACCCTGCTACATTTTCAGATGGACGGAACTTGTGCCAGGTATTACTGAGTTGGGAAAGAATTTGCCAGCATGATCTGGAAATGTGGCGACAATGGATTTTTATCAAACTGACAAGCAAGTTTTTCCATGAGTAACTGACACAAGATGCTGGAGGAAGTCGGCAGGTCAGGCACCATCTATTACATACTTACTGCCCGTTACGCCGCTGGCATTTAGGGCAGCAGTGAAGGTCCTCCATCTCTGGTGGTGTTCAGGGCTTCCTTCATCATGTCAGTAGCTTCCTCTCAGTTTTCACTACTGTCAGTCATGCATGTCCCGGATGGAGACTCAGGAATACCGTCACACTCGGATAAAAACATAGAAAATAGGTGCAGGAGTAGGCCATTCGGCCCTTCGAGCCTGCACCGCCATTCAGTGTGATCATGGCTGATCATGCAACTCAGAAACCTGTACCTGCCTTCCCTCCATACCCCCCGATCCCTTTAGCCACAAGGGCCATATCTAACTCCCTCTTAAATATAGCCAATGAACTGGCCTCAACTGTTTCCTGTGGCAGAGAATTCCACAGATTCACCACTCTCTGTGTGAAGAAGTTTTTCCTCACCTCGGTCCTAAAAGGCTTCCCCTTTATCCTCAGACTGTGACCCCTCGTTTTGGACTTCCCCAACATCGGGAACAATCTTCCTGCATCTAGCCTGTCCAATCCCTTTAGAATTTTATATGTTTCAGTCAGATCCCCCCTCAATCTTCTAAATTCTAGAGAGTATAAGCCTAGTCGATACAGTCTTTCATCATATGAAAGTCCTGCCATCCCAGGAATCAATCTGGTGAACCTTCTTTGTACTCCCTCTATGGCAAGAATGTCTTCCCTCAGATTAGGGGACCAAAACTGCACACAATACTCCTGGTGTGGTCTCACCAAGGCCTTGTAGAGGGAAGATGTAGAGGGAATCTTCATGCAACACGCACAAAAAATGCTGCAGGAACTCAGCAGGCTAGGCAGCATCTGTGGAAAAAAGTACAGTCGACCCTTTTGCCTTCATTGCTGTTTCCATGGCAATTTTGTTTGACCAGTCAGGGCTGTTAGCCCTGATCTGAAACCCCCAAAGCTGGTGGACCAGTGGACCGCTCTAAATCTGGCCTCCACCCTTTGACCTGTTTGGCATGGGTGACCCCACCAAGAACCAAAGCACGAAGTCCTGACTCCAGCCAAAATGGCTCTTGGAGTTATTGAGGTACGCAAGCCTCCAAACTGCAACAAGGTTGTGGTCATTTTGTAGTCAGGCAGCATTTATGGAAAGGAATAAACAGTCGACAGTTTGGACCGAGACCCCTCATCGCAATCGTGAAAGGAAGGAAGAAGAAGCAAGAATAAAAAGGTGGAAGGAGTACAAGCATGAAGTTGACAGGTGAGGCCAGGTGAAGGAAGGGGGATGAAGTGAGAAGCTGGGAGGGGATAGGTGGAAGAGATAAAGAAATGGAGAAGAAGGAACCTCATAGTGGACCATGGGAGAAGGGGAAAGAGGGACACCTTTTCTACCTTTACTTCTTCTCCTCCCTTCACCTTTTTATTCTGCCTTCCTCTCCCTTCTTTTCACGAACCTGAAAAAGGGTCCCGGCCCAAAGCGTCAACTCTTTATTCCTTTCCACAGATGCTGCCTGACCTACTGAGTTCCTCCAGCATTCTATGTGTATTGCTCAGGTCCTTACAGCAAAAGCAGAACCTCTGGTGTTTAAGGTGAGACCAGGTCCGGATGGATATGTTAAGAACCACTGATGTGAGCTCCACAGGCTGCTCTCCTCTTGTCCCCAATTCACAGGTCTGGCTGAACTCCCATTCCTGAGCTAGGAGGTGGCATTCCATTAACTTTTGGATGAAATGTCATACCGTCTGTCCTTTCAGATGGAATAAATATATTTTGAGGTGAATGTCCTTGAGAACATAGAGGAACTGTCCTCTGTGACCAATATTTAATCCACACCAATAATAAATGGCTGGTGTGGTCATTATTACAGCACCATTTGTTGATTTTCATGTTTTGCATGTGCTACCAGACCCCAAGGACATCTTTTATCCCACTGTCATCAGTCTCTTGTATAGATAGCTCATACACTAAAAGACAAACTCTTCATCCCTGATCTCCCAATCTACTTCATCACTGGTGTTGAACTTCATCAACCTGCACTGTACTTCCTCTGCAGCTGCAACACTCTATCCTGCACTTTGCTTTCTTCTTTATTACCTCATTGTACCTACGTATGGCATGATCTCTCCGGCTGGTTGTGGGCAATGGTAACACAAAAGATGAAGTGCCGGGTGGACATGACAAGGTAAGCACGCCATTTCCATCTCTGTTAAAGAGGGACCGGGTAACGAATTCAAATTTGAAATGAGTCAATTGAAACGCTGGCGCAGATAGTCTGAAAAGACAGGGTGTTTGGGATTCGAGGCGAGAGCCGATTTCGCTTGTTCTCCGCGATGGTTACGCCTCTCTCCATGGCGCTGAGGATGCTGCGCTTCATGCCTGCTAATATGATGAACTGAGAAGTGAGGCTTTGGGCCCGCCCTGGGCTACTTCAGTGTTCGGATCGGAGGACTCAATTTTGGTTTGGAATGCTGTTGTTCGCATGTTTTGTATTTTTTTCCTTTTCTCTTGTGCATCACGTGTTGGTCTTTTATGTTTAATTTTGATTTATTTTTCTTTAATTGAGTTCTTTCGGGTTTCTGATTTTGTGGCTACCTGTGAGCAAGCAAATCTCAAGGTTGTATAATTCATACATTCTTTGATGACAAACATACTTGAATCTTGAAATTACTTGCTAAAGGGAGCCTGTTGTTTTTCAGCTTCCTGACTAGGGACAAGAGGCTCTTACTCCATTTTTCCAGATGATATTCTCTTGAGCCAAACATTGCCTACTGCCGATGGAAATGTAGTGTTTGGGGCAGCGTGGTATTGTAGTGGTTAGCACATTGCTTTGTAGCAATCACCAGTCTGGTTCAAATCCCGCCACTGTCGGTGGGGAATTTGTACATTCCCCTGAACACATGCATTTCCTCCGGGAGCTCTGGTTTCCTCCCACATTCCAAAGGTGCGTAGTTAGGGTTAGTAAGTTGTGGGCACGCTATGCTGGTGCTGGAAGTGTGGTGACACTTACGGGCTGCCCCGCACAATCCTCACTGGTTTGATTTGACGCAAACGACAAATTTCACTGTACGTTTTGATGTACGTGTGATAAATAAAGCAAATCATTATCCTTTCTTTTTAAAAAAACTGGAGCGTTGGTGGCCCTAGGATGAGGCATATCAATCAGTTCATCAGGAAGGCCCAAGAGGGTGAAGGTCAGAAACCTACTCTCACAGACGTATGACATGAAATTTGATGTTTCGTGGCAGGAGTACAAGGTTCAAAGGTCAAATTTAATGTCAGAGAAATGTATACAATATACATCCTGAAATGCTTTTTCTTCGCAAACATTCACGAAAACAGAGAAGTGCCCCAAAGAATGAACGACAGTTAAACGTGAGAACCCCAAAGTCCCCCCCCAGTACCCCCCTCCCGCATGTAAGCGGCAGTGAGCAACAAAACCCCCTCCCCCCACCAGCAAAAAAAGCATGTATCGGTACCATCACCGAGCCCCAGCGTGTGCTAAGTAATAGCAAAGACACAGACCAAAGTTACCCCAAAGACTTCGCATTTCATCTGACCTTTGACACACCAAAGGTTCTCTCCCTGTCAAGGGAGAGGGAGGCTTCCCCCGTTTTCACAGCGAGCAGGAGACATAACAACAACCTGCTGCTTTGCGATGTTAAAAGTCTGTTTCATCGCTTTTTTTGAGCTCTGTGTCCGAAGATCGCAAAGACCTCGGGTCTTCGGGCCCACAGTGAAAGATTTCCCGGCCTTCCTGACGACATTCGAGTCTCCTGCCGTGACAGCAACCCTCAATCCGCCCGTCTCCAGAGCCCCGAGATCTTAGGTTTCCAAACATGATCGAGACTGTCAGGCCAAACCCTTGGCATGTCAAATAATGGCCAGTTGTGGAACTCCAAAAACGGGTCCCATTCCTGCAAAGAACTGAAGCCTACGTGTAACTCCAGGTCAGGGCCTTCAGAAGAACGCTGAAAGGGAAAAATAAAGATACTAAAGGTAAAAATAGAGCTTGTTTCCAAAGATGCAAGCAAAGGAATCACCGTTAGGCACCATCATCCCTCCTAAAAATTACCATAATATACAATAACAGTCTTATTATTCTTGTTGAGGTAGTGTTCATTCGTTCAAGAATCATTCAGAAATCTGATCATCTGATGATGCAGGGGAAGAATCTGTTTGTAAAACGTTGATGTTGAGTGTGGGTCTTCAGACTGCTGTATCCCTTCGCTGATGGTAGCAATGAGAAGAGGGCACATCTCAAATTGTGAGGGTCCTTGACGATGGATGCTGCCTTTTTGAGGCACTGTCTTCTGAAGATGTCCTTGATGGTGTGAGAAACTCTAGTCCATGGTTTCCAAGCGCTCACTGTGCAGGATTGACAACTCTTCCATTAAAGAGAGACAAAGCCTACTGAGTGGGGTGGTCTCTGTTTGTGCAGCTGCCCTTTTTACAGTATTGGTAGACCCTATTAAGTCAATGTTTTGTGATAGCATCCCATTCAGTTCTATGTGTAATTCGCTCAGAACTCCAGCTATGTGGTCGACTTTGATGTAACATTGAGACTTCATAAAGCACAGCACTGCTGAGGCCTCCCTTGGAGTATTGTGAGCAGTTGTGTACCCCTTATCTTAGAAAGGACATTCTGAAACTGGAGAGGGTTCAAAGGAGGTTCACAGAAATTATTCCAGGATTGAATAGCTTGACATATGAAGAGCTTTTGATGGCTCTGGGCCTGTATTCACTAGAATTTGGAATAATGAGGGGTGACCTCATTGAAACCTATTGAATGGTGAAAGGCTTTAATAGAGTGGATGTGGAGAAGATGTTTCCTGTGGTGGGAGAGTTAACACCAGAGGACACAGCCTTAGAATAGAGGGGCGTCCTTTTAGAATGGAGACGAGGAGGAATTTCTTTTACCGGAGAGTGGTGAATCTTTGGAATTCTTTGCCACAGGCAGCTGTGGAGGCCAAGTCTTTATGTATATTTAAGGCAGAGGTTGATAGAATCTTGATTGGTCAGGGCATGAAGGGATACGAGGAAAAGGCAGGAGATTGGGGCTGAGAGGAAAATTGGATCAGCCGGGATGAAATGGCGGAGCAGAATCGATGGGCTAAATGGTCTAATTCTGGGTAATAATGATCTTATGACCCGGATCTGGGCCGTACCCTCTAAATATCCAGACCTGCCTCTTGTTTTTTTTCTGCACTACCTTACTTTCCCTTTTCTATTTTCTATTTATGATTTATAATTTAAATTTTTATGATTTTTACTATTGATTTGTACTCCAGGGAGCGCAAAGCGCAGAATCAAATATCACTGTGATGATTGTACGCTCTAGTATCAATTGTTTGGTAACAATAAAGTAAAGTAATAATGTGGGCTTGCAGAGAAGACTTCTCCTTTATAAGGACTATTGAGGTGTCAGAGCAGGTGGGAGTTGTGATGCAGTGAGTGCATCGTCCATGCTCATAATGAAGCGACCTGCCCTGTGAGCAGAAGGTGCTGAGAAATCATTGTGCTCATGTCCCTCACAGCATGGAAGAAGGCCGTCCAAAGATGACAGTTCTGGTTGTCAGAAATCAATTGTCTCCACTCCAAGATCACTGCAGGAATTACTCAAGGTATCTCCTAGCTCCTGCCGTCGCAGCTGCTTCCTCAATGACCATCCTTTGGTTGTTAGATGTGGTTGAATGTTGTGCAACAATTGGTGACTGTCTCAACCCAGAACTTTTATTGGTCATCCAGAGCTCATCACAGAGGCCTGAAGGTTGTCTGTGAGTCTGGGCCAGGGACTGGAGATTGGAGGCCTGATGTCTGTGAGTTTTGGTGTGAGGAGATTTGGTATGTCACCAAAGACTCTCGCAAATTTCTACAGATGTACCATGGAGAGCATTCTGACTGGCCGCATCTCCGTCAGGTATGGAGGAGCCACCACACAGGATTGGCAAAAGCTGCAGAGCATTGTAAACTCAGCCAGCTCTATCATGGCAGCCTTCAATGGTCTCCCCACCATCAAAGACATCTTCAAAAGGTGATACCTCAAAAAAAGTGGCATTTGTCATTGTGGACCCTCACCATCGAGGGCATGCCCTCTGATTACTACCATCAGAGAGGAGGTACAGGAGCCCGAGGACACACACTGAACAATTTAGGAACAAAATCTTCCCCACACCATCAGATTTCTAAACGGACAATGAACTACCTCACTCCTTTTGCTCTTTTTTCCACTACGTATTGAATTATTTTTATATATGCAGTGGATTCTGGTTAATTGGGTCTTTGGTTAACCAGGGCAGGTGTTTATCTGGGACAAGTCTTAAAGGACAAAAACTAATCGAGAAAATTGCCAGGATTCCCTTCCTTTATTTGGGACACTTTGGGACAGGAGACTATTGCCAAACAGTTTCTAACTAGCATCAGTCGCATGTATAATGTGGCTGTTAGACACTACAACGTACTAAGAGCGGCCAGTTTTTAAACACCATCAGTTGCATGTGCTTATGTTCAAAAAGCAACGATTTTTGTCGCTGATAGTTGGTGAGAAATAAACAGTAAGACAATTCAGAATAGTTTTGCTCACTGTGGTTTCAAGCATTCAAGCTTGGAGATGGCAGAAATGGCTGGGAGTGAAAACGAAATTATGTCACTACTTCAACAAGTGGGAACTACGAAGAATTTGAAGATATCAACAATCATCTTGAATGATACAATGAGAATAAAGATTTGGAGGGTGCAGTCATCAAAAGCATTGCATGAAGGCAGTCCGTTATCTGCACTAGGTGTCTGTGCAGATTTTGTTCATTTACAGTCAATCAAAAGAACACGGCACTGTACACTGGATGAATTGCTCCATCGATAACTATTAAGAACTAAAACACAGTTTTATAGTACTGTAGTAGCATTGGTGATGTTCTAATTTGTTCTGTATTTCATCTAAACACATAATTTGTTACTCAGTTAAATGGTGGTTTGTTTTTTTAGATAGCTTTTTAACTATTTCCATGAAACTTCAGCTACGTGGGGCAGCTGCTTAACTGGGCCAAAATGTACTGGTCCCGATGTGTCCCAATTGACTGGGATCTACTGCATTTCTTATTGAAATGTATAGTGTACTTTATCTATTGCATTGTACTGCTGCTGCAAAACAACAAAGGTCACGACATATGCCAGTGATAATAAGCTTGATTCTGAGTCTGAGAGTCTAAGGTACCTGAAAGCACATACTACCAGACTCAAGGACAGCTTCTATCCCACTGTTATCAGACTCTTGACCAGACCTCTTAAATTGATAAGATGGACTTTAGTTATCATTGTTATGATATTGCACTTTATTGTTCACCTGCACTGCACTTTCTCTGTAACTGTTACACTTTATTCTGCATTCTGTTATTGTTTTACCTTGTACTATCTCAATGCACTGTGTAATAATTTGTTCTGTATGAATAGTTGCAAGACAAGCTCTTCACTGTATCTTGGTACACATGGCAATATTAAACCAACACCAATATATTGATGAACTAAGTCTTGGAACTCTCTACCCAACTGCACTGTAGGGGGACCTTTCCCAGAACTCTTATCTATGCCCCTTATTGTCTTATGCACCTCTATCAAGATTTAATCCAGATAAGTTGCTCTGGAGAAGTATCTTTAGCAGTTAATATCTTAACTTGGCTTGCTCACTCTCCTGCAAATGTTCATCCTTTTCTCTGCGGTGCCGAGGCTGTGAACTGAGCCGGCTGTTCTGCGTTCCTGCCCTGCTGATGTAAAAACTGGGGACCGAGGCTTGGCTTGGGCCTACTCTGGCTGTTCCAGGAGTGGGTCTGGGACTCAGTCTGGTTCAGGATGCTGTTGGCTGGCTTCTATTGTTTGCACGATGTGACTTTTGTCTCCCTCTTTCTCTGTGCAGTGGCTTTTGGTCTATTTTTAATTGGATTATTCGAGTTTCTTGCTTTGTGGCCACCTATAAGCAGACAAATGTCAAGGTGTATGATTTATGCGTTCTTTGATAATAAATGTCCTTTGCTTTGAACCGATTGCTTTTCACAGGGTTACTGGGGAAGAAAACATCATGTCGCACCAAGTCATAGAGCCACCTAGCTCTGGCCAGAAAGCAGGTGCCTCCTCTGCTGGGGATGTCTACACAGATACACTTGGTTTTGCTGCCATGGATTCCAATGTTCCAGGACTCTCGAAAGTTATCCTTCAGAAGTTAAATATGCAAGACTACAAAGATTACAGGTAACTGCCATCTCTTGCATAGACCTTAAAATTTGCGGATTTTTTTTAAGGGAGGGGGTCTTATTGATAGGTTCACCCTCCCTTATCCTGCTTGATATTTGTTTTTGCTTATTTAGGGGATGTGGACATTGCCAACGAGGTTCAGCATTTATGTTCCATCCCTAATTGCCCTTTGACCCATTATGTTGTGTCAGAGGGCAGTTAGGGGTCAGCCGCATTGCTCTCGCCCTAAGCCATATGTACAACAGAACTAGTTAAAGTGGCAGGCTTGATATCCTGAAGAATATTAGTGGGCCAGTTGTGTCCATGTAGTGATTTGGTGCTTGGGTTGGTGTGGGGATGTTACCCTGCTAAAAGTCTCCAGAACTAGATTAGATTATGAGAACACTCAGTCCTCTTTTATTGTCATTTAGAAATGCATACATGCATTAAGAAATGATACAATGTTTCTCCAGAGTGATATCACAGAAAACAGGACAAACCAAAGACTAACACTGGTACAACCACATAATTATAACATATAGTTACAGCAGTGCAAAGCAATACCATAATTTGATGAAGAACAAACCATGGACATGGTAAAAAAAAGTCTCAAAGTCCCCGAGTCGATCGACTCCCGAGTCCCCGATAGCAGGCTGCAAAAGGGAGAAACTCCCTGCCATAAACCTCCAGGCACCGTCAACTTACCGATGCATTGGAAGCACCCGACCACAGCCGACACTGAGTTTGTCCGTCCGAAAACTTCGAGCCTCAGACCAGCCCCTCCGATACAGCCTCCCGAGCGGCATCCTCTGCCGAGCGCCTTCAACCTCGCTTCGACTGTTGAAACAAGCAAAGCCAAGGATTTCGGGGCCTTTTGCTCTGGAAATTCCGGTTACCACACAGTAGCAGCGGCAGCGAAGCGGGCATTTCAGAAGTTTAACTAGGTTAAAGAGATTAGTCGTATTTGTCACATTTACTTTGAAACAGACAGAGAAATGCATCGTTTGCATCAAATCGAATTGGCAAGTTTCACCATGCTTCTGGCACCAACATAGAATACCCATAACTCACTAACCCTAACTCTACGTCCTCTGAATGTGGGAGGAAATCAGAGCACCCAGAGGACACCCATGTGCAATAGGAAGAATGTACATCCGTACAAACCATGGTGGGAAGTGAACCACGATCTTTCAGCTGGCACTGCGAACGTATTACGCTAACTGCTGCACTATCATACCGCCCCAGGAGACATACTCAGAGCAATTTCTCCTCATCCCTCCTTTTCAGGCAAGTTTGGAGTTAATGAATTTCCATCCCAGATACTCCAAGTATATTCTAGGTAGCTGATTGGTCTACAGAGGAGTCAAGGTCAAAGGGCTGAGCCAATGATTGGACCAATCATGATCAATGGAGCAAGCTCGAGGAGCTAAATGGCTGACTCGGACTCCAGTTTATTTTTGCTCTGGGTCAGGGAGGAGTTTCTGCTGTCTCATTGTTTGCTGCTTCATTGGTGCAGAGCTGCTTTGGAGGGAAGAAAATCTGCCTCGGATTTCGGTATCCGTACTTACCAGGAGATGTTTCAGAAGATGGAGGATACCTTCAAGTTCTGTGCAGAGTGCAAGAAGCTTCCGGAAGCCCTGCTGGACCAAAAAGGTCTCCGACGCTGCAAAAGGTAAGGGGTGATGGCCTCAGGAAAAGTGACAGCCAATGAGCAACTCAGCTGGTTGGTGAGGCGTGGATTCTCTCTCAAGCTTCACTCTCATTGGTCAAGTCTTGGCTTCATTCAGGGTGAACACAGGGTCAACGGTTTGGGAGTGAATCAGTCTCCTTGAACGTTGGGTGGTGAATAAACTCGTTGTAATCTGGATAAGTGAAGTATCAAGCAAGGATAAGATCATAAGACATAGGAGCAGAATTATGCCATTTGGCCCCTCCGTTCAATCAGGGCTGATCCTTTTTTCCCCTCCTCAGCCCCATTCCCCAGTCTTCTCCCCATAACCTTTGATGCTGTGGCCAATCAAGAACCTATCAATCTCTGACTTAAATACACCCAATGACCAGGCCTCCACAGCTGCCTGTGCTAACAAATTCCACAATTTCACAACCCTCTGGCTAAAGAAATTCCTTCACATCTCAGTTTTAAATGGACACCCGTCTATCTCGAGGCTGTGGCCTTCTTGTCCTAAACTCCCACACCATGGGAAATATGCTTTCCACATCTACTCTGTCTAGCCCTTTCAACATTCAAAAGATTTCAATGAGATCCCCCCTCAGCCTTCTAAATTCCATCGAGTACTGACCCAGAGCCATCAAACGGTCCTCGTAAGATAACCCATTCATTCTCAGAATCATACTTGTGAACCTCCTCTGAACCCTCTCCAACGCCAGCACATCTTAGATGAGGAGCCCAAACCTGTTCACAATACTCAAGGTGAGGCCTCACCAGTGCCTTATAAAGCCTCAGCATCACATCCCTGCTCTTGTATTCTAGACCTCTTCAAATGAATGCTAACATTACATTTGCCTTCCTCATCACTGTCTCTACCTACAAGTTAACCTTTAGGTTGTTCTGCACAATGACTCCCAATTCCTTTGCATCTCAGATTTTTGGGTTTTTCTCCCCATTTAGAAAATAGTCTGCACATTTATTTCTACTACCAAGGTGCATGACCATGCATTTTCCAACATTGTCTTTTATTAGCCACTTTCTTGCCCATTTTCCTAATCTGTTTAAGTTTTTCTGCAGCCCACGTGTTGCCTCAATGCTACCTGCCCCTCCACCAATAAACAATGGTCAGTGCAGACATGGTTGACCTGAGCGTCTGCTCCTGAGGTGTATCGTTCTGTGCTCTAAGGATATTCCCCTCCTCCTCTGCTGAAGGAAGATACTTTGAAGAAGCTCAAGGAAACGTTATGACCATTAAATTCCAAACAGGTCAGGTGGCACAGGAACGTAATGCTCAACAGTGCCATTGGTAGCAAGATTGAGGTTCAGTTGCTGCCCCTGACTGTTTGTTCTGCAAGAGTTTCATCCCAGGGAGGAAAAAACAACAACAAACTAGCTGAGTCAACGTCACAGATGGACAATTGATACAGATGGAGATGAAGATAGCGGGAGCTGTAGAATTCTGTGTTGAGTCCAGATAATGTACCCAGGTGAGGTGCTCAGGCTTCAGCTGGGCCTCATTGTAACAGAAACGATGGAGACTGAGAGGTTTATAAAATCATGAGGGCAGTAACTAATGTAGATGGTCTTTTCTGAAAGGATCGTTGGTTCATTATGTATCATGTCATTTGACATAGGTGATCGTGGTCTTTCCATGACCATGATTGTTCTTGGCAAATTTTTCTACAGAAGTGCCTTCTTCTACAAAAGTGCCTTCTTTACAAGATGAGTGACCCCAGCCACTATCAATACTCTTCAGAGATTGTCTGCCTGGTGTCAGTGGTCGCACAGATCCAGGACCTGTGATGTGCACCAGCTGCTCATATGACCATCCACCACCCACTCCCGTTGCTCCATGTGACCCTGATTGGGGTGGCGGGGGTGCTAAGCGGGTGTTACACCTTGCACAAGGGTGACCTGCAGCCTAGCGGAGGGAAGGTGTGCTGGACTCCTCCCTTGCTAGAGACGTATCTCCACCCTGCCACCCATTTTCCAGAGGTAAGTGACTCTAAACCAGGAAGGCATAGGTTTAAGCTAAGGGGGAAAAGATTTAAGGGAGACCTGGAGGGACAATTTTCACACAGGGGGTATGTGAATGAGCCACCAGAGGTAGTGTTGGTGGAAGGAACAATTGCGCTGTTTGAGAGACATTTGGACTGGTTCGTGAATAGAAGAGGGAAGGCAACTTAGTCAGTATGGATGAGTTGGACCATTGAGACTGTGTCCATGGAGGAATGCAATCACTCGCCTCGAGTATGATGTTTTCTGAAGGGATTGTCTGTTGGTGGGTCCTCAGGCGGCTGCAGATGCTGATCCAGAATCTACATATTCTGGTGCAGTGTGGACACCAATGAGTGGTGGCTGTGGTTAGTGGTTGGGTCTTTTGGTTTTTCATTCTCTCCTTTCACAGCTGCCATTTCTACTCCGCAGCACAGCTTCCTCTTGAACCAATTTCCTCCTGGTGCATCTATTGCATGCAATGTTTTTCCACTTTGTAGTTGTAATGTTGAACCCCCATGTTGTGCCACTCTGTGAATCAATGACTCGAGGAGGCTCCAGGTCAACGTTTCAGTACAGTGACTTGCCCACAATGTCTAAGTTGGATAAACTCAAGAGAATCTGCAGATGCTGGAAATCCAAAGCTACACACACACACACACACACACACACACACACACACACACACACACATAAAATGCTGGAGGAACTCAGCAGGTCAGGCAGCATCCATGGAGAGGAATAAACAGTCAACATTTAGGGCCAAGACCCTTATTCAGGATGATTTTCAGGCATTGGTGCCCAAAATTGGCCTTTGTAACACTGGCTTTATTCTGCTAAAGTCAGCCCAAAAGGGTCCAATTTGCATCATAAACTTTTTCCTAGTATTTATCGGCCTGTAACATACTGAATAAAAGATTTTTATTCCTCTAGACAACTGGCTTCCTGCCAAGGTATGTATAGCTAATTGGGAACCAGAGTCCAGCAGCTTTACATGAAAGCTAGTTGGAACAAAACTGAGTGTGTGGGTAGATCGAATAACTATTCTTCCAATAATCTAAAATGTCTATGATATTAGAGTACATTGACTTCTACATTTCAATCCATATTTGGATGATGCATCCTAGTGTCATGTGATTCTACATTTGTGGGGAGGCAGGGTGGGGTGGGTAGAAATTGGAGAGGCTCCAGGAGAAGTTCATGAGATTGATCCTGGGAATGAAAGCTTCAACGTATGAAGATTTGAGGTCTCTGGGCTTGTACTCACTGGAGTTTTACAAGAATGAGGGGAGATCTCTTCTGACCCAGATTCTGAATGGGGAGAGAATCTTTCCTGTAGTGGGAGATCTAGGATGAGGGGACGTAGCCTCAGACTAGAAGGATGTCCCTTTCGGATGGATATGAGGAGGAATTTCTGAAGCTAGAGAGTGATGAATCTCTGGAATTCGTTGCCATTGATGCTGTGGAGGCCAAGTCATTGGGTGTACTGTATTTAAAGCAGAGGTTGATAAGTCCTTGATTTGTAAGACCATCAAAGATTACAGGGAAAAGGCAGAAGAATAGGGTTGAGAGGAATAATAAATCAACCATGATGGAATGGCAGAGCAGACTTGATGGGCTGAATGGCATAATTCTGCCATTCTTTGGTCTTATGGTCTGACCATTCTTCCACTGATTTAAAATGTCTATGATATTTTAGTACATTGACTATTTTACTTCAAACCATATTTGTGTATGATGGCGTGATTTTTAATATTACTGCATGAAGTGTCATCCTGTATAATGTTCTGAAAGCTCCATTTTAACTGGTTGTTTTTTAATTCAATTTCAATGAAAAATTTTGACTGAGACTGGACGACCATTTGGAATTTCAGATGCCAAAATGTTTACTACTGCGGGAAGGAGTGCCAGCGAGTTAGCTGGCCACTGCACAAGAAGTTCTGCAAGAAACTAAAATGGGCAGCGATAGACCGGCTGCTGGAGTGGCTGGTTTTCACAGGTACCGAGTGCTCAGTTCAGCATTGCGAGTATTTTAAACACTAGGTTCAAATTCGGATTTATTTATCACATGTACATCAAAACATACAGTGAAATGCTTTGTTAACAACGAACACGCGTCGGGGCAGGCCGCAAGAGTTGCCACACATTCATGCATGCCCCCCCATGTTCGGAGGAGCAACGCAGAACAGAATGCAACAAAACAGCACGCACCCCATTCACATGTTGTCAGTCTCCTCTTAAAGTCAGCAACCTAAAGCTCCTTCCTCCTCTGATCGCCAAGAACAGCAATTCACTAACCTTGCTTAAGAGGCATTTAGACGGGCATTGAAGAAGGGATGGGTGGAGATACGTCTCTACCAAAGGAGGTATAAGGCGCTCCTTTCTTTCACTAACCTGCAGGTCACCCTTGGGCAAGGTGTAGCACCTGCTTAGCCCCCTGATCAGGGTCACATGAAACCATGGGAGCAGGTGCTGGATGGTCGTGTGAGCAGCTGGTGCACATCACAAGTTTTGGTTATGCGACCACTGACGCCAGGCGGACAGTCTCTGAAGAGTATTGATAATGGCTGGGGTCACCCACCTTGTAAAGGCACTGCCCAGAAGAAGGCAATGGCAAACAAACCACTTCTGTAGAAAAAATTGCCAAAAACAATCATGGACCTGGACAGAGAAGAGAGTAAGAGCAACAACGTGAAGGGGGTCTCCCCCACAGGCAGATTAAAGATAGGGAGAAGACGATGATCGTCCAGGTCCTATGACAGGGCACATAATGATGATGACTGAGGAAGATGTGTGGCATATGCTTTCCTTCATCAGTCAGATTACAAGAGTTGGGATGTCATATTACAGCTGTACAGGACATTGGAGAGACAGCACTGCGTGTATTTCCGATTGCCTGGGCATAGGAAGGATGCCTAAAGTTGAGAAAAGGGGCAGAAAAGACTCATGAGGATGTTAATGGGACTGGAAGGCTTGAGTTTTAAGGAGAGAACGAATTTGATGGGACATAGGATATTATACAGATTTATAAAATCACAGAGGGTAAAGACAAGGGGAATGGGTACTGTCATTCTTCAGGGGTAGGGGAGTCAAAAGCAAGACATGTAGATTTAAGATGAGAGGGGATATATTTAAAAGGTCATGTGATGGACATCCTTTTTACACAGAGGTTGGTGAGTGAGCTCCCAGAGAGGTGTTCGAGGCAGGTTTAAGTACAACATTTAAAACACATGGAGACTTGGTACACAGATAGGAAGAGTTTAGAGGGAGATGACACAAACTCAGGGAAATGGGTTTACCTTACACAAATAAAATGCTGGAGGAGCTCAGCAGGTCAGGCACCATCTATGGAAATGAATAAACAGTCAACATTTCGGCCGAGACCCTTCTTCAGGACTGAAAAGGAAGGGGGAAGACGCCAGAATAAAAAGGTGCAGGAAGGGGAAGGAGGATTAGCTAGAAGGTGATGGGATGAACTCAGGTGGGTGGGAAAGGTAAAGGGCTGGAGAGGAAGGAATCTGATAGCAGAGAAGAGTGGACCAAGGGAGAAAGGGAAGAAGGAGTGGCTCCAGGGGGAGGTGTTACGTCAACGGCAACAATGAATATCAATAGAGACAGGTTATATAAAAACAACCATTTATTAAACACAGATAAACGATATAAAAAAAACAAACAAAAACCTTACCTGGAAGTTACCCGTTATGGAGCTGTTCAACAAATCATCACTGCACTGGTTCTTAAAGCGTTAAATGCGAACAGTTCTTAAAGCGATAAAGTCAGATATAGTTCCTAAAATGGTAAATTCGAAAGTCCAACAGATTTATACGTTCAATTGGGAGAGACTTCTCTGGAGAAGGATTTCTTCATAGACGCGACTTTCCTGCTGGTTCTGTCCAAAGGATTCACGATGCAGTAAGTAAACAGTTTAAAACAACTGACCTTAAATTCTTTTAGAGAGAGAGAGAGAGAGCAAACCTTTGCATGAACTGTTTGCTCTCTTGGCAAGAGTTATCTCTGATGCAGGTCACTACTCCTTCAACGAAGACTCAATAAGGTCGATCCTTTGTTAAACTGCCGAACGATGCCGACTCCTCTCGATCCTTCGATCCTGCACTTCGATAAAGTCTTCAATCTCCCTGCTACTGCTGCTGGAATAAGGTACATCAGCACATCTAGCAAAAATTTCCAGTCCAACAATATTGTATCTTGCAACAGAACGCACAACCGTTTCAAAAATGAAACTGCGTCACAAAAACAAGTACGCGACAGAAACGGAGACACAGCACGTTCTACCTGGAAATCTACAAACTAAAAAACTAACTGCGTCATCTGGGTCTTCCCTTTATGTACCTGTGGTGCACATGTCATCACGTGGCCTGACATCGGCGGGAAAATTACATCAGGTGACCTCCAAAAGACCATTACATCATTCTCACAGAAAAAAATCACAGATCTCCTTAAGGCATGTAACAGAGTTGATAGAAAGGTGAGAAGAAGTGGTAAGAGGCCAGAGCTGGGAATAGAAGAACATAAGTAACATAAGAACATAAGAAATAGGAGCAGGAGTAGGCCATTTGGCCCATCGAGCCTGCCCTGCCATTCAATAAGATCATGGCTGATCTGTCCATAAACTCAGCTCCATCTGCCTGGCTTTTCCCCATAACCCTTAATTCCCTTACTATGTAAAAACCTATCTAACTGTTTCTTAAATATATTTAGTGAAGAAGCATCAACTGCTTCCCTGGGCAGAGAATTCCATACATTCACCACTCTCTGGGAAAAACAGTTTCTCCTCATCTCCGTCCTAAATCTTCTCCCCTGAACCTTAAGCCAATGTCCCCTAGTTCTTGTCTCACCTACCAATGGAAACAACTTCCCTACTTCTATCTTATCTATCCCTTTCAAAATTTTGTATGTTTCTATAAGATCCCCTCTCATTCTTCTGAATTCCAGAGAGTATAGTCCCAGGTGACTCAATTTCTCAGAGGGGAGGGGAAATCAGCTCAATCTCTCAGGGGGGGAGGGGAAAAAATTTACCACAAGGAGAAATTGATGTTCATGCCATCAGGTTGGAGGCTGCCCAGATGGAATATGAGGTGTTGCTCCTCCACCCTGAGAGTGGCCTCATTGTGGCAGAAGAGGAGGCCATGGACTGACATGTGAGAACGGGAATGGGAATGGGAATAGGAATGGCTACCGGGAAATGCTGCTTTTGGCAGATGGAGTGGAGGTACTCGATGAAGTGGTGCCCCAGTTTATGCCATGTCTCATCAACGTAGAGAAGGCTGCATTGGGATTACCAGACACAATAGATAATCCCAACATATTCACAGGTGAAGCGTTGCCTAGCCTGGAAGGACTGTTTGGGCCCTGAATGAAGGTGAGGGAGGAGATGAATGGGCAGGTGTAGAATTTCTGTCATTTGCAGGGATATGTGCCGGGACAGAGATTAGTGGAGAGACAAAGAAATCACAGAGGGAGCGATCTCTGCAGAAAGCTAAGAGTGTGAGGGGAAAGGTAAATATGTGTTTGGTGGTAGAATGCCATTGAAAATGACGGAAGTTGTGGAGGCTCATGGGCTGATAGGTGAGGACAAGAATTTTATCTCTGTTAAGGCAGTGGGAAGATAGGGTGAGTGCAGATGTCTGGGAAATGGAGGAGATGCAGGTGAGGGCAGCATCAATGGCGGAGGAAGGACAACTCTGTTGTTTGAAGAAGGAGGACATCTCTGGTGCCCTGGAAAGAAAGCCTCACCCTGGGAACAGATGTGGTGGAGGTGAAGAGACTGAGAAAAGGGAATAGCATTTTTACAGGAGACAGGGTAGGAAGAGGTATAGTCAAGATAACTCTGGGAATTGGTAAGTTTATAAAAGATGTCAATAGACAGTTTGCCTGTAGAGATGGAGACAGTGATCAAGAAAGGAGAGAGGAATGTTAGAAATGGACCAAGTGAATTTAAGAGCAGAATGGAAGTTGGAGCAAAGTTGATGAAATTGACGAATTCAGCATGGGTGCATGAAGACACACCAGTGTAGTTGTCAATGTAGCCCAGGAAGAGTTAGGGAGCATTACCAGAGAATGCTTGGAATGTGGGCTGTTCTACTTATCCAACAGAAAGGTAGATATAGCTGGTGCCCACGGATACGTCTTGAGTTTGGAAAAAGCGGGAGGAGCTGAAGGAGAAAACGTTGAGGGTGAGGACCAGTCCAGCCAGACAGAGGAGGGTGGTGGTGGAGGGGAACTGGTTGGTCTCTTGTTGTGAATGAAAGGGAGAGCTTTGAGGCCTTCTTGATGGGGGATAGGAGTGTTTAAAGACTGGACATTCATGGTGAAAATGAGACGGTCAGCGCCAGGAAACTGAAAGTTGTTATGGAGATGGAGAGCACGTGAAGTGTCGTGGATGTAAGGTCTAGCTCAGATAGCATGGATTAGTTGGGTCGAAGGAACCTTTTCCATGCTGTATAATTCTATGACACATCACAGAAACCAGCCTCCCTTTTCTGTCTATACTTCTCGTGCCTCAATAAAGCAGTCTCAATAATCAAAGACCACATCCATCCCAAACGTTCTCTCTTCTTCCCCTTCCTATCAGGCAGAAGATACCAAAGTCTAAAAGCACCAGTCTGAAGTACAGCTTCTATCTCACTGTTTTCATACTCGTGAATGGACCTCTCCTTGATCAGATAGACTCTTGGCCTCAAGATGTACCTAGTTAAGATCTTGCACTTTATCGTTTACCTGCACTGTACTTTTTCAGTAGCTTTTACACTTTGTTCTGCAGGGTTATTGTTTTACCTTGACCTGGCCCCATGCACAGGGTGACGATTAGATCTGTATAAGCAGTATGCAAGGCAAGCTTTTCACTGTATCTTGGTACAGGTGGTAATCATAAACCAAAATCAAATAAACCTCGACTGGGTGGGTTACAAAGAAGTCACTTTCTCAGTCTATTGGAAACAGATGGGAGGAACTGGGAGAGGAAGGTATTTGCCATTTGGAATGGTGAGTGGCATCAGTAATAATCTTCTTCTTAAGCCCATCACACCTACTGGGGCATAGGCCACTGACCACACCTCACCAGGTCCTCTGTCCAGGGCCAGTAGAAGGTTTTACAGCCCCGTGGTTTCTGGCTTCACTGCACAACTTCATATGTCTTCAAGTGAAGGTCCGTCTCTCCCAGGAATGAGGTCCTTGGAGCTCGGGGTTTTACAGGATGGGGTACTAGCTCCATGCCCAACCCTTCTCCTTTTGCAGCTGGGCCTGGGACCATCCATGGTTAAATTATTAGTAACCTTGGGAGAGCTTATTCAAATCAGAGCTCTGCACTCTGTGCTTTTGTTGTAGCTCCAAGACTCACTTGTCCATAGGTCTTCGACTTCAGGTTCAAGTTTATCGTCATTCAACCATACACATGTATACAGCTAAACAAAACAATGTTCCTCTGGAGCCAAGGTGCAAAGAACAGTACATACAGTCACACACAGCTCACAGAGTTATGATCCAGCACATATAGTCTCAAAATAATATCAGCTCGAGTGTTCTTGATTCTTATATTCTGGTACTCTCACAACATTTCAAAAGCAACAGGACAAGCACTTGAGTTGTCAAGGCATTAGAACACTAGGGGTCAAATGCAGGTAGCTAGGGCCAGCATGGAGATGATGGGCCAAAGGGCCCATTTCTGTCCTGTGTGATTCTATGACTTTATTGAAGTTTGCTCTTTTGCTTCCTAGGTGATATCCCTTTCCCCAGCAAAGACTGGACGAGAGCGGTTAGTGAGGTGAAAGGCTGGAATGATTGGTTCTTGATGCAGGAGGACCTCGATGCCAAGCTGGGTTCGGTTTTGCACTGTAAGCACATGGATATATTGTGGGCAAATGCAGGGAAACCAAGGCCCGACGACGAGGAGCTCTTGGAATCCATCAGACGGGTGACCACTGACTTTCAGACCAGGCCGGTGACGATCGGATTTGCTCTGCACAGCTTCGGCATTGACCCATTAGAGAAACCCCTCACCATTCATGTCGTCGGGGCCTCTCATACCGAGACCCTCCACGCCAGGCTGAAAGACTACGATGAGCTTGCTCATATGTTCCCGGGCAATGAGGGCATTGAGGTGGTCATGATTGGGCCTGAGGTGGTGGCTGGTCCTGCCATAAGGCCGCCCTTACAGACCTATGCTGGCAGGAGACGAGTATACATGAGTGGGTGGAAAGGCCTGTACCACGAGTACTGGGAGACCATGGTGGAGTCGGAACGAGCTGCCCGGCCCAACTTGGTGATAGGGTTTCATCCAGGTAAGCTGAACCTCCTTAAAACTTAACTGAAGCAACGTCGCCATTCTCAGAAGATCTATTGCTCAAGCAACACACACAAAATGCTGGTGGAACGCAGCAGGCCAGGCAGCATCTATAGGAAGAGGTACAGTTGACGTTTCGGGTCGTCAGGATCGCTTCCTATAGATGCTGCCTGGCCTGCTGCGTTCCACCAGCATTTTGTGTGTGTTGCTTGAATTTCCAGCATCTGCAGACTTCCTTGTGTTTGATCTTTTGCTCATTTGTGCAGCATCCGTTTATGTCCGTCAAAGCAGAATCCTGCAGTTGCAGGAACTCAGAAATAAAAACAGAGCACTCGGATGGGCCTAACGTGGCACAGGCTTGGAGTGGGGAGGTTCAAAAAGCTGTAAAATTCATTGGTGTCTATGCCGTTACATGGAATTCTGAATTGGAGTGGGGATTGTTCCTGTTCCCACTTGTAGGTGGATGCAGTCAGCTGAAGTCATGGATAGGGACGTACAGCACGACAGTGGGCCCTTCAGCCCATTGAGTCTGGGCAGACTATCGAACATCTACTTGCACCAATCCCATTTTGCTCTCTCCACATTCCCATCAGCTTCCTCCCAAGATTCAGCCACCCACCTACCGTACACACTAGGGACAATATACAGCGGCTAACTACCGTACCAAACTGCACATCTTTGAGATAGGAGATAGAACAGTACTCACAGTACAGGCCCTTCGCCGCATGGAGTTGTGCCGATTTCTTTTGGAGTAGTGGATCGACACTCCAAGATCAATCTAACCCTTCCCTCCCACATACGTAATATCCACATCAGGACCACCAGACTCAAAAACGGTGACTTTCCTCAAGCAGTAAGGCTGATCAGCACCACCACACACTAACCCTTCCCTCCACACCTCCAACCACCACAAATTTGTCATTTCTTGTCAGTCTCCTTACGTACAGACACTCCTAGCATCACTTTATGGACGTACGATTAATCTATGTATATAAACTATCTTATGCGTTTATGTTTATTGAGTTTTTATTGTGTTCTTTATCTTATTGTGTTTTTTTGTGCTGCATTAGATTTGGGGTAGTAATTAGTTTGTTCTCCTTTACACTTGTGAACCGGAAATTACAAATAAATAAATAATTCACGATTGTTAATTTCATCCATGTGTCTTCCTAAGACCCTCTAATGTATCTGTCTCTACCACCTCACCTAGCAGTACATTCCCCACAACCACCACTGTGTAAGAAATCTACCTCTGACATCCCCTCTCCCCCTATCTTTCCTCCAATCACCGTAAAAGTTTTCTCATTATTAGACTTGGGGGGGGGGGGGAAGGTGCTGCCTGTCCACTCTATCATAACATAGAAGCATAGAAGTCTACAGCACATTACAGGCCCATCGGCCCACAATATTGTGTTGACTATGTCACCTCACTACAGGAAGGATGTGGATACTATTGAGAGAGTGCAGAGGAGATTTACAAGGATGTTACCTGGATTGGAGAGCATGCCTTATGAGAATAGGTTGAGAGTGAACCTGGCCTTTTCTCCTTGGAGCAACAGAGGATAAGGGGTGACCTGACGGAGATGTATAAGATGATGAGAGACATTGATTGTGTGGATAACCAGAGGCTTTTTCCCAGGGCTGAAATGGCTAATGTGAGGGGGCATAGTTTCAAAGTGCTTGGAAGTAGGTACAAGGGGGATGTCAGAGGTAAGTTTTTCACACAGAGGGTGGTGGGTGCGTGGAGTGCTCTGCCAGTGAAGGTGGTAGAAGCAGATACGATAGGGTCTTTTAGGTGACTCTTAGATAGATACATGGATCTTAGAAGCAGAATGTCCTATGGACATGGACCCCAAGATCTCGCTGATCCAGCACACTGCCAAGGGTCTTACCATTAATATTATATTCTGTCTTCAAATTTGACTTACCGAAATGAACCACTTCACACTTATCTGGGTTGAACTCCATCTGCCACTTCTCAGCCCAGTTCTGCATCCTATCAATGTTCCGCTGTAACTTCTGACAACCCTTCAGACTATCCACAACACCCCCAACTTATCAATGCCTCTTATCACCTTCTACACCTCTATCAAGTCTCCCCTCATCCTCTGTCACACCAAAGAGAAAAGTCTCAGCTTTTTCAACTTTGAGGTGAGAGGACACCAGGGAACAGAGGAAAACCAAGCAGATGCAGGGAGAACATGCAAAATCCACATGGACAGCACCACCAGAGATCAGGATTGAACCAGGACATCACCCAGAACATGCCCTCTTCCCATTGCTATCATCAGGGAGGAGGTACTGGAGCCTGAAGACAGCTGCCTGTGTTACACTGAGAGTAGAGATTGGAGGAGGGTGCAGACACCTCAAGGCATCTGTCCCAATTCTGAAAATAATTTCGATCTCAAGGGGGACACAATCTAGTTCAAAGGCAACAGCTGTGGAGTGTTAGGGATTGAGGCTATGCTGTCTTGCAATGTAGACATTTACAGTATTTTTCATATCTACATGTTTGCCTATCAAAAGTGACAGGACTTGCCTCATAATCATTCAGTAGAACCACGCACTGAGCGAACAGATATGTGATAAAATCATATAAGTTTGAGATTCACATGGTGTTTGGCAAGTTCATCAGCGCTGGAAATGGAGTGGTCAATATCATTTAAGAAGCACTCTGTAAACTTGTCGTGTGATTGTCCTGAAGCATTGATTCCATTTATCTCTCCACACATGCTGCTCACTGATTGTCCCAGCTGGGCATTAGCAATGGATGCAATCACCATGGCCAAAAACCAGAGTGAATGTGGCCTAAGTCAGACCACAGCATCCTCACCTTCTGGCATTGCCTCAGCTGGAGTGTCGTATGCATCTCAGGACATCTGAAGGTACCTTACAGCCAGTTTTAGATATAGGTGTAGTGGTAATGTCAGTGACACTGACACTCCATCTGGTATGGGAGCAGCCAAGCATCGGGCCAGAAGTCCCTACAAAGGACTGTGAGAAGATCATAGGGGTCTCCCTACCATCCATCGGGGGCATTTGATCAGGACCCTTAGTTTTATTAAGGATCCCACCCATCCATCCAGCATCCTCTTTAACTTTTTACCATCAGGCAGGAGACTACAATGTATATGAACAAGAATGGTCAGGATGAGAAGCAGTTTCTTCCCTCAGGCCATAAGGCTTCTGAACTCCCGGCCGCATCGTATTCATACTGTCACTGGTTAATGTGCTACGTACCGTACAATATTTAATTCATGCACTTTTGTTTGTTATTTGTGTGTAATTCATCTGCAGATTTTATTAAATTATCATGTGTTATGTGTTCTACTGTACTTTGTACCCTGGTTCAGAGAAACGTGTTCTCATTTCTAAATACATTACATGGTTATATACATGCATGTAGTTAAATGACAATAAACTTGACTTGATTTGACTGGTTGGTTAATAGAAAGCCTCCACAAGCAGCAATTAGAGAAACTTTACAACATATGAAGCTGCTCAGCTCATCTGTGCTGATAGAATCAAATCCCACCTTCTAGTGACGGGTCATTCCAAAATCACACCTCTCTCTTGAGTGAAGAAGTTCCCCTTCAGGTTTCCTTGAAATATCTCATCTTTCACTCCAGGACCCATGACCTAATCTCACCCAACCTGAGGGGAAAATGTCTGTATGCATTTACCCTATCTATACCCCTCATAATCTTGTACACCTCTATAAGATCTCTCCTCATTCTCCTGTCCTATGCTCCAGGGAATAAACCTATTTCACCTACACCTATAATTTAAGTCCCCAAGGATAATCCTGGTTAACTCCTTTTTTGATCCACCACTCAAATTTATGTTTAGAACTGTTCTTTTCACAAGTTTTTCAGGAAAGGAGGTAAGGGTAACTAACCCTGGGAATTATAGACCGCGAGTTTTACTTCAGTGGTGGGTAAGTTATTGGAAGAGATTCTTGGAGACAGGATTTATGAGCACAGTCAGATTAAAGATAACCAGCATGGCTTTGTAAGGGGTGGGTCATACCTCAAGAGCCTGATTGAATTCTTTGAGAATGTGACAAAGCACATTGATAAGGATAGAGCAGTGGATGTGGTGTATATGGATAGTAGTAAGGTGTCTGATAAGGCATCCCATGGTAGACTCATTCAGAAAGTCAAGAGGCATGGGACCCAGGGAAACTTGGTTGTGTCGGAATCAGAATTGGCTTGCCCACAGAAGATGGTTATAAATGGAATGTATTCTGCCTGGAGGTTGCTGACTAGTGGTGTTCTGCAGGGATCTGCTCTGGAACCTCTCGTACTTGTGATTTTTATAAATGACTTGGATGAGGATATGGAAGGGTGGGTTAGTAAGTTTGGAGTAGGGTTGCTGGTGCTGGTGTTGGTATTGTGGATAGTGTAGAAGGCTGTTGTAGATTCCAATGGGACATCGACAGATTGCTGATCTGGGCTTAGAAGTGGCAGATGGAATTCGACCCGGAAAAGCAAGAAGTGATTCACTTTGGAAGGTAGAATTTGAAAGCGGAGTACAGGGTTAATGGCAGGATTCTTAGCAGTGTGGAGGAACAGGGGGATCATGGGGGTCCACATCCATAGATCCCTTAAAGTTACCACGCAAGTTGACAGGGTTTTTAAGAAGGAACATGGTTTTATAGGCCTTTATTAGTTGGGGGTTTGAATTCAAGAGTGGTGAGGAATGTTACATCTCTATAAAACCCTGATTAGACCACTCTTGGAATATTGTGTACAGTTCTGGTTGCCTCACTATAGAAAGGATTTGGAAGCTTTAGGGAGGGTGCAGAGGAGATTTACCAGGATACTGTCTGAATTAGAGAGTATGTCTTATGAAGATACGTTGAGCAACCCAGGGCTTTTCTCTTTGAAGTGAAAGAGCATGAGAGGTGACCCGATAGAGGTATATAAAATGGAAAGAAGTATTGATTCAGTGGGCAGCCAGAGGCTTTTCCCAGAGGGGAAATGGTTAATATGAGAGGGCATAATTTGAAGGTGATTGGAGGAAGGTATGGGGGGGGGGGATGTTTTTTACACAGAGAATGGTGGATCCATGGAATGCCTAGCCAAGGGCCTGTGATAGAGGTCGATATATTAGGGACATTTAACAATCTCTTAGATAGCACATGAATGATAGAAAAATGGAGAGTTATGTAGGAAGGAAGATGTACATTGATCTCAGAGTTGGTTAAAAGGTTGGCACAACATTATGGGCCGAAGAGCCTGTATTGTTCTGTGATGTTCTATGCCCTGTGCTCTTATTTAAGTGAACTTACTCTTGTGCCCCTGATTTGTGAATGGCTGCGACAGATGGAGACATTTATCGTTTTACATGCAATGGTATTCATATCCATGAGCCATGTGGAGCGATTAAGGCCACCGAGATGACAGGTTAATAAATTACTGAAGCCCTCAATTGTGCAGTACATTCCCAGGGCTTTACAAACTCACACGGACTGATTGATTTATATTAATAACAAAGCATTTTCAAAAAGACTGGCATAATTCCAGCCCACTCTGCCCAGATGGTGATTGCTCCATTGTTAACAGTGTCAAATGGCAGAAGGGATTGGAATTTGCAGTCTCGCTCTAAGCGAGCCTTTATAACTATTACAGCGAGGCAACTTCTGCACACAGTGCTGCCACAAAAAAGAGGCATCCGTCATTAATGATTCGCACCATCTCTTCTCATTGCTGCCATCAGAAAGAAAGTTAGAGGAACCTTAGGGTCCTGCGAAAGGCTGGTGGTAGACGCAGGTACATCAGGAACATTTTAGAAACTCTTAGATAGGCACGTGGATGACAGAAAAATTGAGGGTTACATAGGAGGGAAAGGTTATACAGTATTGACCTTCATTGGTTAAAAGAGCACAACATAATGGGTCTCAGGTTCAGGAACAGTTATTACCCCTCAGCTATCAGCATGGATATCTTCACTCACCTCAACACCGAATGGATTCCACAACCTACGGACTCACTTTCAAGGACTCTACAACTCATGTTCTCAGTATCATTTTTTTATTGTTTGTTTTTGGATTTGCACGGTTTGTCTTCTTTTGCACGCTGGTTTGTCATTTTTTTTTGTGTGTAGTTTTTACTTTATTTTAACGATAGAGCCTGAGGTAGGCCTTTTCCAGCCCTTCGAGCCACACCACCACACCAACCAATTAAGGGACAATTTACAATGACCAGTCAACCCTACCTGGTATGTATTTGGACTGTGGGAGGAAACCAGAGCACCCGGAGAAAACCCACGCGTTTCATGGAGAGGATGCAATGAGACGTCCTCACAGAATGGTGCCTGAAATGGAGTCCCAACTCTGGAACACTCCAGGTTGTAATAGTACCGTGCCTACCACTACGTTTCCGTTTCTCACTGACTCTACTGTATTACTTTGTTCCACTGTGAATGCCCACAAGAGAATGAATCTCAGGGTAGAGTGTAGTGATACATACGTACTTCGATAATAAATATACTTCGAACAAGGTTTAGGAACAACGCCTCAACTTTCAGCTAGGTATGTTGCAGCCTCCCCTGACTGAGTACAGGCTGTTCCCAGGTTAAGGACACCCAGAATATTATGAGCACGGCAAGCGGTGTTGGATAAGGGGAGAATCTGGGTCCCCAGCAAGGATCGAACAAGGATGAACCTTCTCCCCATACTGTGACCCCTGGAGGTGAAGCTATGGATGTGTGTCATGATGGACCAGGCGGCAGTTTGCCCCAGGTGATGTTGCACTCTGATTGTGGGGCATTGATTGGAGTGTTGTGTTCAATTCTGGTCACCTCGTTGTAGGGGGCATGTGAAAGCATTAGTCCAGGATGCTGTCTGGATTAGACGACATGTCTTCAGTTCATCCAGGCTCTTCTCCTCGGAGGAATGGAGGATGAGATGTGACTTGATGAAGTCGTGTTAGATTACAAGAGGCATAGATAGAGTGGGCAGCCACTGCCCTTTTCCCGGGGGGCGGCAATGGCAAATACCACAGGACATTGTTTTAAGGTGAGCAGAGAAAGGTTTAGGTGAGATGTCAGTGGTGGATTTTTTACTCAGACGGTGGTAGGTGCCTGGAACTCACTGCTGGGGAAGATGGTAGAGGTTGATACATCAGGGACATTTACGATGCTTTTAGGCACATAAGCGAAAGTAAAATGGAGAGATGAATTACGTTGATTGTGAAATGGGTTAAAAGCGTGGTGCAACGTTAGTGGCTGGAGAGCCTGTACTGTTCTTATGATCCAGAAGTGCTGGATCTTCGTGGCACACAGTACTGGGGACTGTTAACCTCGTTCATCCTCTGAGAGTTCAATTAGTAACTTGCATGCACGAGGTTTCAATCCCATTCTCCATCTGAAGTGCCACATTCCTCAGGAATATTTTGCCAGATTTTTTCTGAGCCACACTTGGATTGATGTGTTTCATCTCCAAAGCAGGGATTCGCTCTGCTTCCTGTGCCTTTGTGTTTTTTTTTAAATCTCACATACTTCAGCCGTTCAGGAAAGTGTTGAAAAGGCAAGAGAGGTCAGTGGCGTGGCTGTGAGTAGCCTGTCACCGAGCTGAGAGTGTGGAGAAACATACCCCTGTGAAGGAATGCTATCTTTCCTAACTGACAGTGAGATGCTCTGATCTGAGGTCCCTGCGCCAGCAATAGTAACCAGTCTCACTTTCAAATGGAAGGAGGTGCATTTATATAGTGCCTTGTGTCCCCTTTTCAAAATGTTTTGTACCATTGAAGGAGCCTGATAGAACTGTGACGCTCTGGGAGGGGCGGGGGGCATGGTCAACTGCTTTTCTAATGACCGGTGCTGTTTATTGTTCTTGTGTTGAAATGCTTTTGTGGGATTATGGTGGGAAGTTCCTGTTCATTTATTGTTACGTTTTAGCTTGGGTTATACACTTATTTGCTTGTGTATCTGAGGGTCACCCTGACTGTAACCGGGGTGTGTGATGGTCACCTCCCCGTCTGTGTGAGACTAGTTGAGTTCACTCCCCGGGTCATGGTGCCTGGTCTGTTCTGTGTTTATCACAGTAAAGCGGTTGTTGCGTTTAACAAGCTTCCTCCGCTGTCATTATGGACCAAGTGCTCGCCACAGAACTATATAAGATTATGAGAGGCATAGACGAGGCATTTAGTCTAAATCTTTTTCCGAAGGTGGGTGTATGGGAAACAAGAGGGCAGGGGTTTAAACTGAGTGTTGGGAGTTTTAAGCAGGGATCTTATGGGTAAGTTTTTTACACAGTGCTTGATAGCTGGAGCGTGCTGTCAGACAAAGTGTGGAATTCATACAATGCTTAAGAAGAATTTAGAGCAAGAGTACCCAACCTGGGGCCCACAGACCCCTCAGTTAATGGTAGGGGCCCATGGCATAAAAAAGGTTGGGAACCTCTGGTTTAGACAGACCCTTAAGTAGTTAAGGCATAGAACAATATGGTCCTAATGTGGGCAATGGGATTAGTGTAGATAGGCAAAAGTTTGGTGTGGACAAGATGGGCTGAATGGACTCGTGCTGTACGTGAGTCTATAAAGTTACCATTCTTATATAGGAAACATTACAGTCCATATGAGCACAGAAAGCTCCTGTAAACAATGATGAATCTCTGATTAATTGATTGATTTTTAAGAATCATTATAGGTCAGGAGACCACTTCGGAATAGTGAAGTAGGGTCCTGGACATCCAGCTGAGAAGGTGAAGGAGCCTTTCATCTACCTCCATCTGATATAGAAGGGGGCTAATTCAGCACACTAAGCCTGTGTTGAGACATCTGAGCAACATCATTCCCCATGCGTGTTCTCCCACATGGTCCGTTATGGGGGGTATTGATAGGTAAACATAAGCAGATTTTTCCCGCTGAGGTTGAAACTTGAACTAGAGGTCATGGGTTAAGGGTGAAAGGTGAAATGTCTAAGGGGAACACGAGAGGGACCTTCTTCACTCAAAGGGTGGTCAGAGTGTGAGCAAGCTGCCAGCGCCAGTGGCAGATGCAGGTTCAATTTCAACATTTAAGAGAAATTTGACAGGTGCATGGATAGGAGGGCTATGGAGGGCTGTGGTCTGGGTATAGGTCGATGGGAGTGGGCAGATTTACAGTTCAGTATGGACTAGATGGGCGGAAGGTCCTGTTTCTGTGCTGTAGTACTCTATGACCCTGTGACGCTATATCCCCTACCCCTCCAGATTCTACCACATACCTGCACTAGGGGCAGTTTCCGGTGGCAAGTTATCCTCCCAATCAGCATTTCTTTGAAATATGGGAGGAAACCAATAATGGGAACTCTAAGGAGCAAAATTTTCACTCAGAGAGTGGTCCATAAATGGATTGAGCTGAGGCAGATACATGAAACAATATTTAAAAGGTGCTTGGACAGGTACAGGGATTGGAGCCACCTGCAGGATATGGCCCAAGAGCAGGCAAATAAGACTAACTGAGATGGGAATCTTTGTTGCCAAGGGCCTGATGGACCTGTTTCCGTGCTGACTCCACACAGACAACACCAGAGGCGGGGATCGAACCAGGGACCCTGGAGCTGTGAGACAGTGCCTCTACTAGCTGTGCCACTATGCTGTCCATTTCAAATAAGGCTTCCCCTCTCTACTGCGCCAAGTTGCTGGGCAGTCAGAAGCACCTTGCTGTGGAGGATTTGTACCAGGTTGATATTTTTAAAAAAACGAGACTCGGCTCTCAATCATGTGACTGAGATTCAGTCATGGAATTAGACAAGGTATTAACTTTCCATCGCCAGAATGGGTAGCTGGCAAATGTGGATGCACAGCAAGATCCCAAAAATTAACCTAAGTGGATCAATGGCCAGTAACACCACTGAGATTGCTCAGATGAAATCTTAATAGTCAGCCATATCTATCATAAATACCTTCTGCTTTGTTCTTATGCAGTTGAAAGAGGTTGAGGGGGAGAAGTATATAAGATCATGGCAGGGTAGATTACTGAGGCTTTATAAGGCATCGGTCAGAGCACATTTGGAGCATTGTGAGCAGTTTTGGCTCCATACCTAATAAAGGATGTGCTGGCATTGGAGATGTTCCCGAGGAGGTTCACAAGAATGATTCTGGGAATGAAAGGGTTGATGGCTCTGGGCCTGTACTCGCTGGAGTTCAGAGGAATGAGAGCGGGGAGTCCTCATTGAAACCTACCAGGTTTTGAAAGGCCTAGACAGGATAAACATGGGAAGGATGATTCTGACAGTTGAAAGGATGTCCCTTTAGAATAGAGATGAGGAGGAACTTCTTTAGCCAGAGAGTTGTGAGTCTGGGAAATTCATTCCCAGAGGCAGCTGTGGGAACCAAGACACTGAACATATTTAAAGTGGAAGGTGGTAGGTTCTTGATTAGTAAGAGCGACAAAGGTTACGGGGAGAAGACAGGAGGATGGGGGGGTGGGTGGTGTTGAGAGAGAAAATAAATCAGCCGTGATGGAATGACAGAGCAGACTTGATGGGCTGAATAGCCTAATTCTGCTCCTATCTCTTATGGCCTTATAGTAGATCATCAAAACCCTTTCCCCACAGTTGGGGTGTGAGAAACAGGAGGGGATGGTTTAAGGTGAGAGTTAGAAGGGGAGCTTAAGAGTAAGATTTTTTTTACATAGTGGTTGATATCTGGAAAGTTCTGCCTGAGGAGGTGGAATCAGATACAGTCACTGGGGTTAAGAGGCATTTAGGCCGGCACTTAAATAGGTTAGCAGGCCGTCAGTGGCTCACCCAGTGAAGCACCTTCAATTACTCCAAAAGACTGAGGTTTGGTAAAATACTGAAAGGCTTTTATTCGCTGTACAGTATGACCTCCACAGTGAGTGTCTGCCCCCAGACTGAGGGGGAGGGGCAAGGCGAACACCTTTATACAGGACTCTGTGGGAGGAGTCACAGGGACAGTCAGCAGAGGGATGTGTCCAGACAGGTAACCGAGTTACAACATATATACATGGTTTACCACACCCAGACCCGGGTTACCTGAGTAACTCTGTGTGATCTGTCTTTATCTTCACCCTGGCAGCACATTACGGGCTGTGCTGGGTTCGCTTAGTGTGCTGCACGGTGGGGTGACCCAGGCTCCACAAGTTACTAAAGCAGTGCATTCATCCTGCGCACCAGCGTCACAGGGCAAGACACAGGCCCGCCTGTTGCCACGAGGGAGCAGGATCTCATAGGCTGCACAAAGATAGGAGAGAGGGGTTCCGGGAATCCAAACTCATAGCTGTCGGCCACCAATACAAGAAGATTTAATACTGATATTAAACCTCTTTAAATATAGTAAGCCTTTAGAGATTTGCTATCATGTGGAATTCTTGGAGGGTTTCATTTGGTCTAAAATTAAAGCTGGTCGTGTTTTCGTGACACATCACCCTCTGTGTGCTGGCTGTGGCTCCATTTATGTTTTACAGAGAATGTGCTCAGCTCTACCTGTCAGACGATGGTGTTATTCACAAGGTGGCCTTCTCAGCAAGAACACTTAAAAACAGAAAGTCCAGTCTTGTGCTGCTAAATTGCTTATTTATTTATTATTCCTATTTCATTCTTTTGATATTTGCATTGTTTGTTGTCTCTTACACACTGGCTGAATACCCAAGTTGGTGCGGTCTTTCACAGTTATAATTTTATTGAGTATGACAGCAAGAAAATGAATCTCAGGGTTGTATATGTACTTTGATAATAAACTTTTTTTCTGAACTTTGGACTTTGAATATGGCTGTTCCCATTCAGCTCAATCTTAATGGTGTGTTGAGGAGCAAATCTGTGTTTTCTGACTTTGAGGTTTTCTACTTCCTTTTGGGAATTGCTTGCTGTAAATTCTAATCTCAGACCTTTACAAAAGTTGTCACTCTCCTCTGCCAGTCCTTGGAAGAAATATAATGGAGGTTCATGGATTAAACTTTATCTGCAAAGAGTAAATGCTGAAGGTTCCTAACATACCACCCTTCTCCATTTCTCCTTTGGTAGTTAAATGTTAACAGCTGGCATATCCGCAAACTCTGCTATAAATCTAGAATATAGAACAGTGTAACAGAGTAGAGGTCCCTCAGAACATAATCTGCTTTTAAGCTACTCCAAGATCAAACTAATCCTTCTCTCCCACATAGCCCTCCATTTTTCTTTCATCTGTGTTCAAAGTTCAAAATAAATTTATTAATAATGTATATGTCAGCTATACTACCCTGAGGTTCATTTGCTTGCAGCCATTAGTCATAGTCATAGTCATACTTTATTGATCCCGGGGCAAATTGGTTTTCGTTACAGTTGCACCATAAATAATTAAATAGTAATATGTAAATTATGCCAGGAAGAATTATGTCAGGGTAGAATGGAGAAATACAATAGAATTAAAGAAAAACTATACACAATAGAGACTGACAAACAACCAATGTGCAAGAGAAGACAAAATGTGCAAGTAAATAAATAATACTGAGAACATGAGTTGTAGAGTCATAGAGCACAGAATAGTACAGCACAGTACAGGCCCTTCGGCCCACAATGACAGGCCCTTCGGCCCACAATGCAGTCCTTGAAAGTGAGTCCATAAGTTGTGGAATCAATTCAGAAGATTTGGTTAGATGTGCCTATCTAGCAGCCTTTTAATGTCCCTAATCTATCTGCCTCTACCGCCACCCCTGGCAGTGTGTTCCATGCACTCATTGCTCTCTGTGTAAAAAATTTACCTCCGGCATCCTGCACTTTGCTCCAAGGAGTAAAGCCCTGGCTCCCTCAACCTTTCCTTATAAAATATGCTCTCTAATCCAGGCAGCATACTGGTAAATCCCCTCTGCTCCTCCTCTAGAGCATTCACATCCCTGTCATAATGAGGCAACCAGCACTAGAGTGATTTAGAGGGCTATATTACTTTTGCAGCTCTTGAACTCAATCTCCCGGCTAATGAAGGCCAACACATCAACCCTAGCAACTTGCATGGCAACTTTGAGGAACCTTTAGACAAGGACCAAAAGATCCCTCTGTTCCTCCACACTGCTAAGACTCCTGGCATTAACCTTATACTCTGCCTTCAAATTTGACCTTCCTATGTGCGTCATTTTACACAGTCTGTTGACATAAGAAGCTCCCAATCTAATCCCATCCCTAACAACAAGCATTTTATTGAGCAGTCACACCCCTCATAATCTTGTCTCTTCCTACCTCAGTAAACTCCTCCTTGTCCTGCACCCCTGCAAGATTTTGCCAATGCAAACTTCAGACACTCATATCAAAGCCTGTCCCTCACCGATCCATAAGACATGGAGCGACACTGTAGCATGGCGGTTAGCACAACGTTATTACAGTACAAGCATCCCAGGTTCAATTCTGTAAGGAGTTTGTATGCTCTACCCATGACCATGTGAGTTTCCTCCCACATTCCAAAGACCCACAGGTTGGTACAGAAATAAACTGCGGGCCAAGACCTTTCATCTGCCCTCCATATAATCCCTTTCCTGGATGCTGCCTGATCTGCTGAGTTCCTCCAGTGCTTTTTGTGTGCGTTGCTACACATGGTCAGATGTTGATGGGGAAGATTGTGTAGTGGAGTCAAGATATCTTGTTTGTTCCTGATATCACATGGTAGTGGTCTTGCAAGAAATACTGAGCCAAGGGGTAATCGCAGATTCAAAGTGAATTACCAGACGAAAACAAACCCTTCAGCTCGTTGAGTTCATGCCAACCATCAACCAGCTATTTATGCTAATCCTGAGTTAATCGTTGTGTTAACTCTTCCCACATTCTCAGTAACTCCCAGCAGATGCTCAGGATCAGAATCAGGCTGATTATCACTACGTACATCATGGAATCTGTTTTTGACAGTAGTTTAGTGCAAGAATAAAAAATACTGTAAGTTACAATAAGAAATAGATATTTTAAAAAATAATAGCACAAAAAGAGAACAAAACTGTGAGGTAGTGTTCATCGGTCGATGGGCCATTCAGAAATCTGATGGTGGAGGGGAAGAAGCCGTTACTAAGATATTGAGTGTGCATTTTCAGGCCTCTGTACCTCCTCCCTGGTTGTAGTAATGAGAAGAGGACACATCCTGGATGGTGAAGGTCCTTGAAGATGGATGTCACCTTCTTGAGGCACCGCCATTTGAAGACGTCGTTGATGGTGAGGAGTCTAGTACACTTGGATGGAGCTGGATAAGTCTACAACCTTCTGCAGTGTTTTTTCTTGATCTTATGCATTGGAACCTCCACACCAGCTGACAATGAAACCAGTCAGAATGCTTTCCATGGTACATCTGTAGAAATTTACTGGAGTCGTTGGTGACCTACCAATGAAGTAGAGCTGTTGGCGTGCCTTCTTCGTGATTGCATCATCATGTTGGGCCCAGGATAGATTCTCAGCGTTGTCGCACGCGTTTACACACAAGGGGCAATTTGCAGTGGCCAATTAACCTACAAACCCATCAGAGGCTGAGGGGAGATCTCTTCGAAGTTCATAAGATTATGAGAGGCATAGATAGAATAGGCTGACAGTATCTTTTTCCCAGGGTTTAATTATTATGTGAGGGCATGCACCTAAGGTGAGAGGGGGTCATTTCAAAGGAGATGCGAGGGGCGAGTTTGCACAGAGACTGGTGGGTGCTTAAAATTTGCTGCCTGGAGTGGTGGTAGAGGCCGATACATCAGGGACTCTAAAGAGATGTTTGGATAGGCACATTGAATGTGAGGAAGATGGAAGGGTATGAACATATGAACAAAGGGGATTAGCTTCATTGATCATTTGATTACTAAGTTATTTGTTTCGGCACAACATTGTGAGCCAAATGGCCTGTTACTATGCGGTACTGTTCCATACTGTCTGCTGAACCCTTATGTTTTCAGAATGTGGTGTGAGAATATGGGAGATGGGGAAAAATGCACTGGAGAAGGTAGACATGGGATGAGCTGAATATACCTTGGAGGCAAGTAGGCCTCCACCTTTCAATTGGCGAGGTTCATCAAATTCACTAGGGATCAATGGATCAATTCCTGTATTGTCCTTTGAGGAAAGGTTGCGAGATTAGCCCACTCTCAATGGAGCTTAGGCAACTGAGACGTGGAGGGTATGAGTGGTATCAGTGGTTTGGAGAAGAGACTCCTTGCTTAGGCTGAACAGTTCAGTCTGAGGAAAAAGAAATCCTCCAATAAGGAACAGCTGTTCAGGATTGTGGTTAAGAAAGGATTTTTTCACTCAAAGGTTGTACATCTTTGGAAATTCTCCAGAGGGTGGTGGAGAGCCAGATATTGATTATGTAAAGTCAAGGTTAAATCAGTAGATGTGTGAAGCAAAGGGAAAGGAGATCTGCTCGGTATATGGACAATACAAGGAGCACTGCCACAAGAAAGCAGCATCCATTATCAAAGACTCCACCACCCAGGCCTTCCTCTCTTCTACTACCATCGGCCAGGAGGTACAGAAGCCTTAGGTCCTACACCACGAGGTTTAGGAGCGGTTATTACACTACAACCATCTGAACCAGTGTGGAAAACTTCATTTACTATTACTCTGAACTGATTCTATGATTTACAGATTCGGATTCGAGGACTCTTTACAATTCATGTTCTCAGTATTATTATTATTTTGTTTATTTTCAGCTTGTCTTCTTTGCACATTGGTTGTTTGTCAGTCTTTGTTTATATACAGTTTTCTCGTAAATTCTATCATATTTCTTTCTTTCTTTCTCCGTAAATGCCTGCAAGAAAATGATAAATTTACTTTGAACTTTAAGGCGGAAAGTCAGTTCTGATGTTAGGGGATTGGGGAGCAGATTGGAGGAGCCATACGGATTATCTATTTCCTGACTGAAGAATGACTGCACTGTGAAAGTGAAGTGCAGAAAGCTAGAGAGGGCAGCCAGAATTGCAGGAGACTTGGGAAACACGAAGGGAAGGCAGTCTGGGTGTCGGAGGGGTGGAGGAACCTGTGGGACTGTGAGCCTCGTGAGAGACAGGAGAAGCCTGCCAAGATCCTCGACCAGTTTAACACACCATACTAGCTGAGATGCCAGTGGAAGCTGCAGGGAATTCCATTGGCTACACAGAGCAATAAGCATGGCTGAACAAATTTGGGAGGCCAGTTGAATGTATTACTGGATGGTGACCTCAGTGTGTAATTGTAGCCTGCTCTCTCCATGCCCAGGGTTCCATGCTTCACAAGGCTTGACGGAAGGCTGGCTGCCAACGCTCCTGCTGCTGAGAGACTACAAGATCCCTGCTGTCTTTACCATGTATAGGTAAGCACTTGAGAATTTGAGCAGCACTGCGTGTTTGACTTTGCTCCTTCGGTTAGTACAGCTGCATCACAGAACTAAATCAAGAACATGTGATGAGTTTAATGCCCAGCTTTAACCAGTTCAGACGGAGTGGGCTAAACTGTCACCTTTCGATGTGTTAATCTTTCTCATTATTAATTCCTTCTTTTCTTTCTAAATCTTTTTATTAGTTTTTCAAAATTATAAACTCAATAACAAAGTTGGTACAAAGAGATTGGAAAAATGTTCATCAGCATATATGAAATGAATTTTAAGTAACATAGAAATAAAAGACTTCCAAACTCATAATGAGATTAAACATTAACAAAGAAATAAAAAGAAAAAAATATATAAACAAAAAAAAACCCCAAAAGAAAAAGAGAAACCCTCCCCCCAAAGAAAGGCAAAACAGGGCTAGACCAACAGCTTGTATCAGACCCGATCAATAATGTTGTTAACTCCGCTCCTCTCATCATATAATTTTAGAAAAAAGATTCAGAAAGGTCAGATTACATCATATGAAAATGTTGCATAAAAGGTTTCCAAGTATTTTCAAATTTAACAGAAGGGTCAAAAATATCACTTCTAATTTTTTCTAAATTTAAACTTAATATGGTTTGAGAAAACCATTGCAATGTAGTTGGAGGATTAGCTTCCTTCCAGTTCAACAAAATAGATCTTCTCACCATTAAAGTAACAAAAGCTATCATTCGACAGGCTGAAGAAGACAAAACTCCATGTTCTACCATTGGCAATCCAAAGATTGCTGTAATAGGATGGGGTTTTAAATCAAAGCATAGAACTGTTGAAATAATATAAAAAATGTCTCATTATTAATTCCATGAAGATTGAGAACAGGGCTCTGACATGTTTATAATTTAAAACATAGAACATAGCAATGTATGGGCCTTTCGTTCCACAACGTTGTGCTGATTGTTTAACCTGCTCTAAGATCAATCTAACCCTTCCCTCACCAGAGACCTGCATTTTCCCATCATCCATGTGTCTAACTAAGAGTTTTTTAAATGCCTCGAATGTATCTGCTTCCACCACCACTCCTGGCAGGCTGTACTGCGCACTCACCACTCTGTGTAAAAAATGTACCTCTGGCATCCCTCCATATAAGGCCATAAGATGTAGGAGCAGAATTAGGCCATTTGGCCCATCGAGTCTGCTCCGCCATTTTACCATGGCTGATCCATTTTCCCTCTCAGCCCCAATCTCCGGCTTTCTCCCCGTATCCCTTCAAGCTCTGACCAATCAAGAATCTATCAACCTCCGCGTTAAATATTCCCAATGACTTGGCCTCCACAGACACCTGTGGCAACGAATTCCACAGATTCACCACTCTCTGGCTGAAGAAATTCTTCTCCATTTCCATTCCAAAATGACCCCACCTCTATTCTGAGGCTGTGTCCTCTGGTCTTAGACTCACACACCATAGGAAACATCCTCTCCATATCCACTTTCTCAGGCCTTTCACCATTCAATAAGTTTCAAAGAGGTCACCCTTCATTCTTCTGAATTCCAATGAATACAGGTCCAGAGCCATCAAACACTCCCCATGTAACAAGCCATTCAAATCTGGAATCATTTTCATGAACCTCCTTTGAACCCTCTCCAGTGTCAGCACATCCTTTCTAAAATAAGGGGCTATCATGGTCCGGATTGGGGTTCCTTTAAATTTACTTTGTTTATGTTACGATCCAGACCGTTGACTCCCTGTTTGCCTTTGGTTCCTTGTTTTCCCGTGTCCCTCGGGCTTGGTGATTGGAGGCAATTTACTCTCGGCTGAACCAGCAGTTTATAGTCTCTGGCTTTCAGCCGTTTGGCGCGAGAGCGTTGCAAGGTCACCAAAGGTACTGCGAGCCCATGTTATCTGGCCGGAGCAAGCCTAGTCTCTGCCCGAAGTGAGTGCCAGTGAGTCACCTTTCCTCACCAAAGCAACCCTGTCAAGTTACCTCGCCAAAGCGAGTCTGCAAAGTTCCCTCGCCGAGGCAGGTCCGTCAGTTAACCCACCGGAGGGAATCAAGAGCCACTGTCTACTGTTCACGGGCCGAGTCTAGAGCTTGCCACTACCCGGAGGCTCCAAGTACCATGTCCAAATCTGGCTCCGGCGGCATCCAGTTACCAAGTCAAGTCCTGGCCCTGGTGGCTCCAAGTACCACGTCAAGTCCTGGCCCTGGCAGCATCCAAGTACCAAGTCAAGTCCTGTCCCTGGCGGTCTGTGATTCCAAGTCCTAGCCCAAACCCTTAGTCCCAGCCTGCTAGCCTCAAGAGCCAAGACCCCAGCCTGCTAACCTCTCAAGATGTGTCTTGCATTTGGGTTCACCCTTGCTCCAATGCCCCCCATTGTGACAGGGGCCCAAAACTGCTCACAATACTCCAAGTGAGGCCTCACCAGTGCTTTATAAAACCTCAACATTGCATCCTTGCTTTTATATTCTAATCCGGTTGAAATTAATGTAACATCAGATTTGTCTTCCTCACTACAGATTCAATCTGCAAATTAATCTTTAGGGAGTCCTGCACAAGGACTCCCAAGTCTCTTTGCACCTTAGTTCGTTGTATATTCTCTCCATTTAGAAAATAGTCAACCCTTTAATTTTTCTACCAAAGTGTATACACAACCCAAAACTGTATTCCATCTGCCATTTCTTTAGCCATTCTCCCAATCTGTCTAGGTTCTTCTGAAGCCTCTCTACTTCCTCAAAACTAGCTGCTCTTCCATCTAGCTTTGTATCATCTGCAAACTTTGCAACAAAACCATTAATTCCATCATTCAAATCATAAACATATAACTTAAAAAGAATTGGTCCAACACAGACCCCTGTGGAACACCTCTAGTCACCACTAGTCATTAAGATGATAGCCAACCAGAAAAGGCTCCACTCTTTTCCTCTTTCCAGTCAGCCACTACTTTATCCATGCTAGAATTTTTCCTGTAGCTTGTTAAGCAGCCTCATGTGTGGCACCTTGTCAAAAGCCTTCTGAAAATCAAAATACACAACATCAACTGATTCCCCTTTGTCTATCCTGCTTATTACTACTTCAAAGAACTCCAGCAGATTTGTTAGGCAAGATCTTCCCTTGAGGAAACCATTCTGACTACAGCCTATTTTATCATGTGCTTCCAAGTACCCCAAAACCACATCCTTAACAATCTACTCCAACATCTTCCTAACCACTGAGGTCAGACGACTTGGCCTATAATTTCCTTTCTTCTGTGTCTCCCTCCTTGAAGAGTGGAGCGACATCTGCAATTTTCAAGTCTTCCAGAACCATTCCAGAATCTAGTGATTCTTGAAAGATCATTACTAATGCCCGCACAATCTCTTCGGCCACCTCTTGCATAACCTTGTGGTATACACCATCTGGTCCAGGCGACTTAGCTACCTTCAGACCTTTCAGATTCCCAAGAACCTTCTCCTAGTAATGGTAACTTCACAGATTTCATGACCCCTGATATTTGGAATATCCACCATACAGTTGGTGTTTTCCACAGTGAAGACTGATGCAATAAACTAATTCAGTTTGTCCACCATTTCATTGTTCCACATTATTACCTCTCCAGCATCATTTTCCAGTAGACCGATATCCACTCTCGCCTCTCTTTTACATTTTATGTATCTGAAGGAACTTTTGATATCCTCGCAGTTAGTCTTTACAATGCCTCCTGAGATGATGATGTGCCTCTCATGTGAGATGTGGCAGTCTTGGGGGAACTCCCCTCTCCCGCAGAGTCACATCTGCCAGAAGTGCATACGGCTGGGCGATCTGGAAGACCGTGTATGGAATCTGGAGCAGCAGCTGGATGACCTTCGACTCATAAGAGAGAATGAGGCAGTCATAGATGAGAGCTACAGGGAGGTAGTCACACCTAGGCTGTCGGAAGCAGGTCGTTGGGTGACAGTCAGAGGGGGGAAAGCGAAGATGAGCAGACAGGTAGTGCAGAGCACCCCTGTAGCCATTCCCCTGAATAATAAGTTTACCGTCCTGGATACTGTTGGCCGGGACGACCGATGAGGTGTGAGCCACGGTGGCAGGGCCTCCGGCACTGAGTCTGACCTGGTGGTGCAGAAGCGTGGGACGGAGAAGAGGAGAGCTGTCGTCATTGGAGACTCTATAGTCAGGGGAGCAGACAGGAGATTTTGTAGACGTGAGAAGGACACCCGCATGGTTTGTTGCCTCCCGGGTGCCAGGGTCCGGGATGTCTCTGACCGGGTGCACGACATCCTGGTACCAAAAAGCAACCAGAAGTCGTGATACATGTTGGAACCAACGACATAGGCAGGAAGAGGGATGAGGTCCTGAAGTGTGAGTTTTGGGAACTAGGCAGAAGGCTGAAGAACAGGACCTCAAGGGTGGCGTTCTCAGGATTGCTGCCAGTGCGACGTGACAGCGATGGTAAGAATTGGAGGAGATGGCAGTTGAATTTGTGGCTGAGGAGTTGGTGCAGGGAGCAGGGTTTTAGATTTTTGGATCATTGGGATCTCTTCTGGGGAAGGTGGGACCTGTACAGATTGGATGGGTTGCACCTGAACTCGAGGGGGAGCAATACCCTTGCAGGTAGGTTCCCTGGCATGGTTCGGGAGGGCTTAAACTAATTTGCAAGGAGGATGGGACCCAGAGTGATAGAGCAGTGAAAGAAGTGCATGGAGTAAAGCCAGATCTAACATATAGACAGGCTTTGAGGGAAGAGAAGCAGAATAAATGGTGTAAAGACAGTAAGGTAGAAGGGCTGAAATGTGTGTACCTCAATGCAAGAAGCATCAGGAACAAAGGTGATGAACTGAGAGCTTGGATACATACATGGAATTATGATGTAGTGGCCATTACAGAGACTTGGCTGGCACCAGGGCAGGAATGGATTCTCAATATTCCTGGATTTCAGTGCTTTAAAAGGGATAGAGAGGGCGGAAAAAGGGGGGGGAGGGGTGGCATTACTGGTCAGGGGTACTATTACAGCTACAGAAAGGGTGGGTAATGTAGCAGGATCCTCTTTTGAGTCAGTATGGGTGGAAGTCAGGACCAGGAAGGGAGCAGTTACTCTACTGGGAGTATTCTATAGGCCCCCTGGTAGCAGCAGAGATACAGAGGAGCAGATTGGGAGGCAGATTTTGGAAAGGTGCAAAAATAACAGGGTTGTTATCATGGGTGACTTTAACTCCCCTAATATTGATTGGCACCTGATTAGTTCCAAGGGTTTAGATGGGGCAGAGTTTGTTAACTGTGTCCAGGACGGATTCCTGTCACAGTATGTAGACAGGCCGACTGGGGAAATGCCATACTAGATCTAGTACTAGGTAATGAACCGGGTCAGGTCACAGATCTCTCAGTGGGTGAGCATCTGGGGGACAGTGACCACCGCTCCTTGGCCTTTAGCATTATCATGGAAAAGAATAGATTCAGAGAGGACAGGAAAATTTTTAATTGGGGAAGGGCAAATTATGAGGCTATAAGGCTAGAACTTGCGGGTGTGAATTGGGATGATGTTTTTGCAGGGAAATGTACTATGGACATGTGGTCGATGTTTAGAGATCTCCTGCAGGATGTTAGGGATAAATTTGTCCTGGTGAGGAAGATAAAGAATGGTAGGGTGAAGGAACCATGGGTGACAAGTGAGGAGGAAAATCTGGTCAGGTGGAAAAAGGCAGCATACATGAGGTTTAGGAAGCAAGGATCAGATGGGTCTATTGATGAATATAGGGAAGCAAGAAAGGAGCTTAAGAAGGTGCTGAGAAGAGCATGAAGGGGGCATGAGAAGGCCTTGGTGAGTAGGGTAAAGGAAAACCCCAAGGCATTCTTCAATTATGTGAAGAAAAAAAGGATGACAGGAGTGAAGGTAGGACCAATTAGAGATAAAGGTGGGAAGATGTGCCTGGAGGCTGTGGAGGTGAGCGAGGTCCTCAATGAATACTTCTCTTCGGTATTCACCAATGAGAGGGAACTTGATGATGGTGAGGACAATATGAGTGAGGTTGATGTTCTGGAGCATGTTGATATTAAGGGAGAGGAGGTGTTGGAGTTGTTAAAATACATTAGGACGGATAGGTCCCCGGGGCCTGACGGAATATTCCCCAGGCTACTCCACGAGGCGAGGGAAGAGATTGCTGAGCCTCTGGTTAGGATCTTCATGTCCTCATTGTCCATGGGAATGGTACTGGAGGATTGGAGGGAGGCGAATGTTGTCCCTTTGTTCAAAAAAGGTAGTAGGGATAGTCACAGTAATTATAGACCAGTGAGCTTTACATCTGTGGTGGGAAAGCTGTTGGAAAAGATTCTTAGAGATAGGATCTCTGGGCATTTAGAGAATCATAGTCTGATTAGGGACAGTCAGCATGGCTTTGTGAAGGGCAGATTGTGTCTAACAAGCCTGATAGAGTTCTATGAGGAGGTGACCAGGCATATAGATGAGGGTAGTGCAGTGGATGTGATCTATATGGATTTTAGTAAGGCATTTGACAAGGTTCCACACGATAGACTTATTCAAAAAGCCAGAATGCATGGGATCCAGGGAAGTTTGGCTTAGTGGATTCGGAATTGGCTTGCCTGCAGAAAGCAGAGGGTCATGGTGGAGGGAGTACATTCAGGTTGGAGGATTGTGACTAGTGGTGTCCCACAAGGATCTGTTCTGGGACCTCTACTTTTCGTGATTTTTATTAATGACCTGGATGTCGGGGTAGAAGGGTGGGTTGGCAAGTTTGCAGATGACACAAAGGTTGGTGGTGTAGTAGATAGTGTAGAGGATTGTTAAAGATTGCAGAGAGACATTGATAGGATGCAGAGGTGGGCTGAGAAGTGGCAGATGGAGTTCAACTCGGAGAAGTGTGAGGTGGTACACTTTGGAAGGACAAACTCCAAGGCAGAGTACAAAGTCAATGGCAGGATACTTGGTAGTGTGGAGGAGCAGAGGGATCTGCGGGTACATGTCCACAGATCCCTGAAAGTTGCCTCACAGGTGGATAGGGTAGTTAAGATAGCTTATGGGGTGTTAGCTTTCATAAGTCGAGGGACAGAGTTTAATAGTTGCGATGTAATGATGCAGCTTTATAAAACTCTGGTTAGGCCACACTTGGAGTACTGTGTCCAGTTCTGGTCGCCTCACTATAGGAAGGATGTGGAAGCATTGGAAAGGGTACAGAGGAGATTTACCAGGATGCTGCCTAGTTTAGAGAGTATGCATTATAATCAGAGATTAAGGGAGCTAGGGCTTTACTCTTTGGAGAGAAGGAGGATGAGAGGAGACATGATAGAGGTGTACAAGATAATAAGAGGAATAGGTAACACACATCAAAGTTGCTGGTGAACGCAGCAGGCCAGGCAGCATCTCTAGGAAGAGGTACAGTCGACGTTTCAGGCCGAGACCCTTCGTCAGGACTAACTGAAGAAAGAGTTAGTAAGAGATTTGAAAGTGGGAGGGGGAGGGGGAGATCCAAAATGATAGGAGAAGACAGGAGGGGGAGGGATGGAGCCAAGAGCTGGACAGGTGATTGGCAAAGGGGATACGAGAGGATCATGGGACAGGAGGTCCGGCGAGAAAGACAAGGCGGGGGGGAAAACCCAGAGGATGGGCAAGGGGTATAGTCAGAGGGACAGAGGGAGAAAAAGGAGAGTGAGAGAAAGAATGTGTGTATAAAAATAAATAACAGATGGGGTACGAGGGGGAGGTGGGGCATTAGCGGAAGTTAGAGAAGTCGATGTTCATGCCATCAGGTTGGAAGCAACCCAGACGGAATATAAGGTGTTGTTCCTCCAACCTGAGTGTGACTTCATCTTTACAGTAGAGGAGGCCGTGGATAGACATGTCAGAATGGGAATGGGATGTGGAATTAAAATGTGTGGCCACTGGGAGATCCTGCTTTCTCTGGCGGACAGAGCGTAGGTGTTCAGCAAAGCGGTCTCCCAGTCTGCATCGGGTCTTGCCAATATATAGAAGGCCACATCGGGAGCACCGGACGCAGTATATCACCCCAGCCAACTCACAGGTGAAGTGTCGCCTCACCTGGAAGGACTGTCTGGGGCCCTGAATAAGGGAGGAAGTGTAAGGGCACGTGTAGCACTTGTTCCGCTTACAAGGATAAGTGCCAGGAGGGAGATCAGTGGGGAGGGATGGGGCGGACGAATGGACAAGGGAGTCGCATAGGGGGCAATCCCTGTGGAAAGCGGCGGGCGGGGAGGGAAAGATATGCTTAGTGGTGGGATCCTGTTGGAGGTGGCGGAAATTACATGTTGGACCCGGAGGCTGGTGGGGTGGTAGGTGAGGACCAGGGGAACCCTATTCCTACAGGGGTGGCGGGAAGATGGAGTGAGAGCAGATGTGCGTGAAATGGAGGAGATGCGTTTGAGAGCAGAGTTGATAGTGGAGGAAGGGAAGCAGATGCGTTTGAGGACATGGCTTTAAGGTAAGGGGTGGGAAGTTCAAGGGGGATATTAGAGGAAGGTTTTTTTACTCAGAGAGTGGTTGGTGCGTGGAATGCACTGCCTGAGTCAGTGGTGGAGGCAGATACACTCGTGAAGTTTAAGAGACTACTAGACAGGTATATGGAGGAATTTAAGGTGGGGGCTTATATGGGAGGCAGGGTTTGAGGGTCGGCACAACATTGTGGGTGGAAGGGCCTGTACTGTGCTGTACTATTCTATGTTTTATGTCCTCTTTAATATTATTGGCTAGCTTACTTTCATTTTCCATATTTACCTTCCTAATGATTTTTTTAGTTTCCTTCTGTTAGTATTTGAAAGCTTCCCAACCCTCTAACTTTTCACTAATTTTTCCTCTATTATATGTCCTCACTTTGGCTTTTATGTTGGCCTTGACTTCTCTTGTTAGCCACGGTTATGTCATCTTGCCTTTAGAATAATTCTTTCTCCTGTGCCTTTCGAATTGCTTCCAGAAATTCCAGCCATTGCTGCTCTGCCATTATCCCTGCCAGTGTTCTTTTTCAATCAGATCTGGCCAACTCCTCTCTCATGCCTCTGTAATTTCCTTTACTCCACTGTAATACTGATTTATCTTCTCCTTCTCAAATTTCCGGGTGAATTTGATCATATTGTTATCACTATGCCTAAGGGTTCTTTTACCTTAAGCTCTCTGATCAATTCTGGTTCATTGTACAACACCCAGTCCAGAATAGCTCCAGTTCCTTAATATGTTCTCTCAGGAGCAGCAACTTGGTGAATCTGGTGCAGATGTGTTTATCTTGGAGACAGTCTTCCCATATCCCAGAACACTGCCCGGAGCCATTCTTGCTAATCTACTATGCCCTAACAGATGAGGAATGAACAAATAAGGACAGAGAGAGAGAGTAACCTACAAGACAATCTAACTCACTTAAACCTGATCTTGCCTAAGCCAGCTGAGCCAAAGCTACTCTAAAGACAGACACTCTCCAAATGAATGGCTGCTCCAGGAATGGTTGCTCCACTTGCACTTCAACTATTCTTATTGGCTATTTCTAATGAATCCTTCTTGCTGATTGGATATACTTTCCGCCAATCACCTTAAAATTATAAAACAGAAGATCATAAGACAGGAGCAGAACTAAGCCATTCGACCCATTAATTTTACTCCTCCATTCAATCATGGCTGGTTTATTATCTCCCTCTACCCAGTTCTCTTGCTTTCTCACCATAACCCTTGATGCCCTTACTAATCAAAAACCTGTCAACCTCCGCTTTAAATATACCCAAAGGCTTGACCTCTATGGCTTCTGTGGCTTCTGTTATTAGCTATTTCTGCCCTGAAGGAAGATGAGAGGTGACTTGATAGAAGTGTACAAGATGATAAGAGGTATTGATCGAGTGGAATACCTCTTATCATCTTGTACACTTCTATCAAGTCACCTCTCATCTTCCTTCATTTCAAAGGGAAAAGCCCTACCTCGCTCTACCTATCTTCACGTTCTCTAATCCAGGCAGCATGCTATTAAGTCTCTCTGCACCCTCTCCAAAATTCCACATCTTTCCTATAATGAGGCAATCAGAATAGAACTCAATAATAATTTAGTGTTCAGTTCACAACAATAATTTAGTGAAGGTAAATAAATTTTGGTACTTGACTCAGATTTTGTAGGCCAGTTATTCTTGGACACTTTTGCCAATTGACATTATGCTAACATTTTAATGCTCCCTCAATCTCCCCTTTCATTCTTGGACAAATTGAACAGCTGGTGTTCTTTCCCAAACCCCTGACATTCCAGGGTGCATTTCATTATCTTTTGAGAGTCTATCGTCCATATCTCCTTAGGGGTTATCCTTGTCATAAGACGACAAATGAGAAGATGTTGCTTCCTGGTTTTGCATTCTCTCCCTTTCAGAGCTTTTTCTCATCTGAATTCCTCCACTCATGCACCAGCTTCATCAAACTGATCGAGGAGTAGGTTGAAACGTCAGCACAAAAATATCAGCTGAACAACCTGTACTGTTCTATGTTCTAGAGGCGTCGGAGCTTAGCAACAGTTGGTAGAATTCCGTCTTCCCCGGAACATACTCGTGCAATTTTATATTGCCATCATAGACAGCCTCCTCATGTCAACCATTACTGTCTGGTTTGGTGCAGCACCTTCTTACTATATACATATAATTTTTTTGCATGTTGGAGGTTTGATGTTTTTCTGTTTCAGGGCTGTCTGTGGGGAAGGCGAATCTCTGGGTTGTATACTGCATGCATACTTTGATAATAAATGTATTTTGAATCTTTAAATGTTTGAAAACTACAGTCTCTTGTGTCTCCTGAACGCTGACTGCTTTATACAGTGCTCGAGTAACACAGCACAGAAACATGCCTTTTGGCCCAGCTGATTCATGCTGACCACAGTGTCCTCCCTGCTATCCCAGTTACTCATGTTCAGTCCATAACACTTCAAGCCCCTCTCCTCCATAACCCTGTCCAGCTGCCTCTTAAATGTTGCCATTGTGCCTGCCTCAGCCACTTCTTCTGGCTGCTCATCCAAAGTATTCACTATCCTTTGTGTAAAGAAATTTCTTCTGTGGCCCCTTTTAAATCTCTCCCTTTGCATCTTATGCCTGTACCCTCTAGTTTTGAACTCCCATGCCTAGGGAAAGACTTTGACCGCCCACCTTATCTATACACTTTATAATTTTATGAACTTGTATGAGGTCACCCCTCATTCCCCTGTGCCTGGCCAACCTGTCCCTGTAACTCAAGCTCTCTAGTCCAGGCAGCTTCCTTGTAATCCTCTTCTCTCCAACTTGATAATGTCTTTGCTATAACAGTGTAAACAAAGCTGTTCATGATACTCCAAGTGTGGCTTCATCAGTCACTTATATAACTGGAACATGATGTCCTTACTCCTAAGCCAATGAAGGCCAGCATGCTAAAAACCTTTGTCACTATTTCATCTACTTGTGCAGCTGTTTTCAGTGAACTGTCCACTTGTTCTGCCATTTCTGGCTGTCCATTTGACCTGTGCCTCTTAGCATCTTGGAAAAAGAAACAAGGAATGAAATTAGACTTCAGAATCTTCATCTTAAGCTAACCCTCTACTCTTGCCTGTTCCTGTCATGCCTAAAGCATTGGTATTCTGGACCACTGAGCTTCCAGTCCTGCCCTTCCCTCAGTCACGCTTCTGCAATGACCACGGTTTCCCAATCCCTAAGGGCAAACGCATGCCCTCTGTTCCTCCATCTTGCCTGTCATGCTACAGGCATTGAAATAGATGCCGTTGAAAGCAGTGCTTCTTTCTGCTCATGGCTGTCTCGATTTCACCCTTTAGTTGCTGCACGTACCCCGTCATCCCACTGGCTTTGCTCTCTCCACACCTCCCCCCACCACCGCCCCCCTGCAACCTCCGTGACAGCCTAGTTTAAACTCTTCCTGATGCCAAAAGCAAATTTCTCCTCTAGGATATTGGTCCCCCTCCAATTCAAGTGCAACATGTCCCTCAGAATCGGGCTTGATATCACTGACATATGTCGCGAAATCTGTGGTTTTGCAGCAGCAGTACAGTTCAACAGATAAAAATACTATAAATTACTATGACAAATGTATTTAAAAGTAAATTAATTAAGTAGTGCAAAAAGACAGCAAATACAGTGAGGTAGTGTTCATGGGTTCATTGACCATTCAGAAATCTGATGGCAGAGGGAAATGTGTGTCTTCAGGCTCCTGTCCCTCCTCTTTGATGGTATAAGTAAGAAGAGAGCATGTTCTGGGTGATGGGGGTCCTTAGTGACGGATGCTGCCTTTTTGAGACAACGCGTTTTTGAGACACCGCCTTTTGAAGATATCCTCAATGCAGGGAGGCTAGTGTCCCTATGATGAGCCCGCTTTTACAAACCTCTGCAGTGACCCCCTTCGCAACAGTGATGCAACCGGTCAGAATGCTCTCCATGGTACATCGGTAGACGTCTGTTGTAGCCTGTGGTGACACACCAAATCTCCCAAAACTCCTAATGAAATATAGTCGCTGACGGGTCTCTTTGCATTTGCATCAATAAGTCCCTCTTGTACAGGTCGCCTCTACCCAGAGGAGATCCCAATGATCCAAGAATCTGAATCCCTGCCCCCTGCACTAGCTCCTCAGCCATACATTCATCCGCCCTATCTTTCCACTAGAACGAGGCACAAGGAGTAATCCAGGTATCACTACCCTTGAGGTCCTGCATTTTACCTAATTCCCTGTATCTGTTACGTGGCCAAGTGGTTAAGGCATTCGACTAGCGACCTGAAGGTTGTGAGTTCGAGCCCCAGCCAAGGCAACGTGTTGTGTCCTTGAGCAAGGCACTTAATCACACATTGCTCTGCGACGACACTGGTGCCAAGCTGTATGGGTCCTAATGCCCTTCCCTTGGACTACATCAGTGTCGTGGAGAGGGGAGACTTGCAGCATGGGCAACTGCCAGTCTTCCATACAACCTTGCCCAGGTCTGCGCCCTGGAGAGTGAAGACTTTCTAGGTGCAGATCCACGGTCTCGCAAGACTAACGGATGCCTTTATATTATTATTATTTATTTATATATCTGTTCTGCAGGACCTCATCCCTTGTTTTACCTATGCCATTTGTACCGATGTGTACTGGCCTCTCGCTGTTCATCCACCCCTTGAGAAAGTTTTGCAGCTGCTCAGAGACATACGTGACCCAGTCACCCCGGGCGGGGGGGGTGGGTGCGACAAGCCACCTTGGCATCTCTTCTACGGAAACAGAGTCTCCTGTCCCTTCCCCTTATTGTCACCATTGCTCCGTCTGACTGTGTCCTTTCCCTCTGAGCCTCTAAGCCAGCCACATTGTCATAGAGTCGTAGAGTGCTACGGTACAGAAACAGGCCCTTTGGCCCATCCATTCAGTGCTGAGCTGTTATTCCCGCGGGATCAATAAAGTATGACTATTCTGCCTTGTCCCATTGGCTGAGCACGGACTACAGACCTCCAAATCCCTCCCGTCCATGTACCTATCCAAACTTCTCTTCAATGCCACTGTCAAACTCACATCCACAACTTTCGCTGGCAGCTTATTCCACCATCTGAGTGAAGAGGTCCCCCCTCATATTCCCTTAAGTGTTTCACCTTTCACTCTTAACCCATGACCTCATCCAATCTCAGTGGGAAAAGCCTGCCTGCATTAACCTTATCGATACCTCTCGTAACTTTAACCTTCTCCCCTTCTCTCCGCTTGCAGTGAGCAGGAGCTGAAATATTCCCTTCAGATCCTCCACGAACTGGAAGCCAGGATCATCAGCTACGGAGAGAATCCCTTCGCCTCGTTGAAACTGGAGCAGGTGCAGTCCAATCCCAACAAGCCGCTGGTCAGCAGCAACTCCACCTACCTGATGTTCCATGGATGCACGGAATACGCTGAGGAGACGGCCACTGAGGACCTTGGACAAGAGGACAGCCTGTGAGCTTGGTCCGGCTGACAAGTCATGCAGTGATCTGAAGAGTTTTCTGTGGCTCCAAGAAAACATCTTGTTTCATTTGATGAGCCTCTTTAGCCATCTGCATTTATTTAATTTCTAGACTCAAGCAGCGCAGAGTTCAATGTGTGTCCAATCTCCTCGCTGGAGCATTATGCTTTCCTCTTCCCTCCTTCAATCCTACAAATTTTCTCCAACAAGTGTTCATCCAGTTCAAAGGTTAAAGACCTTTAAAAGATTAGCTTTAGTGGGCAATGAAACAACAAACATACAGTGAAATGCATCATTTTGCATCAACTTAAGTCAGTGAGGATTGTGCTGGGCGCCCAGCAAGTGTCACCACGATTCCAGTGCCAATGTGGCATGACCACAGCTCAATAACCCTAATTGTACGTCTTTGGAATGTGGGAGCATTCCAGAGCACCCTGATGAAATCCACATGGTCATGGGGGAAACATACAAGCTTACAGACAGTAGAGGGAATTGAACTCCAATCACTGTAAAGTGTTGTGCTAACCGTTATGGTGAGGTGTTGAGTTCCTTTCTGAACATCACTGTCAAACCAGCTTCCATCCGCAGCACACTCCGGAACACCTCAGTCTGTGTGAACTAACCCGGAATTCCACCCACAACCCACTCCAGAACACCTCAGTCTGTGTGAACTAACCTGGATTTCCATCCGCAGCCCACTCTGGAACACCTCAGTCTGCCCGGAATTCCATCCACAGCCCACTCCGGAACACCTCAGTCTGTGTACACTAACCTGGAATTCCATCCGCAGCCCACTCTGGAACACCTCAGTCTGCCCGGAATTCCATCCACAGCCCACTCCGGAACACTTTTGTCTGCCTGGAATCCCATCCACAGCCCACTCTGGAACACCTCAGTCTGCCCAGAATCCCACCCACAACCCACTCCAGAACACCTCAGTCTGTGTGAACTAACCTGGATTTCCATCCGCAGCCCACTCTGGAACACCTCAGTCTGCCCGGAATTCCATCCACAGCCCACTCTGGAACACCTCAGTCTGTGTAAACTAACCTGGAATTCCATCCGCAGCCCACTCCGGAACACTTTTGTCTGCCTGGAATCCCATCCACAGCCCACTCTGGAACAGCTCAGTCTGCCCAGAATCCCACCCACAACCCACTCCAGAACACCTCAGTCTGTGTGAACTAACCTGGATTTCCATCCGCAGCTCACTCTGGAACACCTCAGTCTGCCCGGAATTCCACCCACAACCCACTCCGGAACACCTCAGTCTGTGTGAACTAACCTGGATTTCCATCCGCAGCCCACTCTGGAACACCTCAGTCTGCCCGGAATTCCATCCACAGCCCACTCCGGAACACCTCAGTCTGTGTAAACTAACCTGGAATTCCATCCGCAGCCCACTCCGGAACACTTTTGTCTGCCTGGAATCCCATCCACAGCCCACTCCGGAACACCTCAGTTTGCCTGGAATCTCACCCACAACCCACTCCAGAACTCCTCAGTCTGTGTGAACTGCCCGGGAATCCATCTCCTTGATTTACTAATTCAGCAACTATTGGAAGCAGTTTCTCACCCTTCACCATTTTGAGCACCTCCACTGCAATCCTTATGGCCTGAGCTTACTGTTAGTATGGGGAGTAGTGGGCAGATGCTCTTTGTCAACTAGCCGCAGTTGAGCGTAAAACTCACTGCAGAATGAATTCGTATCTTTCTATTACTTATGACTCTCAGAGTCACAGAGAGTCATATAGACCACTGCAGCACAGAATTAGAACCAGTTCATGATGAATTGTTACTCTGCCTACTCCCATCGACCTGCACCCAGAACATAGACCTCCATACCCCTCCCATCCATGTACCTATCCAAATTTCTCATAAATGTTGAAATCTGGCCTGCTTCCAACACTTCAGCTGGCAGCTCATTCCACACTCTCACTACACCCTGAGTGAAGAAGCTCCCCCTCGTTTTCCCCCTTAAACACTCCAGCTTTCATCTTTGACCCCTGATCTCTAGTTCTAGTCTCACCCAACCTCAGCGGAAAAAGGCCTGCTTGCACTTACCCGGTCTATAGCCCTCATAACTGATGCATTTCAATGTATCTTTGCTTAAAGACTTTTCTGAGAATTGAGTGTATAGCTTACTGGTCTAAGAGTCTGCAATTGGAATTTGTTTATAATTGCCACATGTACTGAAGTAGAGTGAGAGTTTGTCTTGCGTATAATCCATACAGGTCAGTGCTTTGAGGTAGAACAAGGTAAAACAATAACAGAATGCAGAATAAAGTGTAACAGCTACAGAGAAAGTGCAGTGTAGATAAACGTTGCAGGGTAAAGTCACAATGAAGTAGAGCGTGAAGTCAGTAGTCTTGTCATACCAGGGAACCATTCAACAGCCTTATAACAGCGGGGTGGAAGATGTCCTGTAGCCGGGTGGTACATGCTTTTAGGTTCTTGTATCTTCTGCCTGGTGGGAGAGCAGAGAAGATAGATTATCTGGGATGGCGTTTTTGATGATGCTGGCTGCTTTATTGAGGCAGCAAGAAGTGCAGAGTCCGTGGAGGGGAGGCTGGTTTCCATGATGTGCCAAGCTGTGTCCACAACTCCCTGCTGTTTGTTGCAGTTACGGGAAGAGCGGTGGTGCATCAGGGAGGACGCTTTCTGTAGTGCATCAGTTAAAATTGGGTAGGGTTTATGGGGACAGCCAAATTTCTTTAGCCTCTGGGGGCTTGGCTGAAACAAGATTTTATATTGCACATAAGCAGCTGAAGTATTTGCTCTCCTTAAGTTCAGGGGGATGAAAGCTACCGTCGTAAACTAAGCTTATGAAACCAAAATGCACTTGGTTCACCGATGTCCTTTAAGGAGGGTGATATGTGTTTCTAAAGACTCTGTGACCAGAGTCAAGTATAGAACCTGCTTGAACTGACTGAACAGTTTTTGCCATTAGATAGCCAATAATTGCCTAGCTGTCAGCCACAGCCACATCTTGTGAATGAATGAAGCAGGTTGTTGGGTGATGTAATTTCCTGTCCAGTATTCAACCCCTACCCAGAGCAGCACCATTAGGCCAGTAGTGGGAGGGAGATGAACCCTGAAGAAAATCATTAATGGACAGATGCAGAAGCTGAGAAGGGTGAATCATTCTTGAAAGGGGTCATGTTGACAGAACTTAATCATCCCCGAAGGACTCATTCAACCTGATTGGCTCTGTAATCCTATAATAGGTACACAGAGAGTGCTTAGCAACTGCAATGCCACCTCGTGGAGGCAGACTAATTAAAACTAAGCGAGATAGCTGAGTAAGGAAGGATTAGGCTACATATTTATAGTGTGAAGTGGAGCAGGAACGTGTAGCAAATAAAGACAACAGCTGTGGTTGGATTGAATGGCCTGTGTCTGTGCTATCCACATAATTATGTAAATATCTCTGTTTGTGAACACTCTGAACTTTAACAGGATTCAGAGCAGGAATTTTGTGGGAAATGTCATTTAAATCATGGTTCCACTCATAGCATTGTTGATTAAACTTGTTGCATAAACTGCTCATTTTCGGGAATTAAACGAGTGTTTTTTTTTGAGGTGAACAACTAATGTTATAGAGCGATAAATATAATTTCAATTTTACTTTGCAGTGTTTTTATTATTTGGGAAAATCAATTAATAAATATTAGACTGGTTCAGATGGAAATATTGATTGTTATAAATACCTAGTTTTCCGATGAAGATATCCATATATTTCACTTCTTTTATGTCTTTTATGTTTGTTTTTCATCTTGAATGTGATTCTGAAACTGTTGGAGCTGGAGATTTACAGTTTGGAGATTGTTTAGGTGTTTCAGCACACTGCAGTCTCCGAGAGGATTCCGAGAGACAGAAGCAATGTGTGGGATCTTCATGGCGGGCAGACTGCGAGCTTCCATTGTTCGCCAACCGAAGCAATGGAGGAGATGGAAACATTGAGGTGACAGTGGAAGGTGAGAACCAATTGCCTGCCTTTTGATTGCTGGTGGGATCAGTCTGCTACTGGAGAGGGGAGACTGCCATTTGATCACTGGTGGGATCATTCTGCTAGACTTGGACTATGGACCATTTTTCAGTCTTATGGTTTTTTATATTCTGTGTTTTTCACCCGATCACTCTCACCTTTTCTGTGTGTGTGGGGGGGGAGGGGATTTGGGGGTCAATCTGCCTGTTCCGTTTTTGTTCACATTTTTGTGCGGGGAGGGTGTATTTGGGAATTGATGATCGTACTATCATTCTTGGTTTTGTGGCTATCTGGAGAAGAAGGATTTCAGAGTTGTATACTTTGATAGTAAGTGAACCTTTGAACCTAATTCAAAGTTCAAAATACATTTATTACCAAAGTATGTATAGATTACACAACCTTGAACTTTGCTTACAGGCAGCCACAAAACAAAGAAACCTCAAAAGAACCCATTAAGGAAGGAAGACTGTCAAACACCAGTGCATACAGAGAGAGAAAAAAAACAAATCGTGCATAGAATAAAAGTAAACAACAGCTTCAGAGCTGAAGTTTTATGAAAGACATGGAGCCAGGCATCACTACAGCTGGAGCAGGCCACAGCCTCGGTTCATTGCAAAGCGGATAAACGTTACGAGACCACAAACGCAAAGCCTGGCATCACTGTAGCCAGAGAAGGCCCCAGCATCAGGTCAGCGTGGAGCTAAGTAAGTGTAGCGGAGCAGAGAGTGGAATCAGCCCTCGCATGGCCTCCAGTCCCAACACCCTGACCTTTTCAATCTGGCCCTGTGCTTAAATTGTCCAAGTTGGCCATTCCTTGTTCTTGGACCGCTCTGGTGTCCGGACCCCACTGCCGCAATTCGGCCCATACCCTATCTTTCCAATTTGGCCTGGCTCTTTAATCGATCAGACATCAGGACGTTCTTTGCTGTCGAGAATGCCACGACTCTGCTTTGACCCTGCCTCCAGCTTTTCTTGCCCCAACCATGCCTTCCCTGTGCCACCACTCACCTCCGCTTCCCTCAGCCTTTTCTCACCTGCGCCCCCGCCTTCACCACTGCTTGCCTCTCCATTGTTAGCATTGATTGTTATCAATAAAATCTTATTAATAAGGTATTTAGTAGTTTTCTTTGTTTTGTTTTTTGCTGCTGGACATCACTGGCGCCACCTTAAATTTTGCAGAAAAGTTGTGATGTTGGCTCAATCATGTGATCTGCTAAACCTGATAATCTCATTGGTTACTTGGACAATATGGTGGTTGGGTGTAGTTTTAATATTTTCAATGACATGTTAACTGGACCAGAGGTGAAAGGTGAAATGTTTAAGAGGAACATGAGGGGGATCCTCTTCCCCAGAGAGTGGTGAGCTGCCAGCAGAAGTGGTGGATAGGGGTTCGATTTCAACATTTAAGAGATAAGTACAGTACCCGGATGGGAGGGGTATGGAGGGCTATGGTCCAGCTGCAGGTTGAGGGGACTGGGCAGATTAACAGTTTGGCACAGACTAGATGGACTGAAGGGACTTGTTCTGTGACTCAACATTAGCCACTGGAAGTTGATCTTTTTTTCCTATTATTAAAACAGGCAGCCACCTATTCACATACACATTGGCGGAATTTATAATTTTGTACATATCTGCAGCTGAACCAAAAATGATCCAAAGTCACTTCGAACTTCACAGGAGTTGTAACTGAGACACAGGGATGGGTGGGGGTGGGGGACTATGATTGTGTATGAAAGAAATCATTAAGTGAATAAAGATCAATAATTGGAAACAGAGCCAGCAAATCTCAAACCAAGCTCATTATTTCCTGGCTTTCCTAGTCAGGGGCTGCTGTTAGGTGATGGGTAATGTGTTCAATACTAACCTCTAAACCTGAACTTATGTTCCCACCACCCCTGTGGATGGAGCACAGAAATCTGATGCCCCTGTGCAGCTCTGCTGGGTGAAATATTAACTGCCTTCTCAACAAGGTGGAAGTTTATGGTTGTGTGGGAAAATTCCATAAGACTGGGACTGTGTGGAAAGCAAAAGCAAGGCAAGATGTTATTGAGCGTTCATTGAAATGTGCAAAGGGGAGGGGCAATATATGACTGGAGGGAAATTAATGTTGAGGTGGGGAAAAGGCTGACAAATGGGTTGTCCAAACATATAGCAGAATTTATGGGCATTGCTTTTAGTGTGCAATAGGTCAGACAGGTTAAGCCAAACAAGGTCGTGATCTGCTTGGACTCTGCCTCAGTAGAGTTTGGAATCGAAGCATTCAAGGAGACCTGATCTGTAGACAGAAGTGTATTATAATCTATATGTTTGGAGAGTGTGGGAATACATAGAACAAAACATAGAAATTTGCAGCACATTACAGGCCCTTCTGCCCACAATGTTTTGCCGACCATGTAACCTACTCTAGAAACTACGTAGAATTTCTCTAGCACATAGCCCTCTATTTTTCTGAGCTCTGTACACCTAAGAGACTCTTAAAAGACCTTATTGTATCCACTTCCACCACCGCTGCCAGCAGTGCATTCCACGCACCCACCACTCTCTGTGTGAAAAACGTACCCCTGACATCCCCCTGGTACCTATTTCCAAGCACCTTAAAACTATGGCCCCTCATGTTACCTACTTCAGCCCTGGGAAAAAGCCTCTGACTATCCACACAATCGATAACCCTCATCATCTTATAAACCTCTATCAGGTCACCTCTCATCCTCAGTCGCTCCAAGGAGAAAAGGCCAAGTACACTCAGCCTATTCTCATAAGGTATGCCCTCCAATCCAGGCAACATCCTTGTAAGTTTCCTCTGCACTCTCTCTATAGTATCCACATCCTTCCTGTAGTGAGGTGAACACAGTACTCCAAGTGGGGTCTGACCAAGGTCTATATAGCTGTAACATTACGTAAACACAAAATAATCTGCAGAGGCTGGGGTCAAAGCAACACTCACAACACGCTGGAGGAACTCAGCAGGTCGGGCAGCATCAGTGGAAAATATCGATCGACATTTCGGGCCGGAACCCGAGTCCTGACGAAGGGTTCCGGCCCGAAATGTCGATCGATATTTTCCACTGATGCTGCCCGACCTGCTGAGTTCCTCCAGCGTGTTGTGAGTGTAACATTACCTCACGGCTCTTGAACTCAATCCCACGGTTGATGAATGCCAACACACCATACGCCTTCTTAACAACACTGTCGACCTGCACAGCAGCTTTGAGTGTCCTATCAACACGGACCCCAAGATCTCTCAGATCCTCCACACTGAGAAGAGTCTTACCATTTATATAATATTCTGTCTTCAAATTGGACCTACCAAAATGAACCACTTCACACTTATCTGGGTTAAACTCCATCTGCCACTTCTCAGCCCAGTTCTGCATCCTATCGATGTCCCGCTGTAACCTCTGACAACCCTCCAGACTATCCACAACACCCCCAACCTTTGTGTCATCAGCAAACTTAGTAATCCACCCTTCCACTTCTTCATCCAGGTCATTTATAAAAATCACAAAGAGGAGGGGTCCCTGAACAGATCCTTGCGGAACACCACTTATCACCGACCTCCATGCAGAGTATGAACCATCTACAACCACTCTTTGCCTACTGTGCGCAAGCCAGTTCTGGATCCACAAAGCAAGGTCTCCTTGGATCCCATGCCTCCTTACTCCTTACTTTCTCAATAAGCCTTACATGGGGTATCTTATCAAATGCCTTGCTGAAATCCATATTCAACACATCCACTGCTTTACCTTCATCAATGTGTTTTGTTACATCCTCAAAGAATTCAATCAGGCTCGTAAGGCATGACCTGCCCTTGGCAAAGCCATGCTGACTATCCCTAAAAGTAGTACAGTTTTGTTGGGTACCTTTACACGTGGGTGTATCGGGCAGAAGTTATAGCGAAACAGGTACTTACCAAGTCTGTGGTAGATATAATAGTCAATATGGGAAAGTATGAAGTCAAATCTTGTATGAGCTTGGCTGGGATTGGAAAAAGGCAGAAATTGTGGAATAGGAGTGGGACAGAGAGGTGGTTTTACAGTTTGTATCCACCAGTCCAGGGGAGGCTCCTTTTGGGAAGAAATAGTACGGGAGATGTGTAGTAGGCGAGATTGAGGTTTGGGCATACGGGTTTGCTCTCCACTTTGGCACTTGTTGGTAAGCATGGGAACGATGGTGTGTGATTTTGTAAGGTCCCAGAGATGTGATTGTGGTATGCCACAGATATTCATCAGAATGTGGAAGCTACTTGGGCAATTAGTAGATCTGGGGTGCCTAGTTTGTAGGATATTCTGGCACCTGAGGCAGGGATAGTTAAGTTGTGTAGGGCCCTGATGAACTTTTTAATTAAAACAGGTTTGGGAGGTAGGAACTGATCCCCGACATAATTCCCTTTATATTCCTTTATAGAAGGTGGCGGTAATGCACCTTCCTGATACGTGCGAGCCACCATTAGCACAAAAGAAGACGAAAAAGGGAAGATATTCTTCCTTTGTCCAGGAGAGGGGGTGAGAGCAATGGTGGACAAAATAGATAAGGTGCGGTTAAGGACTTTCTCCACTATGGCAGAAGGGATGCCATTTTTCAAGAGCACCTGTGTAGAGTCTACTGATTCTATTGTATTTCTTTGTTCTACTGTGAGTGTCTGCAGGAAAATGAATCTCGGTTGTATTTAATGAGATATACGTACATTGGCAATAAATTTACTTTGAACTTTGAAAAGATAAAGATTAGCTTTATTTGTCAAGTTCATCAAAACACAGTGTGTCGCCATTTTCCACTGCCAATGCAACATGCCCTCAACTCCCTAACCTTAACTCGTACATCTCTGGAATGTAGAGGAAACCAGAGCACCTGGAGAAAAGCTACGAGGTCACTGGGAGAACGTAGTAAATCCCTACAGACAACCGTGGAAACTGAGCCTGATCTTACAGCCGCTAACTACTCAGCTATCGTGCTGCCCTGCTGAAAGTTCTTCAAGATTTTAGATTTAAATATATTTACCGCCCATCCATCGAAGCGTACGGTGAGATGCATTGTCTGCGTCAACGTAGCGTGCCCACAATGCTCGGCAGACCAACGCGGAACGCAATGGGCAACGGCAACAGGAAATCAAACCCCATTCCGCCCTCCCACCCAGCCACGTACACAGTCGTCCAACCCTGTATTCAGCCTCAGACTCGCAGACACTGGCCCTTTGACTTCCCCGGTGGATTCTCTGAGCAAATGCTGTATAGGAGGGACTGGGAGAATGGAATGTGATGTTTTCTGTATTTAACTGGGCGTAATGGTAGCATAACAGTTAGCACAATGCTAATACTGCTTGGGGCATTTTGGTGTTCGATTCTGGTGCCGTTGGTAAGCGGTTTGTACGTTCTCTCAATGTGAGCAGTGTGGGTTTCCTCTGACTACTCCGGTTTCCTTGCACGGACCAAATATGTACTGATTAGTAGGTTAATTGGTCATTGTAAATTGTCCTATGATTAGGTTAGGGTTAAATGGGGGAGCTGCTGGGCGAGAAGGGCCTGTTCTGCTCTATATCTCTAAAGAAATAAATAAAATAATGGAATTTGATCAATAAAGATGGGGAAGCCTTTCACCTTTTTGTGTGTCATTTTAGCTAATTTCTGACCACTCACAGTTTAAATCATGAGCCTGTCTTTGCACAGATTTCAACGATGTGGATACAAGCAGTTCTTAATCCCTTCATTCTTTGTTCATCGATGAAACCTGAGCAAAAAACTTCGGTCCCACAAGATTCAAATAATCAATTATCCCCTTCCCACCCACTTACCTTCCCCTCAGCTATCACCTGCCAGTTTGTCCTCCTTCCTCTCTTCCACCTTCTTCCTCCTTCCTTTCCAGTCCTGATGTAGGATTTCATCCCGAAACGTCGATCGTTTATTCCTCTCCATAGATGCCACTGGACCTGTGGAGCTCCTCCAGAATTTTGTGTGTGTGTTGCTCTTCAAATGGCATAGTTTTGCATGAATTTTGCAGGTTAGGTCGGGTCTAGGCTGGAGGTGCAATTACTTGGGTTGAGTATGAGGTTATCCTAAGGGATGGACAATTGGTGGGTCCTCGGGTGGCTGTAGCAGCCCATCCGGGATCCATATGTTCTGGCACAAAGTGGGCAAGAGTAAGCCTCAACTTTTGTAGCTGCTGCTTGTTCTCTGTGGTACAGTGCAGGCTGCTCTTAATGCAGAGCAGCTCCCTCTTGAACAGGTTTCCTCTTGGAGAGCTACTGAGTGCATTGTCCTCCCAGTTTTTAGAAATGCTGGTAGGCGTATGTGATTCTTGACAGGAAATGATGCATGGTTTAAAAGGTCAGGCAGGGATCTTAGCTGCTCTTTCAATGAAAATGTAATAGATTCTTTGGGGCTGTTGTCGGAGTGTTCTTCCAAGATTATCTCTCAGCTACAACACACATCTAGTCACTATCACATTGTTATTTGTGGGAACATGCTATGTACAAATTGGCTGCTGCGTTTTGTAGAACCATGACCGCAGTTTAAAACAGCCTCAGCTCGCCACAAAAGTTGTGAGACCACAGACCTCACTGCAACCCGAGCAGGCCGCGGTCTCGGTTCCGTAAGCATCACGGAGCAGTGAGCAGAACTAGCCCTCGTCTTGGATACCCTGACCTTTCAATTCTGGCCCATCGCTTAAATCATCCAAGTATTGGGTTGCCCCATGGCCATGATTCGGCCTGTACCCGCCATTTCCAGTTGGGCCCAGCGTTTCAATCGATCAGACATTGGGACCTCCCTTGCCCTCGGATGCCGCAACTCTGCCCTGACCCCGCTTTGACCCCACCTCCTCCTTTGCTTGCTTTGACCGTGCCTTCCCTGCGTCTCCCGTCACTCCTCTCGACCATTTCCTGCCTGCGCCTCCGCTCGCCTCTCCATTCTTATAGCGTTGATCATTATTAATAAAATGTTTAGTATTTTCTTTGTTTTGTTTTTTTTTGCTGGCAATAAGTAGTCACTGGGCATCACCAGCGCCATCTGAAACCAGTTTCCTTTTGGTGCTCCAGCTTCCTCCCACGTTCCAAAGCTGTACAGGTCAGTAGACTAATGGCTTAAAGGGTGTAATTGGACCTGAAGAGCCTGTTACTAAACTGTACCTCTAAAATAAAAACAATAAAACTACTGTCTTAAAAATAAGTATTTCCAATAAAATATCAGCTTCTGAATTGAGTAGAATTTGTTCCTGTCTGGGAATTGTAAATTTGCTTTAACTTACTGTGGCCCAAGTTCACCCCTGACCTCCGGTGCCAACTGTGTGGGCTTTGCACATTCTCACTGTGCTGGTGTGGGGTCCCTTCGGCTGTTTTATTTCCTTCCCGCATTCCAAGATGTGCGGTTGGTGGGTTAAGTGCCCCCAGTGTAGGTAAATGGTGGGGCGGGGTGGGAAGCTGACAGATCTCAGAAAACTAAGAGGAAATTTGCGTTACAGTGGACACCTTAGACACAACGGGTCACATCGCTGCCTTCTATGTCAAAAGGAAAAGGGAAAAGGAAATGAATTTTAGAATATTAAAATCTGCCAGGATGCTGCCTGGATTAGAGAGCATGTGTTTTGAGGATAGGTTGGGAGGGCTAGGGCTTTTCCCTCTGGAGCGAAGGAGGAGGAGAGATGACTTGATAGAGGTGTACAGGATGATAAGAAACATGCTGTAGATAGAGTGGATAGCCAGAGACTTTTTCCCAAGGGTGCAAACCACTAATCCAAGGGGGCACAAAAAGGTGATTGCTAGAAAGTATAAGGGGCTGGCATCAGAGGTAGGTTTTTCCACACAGAGAGTGAAATGGTGAATGGTGGTAGAGGCAAATAGATTAGGGACACAAGAGATTCTGCAGATGCTGGAAATCTAGAGCAACACACACAAAATGCTGGAGTAACTCAGCATCTATGGAAATGGGTGGAAACCCTTCTTCAGTACCCATTTAAGAAATTCTTAGATAGTCACATGGATGGCAGAAAAGTGGAGGGCTCTAACTAGATTGATCCTAGTGTAGGTTACAAAGTTGGCACAACAGTTTGGGCCGATGGATCTGTACTGTTCTATATTATACATGGACCAGGTAAGACGACAACTGAAATACTGGCCCCAGATTTGGGTCTCTTTCCAAGGAAGGATAATCTTTGAAAAGAAATTAACTGAACTGTGTCTATACCAGGGGTTCCTACCCAGGTGTCCACGGACCCTTTGCTTTATAGTATTGGTCCATGGCATAATAAAAAACTGGGAACCCCTGACCTATTCACTTGAATATAGAAGACCGAGAGATGACCACACTGAAATTTGCAAAGTTTGTGAGGGTAGATGCCCGAATGTTGTTTCCTGTTGGTGGGGAGTCTAAAACCAAACATTTCAGTCTCAGAACATGGAGTTGATCCTTCAGGACAGAGATGAGGGGCACTTGTTTTAGCCTGAGAGTAGTGGATCTTCAGAATTCACTACACAAGAGCTCTGTGAAGTCTCTGTGCATCTTCAAGACAGAGATCAATAGACTTTTACTGATTAGGGGAACCAAGGGATATCAGAGAAAGGTGAGGTGGAAGACCAGCCATGGTGGAGCAGGTATAAGGAACTAGATGATCCCTTCTTGCTCCTGTTGCTTTCCTTATAGTCTTCAAATAAGCAATGGAGTTTGGTGCTTCCAAGTTCACAGCCTTCTTTGCCACAGAAATGGTGGCTGTGGCAGGAGGGATGAACTCATTTGATACAAGTTGTTGCAACAAATGAGGTGAACCCAAACACAGGTCACAGGCATGGAGATTGAGTGAGGATGCAGACGCGGGCATGAGCGTTGAATGGCAAACAGGAGGGAGTGCAGGAAAGCAGGAGGCAAGCAGAACTTATCTTGACATGGAGTGTAGAAGGAAAAATGGCAGACAAAACTTTTCTTAGCACGGACAGATGGAGTTACACAGGTAAACCTCAGTGCCGAAGTAAAACTTAGAATACTTATCTTGACACGGAGGGACTGAGTTCCACAGGTAAATCTCGGTACTGGAGTAGAACTTAGAAAACTTATCTTGACACAAAGAGACTGAGTTTCACAGGTACTGAAGCAAAACTTAGAACCTAAGTGGCCGGGAAATGTTAATTACCACACTGGCAAAACCAATGATCTGGCAATTAGTGGGTGCAAAGCCGGGGTTCTTATGCTGCAGGTCCTGATGAAAACCAGGTGTGTCACCATCAAAGAAAATTAGGAGAAAATGGGGAATCAACGGTCCGGATCGTGGACCGTGACACAAACCCATTTTTCAGCAGAAAGAGCTGCAGAAAAGATTTGCAAGGATGTTAATTGAAGAGCCTGAGTTATAAGGAGAGACTGAGTAGACTGGGACTATTTTTGTGCCTGGAGTGCAGGAGGCTGAGGTGTGACCTCGCAGAGGTATGTAAAATCATGAGGGGCACAGATAAGGTCTCAGTTTTATTTCCAGGGTAGGAAAGTCTAAGAACTGGGGGATGAAACTTTAAGGTGAGAGGGGAAAGAGATCTGAGAGTCTTTTTCCTACAGAGGGTGGTGGGTATATGGAATGAACTGCAAGAGGAAGCTGTAGAGGTGGGTACAATTACAACGCTTTAAAAATTAGACGTACAGATTTAGAGGTTCAGAGCAGTTTGGGGTCCATGATAATGGTGGGGGTCCATGGCATAGAAAGGATTGGGAGCCTCTGGTGTGGAGGGATATGGACTAAATTCAGGTAAACAGGACACCTTGATTGGCACGGACGAGCTGCTAGCTCAGATGGACATCTTGGTGAACATGGATGAGTTTGGCCAAAGGGCTAGTTTCCAAGCTCTATTACTCTCTGACTCTGAATAATGGCCACAGCAAGGATAACACTGAAGGCATCGAACTAGCTCCTCCCGAACCTTAACCCATTTGCCAGAAATGAAAATTATGACTGTGTGGCGGATGGCTCAAGTCCAAGGGTGGTGCCTTCCAGAGATGAATAGCCCACTATCATATACTTTGTACGTTCCTTTCCAAGTAGGGTGTGTAGCCTCAGCCAGATGCCTTCAGGTGAGTGGAGGGAGCTGCTCAAACAGCTTCATGAGAGATTGCGAGTACAACCCAGTGTGAAGAAAATTAAACAAGGCTTAACTAGCAGACAGCTTTATTTTGATCATAAAATGAACATATAAAATCTATTTTTGTTCTGATTTTAATCCCCATAAAATGTAAGAGAAAGCTTAAAATTTTGTTAAATATGGAGTGTAAGTACACGATATTGTATGTGCAAACAAGGGTTGAACCACAATTTTTTTTGATGCAGAGGGTTAAAAGGTGTTTAATTCTAGGCAAGCTGAAAAAGCTTTTGTTTAACATGGGTCTGGACTCACAACTGAAACTTGGGATTAACACAATAATCTTTGTGCACACTATCAATGTAATGGTCTTAAAGTGGGGGACAATTCTCCCTTTGACATTGAGCTATAAAGGACGGAGAAGAAAGCTTCATAAACGTTAACCTTAATTGTAACCAGCAAGTGATACATCAGAGAAACAACTATGTACTCTGTTAGGATTGTCCAAACCAACAATTTCTAGTTTTTCAAATGACTTAGTTCTGCTGAGACTTGAGAGGAAAGGCCACCATTTAAACATTAAAAGTTTAAATTAAAACATTAAAGAAAATACAGATGAAAGTTCAGTTAAGACACAGATCACATTTTGTTAACACCCCTACACTTACGACTGCCTTGTTAGACTCCTACCTCCTTGGTAGATATAATGTTCTACTAGGTTCAAACAGTCATGCTGATTTATAACCTAAAGGAGTGTGAAATTGTCAGACACTTCCTTTGGTTTTCTGTTTCATTTGAATGTAAAGTGGTTTTTGTTTGTTGTTATTAGGTGGAGTTGTCCACATCTGTTTGCTGGGCCTTGTGAAGGTAAATACTTGGGTTGTGCTGTTTCTTTGCGAATTTGACAAGAGATTTTGCAGTTCTGCCAAAGTCCTGCAGGTGTCAGTGTTGCAAGGCTAAAGAACTTCCGATTCCAAGAGATAGCAAGAGTCGAACCTGAATTGAGACATAAACTGCTGGAGCAACTCCGGAGATTGAGCAGCATCTTTGGGGGGGGGGCGGGGTTGGAATTTGTTTTGGGCTGAGACACTGATGCAGGGCAAAACATCGACAATTCCTTCTCTGTGAACAGATGCTGCTCAGCCAAATGAGTTCTTTTTACTATTCCTGGATATTACTTGCAATTCAGAGCCATGGTGGAAGATTGAGAATGCATACAGCTCTTGTCTTAAGGGCTTTCTGATGAGTATCACTCCAGTAGGCACATGCTAAGCCAGCCTCAATTTAGTATGTGGTTCCATACACTGAATCCCAGTCTATCTCACCCTGTGCTTAGTGAATGCTGTGGTTATATTAACGTCCCCAACCAACCAAACCTTTCCCTCTGTATTACTTCAGTTAGAGCTGTTATGAATCAAGGTGCAACACTTGCCTTGTTGTTTTGAGGGGTAAGGCAGGGTGGAATAGATCCTGCGGGGAGAAAACTGAGACCGCTCTTGAGAGATTTTTGACTTGTTACGATACAAAAGCAATGATTAATCTGGGTTTCCATCAGAGTCTTTCCTGACTTTGATTATACTTTAATTTTGTCTTTACCCTTATTTTCCTTTTTCTCCAGCCTGCTTAATAAAAATGGTTCACACTAGAACCTAATAGAACATTATCCTCTTTAATTATAAGTGCTCACACTGATGGGCAAGCAATGTGGGCCTGCCGTTCGACTATTCCATAGGCATCACTCATTGAAGCCGGCTAACTCGATAATTAAGGAATGTAAATATTATAAATGACCAAATTTGTCCATAGCAAGTATCCAGCTGTCAATGTATAATGACTGTGGCCCAAGAGCTAAATGCATTAGAAGATGCAGGATTCAGCTTAATTCCCCTAACTTTCTTTTTGGCAACAATTGAAATTGTTAAGATTTGCCTTTTCTAATCACTGAACTAAAGCAGTTCCTTTGCTGACTAACACCGTAGTAACGATGTACCTTGTCAGCTCCTTTCAGCTTGTGACACAGCGGATTCGTTTCTTGTGATAACTTCCTACTTGGAATGCCAAATGCCATTCGAACTGTAGGTGTGGAAAATAAATTCACTGAAGCTGAAATATTTTTATCAATTGAAAGGCTCTCATTTTTAAAACTCTTGCTTTGGCAATTCACTTTGATCATTCTGTAACTACGCTGTTCCCATTGTCACGTCCCATCCTCTTGACATACTGTTTTGTTCTTACGCATGTTACATAAGCGTTAGCATCTTGTGACTACCAGATGGCTGAATAGATTAATATTCCAGCAGTCAACAGGACAAATAACTCCTTCTGTCCCTTATCAATTCTACAACCTTCAAAAAAAAATGCTTCCAAGTATCTAATTCAGTCCAAGAACAGATGAACATCGCTGAGTGAGGTTTCAGCTTTCACCAGACAATCTACTTGTGAGCTAGACCATTGAAGGTCAGTCCTGTTTGTTCAATTACAACATTATCCAGTTGAGTTACACACTCCAGAAATTGGCACTTAGCAACTGCTTTGCTTTAAAAAAAAGGCTTGGCAATAGTGTCTGAATTATTGCAAAGGTGACTCAAACACATGTCTCTCCATAATGCATACTGGCTTCTAAATGGGTTTGTGAATGTGATCACTGACTATATAAAGTGGCCCCACAAAAGGAAAACAGCAACAAGTACCTCCAAGCAACACCCATTTTTCTTTCGTGGTAACTACACGTGTCCAAAGCACTTTCTTGGCCTTTTGCTATCATTTTCATGGAATGATTTTTTTGACCCACTTCATGTCATTGGATGGGCTTGTCTCCAGACCTTCTGGCTGGGGTCTGGAGATCAGTAAGCCGCCATCGCCGCCCCTTGCCCAGCCAACAACGCACCCTCATGCCTGAGGGGGAAGGGAGTAGAAGTGGGTCAAGGCTGCCAGCTTACAAGGATACAGCACTGTCGCCTATCTCAACGGAGGAAAAAAAAGCAAGGCGTTTTCTAGTTTAGTGAGTATCAACACTGTACAAACCATTAATTGAACAAGCTGGATGACCAAACTGCACTCATTCAGAATCAGCAACATCCATTGTGCAATGTGCAGGCAAATACTAAACGTGGGAACACATTCGACGCATATTGATCACCTATGTAAGCTAGCTTTTATGTTTTGACCTCCCCTGTGCTAATGACAGACAGGAATACAGACACCATAATGATAAACTTGTAGTCAAACGACAACACTTTCTCCGAACCCGCTCTTCTAACAACCCTCCCCCCAACCCACCCCTTATTCCACCCCGTCTCCCGTTAAAAGATCTACATAAATTCTATAATCCCACGGCCTTGCTTTAACACAGAAAACACTTTTAACTCCAGTTCTATTTGAAATACAAAATCTGTACAATGCAAGGGAGACGTTGAAAGCAAAGTTTATTGCCGGCTGACGAGCAGGACCTCAGTGATTATTTTCCAGGTCTTCCTTGCTGGTTACATAGTTCTCTTTTGGCAAGCCTTTGATTATGCCATTGCTTTCATTTAATCTTCGCACTCTGTAGCTCTCGTAATGGATCCTGTGTGTGACGTCTTTCAGATCCTGCAAGTGGGACCTTCAAGGGTATGAGGAGAAACAGAAGAATGAATCAAGGTCACTGTTAGAACTAGAGCAAGCCATTTGGCTCCTCTGCACCAAGGCAAGGACTGTAACTTTAAGCACCTACCTTTTACTAATTTTAACTTTCTCCAACAGAGAAAAAATAAAAATCTATCAATCTTAGATTTAAAATGAATGAGTAACACAGACAAAATGCCAGAGGAACTCAACAGTTTAGGCAGTGTCTATGGAAATGAATAAACAGTCGATGTTTCGGGCCGAGACCCCTCTTCAGGACAGGAAAGGAAGGGGGAAGATGACAGATAAAAAGGTGGGGTAAGGGGAAGGAGGATAGCAAGAAGGTATTAGGTGAAGCCAGGTGGGTAGGAAAGGTAAAGGGCTGGAGAAGAAGGAATCTGACAGGAGAGGAGAGTGGACCATACGAGGAAGGACAGAGGGAGGGGCACTGGGGGGAGGTGATACACAGGTGAGAAGAGATAAGGGGTCAAAGTGGGGAATAGAAGAGGGAAGGGGGAGGGAAATTATTTTTTATCAGGAGGAAATATCGACATTCATGCCATCATGTTGGAGCCTACCCAGATGGAATATAAAGTGTTGCTCCTCCACCCTAAGAGTGGCCTTATCATGGCACAAGAGGAGGCCATGGACTGACTTGTTGGAATGGGAATCGGAATTAAGATTCCGTGAAGTTCTGCTTTTGGTGGATGGAGCGGAGGTGTTCGACCTTGAACCAATTGTCCTTAGTAGAAGGGGGATCCAAATTTCTACCCTCTGCTCCCAATATTCAGTGCAGGCTTCACACTAAGTGCTGACGTGGAGGGACAATGGTGAAACAGTTAGCACTGCGGCCTCACTGCACCTGAGACCCGGGTTCAGAACCAGAAGCGCGTTTATCATCACCTACTTCTATCACGAGATTTGTTGCTCTGCGGCAGCAGCACAGTGCAAAGATATAAAACAAATTACCATACATTATAAAGAATGCCAAAAAACAATGGAATAGGCCTGAGTCTGCAAGTCTGCCAGTACACGGAGAAAGTCAGAAGCTCAAAGTCTGTGAGTATACAAGTCCACTGGAGGCTGAAGGCTGGGAGGCAGCCTGGCCTGCGGTTTGAGAGGTTTGTGTGTGTGTGTGTGCGCGCAATGGATGGAGGCAAGGGGCCTGATTTTTGCCCTCAGGGAGGAGAGAGGACTCTATTATTCTGTTGTACCTTGTAGGCATGCTGTGTTGGCAGTGGAATGTGTGGTGCCCCCAGCACAGCCTTAGTTTGTGTTGGCTGTAAAGGCAAACAACACATTTCACTGTGTGTTTCGATGTACATGTTACAAATAAATGAATCTCAGTCTGAAAGGGCTCATGGATCACTCAGAAACCCGATGGCAGAGGGCAAGAAGCTGTTTCTGAATTGTTGCGAGTGTAGGTCTTTAGGTTCCTGTACCTCCTCCCCAGTGCTAGTTTCAAAAAGTGGGCATGTCCTGGATGGCGAGGGTCCTTAATGAAGGATGCTGCATTTTTGAGGCACAGTTTCTAGAAGATGTTCCTGACAGAGGCAAATGTTGTGCATGTGATGTAACTGGCTGGGCCTATAACAGACATCCCACCCTGCAAAAACTCATTTCAGGGAGGTAGCACCATCAATTTGCGGGAGACTCCCAGAACTTCCGGGAGAGGTGGGATGTCTGCAATAGAGTAGCTCCTTAGCAGCTAGCCAGCTAGTTTAAATAACGTTAGCTATGCTAATGAACGAATGACACCTGTTAAACTCACCTCAACATGTCTTTTACAGTCTTAACCCACCATGGGCAATAGAAAAGTCACTGTTGCAAACAGTGCAGCGAGCAACACTGTCATTATTTTGACCCCTATTAGGCAGGGGTACACTTTAGTGTAGTCTGGGGTGACGTACGTTTTATATTTTTTTGGAACACTCTGCCATGGCGCGCTCTCGCTCTCTCGTGGTCGCTCTCTCGCACGCTCTCTCTCTCGCTGTCTCACTCGCGTGCTCGCTTGCCTGCGTTCTCACTCGCGTGCTCTCACTTGCTTTCTCGCTCTCGCGTGCGCTCTCTCTCTCTCGTGGTCGCTTTCACGCTCTCTCTTGCTTTTCTCTCACTCGCTGTCAAAAAAATTGATTTCCGTGATATTGTATATAACTTGCGGGCATCAGGGAGCCACTATTCATACGCAGGAAACTCCCAGAAGTTCCGGGAGAGCTGGGATGTCTGCCTATAACCTTCTGCAGCCTTTTGGATCCTCTGCACTGGAGCCTCCGTACTAGGCCGTAATGCAACCAGACAGAATGTTCTCCACCACAGAAACTTGTAAGTGTCTTTGGTGACGTACCAATTCAGTCCTGAGCTGGGGTGCTGCCTTACTTGAAATCTGCGTACTCTCTGTGTGAGTGTGAGGGCTTCTCCCACATCCCAAAGATGTGTGGGTTGTTAGGTAAAACGGCCACTGTAAATTGCCCCGGGTGTAGGTGTGAGGTAGGTAAAGGGTTAATAAGAGGAAATCCAGGATACATAGATGGTGCTTGGAGGTCATCGCAGACACTGTGTGCCTGAGACCTCGTTCCAGGCCCTAACTTCACTCTCGTAGGTCTGCCTCTCATTCTCAGACAACATCGCTTTATCAAATATCAAAGTGCAACAGGGAAAAAGCCGCAACATTTTTCCAGAATATGTTGAACTTTTATATTTTTTTAAGTGACGTATGGAGTAGGCCCTTCCTATCCTTCGAGCCACATCGCCCAGCAAACCCCCTGATTGGATCCTAGCCTAATCACGGGACAAGTTACAATAGCCAATTAACTTAACAACCAATACATCTTTGGATGGTGGGAGGAAACCAGAGCACCCAGAGGAAATCCACATAGTCAAGGGGAGGACATATTTAGTTATTAAAATCACAGTGGATACAAACTGCACTGAATTCACTTAAAGTTAGTGGCTCTCAAATTCCATAGATAACCACCTGTAGCTCTAGACATAATCTCTTACATTTATAAGGCCAGCAAGTCACTTGGTTCATCAGGTCTGTGCAATTCTTGTGCATACACATGCCCTTCAATTCCTCCTTGAATTATTAATCTGCACTAGGGATTAACTTAGAGTAGCAAATTTATTTTCCACTCATTCTTTTCTCATCACGCTCTTTACCGTTTGCTGATCGTGCCCACTTACCACCTGCAGAACAGGTGCAGCAGCGACCCCTACTGGGCACCCAGGGTTCTGCAGCAACAATTGGTTGGTGTGCTGCAGATCACACAATGAGCCATGACAAGCCTGATCAAGGGTTAAGGGTCAAGCTCTGACTTTTGACACATACTTTTGCACATTATTTTGAACTGCTTTTTTTAAGCGATCTTCATGTCTTTGAAACTTCCTCTCTCTTTCATTTAAGCACTTCTATGCTGTGCATTGAGGCAGTGATCAAAGTAAGAGATGAATATTCCACATATTGCTTTGTTATTGGCTGTAAAGGGTTGGAAAAGCTTGTTTTTTTTTGTATAAAAAGAGGTTATATTATTTTTATCTGATGCATTGGAGGCTGCGGGGAGACCTAATATATGTTTTTAAAATTATGAGAGGTGCAGGTAAATTTTTTCACAGGGTAGGAACATAGAATATGGATCACTACAGCATACTACAGGTCCTTCGGCCCATAATCTGGTACAAAACTTCTAACCTACTCTGAGATCAATCTAACCCTTCCCTCTTACATAGCACTCCATTTTTCTTTCATTCATGTGTCTATCTAAAAGACTCTTAAATGTCCCTAATGTATTTGCTTCAGCCACTTGCCCTGTCTGTGTTTTCCCATCACTTTCTGTGCTCTTAAAAAAAACTACCTCTGACAATACTGACAATATTCTTCTGGACTGGGGGGGTTGTGTTCAAGTAGGGTTAAACTCACCTCAACATGTCTTTTACAGTTAGGGTTGCCAACTTTCTCACTCCCAAATAAGGGACAAAAGTAGCAGTCAGATCCCGGGACACTTTACCCCAGTTAAGACTACCATGACCGTGAAGCCTTTGCGTGGGCACCTGTGTGCGCATGCGAGTCATGTGATGATTTTTCTCCCCCACAAATTGGTTTTGCCTTCATCTTCCCGACTATACTGTACATACATTATTTCTACTTTATATAGGCAGTGTTATTTATTTACAGTTTTATGTGTTATTTGGTATGATTTGTTAGGTTATTTTTTGGGTCTGGGAACACTCAAAAATTTTTCCCATATAAATTAATGGTAATTGCTTCTTTGCTTCACGCCATTTCGGCACGAAAGGTTTCATAGGAACGCTCTACCTCAGTGGGGGAAATATGGGACAAACCAATTTAGCCCAATATACGGGATGTCCCAGCAAATACGGGACAGTTGGCAACCCTATGTTCAAGTTCAACAGTGCAGCTGACTCATATCGTTTCCTCACGGCCCGGTAGCACATGCTTTGCGGCCCGGTGGTTGGGGACCGCTGCTCTACACCACCGTGCTGTTCCTATGAGGAACATACGGGGTTTGGGTAGATGTGCATCATTGCCAAGCAGAGAGGTTGAGTTTAACTTGACATCATGGCCAGTACAGACATCATGAATTGAAGAACCTGTACTGAGTTTGATTATGTTGGTGTAGTTACCACGACAACAACAACAAACCTTGCAATAATGGTGGTATTTATGTATTTTATTCCACATCTGTACATTAACCTCGATTTTTTTAGCATAATTTTTAAAATTCTTTAAAAAATGAATATCGTTTTTTGTTCTACGTCGCACCCTGACCAACGCACCGCAGCAAATTCCTAATACATGCAAATGTATATGGTGAATAAAGTTGATCCTTGATATTTCCCTTCAGATAGCAATAATAACCCAAGATTGTTATGAAGCCTGAATATGTGACACTGAGCCACACAGGGAGAAAACCAAAAGGGATGCCTGGTCAACAGGGAAGGGCAGGGAGCAGGTTGAAGGCGGAAAGGGAGAAGTAGAGAGGCAGGTGGGTTTAGGGAGGGAATTCCAAACTTGAGATCTCGCCAGCTGGAGATTGAAAGATGATCAGGAGGCTGGAATTGGAAGAACATGGATACTTCCGCCTAACGGAGATAAGGACATGGAGCAGTCTGGAAATAAAAGATGAAAATTTTAAAATCAAGATGTTTAAGGAGCAGGAAGTGTGGGTCAGCAAGCACAGGGTGGCCAGTTTGCTGTCAGCTGGGACACAGACACCCAAGCTTCAGATGACTCCTGAGTTAGACAATAGAAATATCAATACGCATGGAGTAGGTTGACTGGCCAGCAAAGTCATCCCTAAATCTGGGGTGAGTTACCAGGAACGTGGGGAGAGTAGAAGGATCAGTGTAAATTTGTGCTTGAGGGTTGGAGGGTCTGTTTTAGTGCTGTATAATTTCATAAGGAAACTTGGCTGCAAGGCTCAACTTTATCATGATGGCCACCAACACTGAAATGTTAACATTCGGCCTGAGATGTTGACTGTACTCTTTCATAGATGCTGCCTGGCCTGCTGCGTTCCTCCAGCATTTTGTGTGTGTTGCTTGTATCTATTCTACAAGTCTCAGTTTAGAGAGAAACTCTGCTGCATAATTTGTCAATAATTACTTATAATATTCCTGAGATTCACTGCCTATAGTAAGTTTTTATTTTGGTAAGCTCATATTTGTAATGTACCAAATCATATTCAATTTGTTGATTTTTTTCTCTCTTGCATTTCTGCCCCAAATAGGTGTGAATCAATTTATTTCCAAGATAAAGAAATGGTTCAAATAGGCCAGTGGGGTGATTGCAATGCAGAACTGAAATGCTTTATTGACAGCCATTAACTAAAATCAGACAACTGTTTATAAGGTACTTTATGTAAACAATGGATTTGAATTTACTTGATTGTAAAATTTAACCGTGCTAAGTTAGAGCCCAACAAATAATACTAAATTGTTTAACAGGCTAACTGGTGTTTCTAATATAGAGTGCAAATACAGGAACTGGTTTAAACTAGTTCGGATTCTACTCCCTATATTTGCTGGTAATTCAATCCATAAAACAGTGATAGAGATGGTCTTGTGATCTTCTGCTAAATCACTTAATAGTCTCTGGTGACTTTTCACAAGAATCCTTTTTCTTGCTGTGGGGTGAAGAAAGTTTCCTTGTTGCCTTGTGGTATCAGAGGAAGAATTTTTTAAACAGGGATCAAACACTGCAAGGAAATTATGTCGAAGAGGTAGAATGTAAGGGGAAAAGTTACCTTGCAGGCAACTTTGGTAGAAGTTTGTCCCAGATTATGAACAGTTTTCATTAATGTCCATAAACTGGGAAATAAATCTGTGCTGTAAGCAGTATGGTAGTGCAGTGGTTAGCAAAACACTTTACGATGCCAGTGACCTGGGTACAATTCCTGCCGCTGTCCCTGAGGAGATTGTATGTTCTCTCCGTGACTGTGTGGGTTTCCTCCAGGTGCTCTGGTTTCCTCCCACAGTCCAAAGGTGTACCAAAGGATTAGTAGGTTAATTGGTCACATGAGTAGAAATGGGCTCGTTGGGCTGTTAGGGCTTGTTACTCTGCTGTATCTCTAAATCAGGGGTTCCAACCATTTTTTTGCCATGGACCAACACCATTAAGCAAGAGGTCTCTGGACCTAAAGTTGAAAACCTCAGGTCTAGATGAATAAAACAAATAAACCATTTGATTTTGGTATCATAGCATCAAAAACACATAAAATTGAGCATTAAGGAAACTCCACAATCTAGATCACGTCTTCTTCTCATCAGGCAGTAGGTACAGGAGCCCGAAGATTCAGCAACAGCTTCTTCCCTGGTGCTATCCGGTTCCTGAACTGATCTGAAAACTCCTGATCCTACCTTGGACTATACAACATTCATTGATATCATCACGTTCTTTTGCTTATTGTGTCATTGACAATACGTTTTGTATAATTGATGTTAGTTTAAGTTTAAGTGATTTATGTTGCTACTGCTGCAAAATGCTAATTTTCAAGGCATTAATAGCCTGGGAGTGCACATCCATGAGAATTAACTCGAACGTGAACTTCAAAGGACAATTAGTCAGAGGATCCTGGGACCAGCATGTAAGTGACACGGCAGTGCCCCTATTAGAAGTTTGTGCGCATTTGACACGTCATCTAAAACACTGACAAATGTCTACAGATGCAGAGTGACTGGTTGCATCCCTACCAGGAAGAGAAACACCAATGCCCAAGAACATAAGGACTTACAAAAGGTGATGGACATTGCTCACTCAATCACAGGCAAGGATCTCTGCACCATTGAGCACATCTACAAGGACTGGCACCATTAGAAAGCAGCATCCATCATCAAGGTCCCACACAATCAAGGTCTCGCTCTCTTCTTGCTGCTATGCTGCCATCAGGAGGAAGGTACAGGAGCCTTTGGTCCCACACCACCAGGTTTGGGGACAGTTATTAGCCTACAACCATCAGGGCGGATAACTTCTGAACCAGGGTGGGTAACTTCACTCACAACAACAGTGAACCGATTCCACAACCTGTTGACACAATTTCAGCGACTCTACAACTCTTGTTCTTAGCATTATTTATTTACTATTTATTTATTATTGTTAGTTTTTTTGTATTTGCACAGTTTGTCTTCTGCACATTGATACTTTGTCAGTCTTTGTGTGCAGTTTTTCACTGATTCTATTGTACTTCTTTGTTCTACTGTGAGTGCCTGCAAGAAAATGAATCTCAAGTTTGCATATGGTGACCCATATGTACTTTGATAAATAATTTACTTTCGAACTTTGATATAAAATAAGCAAATTCCCCTTGTAGAAGAGGGATCCAAATTTCCATCATCATGCAATGTTATCCAAACTGAGCAGCAATGGTATTAAGACAGCTGGGTAGACTATTCCACAGGAACTCTCTGGCCAGACAGTTTGCCGATTTACAGCTGTAAAGTATTTAGAATTTCAATGGAAGCAAGTCCATCATCCCATTCAACCAGAGTTGCTGTAAGTCCTCTCACCATCTGTCTTTAAATGTTGACATTGTCTTGGCTTCCGTCATTAATTCTACCACTGTCTCACGTACTTCCTCATTGTCCTAAATCTCTAACACTCAATCAATATCCTGCAACTTACCTCGCACACACTCTTGATCATAAGAAGTAGCCTGTCTCGCATTTATTTTTATTTATTTCAAGATACAGTGCAGAACTGACCCGCGCCTTCCAGCAACCCACCTATTTAGCGCTAGCCTATTCACAGAACCATTTACAATGACCAATCAGCTACTAGCTGGTATATCTTTGGACTGCGATGGGAAATCGAAGCACCTGGAGGAAACCCATGCTTTGGAAGCACGGGAAGAATGTAGAAACTTTCTTACAGAGGACGCCAGAATTGCACTATGAACTTCAATGTCCCAAGCCGTAACTACGCTAACCGCTCTGCTACTGTGGTGCCCTTGAACCCTTACGAAATCACCGAACAGTCTCCTTCATTTCCTTCAGCTCTTTCTCAATGAATTTTAGGCGCTGTAAACTTCACTCTCTTTCCTGTCCTGTTGTGCTCAGAGTCTTTGTAGATTCACTTTTGCACCTCACTCTTAAGGTCTGATTGACTAGAAACTGGCTTTTGCCTCTATTCAATCACTCCACCATGCAGCCTGTTGGAAAACCAACCTCGAAACCATTGGTAGAGCAGCAGGCCTGGGAGATGGAGTTGGGAGTGAGACCTGTGCATTGGTTAGAACTGAGGGAATTGGGATTGATTGATTTACAAGGATGTTGCTGGGACTTGATGAGCTGAGGAAAGGTTTTATAGGTTAGTACTTTATTCCCTGGAGCATGAGAGAATGAGGGGAGATCTTACAGAGCTGTACAAAATTATAAGGGGTATAGGCAGGGTTTTTCCTACACGCCGTGCTTTCTCCCCTCAGGCTGTTTGAGACTAGAACTAGAAGTCATAGGTAAAGTTTGAAAAGTGGAAAAGTCAAAGGGAATCTGAGGGGGAATTTCTTCACTCAGAGAGTAGTGAGAGTGCGAAATGAACTGCCAGCAGAAGTGGTGGATGCGGGTTCAATTGCAAAACTTAAGAGAAGTTTGGATGAGAGGGGTATGGAGGGCTATGGTCCAGGTGCAGATGGATGGGACTAAACAGAAAAATAGGTCAGCACAGACTAGATGGGCTGAAGGACCTACATCTGTGCTGTAGTGATCTATGACTCTATGATGAGTAGAAAGGTCTGGGCAAGGATTAAGGATTGGCAGACATGGTTGGACCAGAATTGCTACCATGGTGATGGGTAGCGTGTGGCAGTTGCTCGGTGATGGGTATGGTGTGGTGGTTGCTAGGTGATGGGTAGTGTGTGGCGGTTGCTAGGATGAGTAGGGTGTAGCGGTTGCTAGGTGATGGGTATAGTGTGGCGGTTGCTAGGCATGGTATCCATGCAGCAAGTGGAGTCAAGGTGGGGAGACTTGGGAGCATGAGGGCCAATAGATGTGGTGTCCTGGTGGGTGTGGATTTGGTCATGGGTTGGATCTCAGTGGAGGCATGATATCAGTTGAATGTCAGTGGTCGGGTGGGAAGAGGGATGTCAGTGGTAGGGCTGCTGCCACCAGTGAATGGTGGGGAAAATCAGGTTAGCATAAGTCTCGGTAGGGATTATATCAGCTTTGTCAAGCACAATCTTGCCTTAGGCATTCTGCATTCGCGGCTTCTAATTATTTTTTCACTTCACCTGCATACCAAATTATTTTGCCATTAATTGACGAATCTAGTTTGTCAAGGTGTGGTATACCATTGGCTTGGGATAGGGAAGATGATCACGGAGGTATAGTCGGCCGTACACGGACTGGTGGGTCCCTGGTGATCACTAAGGCAGATACGTTAGAGGTAAGCGTGGAACAAGCTGCCAACAGAAGTGGGGGATGAGGGTTAAGATACTTTGAGATAGGTGCATGGATAAAACAGAAACTGAGGGTCATGCAGGAGGGAAGAGTCAGATTTGTCTGTGGAAGGACTTCAGTTCTGAATGCTACTTACTTACTTTTATAGCTTGCACGATTTGCTTTATTTTCTCTGCACATTGGGTGTTTGACAGTAAAAATCCTTAATGGGTTCTTTTGGGTTTTGTTGTTTAGTGGCTGCCCGTAAGGAGACGAATCTCAAGGTTGTATAAGGTATATATACTTTGATAATAAATATACTTTGAACTTTAAACTTAGAGTACATTCAAGGGCTTGCACAATATAGTGGGCTGAAGGGCCTGTACTGTGCTGCAGTGCTCTATGTTCTATGTATAAATGGCCACGCAGGGAATAATGAAGCAATAAAAATCAATGGCTTATTGAACTGTCCATTTCCCTCCATTGATGCCATCTGATAACTAAGCGCAGTTAACATCAATAGCTGTTCTATATTCAATCATCTGCTAACCACTGGCAAAAGTGGGAACCATAATTAGAAGTGATTTTTCTAAACCCCACCTGTTTAAATTCTATATTAATGAAGCAAACAAAGGAACTTGTGATAATGAGAAACTCAGATTATTCATCACACTGGAACTTGAAAGTCACTGTTACATTGTCTAGTTTTGCCATATTCTGATGCACCAGTTTCACTGCTGCTGAGGCCTGTGTTATATAAATACTCCCAGGTACAAATAAAGCCACTGTGACATTAATCACTCCTACAGTGTGAAGTCATTTCTGCAATGCCATTGTTTAAGTCGAGAAGTCCAATAATAACCAGCCAGGCTCCTGTGGTTCCACTCAGTGCGTTGGAGGATATTAAAAGTAGAAGTGTTTTTTGTGTCTATGTTGGCATCATGGTGAAGGTCTTCTTATGATCCAACGTCTGCCTTGTTCTCAGTGGAGGTCTTATCAATTTTATTCCATCTGACCTCTCCTTTATTTGTGCTCATTTTCTTCATAAAATTATTTTTGGTATGGTCCACTAAGGAAGTGATTCTACAATTGAACTTGATGTATTTGTGTTTGATTGGTTTGACTTGAGTACGACGTTCTCCTAAGGGGTTGTTTATTGGTGGGTCCTCAGGAGGCTGTGGAGGCAAATCCAGAAGCCGCCGTAGTATCCAGGACATCTTCAAGGGGCAATACCTCGAAAAAGTGGCGTCCATCACCCAGGACCTGCCCCCTTCTCATTACTGCCATCAGGAAAGAGGTACAGAAGCCTGAAGGCACACACTCTATGATTCAGGAACAGCTTCTTCCCCTCTGCCATCTGATTTCTGAATGGACATTGAACCCATAAACACCACCTCACCACCTTTTAATTTTTATTTTTGTACTACTTATTTAATTATATATATGTATATGTGTGTGTGTGTGTGTGTGTGTATACAGTGTATATATATGTGTGTGTGTGTGTGTGTAATCAGTGTATATATATGTGTGTGTGTGTGTGTATACAGTGTATATATATGTGTGTGTATGTATTTATATACAGTATATATATGTGTGTGTGTGTATTTATATACAGTATATATATATGTGTGTGTGTATTCTCACTTTTTCTGCTCCATTATAGTTTATTGTATTGTACTGCTGGTGCAAAGACAAGAAGTTTCAGGTGATATTAAACCTGAGTCTGATTCTGAATCTGACATACTCGTGTACAGTGTGAGCAGGAGTGAGCGGTGACTGTGGTTAGTGGTTGGGTCTTTTGGTTGTTGAGTCTCTCCTTCCACAGCTGTCGCTTGTTCTTTGCGGCACAGCAGAGGCCGTTCTCATGTAACGCAGCTCCCTCTTGAACAGATTTCCTCCAGGGGTATCTACTCTGCAATTGTTGTGATCGATGAGGATTTAATGCCTCGCGGTTTTGAACGTGGGCAGTAACAGATGCACACTGGGCGTGAGATGAAGGCATTTTTGGTGATTTCCTTTTCTAACTGTCATTCCTTTTGCTCTTCGTTCAAGATCGAAAATTTATAAATATACTCTCTGGAAGAGATTAAACCTCAAACAACAATAATTTAGAATGATCGAGCAATTTAATCTCAAAGGACACTGTGAATCTTTGAACACAATTAATGTGGGAGCTGAACAATTACTCAGAAATTAGCCAGAAATTGGTCCACTAAGGAGATTGAAAGGAATTTGTTGAAGCCAAGGGGGCAGGTAGCAAGCTGGAAAAGTTCAGGGAGGGTATTGCAGAGGTTGGAGTCTCGGCCGTAAGGCAATAATACCCATGGAGGAGAGGTTAGATTTGGAGTGGGGGCAGATGTCTGAGTACATCCCAAGGCTTGAGCAACTTCCTGAATCTGTAAAGCAGAGATCACCACTCTGGAGGCTGTCCATACTCAGTCCCCACCATCCAGGCTTTTCCCAGATTCAGATTCATTTATTTATCACGTACACATTGAAATATGTCGTTTCCTCAGTCGTCATCTTGCTGCTGACCTCAGTCATGAAGGCAATGATACCATTTCTCATCGGGGTTATGTTGAAAGGCTCGAGGACAATGATCGAGATTGTCCCAACCTGGTTGGATGGAGCACATATTTCATCAGCAAATAAGGCAGTTCTTTGTGTCTGTCCCCTGTTTCGACAAAAGCAGGGTTGAAGAATTTGCACAACTGTAAAACTCATTCTCTGCTGTACTTTATTTGTACTCTGGTGACCTGCAGTCCAGCCGCAGTTCGCTAAGCTTCCAGTAGCATTGCAACTTGTCATCTCTGGCATCAATTTAGTATTCCCCAAGCCTTTGTAAGAGCTGGGCTTTCCGGAAACCCACTTCTTCCCAGTCGTCTGAGACGGGAAATGGGAACGAGGAGGATCGCAGATGGTCGCCTATGTTGGGAAAGTGATGAAGCAGTCAGAGTATAAACTCGATTATGCCTTGTCAGGACAACCAAAGGAACCTCCCCAGGAATGACAGCTGGTATTGATCAAATATCACTTGAGGTGGTGATCCCGTCACTAACCTGAGAGCTCTGACCATTCCGGACCATTCCGGGCTGAGAACACACGAGCTATCACCAGCCTAATCCCCTCTCACAAATCAGCTGCCTGGGTGGAAACTGGGCCAGCTCTCTTGCCGGGCAAATTAGCGGAGGAAAGCTACTTCCGATAACTTCTGACTTCACCAGCAAAAAGTGTGGGCGTACCGACTAATTCTGCTTTGTATTATCAGACAGGTTGTCCCTGGGGTTTCAAATGCCTGATTCTTAGACACACACAGATGGGAACAAAGTCCCATAAAATTAAATTCAAATGTCCGACACGTACAGACGTCAGTCCTGCAAATGGCAGAAATAGTTCAAAGTTCAAAGTAGATTTAATATCAAAGTACATATATGTCACCATATTATACCCAGAGATTCATTTTCTTGTAGGCATTCACAGTAGAACAAAGAAATACAACAGAATCAATGAAAAACTACACACAAAGACTGACAAGCAACCAGTGTGCAAAAGAAAACAAGCTGTGCAAATACAAACAAACAAACAAATAAATAATACAGGGAACATGATTTGTAGACTCCTTGAAAGTGAGTTCATAGATTGTGGAATCAGTTCAGAATTTTAGTATTTTATTCTATTTAGGGCACGGGTTCCAACCTGTTTTATGCCATGGACCCCTACCATTAACCAAGGGGTCTGTGGACCCCTACCATTAACTGAGGGGTCCGTGACCCCTACCATTAACTGAGAACCCCTGATTTAGAGATACAACGTGGAGTGGGGCCCTCCTTCCCAATGAGCCACACTGCCCAGCAACCCACCGATTTAACTGTAGCCTAATCACAGGACAACTTACAGTGACCAATTAACCTACTAACCCGGTACGCCTTCAGACTGTAAAACCTGAGCACCCGGAGGAAACGCACGCGCTTATGGGGAGGAGCGTGCAAGCTCCTTAAGGACGGCGTCGGAACTGAACTCCGAACTCCGATGCCCTGCGCCGCAGTAGCGTTGCGCTGACTGCTACGTTACCATGGTCCCCTTGAGGTGGGCGAGGTTGTCCATGCTCCTTCAGGAGCCTGATGGTTTCAGGAGCAGTGAGGCAGCAGTGTTAACTGTTGTACCATTGTTCCCCAACGCCTGCACTCAGTGCTGAATATTGACCACACTTCCACATGCAGCAGAGGGTAGAGATATCTTATCTGTACCTTCCATAATTGTCTAAATTTCCCTTTGGTCTCTCCTCAGCCTCTGAAGCTCCAGAGAGTTCAGCCACATATAGCTCACACCCTCTAATCCAAGCAGCATCATGCTAAATCTCAGGAACATTCACACCCAGAATGAAGATGATTGATGGGAAAGTCACTCAACAATGCCTGCCTGCAACTGGGTTGATTATAAGCACAAAGCTTGGATGATGCAATCAGCTTCCACCCGGCATTTTAGTGAACTACTAATCCTTCTTTAATTAAGAGACGTTGCTCTAATTTTAACTGAGACTTCCTTTTGCTGCAGTTTGTAGACACTTTGTCGACCTGGTCGCTGTGAACTGATAGGCTTTGCTGTGAATGTGTTTAATTATTCTGAGCCTTTCTGTGTGGGGTGGGGAGGCATGGTTAGTGCATCACTTGACAGCGCGAGCAATCATTGGCCAGGATTTGATTCCCACTGCTGTCTGTGAGGAGTTTATACGGTCTCCCCATGACTGCATGGGTTTCCTCCAGGTGCCCTGGTTTCCTCCCGCATTACAAAGACGTATAGGTTAGGGTTAGTGAGGCAGGGAAGTGTGCAGACGCTTGAGGCTGTCTCTGCATACAACTCAAGCAACGCATTTAGACAATGAGACCATTTGGCATAGGAACAGAATTAGGCCATTCAGCCCATCAAGTCTGCTCCTCTATTCCATCATGGCTGATTTAGTATCCCCCTCAATCCTACTCTCCTGCCTTCTCCTAGTAACCTTTTACACTTTACTATTTAAAAACTCTTACCAATCAAACTCCACTGTAAATATACCCAACATCTTGGCCTCCACAGCCATCTGTGCCAATGAACTCCACAGATTCACCACCCTCTAGCTAAAGAAATTCCTCATCATCTCTGTTCTAAATGGCTGTCTCTATATTCCACAGGTTCACCACTCTCTGTGTGAAGAAGTTTTTTCTTAGGACCGAGATTAGGAAAAACTTCTTCACACAGAGAGTGGTGAACCTGTGGAATTCTCTGCCACAGGAAACAGTTGAGGCCAGTTCATTGGCTATATTTAAGAGGGAGTTAGATATGGCCCTTGTGGCTACGGGGATCAGGGGGTATGGAGGGAAGGCTGGAGCGGGGTTCTGAGTTGGAGGATCAGCCATGATCATAATAAATGGCGGTGCAGGCTCAAAGGGCCGAATGGCCTACTCCTGCACCTATTTTCTATGTTTCTATGTTTCTATATTCAGAGACTGTGCCCTCTGGTCCTTGACTCCCCCACTTCTAGAAACATTCTCTCCACATCTATTCTGTCTAGGCCACTCAATATTCGATAGGTTTCAATGAGATCACCCCTCATTCTTCTAAACTTTAGTGAATACAGAGCCCAAAGCCATCAAATGCACCTCATACATTCAGCTTGTCATTCCCAAGATGTTCTTGTGAACCTCCACTGGAACCTCTCCAAATGCCAGTGCATGCTTTCTTCGAGAAATAGCCCAAAAACTGGTCAGACTACTCCAAGTGCAGACTGACCAATGCATTATATAGCCTCAGCATTACATCCTTGCTGTTACATTCTAGTCCCCTTAAATGTCAATGTATGTTTGATGTAATGTGACAAATAAAGCTAATCATTATTTGCCCGGTCCAGTTTCCAACTCAATGGGTCACAGTGTGGTGCTTGGTCCATCTGCCTTTGGGCTGGGTGTAATTACATCATCCCACCAGTGTTGGTGCTGTCGCTTCACAGATGCTCTTCCAATTATCACCTTGGACTACAGAGAAGCTCCTATGTTAAATCCACCTTTTATTGCCTCACAAATCGCTTGTGCTTTGCTGAAGTATTTCAAGTGGTTGAGTTAATTGTCAGCTGCACAAGTACTTGCTTGCAATAACATAACAGGTGCGTAGGGTACAGACAAGAGACAAAAGTTAAATTGCACATGAATTATGCAAGACAGTGAAGAGAAGGCAAAAGAGCAAAAAAATAACAAATAAAGATGTAGTCCAAGAGGTGGTCCATGATGTTCTGTTGCTGAGGTAGGGTTAGTGTTCGATAGGTCAGTTTAGGAATCCAACAGTTGTAAGATTTTCAATAATATGAACACTGAATGAATTATGTCTGTGTGTCTGGGCAGTGGCCTCCAAAGCCATCGGAGTACTGTACCTTTCATTAAACCCCATCAGCAGCACTACAGGTGACCCAGCTGCAACCGTGAGGCCTCCACCTTTTAGCTTTGGCCACCTGTGAAGTACTGATGGATTATGGTTGTGCTCTAGAGAATGAAGACTATCATTATCATGGCCCAAAGAATCAGTCTACTCTGGAAACGTGAGAACAAGTCTCCTGGGATGCACAGACCCCTTGCTTAATGTTATTGGTCCATGGCATAAATAAAAGGTTGGGATCCTCTGTTCTAAACCTTTCCTATTGATGTGTCCTTCAAATGTTATTGTACCAGCCTCCACCACTTTCTTTGGCAGCTTGTTCTGTAAAAGCACTATCTTCTGTGTGAAGAAGATGCCCCTTGGGTCCTTTTTAAATCTTTCCCCTCCCTCCTTGCCATCTAGTATCTGACCGACGTGTTAATCGAGCCAGATGACTGGGAATACCAATCCTGTTTAATTACTGAATTCCTTTAGTCTGAAAACACTTAAGAAAATTAATGCCATTTTGCTCATATCAGAAAGTAAAAGAGATGTGCTTAAAGAATTGAAAGTTTTGTATCTTACCGGATCAGTAGATCTCTTAGATTTGCAAATTCACAGTGTGCCCCGTTCTCAACTAGAATATGGAGAGAGAACAGACTTAGCAGAGTCCAGCAAATCAACACAAGTATTAGCAACAGTAAATGATTTCACAAACTTTCAATAAGAGTCACAACCAGAGCAAAGGAATTGCCATTCAAGGTGTAAGATACGTTCACAACCAACTGCAGAGTGGAAAGGGTCATGCTCCAGAAAGGATTCAATCTTCCAAATAAGTCAAAGTCAGAGCAAATTTATTATCAAAGCACATATACAAGTATGTCACCATACACTATCTTGAGATTCAGTTTCTTGCAAGTAGTTACAGGAAAATACAGAATGCATTAGAATTTATGAAAATCTATACCAAAGACTGACAAACAACGAATGTGCAAAAGAACACGAGTTGTGCAAAGATAAAAATATAGAGTATATATTGTCAACATGAGTTGCAGGATCCTCAAAACTGCGTCTACAGGATGGGGCACACACAAAGTGCTGGAGGAACTCAGCAAGCCACGCAGCATCTATGGAAAAGAATAAATAGTTGATGTTTTGGGTGGAGACGAGGGGGCAAAGTTCAGCATGATCATATTAAATGGTGGACAGGCTTGACAGGCCCAATGGACGACTCCTGCTCCTTTGTCTTTGTGTGTTCTGAGGGCAACTGCTGCTGCCATGAAACTGACAGAATCATCGGGAGCTCCCACCAAATGCAAACATGATACCATCGGGACATGCTGATTTGTCACATTGAGGTAAACGAGAACACAGTTTGTGGTGTAATCCAGCTGCCTTGGAAACGAAACTCTCATCAAAACTTGGGGAAAGATCCTCATATCCTTTCACTCTGCGAATGTGGAAAATGTCCCTTCTGGTTGTGCCCCTGTTTTGTGACTCCCTTTTGGATATTGTTAATCTGGTATGCTGAAATTTCAATTCACTGATTTATTTGCTGAGAACAGGGGCGGATGGCAGAGGAGTTGCGTGGCTTTGGTCATAGTGAGAACTAGGCCTCAAGCCATGGTGTCACCTGTCTACAGCTGCCAGGAGAGAGGCGTTGAAGCCAGTGCGCTCCACTGGGGGGGGGGGGGCGCGGCGCGGCGTCCATGATGGAGTCGGTGCTGCCCTCCCAGCATTCGCTCAGGAGAAGATAAGCTCTGTTGCGGTCATGTGCAGATTTTGGCGGCACTCAATGGACAAGGGCCTCAAGCCGCGGGGTTGTCTGTTTACAACTACTGGGATGGTGTGGTGCATCATCCAGGCTGGAGTGGATGCTGACGATTTCAATAGACTGAAGGGTCTGGACTATGTACATATATATTTTGTGTGGTTGTATTTTATGTGTCTCGTACATGCAAGGACTAGGCCTCAAGCCGCGGTATTGCCTGAGAGAGACATCGGAGACAGTATGCTCTCCTGGGGCAGTGTGGCCCAGCATCCGGGCTGGAGTTAGTGCTGCTTCTCCAGCGTTCACTCTGCAGAAGACAAGCTCTATTGTGGTTGACTCTAGATTGACGGCACGAAGTTTGTACTCTTTTATTGCATGATTGTGAAACCAGTTGTGCTTGTTACCATCAGTGTGCTTTGTGCTATGTGTGTCTGTTGTTACTGTCTTTTACACATTGACCTCAAATTAATACTGTTTTATTTGGCTGAGTTCATGAGTATTCATGTATGTTTGAATGATAATTAAGACTTTAAGACCTTAAGATATAGGAGCAGAATTAGGCCATTTGGCCCATCAAGTTTGCTCTGCTATTTCATCTGGGCTGATCCAATTTTTCTCTCATCTTCTCCCCGTACCCGCAATTGAACTTGAATTGAAAACATCCCAACTTTTACCTTGTCAAGCCTCCCAATGAGCTCATACGTTTGAATAAGGTTGCTCCTCATTCTTCTATTCTCCAAGGAATCCAGGCCTAAATAATTCAGTCCCTCTTGGGAACAAATCTTTCATTTTAGGAATTAACCCAGCGAGGTTCTTTTCTACTGTTTCCATCGCAACTACATCTTTTTGTAAGTCAGGGGAGCAAAACAATGTGCAGTATTCCAGGCGAGGCCTCACCAACACCCTGTACAATTACAACAAACCCCCATATTTTTCAACATCAACTCTTTTGCCGTTAGCATGCAGTTTGCCTTCTTAACTACTTGTTGGACCTATGAACCTACCTGTTAGCTTTTGTGATTCATATGCTAGGAAGGCGTAGATCTCTCTGTACTTCACTCACTTGCAGTACCTCTCTATTTAGATAGCAAACTGCCTTTGATTTCTCACACACTTCCCTGTGTTAAAATTCCATTTGCTCACTCATTCAATCTGCTTACATATGTGCTTTTCTAAAGTGCATGATCTCGCACTTGCCCACATTAAACACCATTTGCCAGTTTTTTGCCCACTCACTCAATCTATCTATATCCCACTGCAGAATCACAACGTCTTTATCACAACTTGTCTTTCGACCTATTCTCATATCATCAGCAAATTAGGAAACTTTATACACTGTTCCTTTCTCCATGTCATTAATGTAAATAATGAACAACCAAAGCCAGGAATGATCCCTGTGGTACGATGCTAATCACTTTTTTCCAGTCTGGAAAAAGAAGGATCTGCTCCATATCTCTGAGACCACCAGTTTTGACTCCATTCTGACGCCCTTCTGACACAGTGGGCTTTTGATTAATGCATCAGCTTCCTCCGCAGCACCATGTCAAAACACCTGTTAGAAAACTCAATACACTACATCTATAGGTTCTCCATTATCAACATTCCGTACTACACCCTCAAAGAGTTTGAGCAAGTTTGTCACATACTTTACTTTTCATAAAGCTGTGTTGACTATGCTTAAATACATTCAGCTTTCCTAAATGATCATACAAGCCTATAACAAGTTATTCCAAATTAATCAGCAATTTCAAATAAAATACAGTCTGACAGTTCTAAATTATCAGGCATTTCTGTGAAGTCTAAGGAAATCTTAAAAATCGGGCCACAAGCTTGAGATGGGCAGGACTGCTGATAATTCAAAGCAGCACAAGGAGCAACAGTGCCAGTTACTCTGCTGAATAAATCCAGCATTTTCCAGAATGTAGCGACAAAAGGCTGAACTTTATTTACACTCCATCACTGGGGTGTGAAAGACAAGCTCAGCATGTACAGCACATCCTTAATTGATGTTGCAAAGGTGGCAGACAGCTTCCCTTCCTTTCGTGAAGGGACTCCTGCAGCACTGAGCAATTCAGGAGGACTTCTGCTGGTGAGGCATTCCAGTATTTAGATCCTGTGACAACGACGGGCATTTTTCCTACTTTGGAATGTGTGAACATTGCAGATAGTTTTTCTAGGCATCAGCTGTCTGTGCCCTTTATGTTTATAGAGGTCACCAGTTTGAGAGGTGTTGTTAGAGAAAACCGAATAACTGCTTCTTACCCCTTCTCTTCTCCTCACCTGCCTATCACTTCCCTCTGGTGCCCCTCCTTCCCTTTCTCCCATGGTCCATTCTCCACTCCTATCACATTCCTTCTTCTTCAGCCCTTTACCTTTTCTACCTATCGCCTCCCAGTTTCTCACTTCAACGCCCTCCCCATCTTTCTTATTCTGGCTTCTTCTCCCTTCCTTTCCAGGCCTCACGAAGGGTTTAGGCCCAAAACATCCACAGTTCATTCCTTGCATAAATGCTGCCTGACCACACTCTCACCATCCTCCAGCAATCTGCATGTGTTACTCTGTATTCCCAGCAACTGTAGAACCTCTGTAGTATCTGCAATGTCTTTTTGTTAATGTAAATACTTAAATGGTCAAAGGAGGGTTCATTCAGCCACAGACTCATTCCACCGAGATGCAACACAAGGCGTCATAGGAAATCATTCCTGCCTGTGGCCATCAAACTTTACAACTCCTCCACTGGAGGGTCAGACACCCTGAGCCAATAGGCTGGTCCTGGACTTATTTCATAATTTACTGGCATAATTTACATATTACTATTTAACTATTTATGGTTCTATTACTATTTATTATTTATGGTGCAACTGTAACGAAAATCAATTTCCCCCGGGATCAATAAAGTATGACTATGACTATGACTTAAAGAGTAACCTTGCCCTGGATGCTTTTGAGCTCCCTGCATATTGTTGGAGCTGCCCTCAATCAGCAAAGGTGTGTTTGGAGGCCAGTGTGGAACAGACTGCCTCAGAAGTCAGTGCAGGCTGGCCACTCTCGCACACTTAAAATGTATCTGGATGAACACTTGAATCACCAGCATAAAAGGCAAGGGACCAGTTGCTGTTAAGGGAGATTTAGTACAGATGGGTCATTCATGGACAGAGTGGGCCAAAGGGACTGTTTCTCTGCTCTTTGAGCCTATAACCACAAATTCATGGTCCATTGGGCAACGTTGATCCCTGCCCTTCAACACACACAGCACTATACTTCTAATTACACTCATTAACCCTGTAGGGCTAGCCATCAGGCTTGCTTGCCTGGCACCAGACTCTCAAACACATAACAACATACATCAAAGTTGCTGGTGAACGCAGCAGGCCAAGCAGCATCTGTAGGAAGAGGTGCAGTCGACGTTTCAGGCCAGGACTAACTGAAGGATGAGTGAGTAAGGGATTTGAAAGTTGGAGGGGGAGGGGGAGATCCAAAATGATAGGAGAAGACAGGAGGGAGAGGGATGGAGCCGAGAGCTGGACAGGTGATAGGCAAAAGGGGATACGAGAGGATCATGGGACAGGAGGTCCGGGAAGAAAGACAAGTGGGGGGGGGGTGACCCAGAGGATGGGCAAGAGGTATATTCAGAGGGACAGAGGGAGAAAAAGGAGAGTGAGAGAAAGAATGTGTGCATAAAAATGAGTAACAGATGGGGTACGAGGGGGAGGTGGGGCCTTAGCGGAAGTTAGAGAAGTCGATGTTCATGCCGTCAGGTTGGAGGCTACCCAGATGGAATATAAGGTGTTGTTCCTCCAACCTGAGTGTGGCTTCATCTTTACAGTAGAGGAGGCCGTGGATAGACATGTCAGAATGGGAATGGGATGTGGAATTAAAATGTGCGGCCACTGGGAGATCCTGCTTTCTCTGGCGGACAGAGCGTAGATGTTCAGCAAAGCGGTCTCCCAGTCTGCGTCAGGTCTCGCCAATATATAAAATATATATATATAATATATATATAAATATATATAAATATATACAAAAAATATATAAAAGGCCACATCGGAGCACCGGACGCAGAATATCACCCCAGTCGACTCACAGGTGAAGTGAGTCAAACACACACTCTTTTACCAGGCAATCAGAGGAAAAGATCCAATGTGGTTTCCTATGCCACTTGAAAAAAGTGTAATATCCCCATCAACCCATGGGAATCCCTGATCCATGATCTTTCAGAGTGGAGGAGGAGCATTTGGAATGGTGTTGGAAACCTTGAGTCTATGCATTGAGAACAAACACCACCTCTTCTATTTGTGGAAGACACTGAGCCTCAGATCTGAAATAGGAGCAAGTCAACCTGGATACGGCAAGCATGTTGTTCAAAGTAAATTTATTACCAAAGTATGTATAGGTCACTATATACTACTCTGAGATTCATTTTTTGCAAAGATTCACAGAACAAAGAAACACAATAGAATCAATGAAAAACTACACACAGAGATGAACAAAAGGTGCAAATACAAAAAGAAAAATAAGTAATACTGTGAACCTGAGTGGTAGAGAGTTTGAAGGTGAGTCTATCGGTTGTGGAATCAGTTTAGTGTTGAGGTGAGTGAAGTTATCTACTCTGGTTCAGGAACCTGATGGTTGAAGGGCAATAACTGTTCATGAACCTGGTGGTGTGGGACCTAACGTTCCTCTACCTCCTTCTCAATGGCAGCAGCAAGAAAATAACATGGCTTGGATGGTGGGGGTTCTTGATTTCTGGTGGCAGCCCTTTTTGGAGATGGTGGGGGTGTTTTCTTCCTGTGACTGGGCTGTATCTAGGCAGACGGAGCAAAAGTTTCCAAGTAGTTCCCAATCCCACTTGAAAAAGTGCAAGATCCCCTCCAATCCTTGACCCATGTGCTTTCAAGGTGGAGGAAGAGCATTTGAGAGGGTGTTGGGAACTCTGAGACCATTCATTTGGAAAACACACAGAAGACACTCAGTCCCAGAAGCAAGTCAACCTGGACATGGTAAACAAGTGGAGAGGTTTTAAAAAATCAAATTTCTGCTTTGATATGAAGAAAAGGTTTTAGAGGTCCAAGAAGTAAGTGGCAGGATAACACCCTAAGCTCTGACCTGAACTTGGAGCCACTGTATTCATGTTATGGTCCGGTTACATTTTTGGTCGGTAGAGACTTAATTAGAGCCAAAGTGGGTTTTGCATATTGTACACACATGGGACTTGTAAAATTTTGGAAAAGAAAAAAGTTTAGCAATTATAAGTGAGTGAAATTCCTGAAGTAATAATACAATAACTTATTAAACCTATCTCATCTGTATTTTTCATATAAGTTCACTAACATAGTTTCATTTCTTCTTTAGATTTTGTACCGTATGCAGCTGTTTCTCCTAAAGGGTGCTGGTTATATTTGGAAAGTATTTTGTGGGGAAGGAATGCAACGCTAACACTACTGACAAATCTAACTGCTTTGTCAGATTGAAACTTTTCCAGTGCATTTTGTCACTTTCACAGCCTTACTCCTTTGTTTCATTTCTCCAGAATAAGGAGAAATTAATATTAATAATCTTGAGAATCTCAGTATTTAGCAGGAACTATTCAGTATCCATAGTTGCAGAATACTACTGCAAACAGGCCCTCTGGCCCATTTATTCCATGCTGAACTATTATTCTGCCTCGTCCCATCGACCTGTACCCAAACCATAGCCCTCTGTGCTCTTCCCATCCATGTACGTATCCAAATTTCTCTTGAATGTTGAAATTGAATTCAAGTCCACTACTTCCGCTGGCAACTCATTCCACACTCTTACCAAACTCTGAGCGAAGAAGTTCCCCCTCATGTTCCCCTTAAACATTTACCTTTCATCTTTAACCCATGACCTCTGGTTCTAGTCTCACTCAATCTCAATGGAAAAAGTCTGCTTTATCAAATCTCCCCTTATTCTTCCACGCTCTAGGAAATATTCAACCTTTCCATAGCGAAGAATGTCTAGTCAGTTCCAGGTTTGTAGCTACCTTAGGCCTTTCCTTACAATGCATTAAACATCAGGCTAACACTTTGTATTCTGTCTGGTTAGCCTCCAACCTGAACATTGATTTCTCTAACTTCCGGTAATTTCTTCCCCTTCCCCTTTCTTCCATTCCCTATTCTGCCTTCCCTCCTACCTCCTATCACCCTTCTCTGGTGCCCCTCCTTCTTTCCTTTTTCCCATGGTCCACTCTCATCTCCTATCAGATTCTTTCTTCTTCAGCCCTTAACCTTGTCCACCTATCACCTACCAGGTTCTCATTCACCTACCCACCTACTTTCCCCCTCACCTGCCTTCACCTATCACCTACTAGCTTATACTACTTCCCAACCTTTCATCTTCTTATCCTAGCTTCTTCTCCCTTCCCTTCCAGTCCTGATGAAGGGTCTCAACCAATAATGTCAACAATAATCTCTTACTATACCTTCTTTCAGTCAGTCCTGATGAAGGATCTCAACCAATAATCTCTAACTATCTCTTCTTTCAGTCAGTCCTGACGAAGGGTCTCGGCACGACACATCCACTGTACTTCTTCCTATAGATGCTGTCTGGCCTGCTGCATTCCACCAGCATTTTGTGTGTGTTGCTTGAATTTCCAGCATCTGCAGATTTCCTCGTGTTTGCAATAATGTTGATTCTTTGTTCATATCCACAGATGTTGCCTGACCTGCTGAGTTCCTCCAGCATTTTGTGTGTGTTACTCTGAATGCCCAGCGTCTACAGAATCCCTGGTGTTCTATGTTCAAAGGCCACCAGCTAGATCCCAAGCCCCAACTCGTTCCACTGTACTCACAGAATATCACTGCATTGCTAATCTGGCAAAGTAACTGGAATCCAAAAACTCTGATCTTTGGCAGCTGAATGGGCCAGTGTGAATGTGCAGCCTGCACACTTCCGTCAATGACCAGCACACAGTCTGCTTGCGTGAAGGGAAGTGGCAGAAATGGGGCAGTGAGAACGAGGGAGGGAAACTGGGTGAAACGCAGAGGGAGGAAGGCCTTATGAGGAAGAGATAAAAGGGGGAGAAGCAAAAGAGTGAGGGGGAGAGATGGGAGAGGGAAAGGTGTGAGGGGGATGGGAGAGGGTAAGCTGTGAGAGAGAAAAAAAATTCTACTGCCTGTACATAAGAAGATGAAGGAACAATTGTGCTTCAGTTTTTATTCCCAAGTAACTAGCATCTTACACCATTCTGGAGGAGATGGAAGTCTTAATGTTTCCTGCATGAACGAGTTATTTTGATTTGAGCCACCCACCAAGGATTTTTTTTACAAAAATAGTAGAGGTTAAATACTTCAAAAAACTATACAGTAATAGTGCTCCACTGTTAACAAGATACACAGTTCCTTTAAGCCATTAGGGTATGTTTGCACTGCTTTCCTGTTGCATTTAATTGTGGTTTCTTGGGTGAGTGTTTAGTCAGCAAAGACTTGGCTCCCTGCTAAAACTGAACAATTTTGAGTTTAGGGAATATATTTCAAATTGACGTTAATTTGTGGTAAGAGGAGTACTATTTAGAAGCCAATTATGTAGCCGATTCCTACATCATGCTAACCACAGTAGAATCTTTTCTGTTTATGAAGCACAGGAGAAATATACAATGGCTGTGAACACCAATTCACTTACCCAATGGTAATAGTGAAAAGAGGGCATAGCCTCAATGGTGGGGGTCTGTAATGACGGATGCTACTTTCTTGTGACAGTGCTCCATATCAATGTACTCAGTGGTGGGGAGGGCTTTGCACGTGATGGACAGGTCTGTATCTATGTGAATGCCTCTAGGAATGGTGCTGTTTATAAACGTGATGCTTGCTGCATGCTGTAATTCAAATGGCGAACTAACAAACCATTCATGGTGCCCGCAGTTTCCTTCTGAGGCCCATGGTTGTACTCAAACCTGACCCAAGCACTTTCGCTGGTGGCCCCGATAGGCACACTTGTTCTGTCAACCTTTGTTCAGTAATCCACGGCCATTCTCAACGTGAGTAAGCCACTCTCACAGAAATGGTTCCACCTGCTATGCTTGTCAAGATGCCCATCCAAGCTTGTTCTATTTGCCTGGATTTGGCCTTCCACACTGTGCAAAATTCTGAGGAACAGGGGTGCCTAAGACTCTTGAACAATGCTATCATAATTTTAAATGTTGCCCTACTGCTGCCACAACAAAAAAAAAACAAATTTCATGACATATGTGAGTGATGATAAACCTGATTCTGATATGGGTCTCTACTGTGGACTGAGAGTGGGAAGGGGGCAGGGAGAGGGGAATCATGGTTGGGAAAAGGGAAAGGAAGAGGGGAGGGAGTGGAAAACCACCAGAGGGACATTCTGTGATGATCTATAAACCAATTGTTTGGAATCAAATGACCTTACCTCGTGTCTCAGGGCTGGGTGTGTCTGCACACACCGCCCACAGCACTCCTTCTCTGCCACCTGTCCCATGCCCCTCTGCGGTGCTTTGTTCCCACCAGAGTTACAAACTTGCTCTCTGCTCCACGTTGACAAATACAGTACTGTGCAAAAGTCTTAGCGACCCTAGCTATATATATGTGCCTAAGACTTTTGCACAGTACAGTATACCCTTCTAAACTATGTACCTGTCCATGTGTCTTTGAAACTTTGTTAATGTAGCTGCCTCAATCACTTCCTCTGGCTGTTCATTCCATATACGGACCACCTCTGGGTGAAAAGCATTGGCCCTTGGGTTTCTATTTCATCTCTCCTATCTCAGCTTAGACCTATGCCTTCTTGTTCCTGATTCCATAACCCTGTGAAAAAGAGGGTTCTCAAGGCAAAGGAGCTATCGGCAAAGTGAGTAAACCATTTTCAATGCTATTGTCGTGCAGAACCTGAAAAGCTCGAGGCAGCAGTTCCAGAGGTTACTGAGAACGTGAAGGAAAAAGGTCTCTGAGGTTATGGGGAAAGAGGGAAGGGAACTGGACTTGCTGGCTTGTTCTTTCACAGGCGTGAGGGGTCAAACAATCTCTGGCTTGGACTAAAAGCTGCATCATCACTCGACACATTCCAATATGAACTACTTGTACAAAGACATCATAAAGGGAACTACACTCTGTGGCCGCTTAATTAGGTACGAGTGGAACCTGGTGTGATCTTCTGCTGCTGTAGCCCATCTACTTCAAGGTTTGATGTGTTGTATATTCAGAGATGCTCTTCTGCACACCACTGTTGTAACATGTGGTTATTTGAGTTACTGCAACCTTCCTTTCATCTTGAACCAGTCCACCCATTCTCCTCTGACTTCTCTCATTAACAGGGAATTTTCGTCAACATAATTGTCACTCACTAGATTTTTTTTTTTGCTTTTTGCACCATTCCCTGTAAACTCTAGAGACTGTTGTGCATAAAAATCCCAGGAGATCAGCAGTTTCTGAGATACTCAAACCACCCTCTCTGGCACCAACAATCATTCCACAGTCAAAGCCACTTAGGTCACATTTCTTCCCCATTCTGATGTTTGGTCTGAACAACAACTGAACCTCTCGACCATGTCTGCATGCTTTTATGCATTGAGTTGCAGCCATTGATTGGCCGATTAGGCATTTGCATTAATTAGCAGGTGTACAAGCGTACCTAATAAAGTGGTCACTGAGTGTACGTTTACCAGCATACTGAACTGAGTGTTATGATACCACAGCAAATCATTCAATATTTGAACTTATGTAAGGTCACAGTTGCCACTTAACCAAATTATTGCTTTTTATTCCTTCCCATTTCCTTGTTTCATATTTTCAACATCTGCAGCTTTTTAACACTGTGAGGAGTTACGTCATCTTGAAAGAACGACTCAAATCACTTGGAAGTATTTCATGAATTATTGTGACTGATCAAGCACTGTTGTCACCAATGGTTGGTTAGAAGCAGCAGATTAACAGTGCTATACCTTTCAAGAGAACACTAAAGAAGATTCAAAGCCACTCCAGTGATCATCTTTAGAGAGATACTCCGGTTTCTACAGTAAATGTTCAGTAAGCTTTTAATTAACGAATGAATCTGGAATTGTACACATTCACATCAAAATCCTATATCTGCTAAAAGAAAATGAATCTCAAGGTAGTAGATGGTGACAAGTATGTAGTATGACAATAAAATTACTTTGAACATAGAACTTTTTAAACCCCACACTTTAAAAGCACTTGGATTAGTGTTGAGCCTTACACATCCTCCCTCTAAGAGGAGCACAACCTTGTCGTAGAGTTTGGAGGCTTGTGTGCCTCAATGACCCAGAGAACTATGTTGGCTGGAGTCAGGGCTTTACGCTTTGCCTCTTGGTAGGGCCACTCAAGCCAAACAGGTCAAAGGGTAGAGGTCAAAGAGTGGTCCACCGGTCCTCCAGGTTCGTGGGTGGGGTGGGGGTTCAGCTCAGAGCTAACAAACCTGACTAATCAAACAAAACTGTTATGGAAACAGCAATGATGAATCATTCTACATCTTAGTGCAATGGTATTCCTGAATCTCCATTCGGAACTTGTGTGACTGACAGTGAAAACTGATCTGACGTGATGAAGGAAGCCTTGAAACACCACCAGAGATGGAGGACCTTCATTGCTGCTCTAAACAACAGTGGCGTAGTGGGGAGTAAGTAAGTTACACATCCTCAGACAGATCTAATTCAACATCTAATTGAAGTTATAATTTAGGTATATTTTGTTGTTGATTTGACAATGCAGAAGACTCTAAAGGAATAGGAAGGCACAGGACCAGGAAATCTATTCTTGGTAATGTTGGTTGAGGGATCAGTGTTGGATGGGGCACAGTCCAATAATGCAGTGGGATATTTCATTTCCTCCTGAGGATTCTGGCATTCTAACTTCCCTTCTCTCCCAATGTCAAAACAGTGTCACTGCAGCAGTCTCTTTGCACCGCAGTTGCAGAAATTGGATATTTGTACTCAATTCCTTAAATGAAGTGCCAACCCACAGCTTCTGGTTATCAATATTGAAATACCTGAAACTGACTCATCATGCATTTGCATAATACACAACGCCGATTCTTTTCTGCAAATCTTTTCCAGGATTCTACGCTATATTAATTGCAAATAAATATTTTATTGCAATAGTGATATTGGACTCTTGGGCTGACAGTCTACCTCGCACTTTACCGTTTACCTGCATTGCACTTTTTCAGTAGCAGTTACACTTTATTCTGCATTGTTATTGTTTTACCTTATTCTAGCTCAATGCACTGTGCAATGAATTCATCTGTATAAAATAAATATGCAAGACAAGCTTTTCACTGTATCATGGTACATGTGAAATAATATACCAATACCAACATCTAAAAGCATTATTATCCACCTGTGACCAGTATAGGAAACTAAATAACTTAAGCTCTTAATCATTTGAGAATATTTAATGGTAACTATTTTATTGAGAGATATAGTGTGGAACAAACAACTCTGGTGCCACCCAGCAACCCATCTGTTTAATCCAAGCCTAATCACAGGGCAACTTACAATGAACAATTAACCTACTAACCAGTATGTCTTTGGACTGTGGGAAGAAACCCAAGCGGTCACGGGGACAATGGACAAACACCTCACTGATGGCTTTGGGGTTGAACTGTAATAGCGTTGTGCTAACTGACATGCTACAGTTACACCCCACTTGGTTAGATAAAGTGAGAATTTTATTTTCCAATCGGATATCTCTTGCTCCAGAGGCTGGTTTGGAGCCAGCCCTGGAGCAAGAGATATCCAGTTGGAAAATTGTGGGAATTGGGAGCTGAGCAGATGGCATTGATCTGTTGATCAAGGAAGCTGGGACGGTGAAAGGGATGCTCCCAGTTGTAAAGAATCGATGCTCAGAGCCCCTGGTTGTTTTTATACCTTGCCTTCAAAGAAGGGACGTCCATCAATTGTGACAGTCCACATTGCTAAAATAGAGAGCACACCATTTCTTTTTAATGCAGTTTATCTGATGATTACCTCCAAATTCATAGTTTTCCTCTGAGTTTAATAATTGTTTTAAAATGCCGTAAGTTGTGTTTCCACAAAATCACCAACTGAAGGTCAATAAGTACTTTTATCTTACCTTCAATAATTCCCCACTTGGTTTTCCTGCCTAATATCTTCTTCCCATTCACTTGATGTTCTTGGTCGGTACCCACAACTGCAAAAGGGATTTTCTCCTGTTGGAGGCAACCACAAACAATAATTCCTTGTACTTCTCCAGCAAGCCTCACAACTTCCCGAACTGCTTAACCATGAAATGTACCTTTTGAAGAAAAATCACTGTAATAAGTTGTCAATCATTCAAAACTACACTGATTTTAAAATCGTACTTAACGGTGGCAATGACTGAGGAAGAAATACTGAGCACGGCACCTTCTTCTCAAAACTATTGCCATGGGATCCACACATTTCATCTAAGGTAGTGTTTTTATACAGTGAGTGGCAGGTGCATGGAACAAGCTGACATGCTGGTGGTAGAGGTAGACACAGGGGGGGGGACATTTAAGAGATTCTTAAATAGGCAAATGGATGAAAGAAAATAGAGGGGCGATGAGGGAGGAAAAGTTTAGATAGATCTTGGAGTATGTTAATAAGTCAGCACAACATCGTGGGTCGAAGAGTCTGTACTGAGCTGTATTGTTCTATGTGCTAAGATGTTACTGTTCTGCTGTTCCCACTATTAACTGACTGAGTTAAAGCTTCAAAATCTATCTACTGAATGAGGCCATTGGGCCTGTTGAGCCTATGTTGGCTCTTTGCAGAACCAAGTTGCACAGCTCTGCTCCCTCGCTACTTCCCTCATGGTTGAAGGTCCATTGAAAACAGTGAAAAATGGAGCAACGTGAAGTCCTCAGAGGGTTACAACTCTGAAACTAGAACTAGACATCTTGGAAATAGGGTAAGTAAAGTTGGTGGTCATACACAAGGTTCTGCGAACGCTGGATACATATACAAAAAGCTGGGGAACTCAACAAGGCAGGAGCACTTACGGAGGGAAATAAACAGTTGACATTTCAGGACGAGAACCTTCACTGCTTTTCCCCACTTGCCCGTCTGAAACCCCTCCCCCTTCCCTTTCTTCCACGGTCCACCCTCCTTTCCTGTTAGGTTCCTTTTTCTTACCCCCTTTACCTCTTCCACCTATCCCCTCCCAAAATCGTATCCCCTCTGCCAGCCACCCACCTTCCCCCTCAGCTGTTCTCACCTCTCACTTGCCAGCTGGGTACTTCCCCCTTCCCAACCTTATTCTGTCTTCTAACCCCTTCCTTTCCAGTCCTGAAGAAGGGTCTCAGTTCGAAATGTTAACTGTTTCTTCACCTCCACAGATGCTGCCTGACCTGATGCATTCCTCCAGTATTTTTGTGTGTGTTGAAGATCCCACTAACTCTCATTTTTTTCATAGCATTTTCCCATCTGTAACTTCTGTTATTGTAATCAGACAAGTACTAAAGAGCTATTGTAAGTTTGGCTCGATGTAATACAACAAACTTGAGCAACAAATCCAATATTTTGTTTTGTCTATATTTCTTCAACTGTACTACTGGTTTATACTAAAGGCAAACTGGAAATAAGCCCATCAAATATGATAGACTTCGGAATTAAGGAGGTGAGGAACAAAGATATGCAAGAACGCTTTGAGTTATTGATTGCATTTATTATTAAGGACTATTCAGATGCATTAAGTATAGGCATTTCTCATTTCTAAAGTGAATTTGACTTTAATTTATCAAATGCCTTTATTGAAGCTGAATTGACCGTGGCACAGACTTGGCACTTTGCAGAATAATAATTTTATTAGCTGAGAAGCGATATGCAGGTATGGACAGTCTGTTTTTACTATCTATTGAATTCATCTCGGGAGAACTGAGGAATCTCCGCATTAATCATCATACATGACAGGGAACATTACTGGGATTTTTCAACACAGTTTCACCGCAAACTCACTACACAAACAGATACAAATCAATCTGACTGGCCTAGACTTTTATAGGTTTAGCTTACAGCTCCAGTCTTCCACATTTCCGTTTATGGCCACTATTAATTAGTCATTTGCAGGAAAATAAAGAAGTACTACAGAATTTATGAAAAAACTATGCTGTACATAAACAGAAGGCTGACAAACAACCACTGTACAAAGAAGACAAATGTTGTAAATTAAAAAAAATAACGCTGAGAACAGGAGTTGGGGTTCCTTGAAAGTGAGCCTGCAAGTTCAGTTTATTGCTGAGGTTACTGAAGTTACCTATGGTGATTCGGGAGCCTGATGTAACTGTTCCTGAACCTGGTGGTGTGGGGACCTAAGGCTCCTGTACCCCATGCCTGGCAGTAGTAGTGAGAAGAGAGCAAAGGGTGACTAGCTATGGCAAAGACAAATGAGTTTAAGTGCAACTGGAATCTTTACAACAGCTCAGTGGTTTATGGTTAGTCAGTGTCTGTCACTATATTTTACCATAAGTCAAGATAAAGATTGTGTGTGATCCATCAAGCTGATTAAAGTCATAGTATACACTGTTCAATGTCCTAGGCTTGCTATTGGGAACACCCTTTTTATTTCTGTTAACTGGTTATTTATTGAGATACAGAATGGAACAGGCCCTTTAAGCCATGCCAGTCAGCAACGCCCAATTTAACCCTAGTCTAATCATGGGACAATTTACAATCACCAACTAACCTGGCAACCGGTACATCTTTAGACAATGGGAAGAAACTAGAGAACCTGAAGGAAACACACAGGGTCACGGAGACAACGTACAAACTCCTTACAGATGACAGTGGGAATTGAACCTGGGTCGCTGGCACTGTAAAGCATTGTGCTAGTCACTATGCCACCGTGCTGCCCAACAGAATGGCATTGGTTTTGACTAACAGAACAGTGGTGCAATTAGTAATCTGCTGCATCACAGCTCAATCCTGACTTCTGTTGGTGCCTATGTGGAGCGTGCATATTCTTCCGTAGGGTATTCTGGTTTCCTCCTGCGTCGCTGGGGCAGACAGGCTTTTGGGTTAAATTGGCTACTGTAAATTGCCCAAATGGTAGAATATGAAGATAGTTGAAGGGAAAGTGTGGTGAATAAAAAGGGAGAAGTGTAAATTGGTGCTTGGTGGTTAGCATAGGCTTAGTGGGCCAAAGGGCCTTTCTGTGCTGTATAATCATACACACGAGGTTTGGCAAACATCGGAAATCCAGAGCAAAACACACAAAATGCTGGAGGAACTCAGCAACTATGAAGCAGAATGAACAGTTGATATTTTGGGCCCAGACCCTTTATCACCACTGGAAAAGGAGATCTTCCCCCTTCCTTTTCAGTGCTGAAGGGCCAGGCCCAAAACATCGACTGTATATTCCTCCCCACAGATACTTCTCCTGATGAAGGGTCTTAGGCCAAAATGTCAATTGTTTATTCCTCTCCATAGACGTTTCTTTACCTGTTAAGTTCCTCTTGCATTTTGTATGTGGTTCTGTGGTGTATGACCCTTTTGGGGAGTACAGAAATGCTGAGAAGGTCTTTAAGGACAGGTATTCAAACAGAAACCTTTTGATCTGACTGCTGGGTTTTCCTCCTTCTCATTTTGACCCTTGTCCCTTCAGCCCACCAAATCCATCCTGACCATTCAACAGCCAATTATACTAATCGTATATTTATTCTTTCATTTTCCTGTTCTCTCCGTGTTCTCATTCGCCACATTCAATCACTTGTTTACACACGAGGGGCAATCTATAATGGCCAATTAACCCACCAACCCATGCATGGGAGGCAATGGGAGCATATGAAGGAAACACACTTGGTCACAGGAAAACATTCATTAGGGTGCCATGGTAATGCAGCGGTTAGCGTAAAGCTATTACAGCTCAGGGGCATTGGAGTTCAGAGTTCAACTCTGACACTGTCTGTAAGAAGTTTATAGTCCTTCTTTTGAGCCCATGTGTTTCCTCCGGGTGCTCCAGTTTACTCCCACACTTCCAAGATGCCGTGGTTAGTAGCAATTTGGCCATCGTAACTTATCTTGTGATGAGGCTGAGGTTAAATAGGTGGGTTGCCAGGTGGAATGGCTCGCTGGGCTGAGAGAGCCTGGTCCACACTGTATCTCTCAATAAAGTCAAATAAATAAACACACATCCCACACCGAGAGCACTGGAGATGAGAATGGAACCCAGGTCTCTAGCATCGTGAGGCATGGTTGTGAAACACAGGAACCATAACAATCCATTTACAGCATAGTCAGGCAGTTTCCACAAGTAGGCATGAGATAATGACCAAATTTAGTGATGTTGATTTGAATGATCAAATTTATCAGTACATTGAGTACCACAAGACCTTTTCACGATAGCAGTAAAGGCCCCAGTTTAATTTCCCATATGTAAATAAATTTTAAATGCTTGGCTCTTTATCTTGAAACCATATCTCCTCATTTGGGATTTTCCTACTTGTGAAAACATCTTGACCTCTACTCCGTAGGGTCACTATAGGATCCTGTATGCATCATTCTTCCAACCTCCGAAGAATATAGACCTAGTCTCTCCACTGGAAAAATAGTTCATCCCAGAAATTAGCCTGTTGAATCTCCTCTGGAATGCCTCCAATGCTCCTATATCCTTTCTTGGTTAACGGGGTCAAAGTAGTACAGCCTCACCAACACCATGTACAGTTAAAACATAGAACACAATAGCATAGTAGAGGCTCTTCATCCCCTGATGTTGTGCAATTTTTTAATCCACTTTAAGCTCCTGGCTGACAGGGTGGAGATATGTCTCCTACCAAAGGAGGTATAAGGCGCTTCTTCCCACCGCTGGCCTGCAGGTCACCCTTGGACAAGGTGTAGCACTTGCTCAGCCCCACCCCCCCTCCCCGATCAGAGTCACGTGAAGCCATGGGAGCAGGTGGTGGATGGTCGTACGAGCCGCCGGTGTAAATCACAAGTCCTGGTCATGCGACCACTGACACCAGGCAGGCAATCTCTGAAGAGTACTGAGAATGGCTGGGGTCACTCTTCTTGTAAAGTCGCCGCCCAGAAGAAGGCAAGGGCAAACCACTTCTGTAGAAAATTTGCCAAGAACAATCATGGTATTGGATAGAGAAAAGAATAAGAGCTTATTACAGATTAAAGACAGATGGAAGAACACAGCACATAATGATGATGGCTCTTGGAACAATTTAACCCTTCCTTCTTACATAGCCCTCCATTTTTTTTTTATCATTCATGTGCCTATCTCATTGTAACAAAACCTTCCTATTTCTAAACCCCAATCCCTTTGCAGTGAAGATCAACATGCCATTTGTCTTCTTAACTACTGGCTACAGCCAGATGATGAATTTATGTGAATAATGCACAAGAAATCCACATCCCTCTGTATTTGTCTTGCAGCTAATAAACTGACTTTTGATTCTTCTTAATAAAAAGCACTGTACCACATTAACCTCCACTTCCCAGGTTTCTGCCCCTCACTCACTCTATCTACATCCCCTTGCAATTAGAATATCCTCATTTATGATTACAGAAACAACCATAGTGACTTTAGACAAATAAGGAGGATTAGTACAATGGGGGTGTTGTGAAATGTATTAAGTTTCCTTACAATATCAGTTTGACTGAGATAAAAGAAAAATGGAGACTATAAGACCTTAAGATATACTGTAGGAACAGAATTAGGCCGTTGCGATCATCGTCTACTCCGCCATTCCATCATGGCTGATTTATTTTCCCTCATAGCCTCATTCTCCTGCCTTCTCCCCATAACCTTTGACACCCTTACTAATCAAGAATCTATCAACTTCTGCTTTAAATATATTCAATGAATTTGGCCGTCACAGCCATCTGTGACAATGAATTCCACAGAGTCACCACCCTCTGGCTAAAGAAATTCCTCCTTATTTCTGTTCTAATCAATCCTTTCAATCTGTGGGTGTGCCCTCTGGTCCTAGACTCTCCCACTTCTGAAAACATTCTCCCCATGTCCACTCTATCGAGGCCTTTCGATATATGGCAAGTTTCATTGAGGTCCTCCCTCATTTTTCTAAACTCCAGCAAGTACAGGCCCAGAGCCATCAAACCAAGGTAACATCCAAAAGAGCCTGGAACAGAAGCGGAATGATTTGGAACTGCAATGAATTGAACAACGCATTCGTAATGAAGATCCATCGTGCATACTTACTCTAACTGTGTCATTTAGTAATTTGTCCTCAGAATCTTCATCAAACTCTGTCTGGGGGTAAACACTAATGGAATAATTTCTCAGGTCTTGTCGAATCTGAAAATGAATGAAGATCACCGAGGTTAAAGCCTGTAGCTACCAGAAGTGTAATAGAGCTGTTTTCTAGATATTCAGTGCCAGGGGTGGTTGCCCTGGGAAGGGGAAGGCGGCTATTGCCACTGACAAGCCCGCCCCACCTCCTGGTCCATCCATTCCCTTGGACAAAGCACTAAGGACGAACGATACAAGACGTGGGCATCCAAATTACAAACTGTAATCATTGTTAGTGCAAAACTGAGCCACCTGCCAGAGCATAGTGCAGGGAAGAGTATGGTCATGATTTTGATAGAAGGAATAAAAGTGTAGACTATTTTCTAAATGGGGAGCAAATTCAGAAATTGGAGGTGCAAAGGGACTGGGGAATCCTAGGGCAGGATTCCCTAAAGGTTAACTTGCAGGTTGAGTCAGTAGTAAGGAGTTGAATGCAATGTTAGCACTCATTTCAAGTGGACAAGAATATAAACGCAAGGATGTAACGCTGAGACTTTATAAGACATCGATCAGACCACATTCGTGAGCTGGGAGAAATGGGAGGCTGTTCTGTTGGAAAGGCTTTGGGCCAGGTTACTGCAAGTGTCTGAGTGAATTGAATAACACGACTGCCAATAACCAAACAGTGGGAATAGAGACAGAATGGATCTGGTGAGGGGTAACTTAAAAAGTTACAGGGAAACACAGAGCCAGTTTGGTAGTGATAACAGGAATCTTTTTGGAAAGACCACAGGAAACAGAGATAGCTCAAAGTAAAACAATTACAGATTGCAGAATAAAGGATAGAGCGGATGTTTCCTTCGGTGGGGGAGTCTCGGACCAGAGGGCAAAGCCTCAGAATAGAGGGACGTCCATTTAGAACAGAGATGAGGAAAAATTTATTGAGCCAGAGGGTAGTGAATCTGTGGAATTCTTTGCGGCAAATGGCTGTGCAGGCCAAGTCATTGGGTAAATTTTAAGGTGGATCTTAATAGGTTCTTGATTAATCAGGGTGTCAAAGGTTACAGGGAGAAGGTAGGAGGACAGGGTTGAGAGGGATAATAAATCATCCATAATAGAGCGGTGCAGCAGATCGTGTGCTGAATGGCCTAATTTGCTTCTAGGTCTAAAGTGTTACAGCTGCAGAGAAAATACAGAGTAAGTAGATAATAAAGTGTAAGTTCATAACGAGGTACACAGTGAGGTCAGGACTACACCCTACCATACTAGGGAACCATACGTTAGGCATAACATGGGATAGAAGCTATCCTTGAGTCTGGACAACTAAATCAATTTATAATCAATAAAGGGAATTGGGACTAGCTGGTTGATCACTGGTTAGCATGGACTGTTTGGGCCAAAGGGCCTACATCCCTGCTGTATTTTTCTCTATGTTCTATGACCAAATTGATGGTTCTTTTTCAGAAGGCACACAGATTCCCCAACTAAAGGCACAAAAGATATAAAAAAGGTAGAATCTAACAGACATTACTAGCTGTGACCACATGGAATTCAATATTCCAGGACACTTGGTTTAAGGAAGTGACAGACACAGTGGAAAAGAAGGAGGAACTGGCCCCGGTAACAATGAATAGGCTAGCAGAGGAGAGAGAAAGAATTTGAGTTTGGAAAATAATGGCAAGAATTAGCTTTGGTGGAGCTAAGAAAGGGAAAGGAACAGAGAACATGGCTGGGAGTTGTCTATAGGTCCTCAAACAGGAATGACAGTGCATGGCATAGAATAAATCAGGAAATTTGAGGCACAAAAAACATGGGACAATACAATAATCATAGGGGATTTGTGGACTCCAGCTGAAGTTGTACACCAAGCAAAACTAATTAGCACAAGAGTGTGAATGTTGATTTGATAGCAGTTGTAAGAAATGACTTTCTAAATTGGTAAACTGAGGAAACAGCCTATTGTGCAATGTAGAAAGGTTAATTAATAACCTTGAAAATGATATACAGGTACATGTAGCACAGTTGGGGAGAGGATGCAGTGTGAGACAGTTCTTCCCTGTGGGAGACCCTCTTGCTCCCTTGGCCAAAGATGCATGGGTGTGGAATAGATGATGTCCCACTCAGTTCCTAAGGAAGCCAATCTGCTGTGGTGAGACCTCAAACTTTTCCATTCCACTCAATGTTCCAGTTAGATGATCCTCCCAACTCCCACTAACCGGTGATCTTCCTCTGATACCACCGACGTTCTACTGGGGTAGCAGATCATACATAACTTTTCCATCAACAACGAGTCAAGGACTGTAGTCCCGCTGTTGGCCTCCTTAATAGCATCCGTCCAGGGATGGTGCCACTTTGTTGATGCAGGTTAAATTCTAGGCTACTCTACCCGGTCCTCCCATCCATTGTGCTGATAGAGAAAACCCTTGTGACTGAGTCACCAATAATCACTTCTTGGGCCCACTCTATCAGAACTCAGTGGAACCCCCTGGGATCGGGACTGGTGCCAACACTAACGTAGAGGTCATATGCACGAAAAAGGGTCATCTGCAGCAAAGACATCTGAAAAGTCAAAGTGCCAGGAAGGGAAAGAAAATAACAAAGCTTGCCTCATTTTATGAGAAGCATCTTCTGTTTCTAATAAGAGAAAGCATCTCAAGGGGGGGAGGGGGAAGGAAAACTGTAACTTCATCAAAAAATGCTCCTCAGCTCTGGGTGGAATGAATGCGGACCAGATTTTAACTTGGCAACAGAAACAAGTATTTCCTAAGGCAGCATATGATTGCATGTAACACACATACGAGTTTCATCCCAGTTAGTGCTACACAGTCGAGCCAGTAAGTTGTCTCTGAAAACTGACTCACATGAAGTCGGTAACCTGAATTGTGGAGAGACAGCACATCCATACAAAGCATTTAGTGCTATTCAGGAGTTTTAAATTGAAAACATTAATTAAAAACATGAGGTTTTGGGGTTTGTCTCAATTATAACAAGGTAATTCATTAATTGTCCATAAAAATTTACTGTCAACTAAGTAACTCCAGTTGATTTGCTTTGTAAAGTGTTGGTGCACTGTTAGAATGTATAGTGTTATTGCAGTCACTATTGCAATGTATGCTGTATGTTAGGATGTTTTCTAGTGTATATAGCAAATAGTAATTTGAACAGCAGCCAGTCTTCAGACTTGAACATGGATTGTAGGTTGAATTTAAAATGCAGCTCTGAACAATAATATTCCTGGAGCTTCAGACTGGAGTTGATTGCAAACCAGACAATGTTGATTAACATTCATTTTGGGTGTCTGGAGCGCAGGTGCGATGAAGGTGTTTGAAAACTACACGTAATTCAAAGGAAGCACTGTAGATACATTGTAACTGTAGAGTTGTCCTGCTGTTACCTTTGGTCTTTAGCATATAAGGGAGGGGAACGTCATATAAAACATCATGTAATATTGGGCAGAAAGGGCCTTTTCTTCCAACAGTGTCTCAAATGATGATGCCCATTGTTCGTTTTTGTTGAATAAACACTTTTATATCCACCAGCTTCAGTTTCTCTCTGGTGACTTTGTTCATGTCACAACAGTGTAGTCACTGTTGAAATGTATAGTGTTGCAGTGTATTTGTTGTTGTATTCACCGTTGTAAATACATACCCTCTGTTTAAAATCTCGTCTTTCATCTAAAGTAAGCGTATCAGCCTTTGCGATAACAGGGACTATATTCACTATTTTGGCTAGACGGTTCATAAACTCTATATCCAATGGACGTAACCTGCAAAAACAGACAGAATAATCCATGATTGACCTCAGAATGAGTTGGCAGTTTCAGTTCTAATATCAAGCTCTCTTTAATACACACATAAAGTTACTACTACCCCTCTTTACCTTCAGTATGTGTAGCCACTACTTCCATTGATATGTATTCTCTAATACAGTACATTTCACAGGAGCAATTGAACCAAATAATTCACCACCATGCACATAGAGAGACGTTCATTGTGAACTATACTGCTTTTGTCGTATCCGCAGATCCAGAGTTGTTTAGGGACCAGATACCTGTGATTCAGGGTTTGTGAGTCAGAGTTTTCCAGTTTAAGCAATGTCAGTGTAGTTAGAGTGTCTCTGGGTCATTGCATTTTTATTTATTCAGTTCCAGGTGGAGGCCTGGTATCTAGGTTAAGGCCACTGATGTCCCTTGCAGAAAGACATCAACCAAACTCCCAGCAGCTTCTCCCAAGCAGCATGCTCACCCCGCCACACTGCCTGGTGGCCTCTTCAATTGGCCATGGGCAGCAGTGTGTTACCAGAAACCTCAGGCAAAAAAATCTCATGGATCACCAAGGTCACCTGTGCAACCTCAAAGTGAAAACAGCCCACATTCAGACTTCAACCACACAGGAAAGACTGACGTACAACAGAACACACAAGGCAGTGCTTAAGGAAAAGGACTCTGATGTTTATCTCTACTGAAGATCTTCATGATTTTCTAGGTTTGTATTATTTACCCTTGCTGTTGTAACTGGTTTTGAATGGATTAACACAGTATACATGCATCCCCAGATAACACTCTTTATTTTCAAGATTCAAAGATTCAAAGTACATTTATTATCAAAGAATGCATAAATGGTAAAACCTTGAGATTTGCTTGCTTATTGGTAGCCACAAAGCAAGGAACCTGAAAGAACCCAATTGAAGCAAAAGAAAAAGACCAACACCCAATATGCAAGAGAAAGGGGAAAAAAACATAAATCATGCAAGCAATTGAAGTGAACAACATTCTGAACCAAATTGAGCCCTCAGATCCAAACCCCAGAGCAGCTCAAAGTAGGCCCAAAGCCTCACTTATCAGTTCATCATATTAGTCGGTATGGCGCACAGCTACCGGGGTGGTCGACAGAGATAAACGACACTGGTGTGGCAGCTGCTGGCATTTAATGTACCTCATAGAAATGTTGTTAATGGACTGGGTGAGCACCTTGGCAGCTCGTTGATGAGAAAAAAAACCACATTGTTTTAGCATCCTCTGTGATCTTTGGAATGTTGCTGAGTACCCTAAAAACCAGTTCAGAAACTGTCTAGTCAGGTTCCTCGGTTTCTGCAGACCCCTCAAAGATATAAAGGCTTCCTGTTTCTTTGGGGGAGCATTGAGCAAAATTGATAAATTGCACCTATGACCCTAATTCATGGCAGCAGTGGAGGAAACATATAGGGTGCAATTTGTGAGGTCATTAAGTGTGTGACAGGTGCCAGAGAAAGGACAAATGTAGACATGAATCTTGCATGGGAGAGCCCAGGCCAACTTCCTGAAGAGGAACATTTCACTCAGAAGTGATTAGTAGTACAATCTCCTCAAGATAAAACAGCTTTTATGTGCATTTCGCACAGGAAAAGCTTGCCTAAATTCCCAATTATAAGTTGATAATATTTTATATAAAATTTTACCAGATTTATTTCCCGGATTTTAAACATGCTCATTTCCAGACTAATTACACCAACAGTAAGGTGAAAGACATCTTATGGAGAAATTTGTTGCTAATTTTGCGTGTCTGTGTTCTACGAACCCAGTTTTGGAGGACTGGAAGCAACAAGACTTTCCAACACCACTAATAATTTCCATGTCAACTCCTGCTCAACAGCAAATTTCTTTATCCTCACCAAACTGTTCCAGGTTTGACCATTACATTCAAAATTGAGACCATTTGGAAAACATTCTCAGAAGAGATTAGAGTAGGTAGCTTCAGACTGACACCATCTTTTAGTCTCCAACATATGCATGATGGCAAATAGTAACTTTTCAATTTGTCCTGTTTGCAGATCCTAAACAAGGAATAGGTTAAATCATTTTAGCTGGGAAATACTCCAATTTGATGCAGGTCAGATTTCAATCACTGTAGTTTCATTGTTCAAATTTACAGTATGGTACGACAACACGTTAGTGTAGTCATTAGCACAATGGCCCTCAGGGTCCTATTGCCACCTCTGTAAGGAATTTGTACGTTTTCCCCGTGACCATGTGGGTTTTCTCTGGGTGCTTTGGCTTCCTCCCACATTCCAAAAACGTACAAGTTAGGATTAGTAAATTGTGGGCAGGCTATGTTGCTGCCAGAAGCACGGTGACACATGCGGGTTACCCCCAGCACAAAATCCTTGCTGATTCGATTTGACACAAACAGCACATTTCACTGCATGTTTCAATATTTTGATGTACGTGGGACAAATAAAGCTGATCTTTAAAATCTATTAAGGCAACAATCTTGGAAATTGGTATCAATCGGAGTGAAGAACTTTTTCTAAGGTGCAGCAGGATGTTCTCGGGTAAAATATCTAGTGACTCATGTTTCACTCCGAAGTCTAGATATTAGTTTGGGGTTAATACACTCAGTTCTAAATCTGCACTGACTGCTCTGCCTTCACGCAGACTTTGGATGGAGAACAGACAGGCAGGCCACATTAAATTAATGCTACCAGGGAAGGGGAGCAATGTTGCACCCTGAGTGTCCTACCTTTCATCAGTTCTGCACTGATGGTGGCTGACAGCTGCAGGTGGAAACACTAGCCTGGAGTGGTGCTTGAAGGTATGTGATTCCACTTTATATGTCAGTTTCCAAACGCAAGAAATGGTCGGCTTGCATTTCTCTAGCACCTTCCCTGTCCTTTTTTAGGATGCCCCAGATTTGCTCAATACTCCCCCAAAGAATCAGGAAGCCATTATACCTTCGAGGGGTCTGCATTTAGATGGCACCTCCAGAAGATATTCAGAAGATAGGTGGTTTCAGGATATTCCAAAGTTGGGTGTTTCAATGTTATACCACAGAAGTTAGCCAGTTGACTCACTGAGATTCTTCTGCTCTTTTTATAGGATCTACCCTGCATAGGGTGAAGCTGGGTGTAGTGTATTGAATTGTGACACTCACTGTGCTTGTCTGCCTTGGTGTTGATGTCATGCTGACTTTCCAGCAGGGGAAACCAGAATGAAAGAATAAAGACCAGCCACATATGGATGACCAGGGTATGACACAATATAGTCCAAAAGCACTACAGCACAGAAACAAGGACCTTTGGTCCATCTAGTCCATGCTTAACTGTTATTCTGCCTAGTTCCATCAAACTGCACCTAGACGGTAGCCTTCTCTACCTCTCCATCCATGTACTTATCCAAACTTCTCTTAAATGTTGAAAGCAAACCCACATCTTGAACCAAAGGAGATAATTTCACTCAACTTCTTCTGGCCCATCATTGAAATGTTCCCATAACCAAAGGACTCTTCATCTCATGTTTTCAATACTTATTGCTTATGCTTTTATTAATATCATTTTTTCTATTTGTATTTGTCTTCTGTACTCTAATAAGGCAGTCTTTCACCGATTCTGTTATGGTTAGAAGAGGAAGAAAGCCCTTAACTCCATTAGTGGAGTCATCGGGACGCTGTCAAGACGGCGTTTTTTAGCAGGCTTTCTTATTTTTACGAGGCCGAGTTGCTAGCTCGACGCTCAACCCAGCACAGATGGAAAGCGTGCAAGGGAGCCGGCTGGATTTGAACTCGGGAGCCTTTGCTCCAAAGTCCAGCGCTGATGCCACTACGCCATCAGCCAGCCTATTATGGTTATTATTCTATATTTATTGAGAATGCCCACAGGAAAATAAACCTCGGGATTGTATATGGTGACATATATGTACTTCGAGCTTTATACTTTGAACTTTGAACACATCCATCACTTTCTCTGTACTCTTTCAATTTTATTATTATATTGAAGGCTTTTTTAATGAGAAATTCTAAATAAGTTGACTGAGATGACTATGGATGTGTATTGACTGGCTGCATTACAGCCTGGTATGGAAACACCAATGCCCTTGAACAGAAAATCCTACAAAAAGTAGTGGATATGGCTCAGACCATCATGGCTATTAAGCATATGTACACGGACTGCTGTTGCAGGAAAGCAGCATCCATTATCACCATCGATGACGTGCTCTCTTCCTTCTGCTGCCATCAGAAGGAAGGTTAAGGAGCCTCGAAACCCATGCTACAAGGCTCAGGAGCAGCTACTACCCCTCAACCGTCAGACTCTTGAACCAGAAGGAATAACTTCATTCATCTTCGCTTGCCCCTTCGCTGGACTGTTCTCCCAACCTATGGACTCACTTCTAACAACTCTTCATCTCAATTTCTCGATACTCATTGTTTATTTATTTATTTTAAAAATTATTATTAATACTATTATTATTCTTTTGTGTTTGAACAGTTTGTTGTCTTTTGCACATTGGTTGCTTATCCGTCCTATTGGTTGCGGCCTTTCATTGATTCTGTTATGTTTCTTGGATTCACTATGTCTGCTCACAAGAAGATGAATCTCGCGTTTGCATATGGTGACATATAGGTACTTTGATAATAAATTTACTTTGAACTTTGAGTTTCTCACGGTGGACGATCAAATAATATGGATGCAAACGTGGTCAGTTATCAATCTGCTGGCCCTGCATTAGCCTTGTGTGGTTAATAGACAGGATGCAAAATGCTTGTTCTTGGCTTTGAATGCTAACATCTATGAGAAGCTCTTGAAGAATATTTACAGATTGTTCAGAAGTCTGCAGTTGTGATTATAGTTACCTTTCTAATCAGTTATAAAAAAATTCAGCACGACTTGAAAAATCAAACAACCTCAGTTGACATGAAACCAATTTTCTAAGTGTTTCTCTTCACACTTTCTTTATTTTCTACTTATACCTGGGGTATCATCTCTTAATCTGAATAATGTGAGTCAGCCCCATCCCTTAGTCATTGTTCTGCAATTTGACTGCAAAGAGTAACCGGCATCCCAATTAGATCAAAAAGCCCATGGATATTCACCGGGATTGCTGTTCCTAGTTTAACTGTGATGCTTAATGAGTCCTGATGAAGGGTGTTGACCTGAAACGTTGACTATTTCTTCCCCTCCATAGATGCTGGCTGACATGTGGAGTTCCTCCAGCATTTTGTGCGTGTTGCTCAGAATTTCCAGCATCTGCAGAATTTCTTGTGTTTACGTCAAGCTGAATGCTGAGTTTGAAACATTGAACAGTACGGCACAGGAAACAGCCCTCTCAGCCCACAATGTCTGCACTGAACACGATACTAAATTAAATTAAATCTCTTCTGCCTGTAAGTTTGACAAGTTAATTTCTTAAAAGTTTTTTTTAGTATATAACCGCATTGTTCAACCCAGGAATGGTGAAAATATAAGTAGAGAGCTTCCAAACCCCTGAACTGGCCTGACTCTTGGATGTGGAACCTACATTGGACCAAGGTAAAGGAGGAAGGCCCCAAGAGTTCCAAGTTGTTTCCCTGGGGTGGAGCGTGTAGGCCACCCACCTACCTCCACCCTCACCTGGTCTCACCTATCACCTGCCCGCTTGTATTCTTTCTTCCCCACCCCCCATCTTCTTACTTTGGCTCCTGCCCACTTCCTTTCCAGTCCTGATGAAAGACCTCGGCTCGAAACGTTGACTGTTCATGTCCCTCTACAGATGCTGACTGACCTGCCGAGTTCCTCCAGCATTTTGTGTGTGTTGCTAATTTTAAAAACATCTTTGATATAACTAGACAATCTGTCCTTGGTTATATTCTGTTACCTTGTCACAGATGATGAAAGCAGACTTGCAATTTTTGGGAATATTGCTGAAGGGACTTTCATCTTTGTGTAGCAGAAAAATTAACTTTGGAAGTCTGCGGTCAAGCTTATTGGAAAATAGACTCAATTGTTCAGTAGAGTTGGAATATTCAGGGAATGGGATTCTCAATCTATTTTGTTATGGTTCCCTATTCCCCCTCAACCAAAGCTTCAGAGACAGGCTTAGACAACAAAGGTTCTACTTGGGTAGTGAGTGTGGGCAGAGTGAATATGTTTAAGGGAATTCTTCTGGACACACAAGTTCCAGTCACTTTCTTCTGCAGCTCCCCAACTACTTCAGATGGGAGCTCGAGTAGAGCTAGGGGAATGAGAGGGAGAGGAGGAAGGCAATTGTTCCACCTGATCGCAGCCTTTTCCCAGTTAAAACCCTCCTGCCAGCCATCAGTAGGGCATACGGTATGGTATATCATTTGTAGGATAATTTCCACCTTAGTATCCTACTCACAGGATAACACACAGGTTTGTTGGCAATACCCTATTGAAGATATACTACTTTACACTAATCCAGTCACACTTCAGATTCTGACTCAGAATTATTAATCGCATGTACTTCAAAACATACAGTGGAATATGTTGTTTGCGTTAACAACCAACATGACTTAGGGGTGTGCTGGAGTCAGCTTGCAAGTGTCACTACAAATCCTGTCATCAACATGGCATGCCCACAATGCTTGGTAGAACAACGCAGAACACAGCAAGGGACAGAACAACAGCAGCAAAACATCAACACGAGGAAATCTGCAGATGCTGGAAATTAAAGCAACACACTCAAAAAATGCTGGTGAACACGGCAGGCCAGGGAGCATCTATAGGAAGAGGTACAGTCAATGTTTCGGGCTGAGACCCTTCATCAGGACCCTTCCTGACGAAGGGTCTCGGCCTGAAACGTTGACTGTACCTCTTCCTATAGATGCTGCCTAGCCTGCTGCGTTCACCAGCATTTTTTGTGTGTGTTGCAGCAAAACACGCCCCCTTTCCTCCCTCCCATCCAGCTTCCATCTTCAACAGTCTTCCAGCCTCCGTTCTCCAGGCTTTGGCATTCGGCCGATTCCTGTCCATTTCTTGAAAACATTTGAAATCTGCAAGTTTTTCAGGGACTGTTATTATACGTGGCTTTACTGTGAAAATGAATAGAAAGTAATGAAAAATAAACCATTTTTTGGGCCTGATCAGCACTCTGCAATCCTTTCACAGTGGGATAAGTTTGGGCAGTGAGAAATCCATCAATTGCATTGGGATTGCTTACGATTGCCAATTACATGCCAGCACTGAAGTGTAATTTCACACATTGCATTTAATAATAAGGACGCGACAAAAACCAATTAGTGAGTGAACGAAATTATTATTTAAAGATCCATCAGAGTTCTTTTACAGTAGTTACACATGACCACATTTCCTCTGGTATTCCGAGATTAATAATCAGTTGATATCAACCAGCAATAAATAGGTTGATTCTAATTGTTCGCCGATATCGAACCAACTTAATTTAAAACTTCTTGCAAATGTGACATAAATGGATTAGCCACTCATTATACACTCTCCCTTCCGTGTGTTAATCTATCCCCTTAAATAATAACAAGCTTGTTCAATTTGACCAAATTGTGCTAAATTAAATGACAGAAATTTAACATGATATTATTAACTGTTACTGAAGATTAGTAATACACCACTATATTTTCCACTACTGTTGAGGAATGCATTCAGTGGATTAAGGACCCCAGAGGTTACACAGATAGACATTCTTCAGCAAATGGGTCACAGTTCAGCATTCAGCAAGGCTATGGACATCATTGCCCTGACATCCTTTTGCCTCTAGCTATCCTGACTGATAACAACATGGGTTCAACAAGGTTCAATCCCTTTTCAAATTGCCATTCTCAGGTCACTGACGCATTGAAGGCTATTAGGGTTTTCATGTTAAAGGGCACAAGATGAAGGCAGATAAGGTCCTTGGAGGACAACAAGAATCCTACTCTTCCCTGCCTAATCACACACTGAAATTAAATAAGAAAATCACAGGGTAAGTGACAGCTTTCATTAGAAATGCTTGAGATGTTTTGCTTTGCAGGGTTTCAAGTGCTAAAGACTATTTTGCAGTCATTGCACACAGCCTATCTTGCAATCTTCCACTCCTCTGCTCAGCAAGCGTTACCGCACGTTTCCAATCTGAGCGTCTTTGGAGCTTCTGCGTGTAGTGACAGAGAGGGCTGGTGCACACAGGGTGTGCTGGACTTTCAAAAAGCATTTGATAAAAATATGAACCCCATGGTTTAACTGGGTGAAGGCCAAAGAGGGTATAATTGCTTTTACTCACTGGAGTAAATGTACAGCACTGGTTCTGAGCGACTGGTATTAAAGAAGAAAATATGCCACTTCCTGCACGTATTTTGTTCATGAACTAAACTTAGATTTCAAAGCTTGCAAATGACGAGGTGGTAAATGCGGGTTCTTTTTTAACATTTAAGAATAAATTGGACAGATACATGGATGGGAGGTGTATGGAGGGATATGGTCCGTGTGCAGGTCAGTGGGACTAGGCAGAAAATGGTTTGGCACAGCCAAGAAGGGCCAAAAGGCCTGTTTCTGTGCTGTAGTTTCTATGGTTCTATGGTTCTATTGCATGGATGGTAGTGGATAAGGACACAGAAGCAGGTATCGGCCAAATGCGTCACTACATCTGCTCCCCTGTTTGCAAAGATCATGGCTAATTCGATCGTTGGCTTCAACTCCATTTTCCAGTCTGACCTACATCCTTCATCCACATCTATTTCAGCCTTTGAAGAGCTTAGTAACTCTCCATCCAAGCCCTCTGGCGCACTAAGGAGGTTGCACACAAAATGGTGAAATCTTTGAAATATGCTGGGTATGTTAAAATGATCATCAAAATTGGACTGGAATTTGGACTTATGAACAGAATAAATAGTTACAATTTGGTTAATAACTCACCTATTTGTGCCCGCCATTCCTTGATACAGTTCAAGGTAGTGCATCGGGTCCATATGTCAAACGGTAAACTAGCACGTATTTTTTCCAACATCAATCCTATTTGTGACAGATGTAATAATGAGGTGGCCACTTTAACTCATATGTTTTGGTCTTGCATAAAGCTAGACAATTTTTGGAGAATTGTTTCTAAAATGCTATCAAAAGTCTTGGATCTGGACCTACAACCTAATTTACTTACGGCAATATTTGGGATTATCCCATCAGAACCAGGAAATATTCAACACGGGGAGAACGTACAAACCCCTTACAGGCAGCGGTGGGAATTGAACCCGGGTTGTCTGTACTGTAAAGCGTTGTGCTAACCACTATGTGATCATGGTGCCCCTTGCCCCTTTCCCCTCGGTGATGTGCAGGGTTTCAACCGCTTTAAAGAATCGACAGTTCCTCCCTTCCCACAGATGCTGCCCGATCCGCTGAGATGGTGGAGGTTTACTAGAAATGTAACAAGTGTAGAAACTGGAGTAAAATTAAGACGGCTCTGAAACTACAGTATGTCAAGCAGATAAAGGTATGACCATATAGGCCATTGGGCCCATTTAGTCTTCTGCGCCATTTCATTATGGCTGATCCATTTTGCCTTTCAACCCCAATAGAACATAGAATAGTACAGCACAGTACAGGCCCTTCAGCCCACAATGTTGTGCTGACCCTTAAACCCTGCCTCCCATATAACCCCCCCCCCCCACCACCACCTTAAATTCCTCCATATACCTGTCCAGTAGTCTCTGAAATTTCACTGGTGTATCTGCCTCCACCACTGACTCAGGCAGTGCATTCCACGCACCAACCACTCTCTGAGTAAAAAACCTTCCTCTAATATCCCTCTTGAACTTCCCACCCCTTACCTTAAAGCCATGTCCTCTTGTATTGAGCAGTGGTGCCCTGGGGAAGAGGAGCCGGCTGTCCACTCTATCTATTCCTCTTAATATCTTGTATACCTCTATCATGTCTCCTCTGATCCTCCTTCTCTCCAAAGAGTAAAGCCCTAGCTCCCTTAATCTCTGATCATAATGCATACTCTCCAAACCAGGCAGCATCCTGGTAAATCTCGTCTGAACCATTTCCAATGCTTCCACATCCTTCCTATAGTGAGGCGACCAGAACTGGACACAATCTCCTGTCTTCTCCCCTTATCCCTTCATGACCTGACCAATCAAGAATCTATCAACCTCTGCCTTGAATATACTCAACGACTTGGCCTCCACCGCTACCTTTGGCAAAGAATTCCACAGATGCACCATCCTCTGGCTAAAGAAATTCCTCCTCAACTCCGTTCTAAAAGGACATCCCTCTATTCCGAGGCTGTGTCCTCTGGTCTTAGACTTCCACGATAGGAAACATTCTCTCCACACCCACTCTATCAAGCCCTTTCATCATTTGATAGGTTTCAATGAAGACACCTCTCGTTGAAGATCTTGATCTTGGAGAGTTTACGTAGAAGCACTGTTGGGACACAAAGGGCAGCAAGAAAATAAGCAAAGAAGCAGAGGCAACAATCTCAGATTTCAAGATTCAAGTTGCTGGTGAAGGCAGCAGGCCAGGCAGCATCTCTAGGAAGATGAATTTCAGTTAGTCCTGACAAAAGGTCTCGGCCCGAAATGTTGACTGTACCTCTTCCTAGATATGCTGCCTGGCCTGCTGCATTCACCAGCAACTTTTACGTGTGTCGCTTGAAATTCCAGCATCTGCAGATTTCCTCATGTTTGCGTTTCAAGATTCAAGATTGCTTATTGTCATTTTTCAGCACACGAGTGTAAATGATTGGATCCGACGCAGTAGAGAAACATGAAATAAGTACAAAGAATACAATACCAAAAACAGCTAAAAAAAATCCACCATAAATAACGTGTTTGTTTTGTAGAGAGCTGATGATACTGTAAATCTCCTGCAGAACATCCTTGGGGTCAGCACTTGGTTGGGGGTGGGGGGTGGGGGAGTAAACATTATCATGCACTCTTCAAAAAGTGCTTGAAGAAGATTCAGTAATAAATTCTAAATGGAATTGGGTGAATGTTTGAAGGGGAGCCATCTTCAGGGCTGTGACAATGGAGCAAGGGTTTGGGAACAAACAAAAAATATTTCCAAAGAGTAAACACTGGCATAATCCCTCCTGTACTATATAATCCCATGTGCTAGGCAGCACATGGAATGGCATGGTAGCGTAGTGGTTAGCGCACTGCTCTACAGTGCCAGCGACCCTGGTTCAATTCCCACTGCTGTCTGTAAGGAGTTTGCACGTTCTTCCTGTGACCGTGTGGGTTTCCTCCAGGTGCTCTGGTTTCCTCCTATAGTTCAAAGACCTACTAGTTGGTAGGTTAATTAGTCATTGTAAATTGTCCAGTGATCAGACTAGGGTTAAATCGGGGGCTGCTGGGCAGTGTGGCTCAAAGAAGCGGTCCCCAACCATCGGGCTGCATGATTTGGTGATACGAAACGATATGAGTCAGCTGCATCCTTCCTCATTCCCTGTCACGCACTGTTGAACTTGAACACCACCCCCCCACCCCTGTCGGCCAGTCTGCAAGAATATCGTCAATATTAAACCAGTCCGCTGCACAAAAAAGGTTGGGGACCCTTGGCTCAAAGGGCTGGAAGGGCCTGTTCTGGGCTGCAGCTCAATAAATAAGTAAATGAACATAGTTAATTTTATTTCTGGAGTATTAGTAATAAATTTTACCATCAGATATCTGTGAATATAAATCGCAATTGTCATTTCCTGTAAGTTCATATTTTTCCTGTTTTTCCTCTGGTAGCAAGACGAAATCGTGTTCCTTATTCCATATTCTATATTACAACACAAACTGATAACTGAGCACATAGTCAAAGTTCAAAGTACATTTGTTATCAAAGTGTGTATATATTATAGAACCTTGAGATTCGTCTGCTTACAGGCAGCCACAAAACAAGAAACCCAAAAGGACCCATAAGAAAAGAAGACTGTCAAACATCCAGTGGCAGAGAGAGAAAAAAATAAACAAATAGAAGTAAGGAAATAGCATTTAGAACAAATGCGAGTCCATAGACACGAAGCACAGAGCAGCTGGAAGCCGCACCCTCAGCTCATCGCAGAGCGGAGTATACATCACGGAGCCCGTAGACATGAAGCACAGAGCAGCTGCAGGCCACACCCTCAGCTCATCGCAGAGTGGAGTGTACATCACGGAGCCCATGGACACGAAGCACGGAGCAGCTGGAGGCCCCAGCCTCTGCCTTGGTGCAACACAGAACCCAGTAAACGTTGCAGAGCAGCGAGCAGAACCAGAGCAAACTCACCTCTGGTGCAGACACCCTTCCTTTCCAAGCCATCTGGCCCGGCAATTAAATCGTTCAAGCATCAGGTCCTCACTCTAGGACCTGGCCCCCGTCGCATCGATACACTGACAGGCTTGGACCCCGCTGCCACATTTTGACCCGTACCCGACATTTCCAAATTGGCCTGATGCTTAGATCGACCAAACCTCGCTCTTGTTTTAGGTGGACGGGCCTTGAATCTGCCTCTCCTCTGCTCCGACTTCCCCCCTCTGCCCACCCCGACTTTGCTACGAAAATGCTTTGACTTTGCTTGCTGCCGCATGCTGCGACCCTGGACTCAGCCTTGCCTTTGCCCACCTCTTCGTTGGTGGTGGTGATCGTTTACCATGACCTTTTCCGAGAACGTGTTAGTAATGAAGTACTTAGCTGTAATCCTTGTTTTGCTGACTGCCAGTACGTTGTTGCCCACCTGTGGCAGCGGCGCCCTGAACGCCACAGTGCAAGACAGGGACTGCAAGTTGGAGCCCAGAGCCGAGGGAGCAGAGTGCCGAGAGGGCACTTCACTTCTCTGAGGATCGTCACCTTGTCGTGGTGGAGAGGCTTGTGAACTCCCGAGATCCCGAGAGAGATGCTGGCCGGAGCTTAGCTCTTGTTAGGGTCACCCACGGTAAGGTCAAAGGGGAGTTTCCACACAAACAGCGATCCAACCAAGACCTCAACAGTGGAGCGGGCAGACGCTGACGATGATGCAGGGGAAGGCTGCAGCAGTGAAGGGACCCCAGTCGTCTTGCATTCCACGCCACGGGACCCTGACCCCCATCTGTTAAGGACCGTGTGGTGGCTGCCTGTACATCAGCCTCTCCACGTTAAACAAAGTCACACACAGGCATTCTCCGTTAAGGGAATGACCCCTTAGGAGGAGATCATACTTGAGTGATTGTACTACTGCTACTACATTACTGATAGAATGGAAATGAAAAAGCAAATGAATAGTTACATATGAATTCACCGTAGATTGATCAATCCCATGTGCTCACTTCAACAATCAACAAGCTCACACTGATCTGATTGCAGCCTCACCTCTGCATTCCTCTCTCCCTGTGCTAACCTTTCGCCACTTGGGTTATCAAGAATCCGTCTGCCTCTGCTTAAAAGCTACACAGAGGCTTTGTTTCTTATGGCTTTTGAGAAGAGAGTTCTGAAGAACGGGTGCTGATTGAAAGCATAATTCAGGGAGAAAAGAACTTCCTGTTGCTCTCCTCCGCCTGAAACAAGGAGAATATTCCGTGTAACACACACAAAATGCTGGAGGAACTCAGCAGGTCAGGCAACATCTAGAGAGAGGAATAAACCAGGAATGATCCACTTTGTCTCCAAAAGAAACAAGTATTGACATTCGCAGTACAGTCATTTTTACACTCTTTCTGCTGCTGTGTCAATCTACGAAACACTCTCCTTACTTGGGTGCAGAGTATCTCTACATATATTGCATTGTAATAAATACAAACTCCTCCCCCCCCCCACCCGTCGCATTTAAGATTCCTAAATATTGAGAACTTGGGGTGAAGCGTGTTTGATTTCTCCAACACTTTCGGTCTCAAGTCCATGCAAACCATGTGCAACAGAAGAATCCAACTAATACGAGAGAAGGTCGTTAGCTTTTAGCCCTTCATGCCCATTAGAATCATAACATTTTTATAGCACAAGAGGGCATTTGTCCCACTAGGTCCAACAGGTTATCTGTGGAACGGTCCAGTCACTTTCCCTCATGTGCCATCCAATAAAAATCCTGGTTAACCACAACTATGAGCAGTGATTGCCACCTGATCACTATTTTGCAGAAAAAGCAACTTAAGGATTATTTGTTACATATACATTGAAACATACAGTGTCATTTGTGCCAATCGAATCAGGGAGGATTGTGCTGGGCAGCTCACAGGTATCACCACATTTTCAGCGCCAACATAGAATGTCCAAAACTCACTAACCCGAACTGTACGTCTTTGGAAAGTGGGCGAAAATTGTACACAGATACAGGGAGAATGTAAAAATGCCTTACAGGCAAAAGTGGGAACTGAACCCTAATCAGAGATCACTAGCACTGTAATAAGTGTTACAAAAACTACTGCATTAACCTTGTTGCTCTTCACACATCTCTCCCATGACTCTCTGACCTGTCTAATTCTATATACCTAACTTATCTTCATTGGATTAACATAATTAGTTAATAGAATTCCATCAAGTTCAGATTTAAATTTAATTATTGATCTGCCAATGGTTGCTCTTTGGGGAAAAGAGTCCCAAGTTTCTCCCAGCTTCTTCATAACTTCACTCCTGAAGGGCTTGGCTGTAGTAGTTATAATTGATTGGCTCAACCAACAGAAATTCTTTCTCTACTCTCTCAATTCTACTATATATCTTAAAAACTTCAATCAAAATCACTCCTTCTCAGATTTTGAGGAAATACAACCACAGTTGACAAAAATCTTTCAATGCATTTTCACTCTTGGAGTCCAAGAAACACATTGGTAGGTCTACAATATGCACCCTCATAAGAGCACATACTCAGGCTACTTTATTAGGTACACCTGTACATCTGTTTGTTAATGCAAATATCTAATTAGCCAAACATGTGGCAGCAACTGAATGCATAAAAGCATGTAGAGATCAAGAGGTTCAATTGTTGTTCAAACTAAACATCAGAATGGGGAAGAAATGTGATCTAAAGTGACTTTGACCATAGAATGAGTGTTGGTGCCAGATGGAGTGGTTCGAGTATCTCAGAAACTGCTGATCTCTAGGGCTTTTCATACATAACAGTCTTTAGAGTGTACAGAGTGATGCGAGAAACAAAAAAAAACATCCAGTGAGTGGCAGTTCTGTGGGTGAAAACACCTTGTTAATGAGAGAGGTTAGAGGCAAATGGCCAGACTGGTTCAAACTGACAGGAAGGCCACAGTACCTCAAATAACCACACATTACAACAGCGGTGTGTAGAAGAGCGTTTCTGAACACACAACACATCAAACCTTGAAGTGGATGAGCTAAATAGAGCAGAAGATAATGAATTTAGTGGCCAATTTATTAGGTATAGGAAGCATACCAGCAGTAAATATATTAATTTCTTGACTTTTCCCTTTAAGTCACAGAATTTTGGCAACAGGAATCTTGAAGACTACAGATAGCTTCGAGAGAACCTCCAATTTCCCTTTCAAACACATCCCAGAACTACTCTGTGCTTTAAAGAGATAAGCTGAAATGAAACATTAAAAGGATCAAGATGTGTTAAATTGATACTTTACAGCTGTCCTCACAAAAAAAGGCTGATTAGATTTCAACTCCAGGTACGTTGGCTTGATAACCTATTGCACAAATATCCAGCTGTAACTCATTTGTCATAAGATATAAATTGGCCGCCTGCAAAGCAGATGTAATGCGTTGTCATTTGAGTTACTCTTGACCCCGCCTGCATGCTTTTATGCATGGTGTCGCTGCCATGTGATTGGCTGAATAAATATTTGCATTAATGGGCAAGTGTACCTAATAAAGTAGCCACCGAGGCAAGGTAGTAAGCAATAATGCAAGTGATCTGGTTGAGAACGGAAATCTTCCTGATGGATCTGTGTTCAGTCCTAAGGTTCACAAAGATTTGGGATGTGAAAGGAACCAGAAGTCTATGAGGAATGGGCAGGGAACGTGTGAAGAATTAGATAGCGTTTTCAGAGAGAGATGAGTTAACCTCTATGTTACCATAGGGAAATAGTTCATTTTGAAATGGAGACACGAGGAACTGCAGATACTGGAATCTGGAGTGAAGAGAAACAACCTGCTGGAAGAACTCAGCAGTTTGAGCAAAATCTGTGGAGGATGAAAAGAGTTATTGATGTTTGAGCTTTAAACCCTGCAAGTGGACTGCCTAATACAGGGTCGTACCCCTCCATTCCTTTCCCCACCATTGATGCTGCTCAACCCACTGAGCTCTACCAGTAGCTTATTTTTGCTAGTGCATCTGGCATTCAGAACACAAGGTCTAAGGGCAATGACCATCCTACAGGCTAAACACATCAACATTTACAAGGTTTACAAGGATGTTGCCTGGATTGGAGAGCATGCCTTATGAGAACAGGACGGGTGAAATTGGCCTTTTCTCCTTGGAATGACGGAGGATGAGAGGTGACCTGATAGAGGTGTTTAAGATGATGACAGGCGTTGATAGTGCGGATAGCCAGAGGCTTTTTCCCAGGGCTGAAATGGCTAACACAAGGGTGCTTGGAAGTAAATACAAGGGGGATGTCAGAGGTAAGTTTTTTTACACAGAGAGTGGTGGCTGCGTGGAATGCACTGCAGTGAAGATGATAGAGACGGGTACAATAGGGTCTTTTAAGAGACTCTTAGATAGGTACATGGAGCTTAGAAAAATAGAGGGCTATGTGACAGGGTAATTCTAGGCAGTTTGTACAGTAGGTTACATTGTGGGCCAAAGGGCCTGTAATGTGCTGTAGATTTCTATGCTCCCATGGTCAAGGGAAACAGACACAAACTCTAACAGAATAGCTACGATAATGTATAGATTTTTACAAAAACTATTTTAAAATCACTTGGAAAACAAATGCTAACACTTCAAAGTCTATCAAAAAAAACTATTGATAACGTGGAGCAGTTTCTGATCAATCTCACCAAGCTTGACATAAAATAGAAAATGCTGAGAAATCTCAGCGGATGAATTAGGCAGAGGGAGAAAAAAAAGATTCAATGCAGCAGATTGGGAAATTGGTCAAGTTTCAAAGAAAATTTATTATGAAATTATGTAGATATATCAGCATATACTACTACCCTGAGATTCACTCCCTTGTGGTCATTCACAGTAGGTACAAAGAAATACAATGCAGTCAATGAAAACATTGAAAAAGCATTAAAATTGTAGAGAGGGTGGGGGAATGATGGATGGCACACAGGAATATCTTTTACAGGGCAAGGTCAGGCCTGAGACGGAGATAAGTTGTCTTCTTTAAAGGTTAGAAAGTCTAGTTGTAAAGCAGAGTGAAAAGTGAGTGGATTTTGGGAGTGATAAAGTTTACAAGATAATGCAAATCATGACACAGTTAAAATATTTAAGAGTAAACATTGGCCAGTTTACTGCTTTTCTTCAAACTAATTCTAATACCATCTTCTGCTTTGAACATGCTACTTGAGGGTAGAGGTTCCCAACCTTGTTTAATGCCAAATACCAATACCATTAAGCAAGGGGTCCATTGACTCCAGGTTTGGAAAGAATGTAGAAAGGATTTATGAAGGTAATGACAAGAATCTCAAAATGTTAAATTTGTTTAAATGATGGTTGTCCACTTTGGGAATATGGAGACCTACAATATTGAACCTCATCCTAACAACCAATCAATAGGCTAGGAATTAGCTTGCGCAGTGCACATCTTTTCCAGTACTCTTTGGACTAGCAACAACCTAGTGTGGCAGGCAGGATGTGCACGTGCGCGCGCGTGCACGCACATCTGGTCACATGCATCACTCTCCCTACCAAGATTGCCTCCTTTACCAGCAGCTGAAGCAGGCCTTAAGCTATTTTGTCAATGCTGGCACCGATGCCTTTCCTGTACCCTCTCCAAGGTCTGAACATGAATTGGTGTGCATCATATCGTGACTGAGACCTGATGCATGAATCTGCATTATGTTTCAGCTTTCTTCCTCAATGATAAATACTAGAATCTCGCGTTTTATTATTAACTATAGGGAATTCATTATCCAACTTCTAAACAACTTCCCTGCTGCTTTTAAACTTGCACTCGGAACTATTTACATGCTATTGTATGAAAGGGCCTAGATAGAGTGGCCCTGGAGACTATGTTTCCTATAGTAGGGGTGTCCAGGATCAGAGCGTGCAGCCTCAGGATACTAAGGTGCCCCTTTTGAACAGAGATTAGGAGGAATTTCTTTAGCCAGAGGATGGTGAATCTGTGGAATTCACTGCCACAGACAACTGTGGGGGCCAAGTCATTGGGTATATTTAAAGAGGGTGTTAAAAGATTCTTGATCATTAATGGTTATGGGGAGAAGGCAGGAGAATAGGGTTGAGAAGAATAATAAATCAGCCATGATGGAATGGCGGAGCAGACTTGATGGGCCGAATAGCCTAATTCTACTCCTATGTTTTATAACAGCATGAGCAAAACACGCCACACAATGCATGTAGCAAGAAGCAGTGTGCTTTAGAATTCCTTTGTTTCATCGTTGTCATGTGGGAACGTAGCATCCAATTTATATGCCATGAGTCTCAGACAGCAACCAGACTGATTGTTTGAGTTAAATACTGACCAAGATCCTTCTCTTATTTGCAACTGCGCAGTAGCCACTGCATTCAAGAAGCCAAATGGTACCGTGGCTTTAATGTCCCATTTGAAAGTGATCTGGTTTGGAACCATTCACGCTCTAACTCAGAGGCAGGAATTCTACCCATTGAGACACTGACACAAATTGTCAAAGCTGTCGAACAAACACCTTCTGCGACCAGAATGCTGATTGGCAAGGTCAGGTGGGGAGAGACCTTCTGACTCCTTCGCCAATTAACATACTTCACTTCCCTGAAGAATCTCGCACATTCCAACTTATTATCTTTTATTTTATTATGCAAACTTTGTGTACTCTGTCAGAGAGTTTGAGAGTGGCGTCTGAGGTTTGATAGATAGGTACAATTTAAACTTCTATTGCGAATCTTCAAAGAAGAATAATTCACAAGTTTACAATCATTAACCAATAGGCCTTTTCAGAAAGCTAAAGTTCATAGCAAATTTATTATAAAAATATATATATATGGCACCATATACTACCCTGAGCTTCATTTTCTTGCAGGAATTCACAACAGAACAGAGAGATACAATAGAATCAATAAAAACTACACACATTCAAAGACCGACAAACAAGCAATGTACAAAAGAACAACTGTGCAAATACAAAATAAATAAATAATACAGACAGCAATAATTGAAGACAACGACTGAGAGATTTTTTACCATATTCTACATACCAGTGTCCTGTAGGAGGCACAAAGTATACACAGCAGTGTACCCTGGTGTCGGGAATCCGTTTCTTCCGATTGATATTAATCTCTTCTCTCAGGTATTTTTCATACTGTTCATTAATATATTTCACAATTGGTTCCCAGCTGTAAACACAGAATTCTTTCATTATAAATGTTTCCTAGGTTTAATCGAGAACGATTCAAGATTCAAATTTATTTATTATATATATATTGAAACACAGAGTGTGGTATTTGTGTTAGCCAACGCACCCGAGGGAATACTGGAGGTAGCCTACACGTGTTGCCACACTTTCTGGTGCCGAGATAGCGTTCCCACAATGCTCAGCAGAACGAAGTTCAAAGTTCAAAGTAAATTTATGATTGAAGTATGCATATGTTACCAGAAACTACCCCGAGGTTAATTTTCTTGCAAGCACTCAGGTAGAACAATAGAATCAATGAAAAACCACGCCCAAATTAACACTGACAAACAAGGTTAAAAAGAAGGCAAACTGCAAAAACAAAAATAGTTATAATAATAAACAAATAAACACGACACAGATGACAACAAGGAACAAAAAACAACAGTAAAGTAAGCCTCGTTCACTCTTCCCACTCCCCTCCCACCCTTGCACACACACAGTTCTCTCTTGGCATCATCTTAATCACTTGATCACAGAGTAGCTTTTCCTCACTGTTGGAGAGATGACAACTGCTCCTTGTTCACCAGTTGGACCCACTCATGGTTGCTTTGGGAATCACTAATGTAATGATGGAATTCAGAAGTATCAAGATGCTGTGAAGTGAAGGACTACTACTGCTGAAACAGATCTCTGGTAAATCTGCAAGCTAGATCTTCTGAACGTCTGACTCACAGGCTGTCTGTACCAGGGAAGATGAGGCTCCACTCCGGCTGTTAAAGGTGAGCAGGTACCCAGGACTAACCGTTAGTCCTGACGAAGGGTCTCGGCCTGAAACGTCGACTGTACCTCTTCCTAGAGATGCTGCCTGGCCTGCTGCGTTCACCAGCAACTTTGATGTATGTTGCTTGAATTTCCAGCATCTGCAGAATTCCTGTTGTTTGCACCCAGGACCACACTTCTGCTCGTGATCGCCCAACAGGAACAATATCTCCCTCTGACACCCTTCCTCTTTTCCCTTCTCCCATGGTCCACTCCTCTCTCAATCTGAGTATGTTTGGAGCTTTCACATGTAGTGATGGAGAGGGCTGGTGCCCACAGGGTGTGCTGGACTTTCAAAAAGCATTTGATAAAAATATGAACCCCAGGGTTTAACTGGGTGAAGGCCAACTTCTTTCTTCTTCAGCCCTTTACCTCTTCTACCTATCATAACCATATAACCAAATAACAATTACAGCATGGAAACAGGCCATCTTGGCCCTTCTAGTCCATGCCGAACGCTTACCCTCGCCTAGTCCCACCGACCTGCACTCAGCCCATAACCCACCATTCCTTTCCAGTCCATATACATATCCAATTTTTTTTAAATAACAAAATCGAACCTGCCTCTACCACTTCTACTGGAAGCTAGTTCCACACAGCTACCACTCTCTGAGTAAAGAAGTTCCCCCTCATGATACCCCTAAACTTTTGCCCTTAACTCTCAAGTCATCATTTCCTACTTTCTCACTTCATCGCCCCTCCAGACCCACCCAAGCACCCACCCCCTCCTCACTTGTTAACACTGGACCAAAGCATTGACTGTTTGTTCCTCTTCATAGATGGTGCCCGACCAGGTGAGTTTCTCCAGCATTTTCTGTGTGTTGTCATTATTATTCATAGAAAATTATATGCTGATTTGACTGCAGATTTGGCATTACTGTCCATTTAAAATGACTTGTGCTATTCCAAATATTGCTTTCAGATTCCCAGTCCCCAAATTTTCTTGGACTCCATTCATTCATTTATTTATTTATCTATCTATTTACTTATTTATTTAGTAACACAGCGTGGAGCCGGTCCTTCTGCCCTTCGAGCCACGCCACACCAGCAATCCCACAACTCCATTAACCCTAACCTAATTTCAGGACAATTTACACTGACTGATTAACCTACCTGGTATGCCTTTGGACTGTGGGAGGAAACCAGAGCACCCAGGGAAAACCCTCGCATTCCACGGGGGTGGGGAACGTACAAAGACTCCTCACAGAATGGCATTGGAATTGAACTCTGAACTCTGGAATTCACTGAGCTGTAACAGTATCGCGCTAACCGCCTCGCTATGGTGAAGCCAATCCTACATTGTTGATGGGGGAAGGGCTCAGAGATTGAGACTCAACAACAATGAAGCAACAGCAATTATCTTTCCAAGTCTGGATGGTGAGTGAGATAGAGGGCAACTCCCAGGTGGCATCCCTGTGTTCCAACCTGCTCTTGTGCTCTGTGGTAAGGAGTCACAGAAGAACACTACAGCATAGAAAAAGGCCCTTTGGCCCATCTAACCTGTGCCAAACCATTAACCTGCCTAATCCCTTCAACCTGCAACTGGATCATAACCCTCCATAACCTTCCCATCCATGTATTTACCCAAATGTCCCTTATATGTTGAAATCAAATCCTTATTCACTATTTCCACTGGTAGCTCGCTCCACACTCTCACCACCCTCTGAGTGAAGATGATTCCCCCCCTCATATTCTCCATAAACATTTCACCTTTCATCTTTAACCCATGGCCTCTGGTTCTAGACTCACCCAATCTCAGTGGGAAAATGCTGCCCTTTCTATACCCCTCATACTTTTGTAGACCTTTACCAAATCTCTCCTCAACCTTTACTTCAGAAATAAAGCCCTAGCCTGCGCAAACTTCCTATAACCGAGATCCTCAAGCCCCGGCAACATCCTTGTAAATTTTCTCTGCACTCTCTCATATTTATTGACATGTACCTGTAGGAGGGGGCAGGATTTTTTTAGGTGGGGGGGGGGAATGTCAAATTAACATATTTTGTCAATAACTGACATTGAATTAAATACCACAACAAGCCCATCTCCATTTTGCCTAATTCTAAAGCTCCTATTTTCTACGGTCTAGTCAATGGACTGCAGAGATGGTATTTCATTGCGGGATTGAGTTAGCAGAGGACAATAATATTTGGACGTAAAGTGTTGATGGTAAACTCACTGCCTGACATATGGGTGAGGGGAAGAAGGTGACTGGATGAAGAACATGATACCCTTTTGCAATTAATCTAGTTTCAAAACATTTTCAAAACCTTCAGCACCAGCTTAGATTCAGTTTCATTTATTTATCACATGTACATTGAAGCATACAGTGAAATGTGCCGTTTGTGCTAACAATCAACACCACCTGAAAGGACATGCTGGGGACAGCCGTAAATGATGACACACAGTCTGGGCCTAACAGAGCACACCCACAATGCTTGGCAGAACATCACAGAGCACAACAAAACAGAACTTATCAAGTGCCTAAGTGACAACAGCAAATCAAGTCCAATCCTGTTCTTCCTTCTCTCCCACCCAAACACACGCATACACTGTTCTCTAACCCCTGGATGAGCCATCTTCGGCCTCCAGGCTCCAGCAGATTCTTGGATTCTCAGAACAGGGAAGTAAACCAAGACAATTCCCTATTCAATGAGACCATGGCTGAGTGGTGACCCAGGGCTTTTGTCACATACCCCTTAATGTCTTGAGTGAGCAAAGTTTTGATGATCACTTATTTCAAATTAACAACTGCTCCGGAGAATGGAATGCTCTACTTAACCTCCTGACTTTCCTCATTGGCCACCATCAACGTGCTGGTTCCATTCACAATTACAGGCCTATACAACTTCCCATTATATCATGGTTCCCAACCTTTTTTATGCCATGGACCGTTAAGTAAGGAGTCTGTGGATGGACCCAGGTTACGAATCCTTGGCTTAAATGGATCCAAGCAATTCACCTCAACCATCCTTGTGATGGCCATTTGACCTTCTAACCACTCTCTGCATATAGAATCTCTTCAATTCCATGCCTGATTTATTACTAATCTCCACATTTTGTATCTCCAACTACTGCTCTTGCCTGCAAGTGAAAACACCTCCTATCCTTCCATAATTTTAAAGACTTTTTCCAGGCCACCCTTTATCAGCATTTATTTTTAATGCTGATTTAAGAGGCACAGACTGTTCAATTGTGAATTTGTAATGAAACACCCAGCAGTACTTGAGGGGGAGGGATCTCATTAAAATCTATTGAATATTAAAAAGGCCTGGATACAGCTGACCAGGAAAGAATGTTTTTAATAGTGGGAGAGTGCAGTACCAAAGGGGACAACATCAGAATAGAAGGACATTCCTTTAGAACAGAGATGAGGAGGGAGTGCTTTAGCCAAGAAGATGGTGAATCTGTGGAATTCATTGCCACAGGTGGTTGTGGGAGCCAAGTCAATGGATATATATATAAAGCTGAAGTTGATAGCTTCCTGATTAGTTAGGATGTCAAAGGAAAGGGCAAGAAAATGGGGTTGAGAGGGAATAATAAATCAACCATGATGGAACAGCGAAACAGACTTGATGGGCCAAATGGCCTAATTCTGTTCTTAAGTTCAAAGTTTAAAGTAAGTTTATTCTCAAAGTACATAAATGTCACCATATACAACCCAGAGATTCTTTTCTCATTACTTTGAATTTCTTTGAAAAATGCAAATCAACACGATGAACAAAAGTCCTGCAGGAACCCGTTAACTCACCAGTTTTCATTGTTTATTTGATCTCCAAATCCTGGTGTGTCAATAACTGTCAAGTTCATCTTTACTCCTTTTTCTTCAATAACTAGAAGGAGAAAATAGCATCATGAAGATTAGATAGATGAAGTGAATAGCTGCAGGAGAACAGAAATGACTTGATGTAACCCTGTGGAATGTAATACGACGTAGAAATTCAGTCCCAACCAATAGTATTCATGTGTCTGGTTATGTCAGCATAATTAAATATGCTCAAGCACACCAAACTTTCCCCATTTGAACCGCTCGTATCTGGTCAAATGAGAGTCTGACACTGGCTATATTTTTCTTTTATTTCTTTTCAAAGATACAACACCCTTTCAACCCATTGAGTTCACACCACCCAATTACACATGTGACCAATTCACCTACTGACCTTTGCGCCTTCGGAATGTGGGAGGAAACCTGAGCACCCGGAGGAAACCCACACAGTCACCCTATAGTAGGGTAGGGGTTAGTGAGCGGTGGACAAGCTCTGTTGGTTCTGGGAGCGTGGCGACACAAACCTCGCTGATTTGACGCAAAAACGAATTTCATTGTATGGTTCAATGCACACGTGACAAAATAAAGCTAATCTCTTTAATCTGTCCGGGTTGAGCGGCAGCTATGGCAGAAAGGAAATGTCGATGTTTCAAGTTGAAACCCTGCATCAGAAAAGCTATGACCCAATAGGAGGACAAAATAAATTAACAAGAGAGTAGTGACCAGCGTTCAAGTGGTATTACCCAGAAATTTATCCTCAGGGGTTTTCAGTATATAGCAAAAGCTGCAGGTTTAATCTAAGACACAAGAGATTCTGCAGATGCTGGATATCTGGGTCAATGTGCACAAAACGCTGGAGGAACTCAGCAGGTTAGGCAGCATCTATGGAGGGAAATAGACAATCAAATTGCATTGTGATGTTAACTCTACTTTCTCTTCCCACAGATGAGATCCGACCTGTAGAGTATTTCCAGAATTTTATGGCTTATTTTAGATTTACAATATCTGCAGTTTTTCCTTACTTCCATTGAGGTTCAGCCTTCTCTCTGAAATCTGGGTCTATTGATTATAACGGATTTCAGAAACTGAGCACATAACATTTCAAGCTTTAATGTGACAAGAGGAGCTTTCAAGTAATGCTTCTATTAACTCCTCGCTGTAACTGGGCTAACATACAGTCATGAACATAAATGACCCCAGACTCTGTGCCTTAACTTACAGGAAGTCCCATTCACCTGAAGGGCCTGCTGCTGAGTTATATTCACTTTCATTCGGGTAACACCAAGTTTAAGATTCCCACGCTTCTCCTTAAATCCCTCCCATCCCTAAGCTTAGTAATCACCTCCTTAAGCTTCTTCACCCCTCCCCACCTCCTGGTTGACCCTTAAATGTCTTCTTGCAGCTCAGTGTCAAACCTTGTTCGACGGTGCTCCTGTGAAATGCTTTGGATTGTTTTGCTATATTCCATATTCACATATTCCACTCTCCCCTCCTACCCCTCCTCACAGTCCCCCACCCTGCTTTCATGACTATACCCCTTCCCCACACGAAACCACCATGGTGGGCTTCACAGCTGAACAGGTGAGAAGACAGCTGAAACGACTCAACCCAAGCAAGGCTGCAGGATCGGATGGTGTCAGTACCAGGGTGCTCAAAGCCTGTGTCCCTCAGCTATGTGGAGTACTTCATCATGTACTCAACCTGAGCCTGAGGCCCGGAGAGTTCCTGTACTGTGGAAGACGTCCTGCCTCGTCCCTGTACCGAAGACGCCGCGCCCCTGCGGCCTCAATGACTACAGACCGGTGGCATTGACCTCCCACATCATGAAGACCCTGGAGAGACTTGTTCTGGAGCTGCTCTGGCCTATGGTCAGGCCACACTTAGATCCCCTCCAGTTCGCCTACCAGCCCCGACTAGGAGTTGAGGATGCCATTGTCTACCTGCTGAACCGTGTCTACGCCCACCTGGACAAGCCAGCGAGCACCGTGAGGGTCATGGTTTTTGACTTCTCCAGTGCGTTCAACACCATCTGCCCTGCTCTGCTGAGGGAGAAGCTGACAGCGATGCAAGTGGATGCTTTCCTGGTGTCATGGATTTTTGATTACCTGACTGGCAGACCACAGTACGTGTGCTTGCAACACTGTGTGTCCGACAGAGTGATCAGCAGCACTGGGGCTCTACAGGGGACTGTCTTGTCTCCCTTTCTCTTCACCATTTACACCTCGGACTTCAGCTACTGCACAGAGTCTTGTCATCTTCAGAAGTTTTCGGATGACTCTGCCATAGTTGGATGCATCAGCAAGGGAGATGAGGCTGAGTACAGGGCTACGGTAGGAAATTTTGTCACATGGTGTGAGCAGAATTGTCTGCAGCTTAATGTGAAAAAGACTAAGGAGCTGGTAGTAGACCTGAGGAGAGCTAAGGTACCGGTGACCCCTGTTTCCATCCAGGGCGTCAGTGTGGACATGGTGGAGGATTACAAATGCCTGGAGATACGATTTGACAATAAACTGGACTGGTTAAAGAACACTGAGGCTGTCTACAAGAAGGGTCAGAGCCGTCTCTACTTCCTGAGGAGACTGAGGTCCTTTAACATCTGCCGGACGATGCTGAGGATGACGAGTCTGTGGTGGCCAGTGCTATCATGTTTGCTGTTGTGTGCTGGGGCAGCAGGCTGAGGGTAGCAGACACCAACAGAATCAACAAACTCATTCGCAAGGCCAGTGATGTTGTGGGGATGGAACTGGAGTCTCTGATGGTGGTGTCTGACAAGAGGATGCTGTCTAAGTTGCATTCCATCTTGGACAATGTCTCCCATCCACTACATAATGCACTGAGTGGGCACAGGAGTACATTCAGCCAGAGACTCATTCCACCGAGATGCAACACAGAGCGTCATAGGAAGTCATTCCTGCCTGTGGCCATCAAACTTTACAACTCCTCCCTTGGAGGGTCAGACACCCTGAGCCAATAGGCTGGTCCTGGACTTATTTCATAATTTACTGGCATAATTTACATATTACTATTTAACTATTTATGGTTCTATTACTATTTATTATTTATGGTGCAACTGTAATGAAAACCAATTTCCCCCGGGATCAATAAAGTATGACTATGACTACACAGGAGCTGCTATACAAATGCAGGCTGTTGTTATTGTATGCCAAACCTTGTTTCCAGACACCCTTTGGAACAGAGGTTCCCAGCCCTTTTTACGCCATGGACCAATACCATGAAGCAAGGAGTCTGTGGACCCCAGGTTGGACAGCCCTGCTTTAGAAATATGGTGGAATAAGTAGGGAACGGGAATCAAGTGGTTAATTGAACTGGGATCTGAAGGTGAACAATATACAGACCTTGGTTTATAGAACAATAAGACTGATGAGATTTCTGTGTAGTGGTCAGCATAGGTTCAGTGGGCCGAATAGCCTCCTTCATTGTCTATACTGAATCTGGACTCAGTATGGTAGTAATCAGCAACGCAAAACGGAATGCCAATGAGGAATCTTTTGAGGTCCAAAATGAATAGATCTAAGTAGAGCAAACTAACTGTATCAAATGCTTATCTCCATCAGTCCCATTTTGGGGGAAGGAGGTGCTAGATATTTGCAGATTTAATTGGTCACCATGAACAGAAATGGATCTACACTTAGTGCCCATTTTATTAGATCCACATGTACGCCTACTTATTACTGTAAATATCTAATCAGCCAATCATGTGGCAGCAACTCAATTGCATAAAACCATGGTCAAGAGGTTCAGTTGTTGTTCAGACCAAACATCAGAATGGGGAAGAAATGAGATCTAAATGACTTTGACTGTGGAATGGTTGTTGGTGCCAGACAGGGTGGTTTGAGTATCTCAGAAGCTACTGATCTCCTGGGATTTTCACACACAACACTCTCTAGAGTTTACAGAGAGTGGTGCGAAAACCAAAAGACATCCAGTGAGTGGCAGTTCTGTTGACGAGAACACCTTGTTAATGAGAGAGGTCAGAGGAGAATGGTCAGACTGGTTCAAGCGGGCAGGAAGGTGACAGGAACTCAGATCACCACGCTTTACAACAGTGGTGTGCAAAAGAGCATCTCTGAATGCACAACACATCAGACCTTCAAGTGAGTGGGCTACAGCAGCAGAAGACCATGAACATATGCTCAGTGGCCATGTTATTAGGGTACAGGGGGCACCTAATAATGTGGCCACTGAGTGTATTTCAGTTTTACCCTGCTTACTTAAAATCAGGTGACCTCCTCAGCAATCTACCTGTTGTAACTTTCTCTCTGACCAATGAATGAGTGACACACTGAGAGTATTTTAACCATGCCACTTTATTTTGGATTTGGCCAGCGTGTTCAATGAAAATTTTTCATCTGACTGCTGTTGAGCCCTGACAGACCACAATGGCAGAAAAGGAAAAAAATCTCCCGAAATCTGGCTTCAGTCTTTTTGAGGGCATGGGCCATGAATATTATATTGCATTATGACAAAGGTTCAACAGAATAAGACTAAAAGATAGGAGCAGGATTCGGCCATTCGACCCATCGAGTCTGTTCTGCCATTTCATCACATCATGGCTGATTTATTATCCCTCTCATCTCATTCTCCTGCCTTCTCCCCGTAACCTTTGACACACTTTCTAATTAAGAAACTATCAATCTCCGCTTTAAATATGACAATGACATGGCCTCCACAACCATTTGTGGCAATGAATTCCGTAGATTCACCACCCTCTGGCTAAAGAAATTCCTCCTCATCTTTGGTCTAAAGAAATATCTTCTACTCTGATACTCTGCTCTCTGATCCTAGCCTCCCCCACTGTAAAAAACACATCCACTCTACTTAAGCCTTTCAATATTCGATTGATTTCAATGATGTCCCCTATCGTTCTTCTAAACTCCAACAAGTACAAACCCAGAGCCATCATACGCTCCTCATACGGCAATTTTTCACTGTCTTGATCATTCTCGGTGAACCTGAGCACTCGACTCAGTTGAGTTACGAGTTATCGTGAAGTATTGGGGATATGTGCTCTCTCAAATATACCACTCAGCCAGTTGTCACGGTGCTGAATGGAATAATTTATATTCTTTGGCCTAAGGGGTTACTATAAACTAACCAGCCGCTTGCTACTTCAGATTTCAAAAGGAAGTTTCAGGTATTTATCTGAGTCAAATGAGTCATACAAGAGCAAAATCAAAACTAGACACAGTTCTTTTGTAGAAATGAAAAAAAAGTTACAGATTTAACAATTTATCAACTGCAGAACTTAACACAACATGAATTATGTCATTGTTTTATAATAATCAAAGCAAATTTTATCTTCACTGATCATCAGGAAACTGATTAGGAATTTTGTGTTACAGTTTTACTTGTGTTAATTAATTATATTATTACATGAAACGGTGGGGGCGGGGGAATGTTGGATTTTATAGGTAGCTTTTACATCTTAACTCCGGGAAGTTTAAGGTTGCCCCCTCAGGATTCTATTAAATCTCTACCCTCCCACCTTAAACCCATGCACCTTTAATTCTTGATTTTCTTTCTCTGGGGAAAAAAAAGATGGCGTGAAGCTCCTTGTGGTTATAGACGCCTCTGTAAGGTCACCCCTCAGTCTCCCACTTCCCAGAGTAAAAATGTCCCAACCTGCTCAACCTGCCCTCCATAACTCAGTCCCTTGTGTCCCAGCAACATCTGCATTCACAGAGGGCTGGTGGTTGCCATTTGTTCCATGCTGGGTTGACAGGAGAGCAGCTGGCATCTGCCTGTCAGGCCCTGCAATTAATCAGACCGAGACTGCTGGCATCCCACCACTGTTAAAAAAAATCCACACTGAGTCACTTTCAGAGCTGTCTCCAATGAAGTGCAAACGAATTTTACCTCCAGTGGTAAGTTTACAGTGATGAGTCACAATGTAAAAAATAGCAGCTATCTGAGCCCAGTTATTGGGTAACTATGGTTACACTCTGCACAAGCTTCCTTCCATCTTCTCTCATCTGTCTATCCAGCCTCCTCTTAAACATACACATGCTTTTTGCCTTGTGCACTCCCAGGGGCAGCCCGTTCTACAGTCCAGATGCTCTCTGAGCTAAGTTATCTCTGCTGACTGAACAGATCACTGTTGATCTTGTATTGGAGAGCTCCACAGGAAAAAACAACCTTATTTATATATATAAAATGCAAGCAAACTTTTTCCACTGAGGTTGCGTGGAACTATAACCAGAAGTCTTGGGTTAAGGGTGAAAGGTGAAAAGTTTAAGGGCAACATGAAGTGAAATGTCTTCACTCGGAGGGTACTGAGAGTGTGGAATGAGCTGCCAGCAGGAGTGGAGGATGCGAGCTCGATTTCAAAGTTTAAGGGAAGTTTGGATAAGTACATGGATGGTAGGGGTATGGGGGCTATGGTCCCAGTGCAGGTCGATGGGAATGGGCAGTTTAAATGGTTCAGTATTGACTAGATGGGCCAAAGGGCCCGTTTTTGTGCTGTACTTTTCTATGACTCTCTCTGACTTGCGGAGGCATAGATAGATAAAATTCCAATGCAGGCAAATGCAACAGTGGTTGGCAAGCACATGGCAGAATAAAGGGCCTGTTTCTGTGCTCTGTGATTCTATGACAGATACAAACGCTGTAGTTAGACCAAAGAACAGTACATCACGGGAACAGGCCCTTCAGCCCACGATGTCTGTGCTGACCATAATGCCAATTCTATCTGCACATAATCTATGCTCCTAAATATCTCTATTATATTAGATACACTATAATCCCTGGCAGCCTGTTCCAGACATTTGCCACCCGCTGTATAAAAATTAACTTCCCCCCCCTCAACCGCCCACTCACCTTAAATGCACATCCTCTATTATCTGACATTTCTACCTTAGGGGAAAGGATGGTGGGGTGGAGATACGTCTCTACCAGAGGAGGTATAAGCAGCTTCTTCCCTCTGCTAGCCTGCAGTCACCCTTGGCCAAGGTGTAGCACCTGTTTAGCCCCCGATCAGGGACACGTGGTGGATGGTCACATGAGCAGCGGGTGCATATCACAAGTAGTAGTCACGTAAGCAGACAATTCCTGAAGAGTATTGATAATGGCTGGGGGTCACCCATCTTGTTAAGACACTGCTCAGAAGAAGGCAAAGGCAAACCACTTCTCTAGAAAAATCTGCCAAGAACAATCATGATCGTGGAAAGACCATGATTGCCCACGTCATGCGACACGGCACAAATGAACCAATGGACCTTAGGGGAAATGGGTTTTGTCTTCCTCTAATAATTTTACAAACTCCTATCATGTCTACCCTCGGCTCCTGAGCTCCAGAGAGAGAGAAAAAACAATCTAACCTCTTGCCATAGCTGCTACCCTCTAACGTCAGAGGAAACCTTTCTACACAGAGAGTGGTGAGTGCTTGGAGCACACTGTCAGGGGTGGTGGTAGAGGCAGATACATTAAGGACATTTAAGAAACTCTTAGATAGGCACATTCATGATAGGAAAATGGAGGGCTATGTGGAAAAAAATAGAGGGAAGGGTTAGGTTGATCTCCAAGTAGGTTAAAGGATCAGCACAACACCGCGGGCCAAAGGGCCTGTACTGTCCTATACTGTTCCATGTTCAAGGCAGCACTCTGCACCCTCTCCAAAGCATCCACATCCTTTCTGTAGTTGGACAACCAGAACTGCACACATCACTCCAAGTGCGGCCTCACCCAATTTTTATGCGGGTGCAAGTTCTAGTCCATCTGGGTAAAGGACGCATTTGGAGTTGTAATATGTCTTACACACGTCTGTTTAAATTACCGGTGCCCTGTCCTACTGCCTGTATAGTGCCAGAAAGGAATTTCAACACCGTTTAGTTTTGGGTGGAGGGAATACCATTGCTATTGTCCCATCACTCACTGCCGCCCGCTGCCCTGTCGGTGAAGGGTGAGTGATGATGTGAGAGGAAGCCCGGCCTCCCACAGAGATACCGTGGCCTTATCTAACCCTGTCCCTCAAGCTGGGGGACATGACACTGGCTCTTCCTTTGATGAGTTCCAGCAGATAAGCGAGCCAATTTGTGAAGCTCAGGCCTCAGCCAACAGTGCAGCAAAACCTCTCCCACCACCCTGTAAATGATCCGACGCTTTGATGAGTCACACAGCCCAGCTATCCTCATGGGGGTGGGCCAGATTTATTCTTAAAGGGGTCCTCAAGCATATATTGTTCTAGACTGCTTCAGTTCCTGTAAGAAGCTGCTTTAAAACTTGACAGATGGACTGTTACGCATCAGCGACTCAGATCTTCCTGTTTACCTTTTAATATCATTCAATTCACAGTCGTGTAGAATGAAAACAGGACCTTCTGCTCACAACATTCACGGCGACCCTCGATCACCCAGTGGAAATAATTCTATTTTACTGCTTGTATCCCCATTAACAACACCCCAACCCCCACACTATCACCTCTTCGCCTGTGACTAACCTACATCAGGGGTAACTTAGTCGCTATTTAATTTACCATTGTAGTTTTAGCATATGGGAGGAAATTAGAGCGCCCACCAGAACTGGGAGAGAGCATGCAAACTCCGCACAGAAAGTACGCACGATCAGGATCGGACCGGGATCTCTGGAGCAGTGAGGCAGGAGCAATAACCGTCACTGGGTGCGTATGTGGGAGCTGGTCCACTGTGGCACGCCCCCACGTCTATTCATAAAGTTATTCAACATAGAAACAGGCCCTTCAGCCCAACTGGCCCTTGCCAACCATAATTCCTATCTACGCTGTCTCATTCACTCATTTTTGGCTCATGTCCCTTTATACCTTTCCTATCCTTTTACCTGTCCAAATGCGGTGTATGGGGTGTCAGGGAGGGGTAGCACCTCTGGTGGGGGAACATGTCGCGCCCTTTTCAAGGCAGTTAGTCCCCACCTGGCACTCAGCTCTCACTTGTGGCTCCCCGTAGCTGTTTGCATGCGACAGTGGCCACACTGTCCACAGCGGCAACGGCTTCGACGAGCCGGCTAAACCAGGTGAGGGTAGCCGACGAGTCTCAAACCGTCAGTGAGATAGGGAGTTGTCTATCCCAGCATGTGAAGACAGACTCCGGCGGATTGAGCGGACGAGACCAATGGAAGGTCCAATTGTCAAGAAGGCGGTCTCTGCAAGCGTCGTGGAACGTGTAGAGCAGGACAAGACACAGAAGACGTCCTGGTCATCCACTGCGCCTAGTCCCATCTCCAGCTGTCTCGACTCTGACTTGCCACTGGATCCAGATGGGAATTGGGAAGAGAGAGTGAGGCTGACGCTGCGCAACTCTCCCTCACTTAAATCCAAATCACACGCTAGTCTCGACACCATCACAATAGCGTCGAGATCCTCACTGACGTCAACGATGGACAAACAACCTGTCCAAATACCTTTTAAATGTTGTTCATGTACCAGGCTCAAATGCTTCCTCCGCCAACTCACTCCATATACAGACCAACGCCAGTAGCTTCTATTAATTTTCTCCCCTCCCACCCTAAATCTATATCATCTAGTTCTTGGTTGCCCAGCCCTGGGAGAAACTGGTCATATACCTTATCAATACCACTTGTGATTTTATGTGCCCCTGTGATATCACACTTCCCCCCCAACCTCACCACCATTTATCATTCACTCCAGTCCAACACTCCTCAACCTCACTCCATAACTCAGTTCCTTGAGTCCCAGTAACACACTCGTAAATCTCTGCACTCTTTCCAGCTTAATAGCATTTTTCCTACAGCCTGGTATGGAAACAGTAATGCCCAAGAATGGAAAAGTTGCACAAAAAATGGTGGATACAGCCCAGTCCATCACAGGCAAAACCCTCCCCAGCACGGAGTGCATTTATAAGAAGCACTTCCTCAGGAAAGCAGCATCCATCATCAAGGACCCCCAACATCCAGGCAATGCTCTCTTGTCGCTACTGCCATTGGGCAGGATGTACAGGGGCCTTAGATCCCGCACCACCAAGTTCAGGCACAGTTATTACCCAACAACATTTAGGCCCCCGAAACAGTGTGGATAAATTCACTCACCTCAAAACACTCAACTGACTCCACAAACTATGGACTCAATTTTACGGACTCTTCAACTTAGGTTATCTATTTACCTTTTCAAATTATTTTTTGCACATGGGTATTTGTTAGTCTTCGTTATCTGTAGATTTTTATAAATTCTATTGCATTTATTTCCTGTAAATGCCTGCAAGAAAATGAATTTCAAGGTAGTATATGGTGACATATACTGTACGTACTTTGATAATAATTTTGTAGCCTGGGGAAAAAATACCCATGCAGGACAACAAATACTTATTTGCATCTTAAATTCCTTTATCTGTTTTAGATGTTTTATTGCAGAAAGAGATAATCAAAATAAAAACGATGAAATAAATTTAAAAAACAGTTCCCACTATTACAATCTCAGTTTAAATTCAAACCACACCCTTGTTACGTATGCAGTATGAAAACAACTAAAGCAAATTGTACAAAAACCAATACCGTAGTGGCAATTATTTGGCACACATGTACTTAACTACCAAACACATATAGGCTAGACCTTGAAATGGGTTCTCCTTGCTCACCAGTAGTAGTCAGCCGATTAAGGAACTTCGCAATCACGCTATCCAGCACTGATCAATTTACTCGTGAAAATCTTTCCTCACCAAATCTGGGAAAAGCATCTGAACGTCATACTTTCTAGAGCATGACAACTCTTTGTCATTCTCAAAATGACAACACCATTTTCTCTTAAAGGCACAGGCAGCTATTTTAGCATTACCAAGGTGAATACATAAGTGCACTCTATCAAAAATATGATATTCAACAGTCACTCGGTTACAATAATTTTACTTAGAACTGAACTACGATATTCCAAATACAACCTCATCAACATCTTGAACTTCTGTAGTCAGTGCCCTGCGTGATGAAGGTCAACGTGCCAAAGATCTCCTTCACCACCCTGTGTGCCTGCGATGCAGAGATCCATGGATTTGTAATCCTAGGCCCGTTACACGACTTTAACACTTAAATCAGATCCAGCCATTCCTTTTTGCAGACCACTGCAAAAATGTGTGGTTACGTTCTGTAGGATGTTAAGTTGAATCGTTTTAGAAGTCATAAGATAAGATAATTTGATCCGGCTTCATGGATTGTACCTCTCTGTTGCCACCTCAGCTTCAATCTCAATGTTTTCGAATATGTGCTCCATAGCAGTAGTGTCTGATGTAGTTGGGACCTCTGGAGCAACAGTAGGGAAGGCTGCACATCCTTTACAAAATGTTAAGCCTGAGTACTCGATTCAGGATAAAGCTCAATGAAGAACAGTAGGAGAGTTTCCAATGCCTTCCATTAATCATCTTCTCTGTCAGTGTCTCTGAAAGTGGCCATTCCTTGTTTATCACACAGCTGGTGGTGGGATGTTGCTGTGCATCGGTTGCCTGCCCACAGTGTAACAGTGGTGATACTTTAAAAGTGTAGAGGCCTGATCGAGCTTAGAGCCCGCGGTGCAGGTTCTAGCACTTGTGTCTCATTCAGCACTCAAAGCACTACATGGTCCATCTATTTCAGAGAGAATAGATTAGTTATAGATCAAATGCAAACCATCCTGATTGGCAGTTGTACCAGAGCCTTCACCACAGGTGTCATCCCACCTGTGATTGGCCGAAGTTTTATCCTCTAAGAGTGCTGTTAATTGGTTACAACAATGGTGAACTAATTGCAGGAAGTTGAAGCGGGAATTAGACTGCAAGGCTCTTGAGGAGGACTAACTGGAGGGAGGCAGTGGAAGCATCCTCCTCTGGGGCCTTCAGCGTCCCAGCATTGAAGGACGGTACAGCTCCCTCTCTCTCCCTCTTGGGTAGTCGTCGGGTTTGAGGGTGACTTGCTTCCATTGTGGTTCTGAGGTAGCTGATACACCAGTGTGCACCCCCTCAGTACTGTACCAGAGCCTGACTGCTGTACTTAACCCTCTCGAACAGGACTTGACCCTATAACCTTCTGAGTCAGAAACAGGAAAAACTGCTGTCTGCAGTAAATCTAGTCGATGCATGTTTTTACTCAAAGGATGGGGAAATATTCCATGCAACATTTTTTTTTGCCTTACCTTCCCTCAAAGTAGCTCAGCTGGTAAGATGCTTGTTCATTTGACTCCAGAATCAGACTGATCACTTGGGATTGACACACAGCCAGATTATGATTGAGGCTCCATTCATTCAGCAAGATAGACCAAGGGTCCCAATGGAGAAGGTAAAGAGAAGATGTGTTGGTCCTGGAGAGGGCCCAGAGGAGGTTCCCAGGAATTCAAGGCTTAAAGTATGAGGAGCATTTGATGTCTCTGGGCCTGTACTTGATGCAGAAGGATGCCTTACTGAAACCTACAGAGAGTCTAAGATCCGAGGGCATAACTACGGAATAAAGAGTTGTCTCTTCAGATCTGAAATGAGGTAGAATTTCTTCAGTCAATCTGTGGAATTGGCTCAGTGGGCATCGGAGGCCAAGTCATTGAGAGTACTTAAGGCAAAGATTGATAGGTTGCTGATTGGGAAATGGGTTGAGGGTTAAGTAGAGAAGGTTTGAGAATGGGGTTGAAAAAAATCAGCAGTGATTGAATGGAGGAGCACACTCGATGAGCCAAATAGACTAATTCTGGTCCCATATCATACAGTAAACTTTGGGAGGTTGAAGTCACATCCAAAGCAAAATGCAATAACCTAACCCCTACTCTTCAACCAGTTCCTCCTTTAACAACAGGAGGCATTTAGTACAATACAGCTTTTCAAAGTGTTACACAATTAGCCTTTGCAACTGGTAATGAGAAAATTTCAGGAGGACACTGTCAGGCATCCTACTATTAAGCTCAAGAGCTTTGAAAACTCACAATAAAGTGACGTACATCACTGCAGACTTTCTTTGAAGATCGAGGGCTTTTATTTGTCACTTTGCGCCTACAAGCCAATACTTGCCAAGATATACAGAAGAAGCTTTTGCATAGGCTTTTAAAGGACAATCTGAAATCATTATATAGCATTTCTCTTCTGACAGTAACTTTAAAGCAATATTTGCAAAAGGGTTGTGAATCCATAAATACATTTAAATTATGCCTCGCCACCTAGTTGTCAAATACAGAATGCTTTGTAGAAGATGAGGATTCACACCCACTCTCCTAACATCAGTGTGAAAAGGCACGTCTGTTTAGATACCCGCATGCTCTGCAAGCTGTTAAGATTGACCATGCTGGCGCCGCTGACTCAGAATAATTGAAGGGCTTGCCTTATCTCAAGTCAGTTATGGCTTCACAGCTTTCCAATGGGTGCAAAGCATGTGTCAGCAGACGCAGATTTCATGTTGCACTTTCAGGTTTCTCCACTGCGTGAGAGGGGAGCTTTTCTTTTGGATCCGTGCTGATAGTGAGCTCACCCTTCAGGTACGTTGAGCTGGGCACTCCCTCAAGAACTTCCCCAATACAATAAGCGTCATAGAACGTTACAGCACAGAATCAGACCCTTTGGCCAGCCTGGTCCATGCTAAATTATTACTCTGCTTTGTCCCATTGACCTGCACTCCACCCCCCTCCCATCTATGTACTCATCCAGACTTCTCTTTAATGCCGAAATCAAACCCTCATCCACCACTTCTGCTGGCAGCTTGTTCACCCTCTGAGTGACAAGGCCCTCATGTTCCCCTTAAAAATTTCACCTTTCACCCTTGATCCATGACCTCTAGTTCTAGTTTCACACATCCTGCTTTCATTTAGCCTATATATGGCCCTCATAATTTTTATAAACCTCTATCAAATCTCCCCTCGTTCTCCTACATACCAGGAATCAAGTGCTAACCTATTCAACCTTTCCCAATAACTCAGGTCCTCCCATCCTGGCAACATTCCTGCAAATTTTCTCTGTACTCTTTCAATCTTACTGATTGATATCTTTCCTATATGTAGGTGACCAGAACTGCAATATTCATAGCACTCCAAAGTAGGCCTCGTCAACGTCTTATACAAAGCGTTTGTGAAAGGGTTGCAAATCATGTTTTCAACACTTATTGCTTGCTTTTTTCTCTATTTGCACAGTTCGTTGTCTTTTGCACATTTGTCTATCTTGTTGGGTGAGGGCTTACGTTGATTCTGCAAGAAAATGAATCTCAGGGCTATAATGGTGACACCCATGTACCTTGGTAATAAATTTGATTTGTCTTTGAACTTTGAAATACTGAATCCCAATCCCTCAATAAACTGGTGAGGCTGGGGATAATAACTATTTCCAAAATAGAGGATTCTGTTGCGCTGGGGCTTTGAGGGTGATGAAACCAACAGGTAGAGCAGTACCTGGTAGTGACTTACTAAGCAAATGCATCAGATTCAGAAGGGACAGCAGAAGAATAACTCTAAGCTTTGGTGAATTACAAGTTATATTTATTTATGGATTCCACATCCTTTTGCAAATATGTCTTCCTTTTGGTTTTTTAGGCAGCATGGTGGTGTAACGCTTAGTGTAAACACTAATGTATCACTGGCGAATGGGGTTCAATTCTTGCCACTATCTCTAAGCAGTTTGTATGCTCACACCATGACCTTATGGGCTTGTTCTCCCTATGACTGTATGGCCTTCCTTGTTCCTATGTTTCAAGATAACAGAGAATTAGTTGTCCATTTTCAATGATAGATAATGATTATCTAATAGTTGTCTGGCTTCACTGAAATTATGGAAGTAGAAAATGCCTAAAAATTACTTTATTACTAATTGTAAAGTATTTTAAAATATAACTTTTTTAAATTCTTGGTGATTTGTTCATAAATTGGTTGGTAGAATCAGGGTTGTTAGCTACATGATGGCTAGTATTAACAGGGAGGGCCAAAGGGCATGATTCTGTGTTGTAGTGCTCTATGATTCTAGGACACTGTCCACTTCAAATACTACCATGGGATCACTTGCATCCACCAACACATTTGGTTTAATGTTTCAGCTAAGCAGCAGCAGCTCCTGGGATCTGTCTACTCAGAACTGGCACTGGCTTGATGGGCCAAATGGCCTCCTACTCCACCTTGATTGTCCTGTGATATCACAGCCAATAAACACTACTTCTTTTCATTTCCCACAAAGATGTTCCACATTGTTTGTATATTGCTGGAGGAGATATCTTAGGCACTTACGTATAGCCAGAGCACCTAAGATGTTTGAACAGTGCTGTATTTGTCAATGTAGGGCAGAGAGGGAGCTTGTAAATCTGGCAGGAGCGAAGGATGTTGAGTACGGCGAGGGTGGAACCCTGCAGGAGGGGTGTGGGACAGATGGCAGAGAAGGAGTGCCAGGGGCTGGGGAGGTGGTGCGGAGCCAGACACCCCCCAGCCCTGAGACACTGTAGGTTCATTTGATTCCAAACAATTGGTATTAATCATTGCAGACTGTCTCTCTGGTGCTTCCCACTCCCCTTTTCCCATCTATGACTCCCCTCTCCCTGTCCCCTTCCCACTCTCAGTCCACAATAGAGACCCATATCCAAATCAGATTTATCTGCACTCGCATAAGTTATGCAATTTGTTTTGTGTGTGGTGTCAGTACTGCTGTACTATGCAAAAGTCTTAGGCACCCTAGCCATATATATGTACTGAAGACTCCTGCACAATACTATAGCTCTACTAGTTCAAGATTAGCATCTCATTGCCTCAAGACAGAATATACTCGGAAATTAATTAAATGGATTAGAGTTAAAGGCTGCATTGAGACTTGAACTTCTGACATGTTTACATGGAGCAAATGTTCGCCTAATTTCATTGTTAAACTACTCGGACTCCATTAGCGTTAGTGCGAGTAATGGTAGGATTAGCAATTACTAACAGTTTGTCATCCAGTTCATTGAATGCAAATATTTACTTAGCTATGATGATATAGTTCCTTGTTTTGTGGCTCAAGATCAACGGATCAGCTGCAGAAATCAGAAAACTTCGGGAAGGAAAACGAAGAGCTTGAAAACATAAGGTCTAATGAACAAGATTTCAAGCTGATTATCAGCAAACAGGTGATAGATATTACATTTCCTGAGCATCACTTTCGACTATAGGGCATAACTCTGCTAGTTCAGTCGAGTCTGCTTCAGGCTAAAATATTGTTATACAGGCTTTCCCTGTCCACATTTAGTTTACTCTTGTTATTGTGAGGCTGTATGATAAGGAATAAAGACAGGCCTATCAAGACATACCTCTGCCGCACAGCTCAGGTGTGTTTCTGGGGTACAGGGGCTAGCAACCCTTGTGCCTGTTCTATGTACTTGACATATGATTTTTTTGTGTTCTATCGCTGAGCCGCAGTGAACCATCTGATTGGCCTATCAGAGTTCTCTTTGGGAACTAGCTGACTTGGTCAGCATTTCTGATCTGGCTATTGTTCACGATTGCACTTAATAAAAAAAAATGCGGCGCTGGCAAGCCAGGCTCTTCTTCTAATGGCTTCTCAACTGCATTGACAAATTATCCAGCTGTGTGCAAAAATATTTCTCTTGCAATTTTTGTCCATCCACCTAAAATGTGCCCCATGCTTACCGTCCTCTCTGCCACTGGCAACCATGTTCCCCTTTCTTAACCAATCAAAATCACTCATGAACCTTTAGAAGTTGACATTTCTCATGCTCGTCCAAGAACAGTATGTGCAGAAACGTCTGTACGGTCGGCAGGCGATGTAGACAGAGTAGTATAAACACTCAGATAATACTGCCTATAATTGGCACCATCTCCAAGCGATGAAAGACATGGGCCCAGAGGCTGTCTGTTCTGCAGTTGTGTCACAGGACGAACTCCCACATATACAAACACTTTGCTAACCACAAGGCCCATCAGATTAGCTATCATAAAGCACGAAGCCCATCTCAGCATCACACATTTTGATTGCAGAGATTAAGTTAACAGTAAATGCAGACAAGAGCTGGAACTACTTGCTATAGAGCGCTGTTGTATTGTGAAAAGTACCCGTTGTGAAATTCCACATGGAACGTACGTCTCCGGAGAGAAATAATCCCAACAAGGACTGTCAAAGCATTTGTTCTGTTCCTGGGGAGATACACACTTTTTCTTTCACAGTTATGGCAGGCAGTCATTTAAAGATTGAAAGATAAGCTTTACTTGTCACACGTACGTCGAAACATACAGCAGAATGTGTCGTTTGCATCTGGAAGGTGTTAAGGGCAGCCCACAAGTGCTGTCATGCTTCCAACGCCAACAAAGCATGCCCACAACTTAGTGACCCCTTCTAACCCTTATGTCTTTGGAATGTGGGAGGAACAATGGGAGCACCCACCCACAGGGAGAATGTACAGCGGCAGCAGGAATTGAACCCCTATCACCAATCACTGACGCTGTAATAGTGCTGCACTAACCGCTCCATTACCACAATGCAACTCCGAGCAATCGACTATGGAATATCGCGGTAAAAGCAAAAATTACTTTCTTATTTTACAGTCAAAGTAAAGCCAGGAATTTCTTTGCATTTGCTTGGACGAATGCAGGTCTATAAAATCCCAAAGACTTTGATAGTGATGATGAACAGGGGGACCTTGGGATCCAATTCTGAACTCCTGAAGAAGGGTCTTGGCCCAAAATGTCGACTGTTTATTCACTTCCATAGATGCTGCCTGACCTGCTGAGTTCCTCCACCATTTTGTGTGTGTTGTTTTGGATCTCCAGCGTTTGCAGAATCTCTCGTGTTGATGAGTCGTTGCGCAGGTTTGTAGATAGGGTAGTAAAGAATACATATGGCATGCTTCAAGGTACTGAGTTCCAGTTGGTTACTTAACTTGCAGACTTATAAAGCTCTGGTGAGGCCACATCTGGAGTACTGAATTCTGTTCTGGTCATCCCATTATATGAAGGATGTGGAAACTTTGCACCAAGTGCAGAAGAGGTCTACGGGAATGCTGCCTGGATCACAGGGTGTGTGCCACGTGGAGAGGTTGTGTTGTTTTCTTTGCAGCAGCAGAGGCTGGGAGGAGACCTGACAGAAGTTTATAAGATTATGAGCTATAATAGACAGCTAGTATCTTTTCCCAGGGCTGAAATGTCTAATACTAGAGGCATACATTTAATGTAAGGGGGGAGAGAGTTCCAAGGAGATGTGCTGGTCATATTTACAAGGAGTAGTGGATGGTGCTGGAAGCAGAGCTTAAGAGGCTGTCAGGCACATGAATATGCAGAGAATGGAAGGATGCGGACAATGCGTTGGCAGAAGAGCTCAGTTTAGTTAGATGTTTAATTAATTTGCCACAATACCGTGGTTCGAAGGCCCTGTTCCTGTCACGTTCCATGTTCTGTGTTCTATCTTTCTCAGCCCGACTGTGGCCAAGTTTGAGAAAGTGGCGGAAAACAGCTGTGTATTCCTGCCCCTCATGGACCCCGATCCGGGACGTTTGTACAGGCAGCTGGTCCAGTTCCTGGCCGCGCTACACATCCTGAGGGATCCCTGGGCATGCTAACCAACCTGGCTGAGTGTCCACAGGCCAAGCACCATGTTCTCCCCGGAGGAATTGAAACATAGAAACATAGAAAATAGGTGCAGGAGTAGGCCATTCGGCCCTTCGAGCCTGCACCGCCATTTATTATGATCATGGCTGATCATCCAACTCAGAACCCTGCACCAGCCTTCCCTCCATACCTCCTGATCCCCGTAGCCACAAGGGCCATATCTAACTCCCTCTTAAATATAGCCAATGAACTGGCCTCAACTGTTTCCTGTGGCAGAGAATTCCACAGATTCACCACTCTCTGTGTGAAGAAGTTTTTCCTAATCTCGGTCCTAAAAGGCTTCCCCTTTATCCTCAAACTGTGACCCCTCGTTCTGGACTTCCCCAACATCGGGAACAATCTTCCTGCATCTAGCCTGTCCAATCCCTTTAGGATCTTATATGTTTCAATCGGATCCCCCCTCAATCTTCTAAATTCCAACGAGTACAAGCCCAGTTCATCCAGTCTTTCTTCATATGAAAGTCCTGCCATCCCAGGAATCAATCTGGTGAACCTTCTTTGTACTCCCTCTATGGCAAGGATGTCTTTCCTCAGATTAGGGGACCAAAACTGCACACAATACTCCAGGTGTGGTCTCACCAAGGCCTTGTACAACTGCAGTTGTACCTCCCTGCTCCTGTACTCGAATCCTCTCGCTATAAATGCCAGCATACCATTTGCCTTTTTCACCGCCTGCTGTACCTGCATGCCCACTTTCAATGACTGGTGTATAATGACACCCAGGTCTCGTTGCACCTCCCCTTTTCCTAATCGGCCACCATTCAGATAATAATCTGTTTTCCTATTTTTGCCACCAAAGTGGATAACTTCACATTTATCCACATTAAATTGCATCTGCCATGAATCTGCCCACTCAATATTGAATGTTCAGGCCAAGCAATAGCAAATGCTCTACAGTATGGCTGGACTGGTCACGAAGAGCCAATGTAAAACAGAAATGAGACCATCTTAAGAACATAATTTGACTATGTGTAAAATTTTCTACACCATGCGCAGAAAGCCAAGGTTTAACACTTCCTTCAGGCCATCAGATTTTCAAAGCATTCTCTAACCACACAAAGGAAGACAGTCATGTTTTAAGAACAATTTAACATTTTACTAATGTCACTGTTGGGAAGGGAACACTCTGCTCTTTTTGCAAAACCCATGTCAGCCCCCAGCACTCCTGGGTCAGGGGAACCTTTCAGTTTGCTCTGATCCTGAATCCCAGCCTCAGGGTAGGTGTCCCTGGAAACGGCCAGATTTATTTTCTCTCCATGTTTCTCACACCAGTGGTTACAAAGGCTAACAAGATGAGATTTAGGCTGATGATTTTAAGCTCCAAGTCTGAGCCCAAAGGTCAAACACCCTCATCAGTCAACAGGGTAATGGAGGTTAAGGATGTGGAACTTCTAACGCCAAAAACCAAAGGTACTCAGTGTTGGGAACTGCATGATGTGACTCAACTGATGAAAGGGCCATTTCTGCTAATGGTTGAAGCATGCAAAATTATGGAAAGCCCTGTATTAATCCCCTCTCCCGTTTTTCAGCATGTCACTTCCCCTCCCTACTCCCAAACGCTCTTCAGTCCCTTCCTCACCTTGACTTTGGTCCTGTTGGATTGGGGTGTAGAATTCTTATTTTTCTATGTATTTTAATTTTTCAAAGACTGCTTGTATATTTATGTAATTCTCCAGTAATTATGGCACAGCTGCTTTTGTACACAATCTTTCTGGAGGCTTATCAGTTTTCTGTACCAGGTGTCAAACCACTATTCTGCATGATAACATCTGACGGTAGAACTCACGTTGAAATTTGAAGAAGGAATGAGTTTGCTAAATGCACGTTCAAGCATTTGTGCAAGATACAAAAAATAACCTAATCTCTATGGGTTTGAAACTCAGAGTGTTGCAGTACTACATTCATTCCTAACTTACGGAAGCGAACGTTGGACAACATCAAAGCAAAATGAGGGGAGACTCGAAGCTGCAGGAACGTGGTTTTTGAGAAGAATGAAGAAAATATCGTGGAAGGACAGAGCAACACATTAGGAAGTGTTGCAAAAAGCCAGAATAAGAAGAGAGCTGATATAATCGATCAGAAAACGGCAGCGCGAGTTTCTGGGATGTACTGAGGAAAGAGAAGCTCAATCATCTTGCAGTGACGGGAAAAACTGACAGAAAAAAGCGTCACCATTGGCAGTGCAGAACATTCATGATCTACATCAAGAGATGGACAGACAAAAGTTTTGAAGAACTTATTAGATTAAAGACAGGTGGAAGACCATGAGCATCCATGTCATATGATGATGATAATTGTTATCACCTAGAGATAATTGTTATTTCTAGTCTGAGTATGAGATGACCATGAAGTGCTTTTTCATTTTTTTGTTCCTTTAGTTCTCTCAGCTTGTTTTTCTGCTCTTGTAACAGTTAATAAAAAGGTCTCATTTTTATGTTTTATGCGTCATTCTTGACTTCAGAAGAACGTTTGGATCAGAAAAACATCCACTCTTTTGCAAACAAGTCCTGGTATGACTCGGGCAGCGAGGTAGAGATCCATCTCTACCAAAGGAGGTGTAAGGCGCTCCTTCCCTCTGCTAGCCTGCAGGTCACCATTGGGCAAAGTGTAGCGCTTGCTTACCCCACCCCCCAATCAGGGTCATGGGAGCCAGTGGTGGATGGTTGTGTGAGCAGCTGGTGCACATCGAAGGTCCTGGTTATGCGACCAATGACACCAAGCAGACAACCTCTGAAGAGTATTGATAATGGCCGGGTGGGGGGGGGGCATTACCCGCCTTGTAAAGGTACCACCCAGAAGGAGGTAATAACAAACCACTTTTGTAGAAAAATTTGCCAAGAACAATCATGGTCATGGATAGAGCAAAGGATAAGAACAACAGATGGAGTGACAGATTAAAAACAGATGGAAGACCATGATCGCACAGTCATATGACATGACACATAATAAAGATGATGGTAACTTGCACCATTAGGTCTGGGCTTTGGCTCTGGATCGGGTTGCTACACCAGGGAAGACACTAAAACAGGTGGGAATCAGACATTATAGAGAAACTTTGACTTGACAATGTAAATTAAGTCAATTTACACTGTGGCAAATGCATGCTTATAAATGAAAGCACATCAAACATTTTAAACTTTATATTATTCTTTCCCTGAAACTTAATATAAATAAAGTCTACATGTCCAAAAATATATTTCTTGAAGTATAAGAGATTCTGCAGGTGCTGGAAATCCAGAGCTACACACACACACAGACGTTTCTGTAATTTTAATATGGCTACAAATACATTCACACATCCAACTGTATTGCCAGTTTAATATTTCCTTTAATTCTGCATGTAGCCTCAAAGAAACTGTAATTAAACGTCTTTAATACAGCACTTTCTCACATCTACAGTACTGTACAAGAGTCTTATGCACATGTAAAAGAAATTCTGTAATGTGAAGATGCTTTCAAAAATGATTAATTGAAAAGTTACCAAATATCAAAAATAATGACTACAAAAAACAGTAAACAGTAAAAAACCTAAATCAAATCAATACTTGGTGTGACCACCCTTTGCCTTTGAAACTACATCAGTTCTCTTAGATACACCACCGTGCAGTTTTGTAAGAAAATTGGCTGGTAGATGGTTCAAAGCATCCTGGAGAACCTGCCACAGTTCTTCTGCAGACTTTGGCTGTCTCTCTTACTTCTGTCTCTCCAGATAATCCCAGACAGCCTCGATGATGTTGAGATCAGGGCTCTGTGGAGGCTATACCATCTGAAGTCATATAAAAACGTATAAGATCCTAAAGGGATTGGACAGGCTAGATGCGGGAAGATTGTTCCCGATGTTGGGGAGGTCTAGAACGAGGGGTCACAGTTTGAGGATAGAGGGGAAGCCTTTTAGGACCGAGGTTAGGAAAAACTTCTTCACACAGAGAGTGGTGAATCTGTGGAATTCTCTGCCACAGCAAACTGTTGAGGCCAGTTCATTAGCTATGTTTAAAAGGAAGTTAGATATGGCCCTTGTGGCTACAGGGGTCAGGGGGTATGGAGGGAAGGCTGGGTTCTGAGTTGGATGATCAGCCATGATCATAATAAATGGCGGTGCAGGCTCGAAGGGCCGAATGGCCTACTCCTGCACCTATTTTCTATGTTTCTATGTTTCTATAAAAAATCTAGCATGCCTCAGACTTTTGCACAGTACCGTAGTATTTGACCTACTTATTTTATAAAGACCATAGCCCTTTGATAAACCCACAGAGGGGAATTTAATATGAGCATGTTGGTTTTCATATGGAAATATCCAATTCCATTCTGACAGTATGCCAATATAGCACCAGGAATCTGAACCACTGCCATAATCAATGCTTTTGGACTGTGAGGCCAGGCTCAGGGTGGCTGGATACATCTATAACATTGCAGTTTGGCTTCCAGTTAAACTTACTGTGGCTAATAGTTTGGAGTTCCACTGTTCTGGGAATTCTCTCCATGTAGTTGGGCATGCAGGACTTCCGGCTGACTTTTGACTTGAACAAGGTGTTCACCAAGGTCGACTTTCCAAGCCCGCTTTCACCTGAGCAAGAGGAAAAACCAACACTTCAGCAACAGCAGAAAATTCCACCTGTCTACAGAGCACCAGCAAGCTTTAGCTTGTAAATTCCGAGCAGAGCGAAATGGAGAACTAATTTAGCAGATCCCCAGATGTGACTTAATGGTGATCAAATGCTTTCCAAACACTAAAGCTAAAAGATACAATCTGGCTTTTGCTTTTCAATTTATTTTTCAGTTTTGAAATCCTGCATGACCACTTTTTCTTCAGAATATATATAACTGTCCATTAATGCTTGAATAGTTAATAAAAATATTTATATGCATGTTTAAAACATCATTTCCTAGAATCTCAATGGTCCAGCTTTTTTATTCTCCTCTCCCACCCGAATCCCCAAAATAAGTCTGTTCTGGGATGACTGAATTTTGAGCATTGTGGACAGTCATATTTTAAACCAACCATGTGCAGTTCACTGAGTTGGAATGCATCATTCCCAGGAAAACCCATCATTTATCACTGGTGTATTCATTATGGAATGATGGGAGGACAGCTCCATTCCACCGATCATGGCTCTACCCTTGGAAGTGGGGATTACTTGAGGGATTGGATAATCTAATGTAAAAGCACTTCAATAGGTCTGCCTCCATCTGCTCCGTTGAAGAGCACCATTAAAAAAACAGTATCCATCATCAAGGGCCCTCACCATCCAGGCCATGCTCTCTACCGTCGGGCAGGAGATACAGGAGCCTTAAGTCCCACACTACCAGACTTAGGAATGCTTATTAGCCTTCAACTACCAGGATCCTAAACTAGTGTGGATAACTTCACACACAACCAGGGCCAGATTTAGTGGGGCCGGGGCCCTAATGTGGCCCCTGCCGACACCGTAAAATGCTGCTGTACCAAGCAAAAAAAAGCAAGAACAAGAGCAAAGGTCGTACTGGTCTAAGTATCAAAGCTGTGGACAAAGACATTGGTTTAGAACAATGAATAGGCTATATACTTACAGGCCTTAACAGGGAGGACAGAAAGTAATGCAGATTCTTAGTTTGAAGGACAGCATCTAAAGCACTCAAAAATTGACCTAGGCTTAGTTGGCTTAGTAAAGTTATGAGGGAGACGAAGTATGATGTACTCAATCTTAAATCGTTATTTAGCTATTGCTGCACAGACCATAGGCCCTATTTCTCAAACAATGCCAAAGCATTTTTATCTAGGTATTTTTCTCAACCGTGTGTTCTGAGAAAGTAAAGTGGAAATGAGAGGCGAAAAGGCCAAGAGAGATGGCACTATGTCAAACTAGGAAAAGTTGACAATACTCCAAAAATCTTTTTGAAAAATGAGATCTAGCACATACTAACCTATTGCTGTGCTGTGTGGCTTGCAGAGTAAAGACCTTACTAGGTTTGTAAACAGTCAACTGTTAGCCTATTGCCACAAAAACAGGAACAGCACTGACACACAAGCCTAGATATTTACAAAGTCAGATGCTTGTTTTTCAAAATTAAAACCTAGTTCTTCTGGATTTCCTCGCAGCAAGGTCCTTGATCAGATCACTAAAATCCAGTTTCCGAACAAGATCACTTTCAAGTGACATCAGAGTAAGATGATTCAGCCTGTCCTGTCCCATTGCGGATCTGAGCCAGTCCCCTCTCAACCAAAAACTTCACAACCGCCAGCAGTCTTCTCAATACATCAGTCCAGTAGACACACTCTGACTCGAACTGTTTTTGCAGTTCTGTATCTACTCTTCTGCTGTCAGACGCTAGTGTAACGTAGGTCAGTATCGTCTTCCTGTGGTGTTCGCTATTTTCATGCTCTCCTATGCGCTCAGCGGCATGTTTCCAGTCGCTAAAGCCAGTTTCGAAGATGGACTGACAGTTACCATCACTGAAGATGCAGCATGCAAAACAAAACACACAGCCAGTGGAAGGGGAATATAAGAGCGATCGCCTTGATATGTACTCACCATTTACGAGCTTGCATTTGAAGTGAAATTTGGAGAAGAAACGTCCCTGCTGTTTGTATACTCGTTCTAAAGCTTTGATATCCACATCCTTATCCTGGCAGGACTCCGGCCCTTTCTTAGCCCAGTATGCTCGGACTGAATCATCTAATGTTTCCTTTCCCCAGCGAGCAGGATCAGTGCTGTAAGGATCCTCAGTAGCGGTAACGTTGACATTAATGGCGACCCAACTTGGTTGTTCGGAGGCCTCTGTGGTAAGGAATCCCAAAGTCATGCTGCCTCTTCAACGTTAGCTGCTGACTGTGGCAAGGACGGTGGTTCTGTGCTAACGCTGGTGCTAGCGCTAGCTGTTGAACAGGTCTCCATTTGTCCACCGGTCTCAGACTGTGACAAGAGCGATGGTACTGCTGCATCATCGAGAACAGGTTTAAACAATTCTGTCAATTTCAATGTCTTTTTTAATACTTCTTTCTCACGGTCCTCTTTTTCTTGTTTCTGTTTTCTTTTCTGTGCTCCACTCTCATAGTTTTTTTTGTCCACCATGATGATAGCTACCTACTTTGGGCCCCTCTGCAGCTCTGGCCCCTGGGCTGCAGCCCAGCCTAGCCCTGCCTAAAGTCTGGCCCTGCTCACAACAATTCTTAACTGATTCCACAACGTACAGTCTTACTTTCAAGGTCTCTGCAGCTCATGTTCTCAGTGTTATTTTTTATTTGCACTCTTTGTCTTCTTTTGCATATTGGTTACTTATATTAAAAATTCCATAAATTCTTTTGCATTTTCGTCTTCATTTTCCTGTAAATGCCTGGAAGAAAATTAATCTCAAGGTAGTATATGGTAACTTACATACTTTCATAAATAAATTTCTTTGAATACATTTTTTAAAATCTTTTTCCTTTATGCCCTTTTTAAAAACAAATTCATTATTGCTAACTAGGCTCGACTCCTGGAGCATGAGATTTAAGTCAATTGATGGATTTTGCTAATCACGATATGTTCCAACTTCTTTGTGATCCAACCAATATGGATATTATTTTCTCTTGCACAAGGGACAGATTTGTTCCTCGTTGCCAAAGACCAAGTAACTGCAAAGTTAATGCAGCTGTTTAGATCATGAGGACACAGGACACATTTGATAACCACTCCATGGTCCCATTTTGATCATTCTGTGTAGGGACACAAGCAGCTGATCTCCCATTTAAATAAGGCATTGCATCGCAACACATAGGCATGCGTTAGTCTCGTGAGACCATGGATTTGTGCCTTGGAAGGTTTCCAGGGCGCAGGCCTGGGCAAGGTTGTATGGAAGACTGGCAGTTGCCCATGCTGCAAGTCTCCCTCTCCACAACACCGATGTTGTCCAAGGGAAGGGCATTAGGACCATACAGCTTGCTCAAGGACACACACGCTGCCTCAGCTGAGGCTCGAACTAGCGACCTTCAGAACACCAGACCAACGCCTTAACCACTTGGCCACGCGCAAACACAACCATTGCAATAAAAGAAAATTTTAAAATATATACCTGCAATAAGTGTCAAAACATGGTAAATGTCCCTCCAAATATAAATGTTAATTTATCCAATGAATAGGAATTCATAATTCACTCAAGCATTAGACAGGAACTAGGAAGAGTAGACCACACTTCCGAACACTGATCCTAATTCAGAAGCTGACAATAAAATGATGACTGATAGGACTCACTTCCCTCCTCCTTCCATATTCCTCAATTTCCTTAGTACCAAAAATATCGATTCATCCCAAATGTATTGCTAAAAATTGGTCGTCCACAGCCTTGTGGGGAAGAGAAATCCAAGATGATGATCTTCTGCATAAAGCTACGCTAATCTTTGACAGCTAGATAACCTTCATTTGCCTTCTTCAGTCATGACAGCACTGAATAACTGATCACTGAACACAACCTATGAACTCATTTTCCAGGACTCTACAATTCATGTTCTCAGTTTCACTTGTTTATTGCTTTTTCACATCGATTGCTTGACAGTCTTTGCGCGTGTGTAGTTTTTCATTGATTCTATTGTATTTCTTTGTTCTACTGTGAATGCCTTCAAGAAAATGAATCTCCGCTAGTTTATGATGACCCGTACATACTTTTGATAATAAATTTACTTTCAATTTTGAACTAGTCCTATAAACTCACACTGAGTTGATTAAACTTTGGTGCCCATGGATGCATCTTACAGTGGAGAAGTGAAATTATGTCAAAGTTGTCTTGCAACAAATCCTTGTGCTTTGAGTTTGGGTTTACAAGCTTGATTTAATCGGATCGTTTGGTTAAGGAACTAATAAATCTGCCTCCTGGAATTTGTGTAAAAACTTGTCACTCCCCCTTTACTTAACCTCTGACCAGCCCCCAGCCCAGAGTTCGATTTTAACTCGGGTCTGTATTTGCAGAGGGGATATGGAATCTTCTCCTTTTTTTGTGGAGATTTGATTGAACTTCTTGTTTCTGGACATCAAGTCGACTTCTCATAACGTATCCCGCAGACACTGCCACTGACAAAGGCCTCCTGAAATCCCAGCGGAGAAAAAAAACAATCTTCAAACAAATTAGTCCCTCATAGGCTGAGATATTGCAAATGCACCGTCAGCTTAATAGAAGCTGACAATGGGTTTACTGTGTTGATGAAACGAGAAGACAGTCACAAGAGTGGTAAATCATTGTGCCTACTGTAATTCACTGAACTTCTCAAGACCTCTAATGGAGTTGGTTAGGGAAAAGTCAAAGCATTGGCAATGTTTTCAGTAGATGGCAAGCATTCAGACTCTTATTAGTGTTAGTGGTGGTGCAGAGAGAGAGACCTGTTGCCAGGAAGAATAAACCCCAGTACATATCCCAACTTCCTGTGAGGTTCACACAACTAGTGTGGGAACTATCTCACCACCATCAAACAAACAACCTGAAAAAGGCCAAAGGCAAATTTATCAATGACAGCATGTTGGCTTAATGCACTATTTAACACTGTTTATATAATTCAGCCCAGTGCACTGAAAAAGTCTTGCCTTACATAAAGCAGGCTACATTACGAGTTTATGAAAATTTAAATCAGAATGCATGGAACATCACAGTGCTGAAAGTGAATGGGTTGCACTGGGTTTTGGCACAGTCTGAGGCGTAAATAAGCTGTTTACCACCCTGCCCCATCCTCACATCTTCAACAGAAAGTATGCTGAAGCGTTCACTGTAAATTTGTCTGTCACATCGCGAAACTAACAGCTGATCGCTCGATGCATCAATTACTTTTCTCCTTTGCAAAGGGGCCTGACATCAGAATAACATTCTGCCTTTGCTGGCCTTGATGAACTTACAATATTGTAATAAAAATTAGGAAGGAGTTTTAAAGCTTCAGAAGCCATCGAAGTTCAGCAATCCAGAGGAATTAACCTTGGTGGAAAAAATTCACTTCATTTTGTTACTTTGATATGAATCTTGCATTCAATTTGGCATCACGGTTGGCACAGACACTGTGGGCCAAAGGGCCCTTTCCTGTGCTGTATGTTCTATGTTCTGTACAACCATGATAAAACATATCTGATAGGGTACAGAGGAGATTTACCAGGATGGCTGCTTGGATTACAAAGAAACGTAGAAAATAGGTGCCGGAGTAGGCCATTCGGCCCTTCAAGCCTGCACCGCCATTCAGTATCATCATGGCTGATCATCCAACTCAGAACCCTGTACCTGCCTTCTCTCCATACCCCCTGATCCCTTTAGCCACAAGGGCCATATCTAACTCCCTCTTAAATATAGCCAATGAACTGGCCTCAACTATTTCCTGCAGCAGAGAATGAGAGAATTAGAGAACCTATGAGGAAAGACTGAGTGAGCTTTTCTCTTTGGAGCGAAGGAGGATGAGAGGCAACTTGATTAAGATTTATACAAGGAAGCTGCCGGGCTGGAGGACCTGAGTTATAAAGAAAGATTGAGCAGGTTAGGACTTTATTCCTTGAAACGTAGAAGATTGAAGGGAGATTTGATTGACGTATACAGAATTACGAGGGGTACAGATAGGGTAAATGCAAGCAGGCTTTTTCCACTGAGGTTGGATGGGACTACAACCAGAGGTCTTAGGTTAAGGGTGAAAGGTGAAATGTTTAAGGGGAACTTGAGGGGAGGGTTCTTCGCTCAGAAGGTCGTGAGAGTGCAGAATGAGCTGCCAGCACAAGTGGTGCATGTGAGCTCAATTTCAACGTTGAAGGAAAGTGTGGATACGTACACGGATAGCAGGGGTATAGGAGGGCTATGGTCCCGGTGCAGATCAATGGGAGTAGGCAGTTTAAATGGCTCAGCATGGACTAGATGGGCCTGAGGGCCTGTTTCTGTGCTGTACTTTTCTATGATTCTATAAGTTGATAAGAGGTAGAAAGCCAACACCTTTTCCCCAAAGCAACAATGGCTAATGTGGTATAAGGAGAATGACAGCCCTGGGATTATTTACCAAGATTGGTATGTGAATGGAACGCAGTGTCAGGGATAGTAGTAGAAGCAGATACATTAGGGACATTACAGTCAGTGATGAATGTTTGAAGTGCGTTCATCCTTGTTTTATGAGCAGATATTCACATGTTTGAAAGAAAAATGGAGGGCTACTGGGAGGAAAGGGTTAGACTGACTGGTTAGCACAATATTGCGGGCCAAAGGACCTGGGCTGTACTGTACTGTTCTATGATCTGCACCAGCTGATCTTTGTATTGAAATCTGCCTGTTTACCACATACCAAAGCAACACGCACAAAATGCTGGAGGAACTCAGTAGGTCAGGCAGCATCTATGGAAATGGACAGACAGTCAAGCCCCTTCTTCAGGCCTGGGGAAGATGCCAGAATTAAAAGGTGGGGAGGAGGGGAAGGAGGCTAGCTGGAAGGTGATAGGTGAAGCCAGGTAGGTGGGAAAGGTCAAGAACTGGTGCAGAAGGAATCTGATAGGAGAGGAGAGTGGACCAAAGGACCATCCCAAAGCTCATTTCTCAACGAGTTGGATGTATAGGTAGTCAGAAAAAGATCTGGATTTGAATTTGCCATACCCACAGGAATTAATGTTTTGAAGCATAGTTACTAATGTAATGTTCGGAATGCAGCAAATAATTTGCACCCACAGTCAACAGAGACATTTGTCCCTTGTGATCGAACAGTGATCCTACTCAGGTCTCCTACATCATATAATTTTTTTTTAAAAATCCATACGTCAACCCATTGAGCCTCCGCTGGCTCACAGAACAATCCCATTCCCCGATAACGTTTGCAACGGTTCATATAAATGGGTGCTTGATGGTTGGTGTTTACTTGATGGGCTGAAAGAACCTGTTGCCATTCCACACGACTCAAACTATGAGACACCTGAGTGACGATTTAACAAGGTCCATGATTATAGACTTTATCAAAACACATTACGGTCACTGAAATACTTTCAAAGTGTGTTCACCCTTGCTTTGTGAGAAAATACGAGTTCGAACGATGGAATTTCAAGTTTTAAATTGCATCATAAACGAACAGAAGTCAAAGACAAAGTAAATTTATTATCGAAGTATATACTCTCTATGTCACCAAACTCCCTTTCTCACAAGCACTTACAGAAAAATAAAGAAATACAATAAAAATTATGATAAACTATACACAAAGATGTGTAGCCCCCCCCGGCCACCCTCAGGGTCACTCGGCTCACTGTCGTCTAGGGAAACAGCCTCGGCCCCGGCAAACTGGGTAATTCGTTTGTGTGGATGCTGTGTGATGTACCCCACCCCGCCCAAATAACAGACAATACACCAGAAGCAATTAAATGATTTACAGTTGATAGATATTACTGGAACTATATAATTAAGAGAGAATAAAATATAAAAGGAAAATAAAAGGCGCCACACTTATCAAAGTTCAATCTCTTCGTGCACAAACCTTCTTCTTCACCCTGTGACCCCTCGGACCACCTCGACCGGCTGCCTGGGACCAACAACGGTGGTCAACCAGACGCTCCACACGAGTCCGTCTCCGTCTCCTCTCCTCGCCGAATGCCCCTCTCGGGGTCCGACCCCGTTAGTGGACATCACAGCACCTGGTCCATCCTCTGTCTCGCTCTCCTGCCTTCTGCCCCAAAACCCCACGCATACAGTATCTTCAAATACACCAAAACCATAACAACTAACCCAATTGGTTAATAGCACTCTCTTATCACACTCAAAAGCAAAACAAGCTGCTAGCGCAAACTTTCTCAACGTTTAACACAACAAAGCCGCATTCCCCAGATTAACATAACAAAGACGCCATTTTAATTAGCCTCCGCAGTAAGTCGAAACCCCCTTACAGATGAAAATTTGCAACAGAAAACAAATTGTACGAATAAAAAAGAATAAATAATACTGAGAACGTGAGTTGTAGAATCTTTGAAACTGAGTCTGCAGGTTGTAGATTCAGTTCAGAGTTGAGGTGAGTGAAGTTATCCACGCTGGTTCAGGACGCTGATGTTTGAAGGGTAATTACTGTTCCTGAACCTGGTGGTGTGGGATTTAAGGCTGCTGTACCTCCAGCCTGATGCTAGTAGTGAGAAAAGAGCATGGTGTGGATGATGAGGGTCCTGGTTGAAGGACGCTATTTTCTTGTGACAGCACTCCTTGGGGATGTGATAAATGGCTGGGAGGGCTTTGCCTGTTACGGACTGGGCGGTGTCCTACATAGCTGGGGAGGTGTTCTTGAACTGGCACGGTAGTGTAGCGGTTAGCATAATGATTTACTGCACCTGTGACCTTGGCTCAATTCCCAACCCTGCCTGTAAGGAGTTTGTACGTCCTCCCAATGTGCACCTGGGTTTCCTCCGGGTGCTGTGGTTTCCTCCCACAGTCCAAAGACGTATCGGTTAGTAGGTTAATTGGTCATTGTAAATTGTCCTGTGATTAGGCTAGGGTTAAATCGGGGGTTGCTGGGTGGCTTGAAGGGCCTATTCCGTGCTGGAAAGAAAGAAAAAAAGGAAAGAAGGAATGAAAGAAGGAAACGAAAGGAAAGAGAGTAAGAACTGAGTATTGAGATAGCAGAAGTGACTCTGTGACTAGCAGAGTGATTAAAATGGGGTTGGCTGAGCAAAGCCCACATTCTGTAAAAACCTAAGACCATAAGAAATAGGAGCGGAATTAGGCCATTTGGCCCATTGAGTCTGCTCCGCCATTTCAGCATGGCCGATCCGAATTTCCTCTCAGCCCCACTCTCCTGCCTTCTCCCTGTATCCCTTCATGCCCTGACCAATCAAGGATCTCTCAACCAATCCATTCCTTGTAACGCTGTAGCCCTGCCTGGAGGATATTATGAAAACAGGCAGAGGTGGGGTTAAGGAGGATCCAAAAACACACGAGAATGGTACTGTCAGACTGAAAACCAGTGCGGATCGGTCAGCACTGGGGAAGTGGGTGAGGCCGACCTGTTTAGAGAGTTAGGATGTTGCCGGCAGAGAAATGAACGAGCTCAGACTTATGGCTGGTGGTGATGCAAGAAGCTGCAGATGTTGGAATCCAGAGCAACAAACAATCGGCTGGATGAACTCAGCAAGTTGGGGAGGGGGGAGGTGGAATTGTCCGTGTGTTCTGCTGCAGGGTTTTGACCCAAAACATTGACCATTCCCCCTCCCCACCCAGAGATCCTGCTCGACATGCTGAGTTCCTCCAGCAGATTGGTTGCTGTGGTACGTGGTCTGACAGGAGAGTAGAGGACTGACTGGTCAGGACAATGATGAAGGTTTTAGCTGCAGACGAAGAGTGGCTGTGCAGACTGGGGCATAGTTACACCCCTGGAAAAGGACCCGGACATTGAAAACATGTCTTTTATCTAATTCAAGTAACACACACAAAATGCTGGAGGAACTCAGCAGGCCAGGCAGCATCTATGGGAAAAAAGCACAGTCGACGTTTCGGGCCGAAACGCGAGTTGCTCGGATTTCCAGCATCTGCAGATTTGCTCTTGTCTTTTACCTAATTTATTTTTTTGCGGAAGATTTATTTTGTTGCACAAATAACAGTCGTTTCCTTTGCCACAACTTCACTGCAAAAGCATCTCGTTGGCCATGAAACATTTTGGAACGTTTCAAAGTAATTAATTTATCTTCTGTCCCCTGAAGTCAGAAATGCTTCTGTCTCAACATTGTTAACGGTTTATCTTTCATGGCCAGGTCACCCTTGCTGGCTTGGATCTTTTATTGAGATGTACACTGAGTTAAAATCTGAGTCTTATCCACACACACATGCATACACCACACACACAATTTTCCCACAGAGTGACAGACAAAGAAACAATTGTGGACACACAATGAAGCCAGCATATCTCTCCTATTTGCAATCAAGTTGCCATCTTAAACAGTGTTTACAGGCTAATCAGGACAAGTCGAGCAAATCTTGCAATATGCTGTGCAAACATCAGATATTTGCAGAGAATGTAACCACTTCAAATCACGGCTGTAACCCGATCAAGCAAACTGCCACACACAGAATGATGCATAAAGTTACATAGTGAAGTTTGTACGGAGGCTTCACGGGGTTGGGGGGGTTGGGAGCCGCAGGTTATGACCCTGCCAATGTGATGCTAAATAGCTGGGAAAGTAAGACTGATGCCAATTACAACCAGAATCTTATTTATTATCACTGACATATGACATGAAATTAATTGTTTGTTGAGTACATTGCAATTCATCAAAGACTGTTTCTTCATTTCCATAGATGCTGCCTGACCTGCTGAGTTCTTCTAGCATTTTGTGTGTGACAGGAATTTTTTTGTGTTTATTTTGCAGCAAAACAGTGTAAGTACATAAAAATCTATAATTTACCTCATAATGAATTTTTTTGCACTTTTTATTTATTTTTATAGTGTCCAGGGGTTCACGGACCATTCAGAAATCTGATGGTGGAGGGGAAGAAGCTGTTCCTAAGACATTGTTCCTAAACTGGACTAGTCAAAGAACACTGAGGCTGTCTACAAGAAGGGTCAGAGCCGTCTCTATTTCCTGAGGAGACTGAGATCCTTTAACATCTGCCGGATGATGCTGAGGATGTTCTACGAGTCTGTGGTGGCCAGTGCTATCGTGTTTGCTGTTGTGTGCTGGGGCAGCAGGCTGAGGGCAGCAGACACCAACAGAATCAACAAACTCATTCGTAAGGCCAGTGATGTTGTGGGGATGGAACTGGACTCTCTGACGGTGGTGTCTGAAAAGAGGATGCTGTCCAAGTTGCATGCCATCTTGGACAATGTCTCCCATCCACTACATAATGTACTGGGTGGGCACAGGAGTACATTCAGCCAGAGACTCATTCCACCGAGATGCAGCACAGAGCGTCATAGGAAGTCATTCCTGCCTGTGGCCATCAAACTTTACAACTCCTCCCTTGGAGGGTCAGACACCCTGAGCCAATAGGCTGGTCCTGGACTTATTTCCTGGCATAATTTACATATTACTATTTAATTGTTTATGGTTTATATTGCTATATTTATACTCTATTCTTGGTTGGTGCAACTGTAACGAAAACCAATTTCCCTCGGGATCAATAAAGTCTGACTATGACTATGAGTGTGTTTCTTCAGGCCTCTGTACCTCCTTCCCTGATGGTAGCAATGAGAGCACGTCCCGGATGGTGAGCATCCTAATGATGAACTCCAAATACTGTATTTCATGGGATTATGGGTGTCACAAGCAAAGCCAAATGTCATTGCCCACCTCTAATTGGCCCTGATGAGTGCCTTGATGCATCATTGTGGGATAGGTAAACAGCCACAATGGGCCTGTTTAGTTCCTCGCTAAGGCCATCAGTGAGCCAGACTGCACTTCAGGACCGGAAAAAGAGGAGGAAGAGGCCAGGATAGCTAGATGGTGATAGGTAGGTTGACAGGTGGGTGGGAAAGGTTAAGGCCTGGAGAGGAAGAAATGAGATTGGAGAGGAGAGTGGACCATAGGAGAAAGGGAACAAGGAGGGAACCGGGGGAAGTGATAGGCAGGTGAGAAAGGGTAAGAGTCCAGAGTGGGGAAAAGAAGAAGAGGGAAAGGGAGGGATTTTTTTTACTGGAAGGAGAAGTTGATATTCATGCTATCAGGATGGAGGCTACCCCAAAGGAATATGAAGTTTTGCTCCTCCACCCTGAGAGTGGCCTCATCACGGCACAAGAGGAAGCCACAAGCTGACATCTCAGAATGGGAATGGGAATAGGAATTAAAGTGGTTGGCCACCAGGAAATTCCGCTTTTGGTGGATGGATATATGTTGATTTGTCACTGGCCGAATCAAAGATGGTGATGAATCAGCTTAATATGAGGGAGATTGAAAATCTGGCTGAGTGGTGCCATAACAACAACCTCTCACTCAATGTCAGCAGGACCAAGGAGCTGATTATTGACTTCAGGAGGAGGAAACCAGAGGCCCATGAGCCAGTCCTCACTGGAGGGTCAGAGGTGGAGAGGGTCAGCAACTTTAAATTCCTCAGTGTTTTTATTTCAGACGACTTGTCCAGGGCCCAGCAAATAAGTGTAAGTCAGTGCCTCTACTTCCTTAGGAGTTTGCAAAGATTCAGCTAAAGTTTGCAAGTGTTCCCACAACCTTTGGACTCAGTTTCAAAGATTTGTCATCTCATCTTCTTGATATTTATTGTTTATTTATTTATTATTATTACTTTTTTGTATTTGCATTTTGTTGACTTTTGCACACTGATGTGGTCTTTCATTGATACTATTATGATTATTATTCTATTATGGATTTATTGAGTATGCCCACAAGAAAATGAATCTTAGGGTTCTATATGCTGACATAGAGTATATGTACTTTGAAAATAAATTTACTTTGAGCTTTGGAGTGGAAGCAGTACCTGAACCTTATGCGATCTCAAACTCTAAAAACCAGAGTGGAGAGCTTTTGTCGAACTTTTGTCGAGCTTTTGTTTATTTGTCAAATAAAAACATTGTCTTCAGTCCGTAATGTCATCAGAATGAGAATAGAAAATTGCGATGCAGCACCTTGGTGCAATTTGAACACCAGTAACCAAACTATGTTCTCGGTCGGTTATCAATATCAATGGGTAATGGTTTTCTTCCTGGAGCTCAGTGGAGAGTTTGTGTTGAGGGAGCATTTCATGATGAAGGGGTTGCTGAGATAGGAACTGCCCACTGAGTGTTTCCACCAAGGAATTCCAACCTCTGGAGCAGATAGGGTCAGGAGGTCACGATACAACAGGGGCCAGCTCAATGGAACAAAGTTACTGCGCATCAACTGAGCATTACTGCTTTCTTCCAAATGAATCGTTTATATGTGTACAAACCTTAGGCATAGTCTGGGGTCATATGTGGATTCAGAAGTGCCTGATTAATACCAAGTAGGATGATTTCCAGAGGATGATAAATGGACAAGCTCTAAAATCAAAGTAGATGCCTTTAGGCTATAAGTAAGCAAATCTTACTCAAATTACCATCCTCAAATGCCCAACTATTCCACCAATCTTAATATCCCTTGAGCCTCCATATTAGGGTGTTCTCTTAAAAAAAGTTTCTCTTCTTTTAAAAAAATTGTCAACACTAAATAATTCATTAGCTCACTTTAAATATTGATCAGTATACTTTGTTGCCAAGGTTTAATGGCATAATCTGTCCATCCTTACACTGTTGCCGTAAATTATCATGGCAGAAAAAAAAATACCACAAACATGAGATACTCTGCAGGTGCTGAAGATCCAAAGCAATGTTGACTGTTTACTCTTTTCCATAGATGCTGCCTGGCCTGCTGAGTTCCTCCAGCATTTTTTGTGTGTGTTGTTACAGAAAAAATATATGCCTGATTACAGTTTTGTCCATTTTCCTGTTAATACCATAAGACATTGCAGCAAAATTCAGCCATTCAGCTTCGTGAGCCTGCCCTGCCATTCGATCATGGCTCAACCCCATTCCCTCTGCCTTCTCCCCGTAACCATTGACACCCTTACTAATCAAGAACCTATCAACCTCTGCTTCAAATATACCCAAATTACTTGGCCTCTGCAGTTTTCTGTGGCAATGAATTGCACAGATTTACCACCCTCTGGCTAAAGAAATTCCTCATCTCTGTTTTAAAGGGACGTCCTTGTATTCTGAGACAGTTCCTCAGGGTGATTAAATAGCATGTCAAGAGTCACAATGGGCTTTTAAAAATGGTTGTCCACCATTTGCATTTCAGGCCCCAAGAGAAAGCAGGTAACCCATGAATGTGTTTGTCTTGTTCTTGTCTTTTACTGCTCAATTAATAGGGCTTCGTTTGCAAGTGCCTTTTTAAAAAAAATTGTCTTGTTTTGCAAGCAGTGCATGAATCACATAAAAAGCAAACACATTGTCTGCCATCAAAGCTGGAAACGGGATGGATCCCTTCCTCTGAGTGGCAACGAAACGTGGGTCAGTGCTCTTCTGAGCGGCTGATTAGCAGCAAGTGTTTGAGCAATTCCTGTGCGAGGGCAAGTTGTGAGGGCATTTCCCCTCACAACCAGTCATCTTCACAGTTCAGAATCAGAATCAGGTTTCTTATCACCGACATGCATCCTGAAATTTGTTAACTTAGCAGCAGTAGATTCAATGCAATACATAATTTAGAAAAAAAAAGTAAAAATAAATAAACAAGTAAATCAATTACAGTATATGTATATTGAATAGATTAAAAATATGCAAAAACAGAAATAATATTAATTTAAAAAGTGAGGTAGTGTTCACGGGTTCAATGTCCATTTAGGAATCGGATGGCAGAGGGAAAGAAGCTGTTCCTGAATCACTGAGTGTGTGCCTTCAGGCTTCTGTACCTCTACCTGATGGTAATAGTGAGAAAAGGGCATGCTGTGGGTGCTGGAGGTCCTTAATAATGGACGCTGCCTTTCTGGGACACTGCTCCTTGAAGATGTCCTGGGTACTTTGTAGGCTAGTACCCAAGATGGAGCTGACTAAATTTACAACCCTCTGTAGCTTCTTTCGGTTTCAGATATAATTATTGGAAAGGATAGAGCGATATGGAGTCAGAGGCACGAGCACCAGTACTTTAATAATAAACTTACTTTGAACCTTGATTGAAAATCCGTCTTTCATTTTTTTTTAACCTTTTCCTCCCACAGCCTTAACACTCGTCAGAATCAGAATCAGGTTTGTCACTGGCATACTATATGTTATCAAGTTTATTGTTCTGAGGCAGAAGTACATTGCAGCACAAAGTAATAAAGAAACTATAAATTACAGTAAGAAATATAATAAAAATAAATTAAAAAGTGGTGCAAAAACTTTGGGATGGCACAGTAGAGTAGTGGCTAGCACAACTCTTTACAGTACATGTGACGGGGGTTCAATTCCTGCGACTGCCTGTAAGGAGTTTGTACGTTCTCCCCGTGACCACTTCCTCCGGGTGCTCCAGTTTCCCTCCCAAATCGGCTAATTGGTCATTGTAAATTGTCCTGTGATTAGGCTAGGATTAAATCGAGGGATTGTAGGACGGTGCAAACCATTCCACTCTGTATCTCAAAAAATAAAATAAATTTTTAATTGAGAGCAAATAATGAAAATATAGTGGGGTAGGGTACATGGGTTCATTGTCCATTCGGAAGTCTGGCGGTGGAGGGGAAGAAGCTGTTCCTAAAACGTTGAGTGTTTTCAAGTGGCTTTGCCTTTAAAAATCAAATGCTCTCTCTGTCTATGCTAAATGAGACTGCTTGAAGGTTGTGACAGAACACGAGAGCAGTCCCGGAAGCAAAGCTGTACGAAATTAAAGATGTTAAACTTGCAAATAGGTTCTGAGGTACTAGTTAATATTTATAACATTCACAGATCAGGCGATAATAGATTTAAGATGAAGATCTGCATAAACCAGATAAAGTTCTGACTGGCTCAAACTGAAAGCAGATTTATCAATGTAGGAAGGAAAGGTCATGAAGTAATAGCGAACTGATACTTGGCTAAACTTAACTGACATGATTCCTTATGCAGTGCATACACTCAGTGGCCACTTTATTAGGTACACCTGAACACCTGCTCATTAATGCAAATATCTAATCAGACAATCATGTGGCAGCAACTCAATGCATAAAAAGCATGCAGACAAGGTTCAGTTGTTGCTCCGACAAAACATCAGCGCGGGGAAGAAGTGTGATCTAAGTGACTGTGACCATTGGTGCCAGATGGGGTGGCTTGAGTATCTCAGAAACTGTTGATTTTCTAGGGTTTTCACGCACAACAGTCTCTAAGGCAGGGGTTCCCAACCTAGGGTCCACAGACCACCTTGCTTAATGGTGGTAGTCCTCGGCATGAAAAAAGGTTGGGTTCCCTGCTCTAGAGTTTACAGAGAATGGTGCGGAAAAACAAAAGACATCCAGTGAGCGGCAGTTCTGTGAGTAAAAAATGTCTTGCTCATGAGAGAAGTCAGAGGAGAATGGCCGGGCCGGTGCAAGCTGACAGGAAGGTGGCACTAACTCAAATAACGACACGTTACAACAGCGGTGAGCAGAGGCTCATCTCTGAGCGCACAACGCGCGACCCTTGAAGCGGATGGGCTACAGCAGCAGAAGACCACACACGCAGAGGCCACTTCATCAGGTACTGGGGGTAACTAATAAAGTTGTCACTGAGTGCAGGTGAATCTGTGTGAAAGGTACCTTTTGTCCATAGGATTTACCATTTCTTCTTGCTGGTAGAAATAAATGAAATGGATGTCTTACCAACAACAAGAAATAAACTACTGGAGTTGCTGGCCCTATAACTAACCACTATATCACCGTGCGCTCCTACCTGATCGAGTTTTATCTGACAGAAAGTCTTCCATTGAAACACTAACTTTGGTTCCCTTCCCACAGATGCAGGCTGGGCTGCCGAGTACTGGCAGCATTTTCTGTTTCGTTTCAGATTTCCAGCCTCTGCGGTAGGTTGACTCTCTGTGGGTAGCTCACAGGCTGGGCAGGCTGTGACTGATTGGGTTGCGAATGGATGTGTGCTGTTTATAATCTAACTCAGTGACTTAAATGAAAGGGCCAAGTGTAGATGTCAGGACAAGCTCAAACTGCTACTTCCTAATTTTTTATGTTATTGGTGCTTATCATTTCACAGCCCATTTCACATCTGGTTAATTAACAGAGATTTCACTGCGCAGTGTAATTGGAGCCTACATTTACTAAATGCTGAGCACTGCTGTTGTCTGGATGACAAAAATTACAACTTTACCACCCGCAGTCTCCCAACAGGAAACCATTAAGAATATTATTATTATTATTTTGCTCATTTTCAGCCGGCCTGCCAGGACCACCATGTCACATCGTGGGTGGACCCAGGAGATGACAGCTGCTTGCCGAGCCTGCCTCAACAGCTCTTCTACTCTGTACAGTGTTATTGTGTCATCCAACGTGCGCGCCGAGCAGGTTCAAGACCCGGGGGCGGCGGAAGTGGGAGTGGGTGGATTCTAACTGGACTGGGGCAGAAAGAAGGGGACATCTGACAGGATGATCAATTGAAATTGGATTTTGTTTATTATTGTCCCAAATACTGAGGTACAGTGGAACGCTTGTATGTTGTCACTTTATACATTGTTGTCGCCAAACAATTGATACTAGAACGTACAATCATCACAGTGATATTTGATTCTGCGCTTCCCACTCCCTGGATTACAAATATTAAATATTAAAAAAAAATGAGTAAATATTAAAAATTTAAATTATAAATCATAAATAGAAAATACAAAAATGGGAAGTAAGGTAGTGCAAAAAAACCGAGAGGCAGGTCCGGATATTTGGAGGATACGGCTCAGATCCGGGTCAGGATCCGTTCAGCAGTCTTATCACAGTTGGAAAGAAGCTGTTCCCGAATCTGGCTGTATGAGTCTTCAAGCTCCTGAGCCTTCTCCCAGAGGGAAGAGGGATGAAAAGAGTGTTGGCTGGGTGGGTCGTGTCCTTGACTATCCTGGCAGCACTGCTCTGACAGCGTGCGGTGTAAAGTGAGTCCACGGACGGAAGATTGGTTTGTGTGATGTGCTACGCCGTGTTCACGATCTTCCGAAGCTCCTTTCGGTGTTGGACAGGACAACTTCAATACCAGGTTGTGATGCACCCTAGAAGAATGCTTTCTACGGTGCATCTATAAAAATTAGTGAGGGTTTTAGAGGACAGGCCAAATTTCTTTAGTTTTCTCAGGAAGTAAAGGCACTGGTAGGCCTTCTTGGCAGTGAACTCTGCTTGGTTGGACCAAGTCAGGTCATTTGTGATATTGACATATATATCGACATATATATTGTCACATATACCGAGGTACAGTGAAAAGCTTGTTTTGCATATCAACTCAAGTTTAATTGTCTTTCAACCATACATGAATACCACCAAACAAGCCAGCATTACTAGAGAGTCAAGGTGCAAAACACAGTACCAACAGTCACACACAGCACAAAGTGCACACAGCACATACAAGATAGCAAACACATGTAAGATATCAGTAAAATACAGCTACACAAAATATCAGTGGATCTTGTGGTCAAATCCAAGGTGCAAATCAGAAGTCCAGTAGTTGAGGCCCACTGGCCGGAGCACCAGGCCTGCAAATCTCTGCGAATCCACTAGGCTGGTCAAGGGCCCGTTGTCTGCAATTCCACAGCCGAATCAGGATCCGCTGGGGGCTGGAGGCCGAAGGAATCAGACTGTCTTGGGGTTAGAGGACTGCGTATGTGTGTAGGTGGAAGGGAGGAATGGTTTACACCACTGTTGTTGTTTTGCTGCTTGTTGTGGTCTGTGTGGTTCCGCCGAGCATTGTGGGCATGCTGTGTTGGTGCTGGAATATGTGGCGCCATTTGCAGGCGGCCCCCGGCACACCCTCGGTCGAGCATGTTGGTTGTTTTTGCAAATGACTAATTCACTGCTCGTTTCAAAGTACACACGATAAATAAACCTGAATCTTGAATCTTATTCAGTAGGTCAATTCATTTCAGAGTGAATTGAGGTAGTACAAGGTAAAACAATAACATAATGCCGAATAAAGTGTAACAACTACAAAGAAGGTTCAAAGAGGCAAGTTTGTGGCTTAAGGGAAGAGATCTGGGCAGGTATGGGTGGGAGGGATAATGAAGCAAGATCAAGAGGAGGTTTGGTTTTTTGAACACATGTAGTAGGAAAGGGGAAGCTTCCCTTTAATGGGCAAAATGCAGGGTTTTGTCCCAAAATGTCGACAATTTCCTTCTCCACCCACAGATGCTGCTTGTCCTGCCGAGTTCCTCCAACTGAGTGGAGGTAGCAGATGCTGGAATTATGGAGCAACTCACATGACAGTGGAGGAACTCAGCAGGCTAGGAAGAGCCGAAGGAGGTAACTGGACAGTCAACATTTCAGGTTGAGACGCTTCATCTGAAGGATAGAGGGAGATGGGCCGAGCATTTAGAGTTTAGTAACTAAATCTGCCATTCTGATTTCCAGCACTGTAGGTGTCTGTGGTGATACTGCACTGGTGTCCTAACTTCCCCTGTGCAGGTCACTGGAATCCCGGACCAAGTATTAACACAGGCAGCATCTCCTAAACACAAGAGATACTGCATGTGCTGGAAGAGGCACAACACACACAATAATGGAAGAATTTGCACTTAGAGTATTGTAAGGAGTATTGGGCCCCTTATTTCAGAAAAGATACACTGACATTGAAGAGGAGGTTCATGAGAACGATCCTTTGAATGAAACGGTTAACGTATGAAGAGTGTTTGATGGCTCTGGATCTGTACTTGCTGGAGTTTAGATGAAGGAGGGGAGGATCTCATTGAAAACCTATCGAATATTGAAAGGCCCAGATAGAGTAGACACGGAGAGGACATTCTCCTGGAGTGGGGGTTCTAGGACCAGAGGGCACAGCCTCAGAATACAAGGATGTCCCTTTAGAACAGAGATGAGGAATTTCTTTAGCAAATCCGAGGAATTCGTTGCCTCAGATGACGGTGGAGGCCATGTCACTGGCTATATTTAAAGTGGAAGTTGATGGGTTCTTGATTAGTAAGGGTGTCGAAGGTTACTGGGAGAAGGCTGAAGAATGGGGTTGAGAGGGACAATAATTAGGGAATGGTGGAGCAGACTCGATGGGCCAAATGGCCAAATTCTGCTCCTATCTCTTATGGTCTTACGGAAATCCAGAGCAACACACACAAAATGTTGGAGGAACCTATTCTGCTCTATAGATGCTGCTGAGTTCCTGTTTCTGTGAATAAAAGCAAGCACAGAGAAAGTCAAGGCTTGATGGACATCATTTCTCTCGGGAACACTCCCACACAAGGTTGTATCACTGACAAGACAAATCACGAAATCAGACAGGATTTGCATATTAGCATCTATCTGACTGACACACATTGTTACACTGGCACACAAAGGAATCCATGTGGACAATTCTAGCTGCCCATTAAAATTTATTTGGAAAGATGATATTTCCCTTTGCACATTGGTAGCGTAAAGAGGATCAGAGGAAGGCACAGTAATGAGGAAGACAGTGGTCCTGAGATACTAACGCATCAGCAAAGATCAAACACGATCTGCACACAGCGTACACATGAGTACGCTTGAAGACACAAAGGCTATAAATTGACAAAAGGCTCTAATAAACCACTTAATAGAAGCAATTAGAATTGAACTGAGGAAGCAAAGTCCGTATCATGGGAACAGGAAGTGTGGATGATTAAAATAAAAGCCCTTGAACAACGAAAGCTGGTCCCAAATCATTCTGAGCAGGAGCCCGGCTCCCAGAGGAAAGTCATTTTTGGTACTGGTTCCATATGGCCTTTGTTTGATGGATTTCACAGATGCATTGTGTGGGTTTGGAAGCAGGAACATTTAGTACACTTATTGCATGGAAGGGCCAATGAATGTAACATTATCCAGAACTCTCGGAAATGGGTTTCCTTTTAATGTTAAACATTCTATCAGTCAAATGGGGCTTCTTGTCATTACTGTAACGATCAAAGCAGAAACACTTGTAGTTTGCCTTTAAACATACAAAGGTCCATAGAGTTTTGAAAATTACCTAATCGATCTGCAATTACTTTATTAAGATTGCCATTTGACTGTATTTACCACACAGGGTCTCTACGGTGGCTGCAAGCCCCTCAGCACGCACTCCCGCACCTTGAACGTGCCAGCCGCTATGTTTGCGACTGGATGGTCCCTTGCACTGGCAGACCAAGGAGATTCATCAAGCAAGTTTAAATGGGAGTAGGCAGTTTAAATGGCTTCAGCATAGGCTAGATGGGCCGAAGGGTCTATTTCTGGGCTGTGCTTGCCAAGACTCTATAATTTGAGTTTGCTTTCAATCTGCGTCTCTGGAAAAAGCCAGAACACAAGAGTGCTGTGAGATGCAGCTCCTTAGGTTGAACCCTAACATAGTTCACTACATCCCTTGCCAAACTTTCTTGGGAGACCCTCCAGAAGAAGAATGACCATCTCATCTGCACAGCAGCCATCTTGAGTGTACGGTGGGACTGAGACTCTGGCAGAGCATGAGTGATCTGAAAGGGAGACTCACGTTGGAGAAAGGCCACTGTATAAAGTCCTGCTACTGCTGGACACCGAAGGACTGGGCCCTGTTATAACCTCTTAAGCTCATGGCTCACGGGATATCAGGGTCTGAAAGACGATTATAAGTTCAGTTACTGTGAATAAATTAATGATATGCTTGGTAAGATTTTGCAGTGTTGCTTATTGTACAATTACATATTTTAAGAAAAAAAAACTTTCTTGGGATGAGAAAAATCGATCTTATTCACGTTTTAAATGCTTCCCATTATTTTGTGCTAATTTAGGGAGACCGTGCAAGAAAATACAAGATAACACAGTAAGATGAGCATTCAGAAATAATGAAGAACATAGCTCTGGCCCTTCAGCCTATCAAGTCTGGGCTGAGCATGTTGCCAAATTAAGCTAATCCCTTCTGCCTGCGCGTGATCCACTCCTCTCCTTTCCCTGCTTATCCATGTACAGCAGGGTAGTGTAAAAATGAGCATAACGCTATTACAATGCCAGCTATTACTGATTAGGGGTTTGATTCCTGCTGCTGGCTGTACGCTCGACCCGTGAGCGTGTGGGTTTCTCCGGGTGCTCCGGTTTCCTCCCACATTCCAAAGATATATGATCAAGGTAGTGAGTTGTGGGCGTGTAATGTTGGCGCCAAAATCGGGCCCGTCCAGCACAATCCTGGTCGATTTGATTTGATGTCCCATGTGACAAATCATGCTGATCTAAACATTTTTTTACCTGTCTAAAATTTTCTTGCATGCTACTACTGTATCTGTTTTCCACTGCAGTCCCTGGCAAAGCATTCCAGGCACCCGCCACTCTGTTTAAAAAAACTTGTCATACTCGTCCTTCTCCCACCTTAAAGCTATTATGCCCTGTCATGATCAACGTTTCTACAGAAGGAAAAAGACACTAGCTGTCTACTCTCTGTGCCTCTCATAATTCACTTCCAATGTTCCAGTGAAAACAGCCTCTCCTTATAGCTAATACCCTCTAATCCAGGCACTATCTGAGTTGTGAACCCTCTCCACAGCCTCCACATCCTTCTCATAATGAGCTGACCAGACCTCTGCACAACACTCCAAGTGTGGCTTCAGTCATATTTTATACAACTGCAACACGACTTCCTGACTCTTGAACTCGATATCCCCAATGAACAATGAAGGCAAGCATGTCATGCATCTTCTTTACTACTATCTATCTACATTGCCATTTCCAGGGATGTATACACTTGAACCCCAAGTTCAAGCTCAAGTTTAAACCATACATAAAATGCCCATGAACACAACCAAACAAGACAGCATTACGCTGGGGCGAAGGTGTAAAACGCAGAACCGACAGTCATACACAGAACAAGGCACATATAAGGTTATATGGTTATAAGATAGGAGTAAAATAGCAACACACACACATAAAAAATATAGTCCAAGTCCCCGAGTCCAGGAATGTTGCAGCAGTCTGCAGTCGAACACAATACAGCTTGCTTTCTGCTGAGTGAACACTGGGGGGCAGCATGGACACTGCGCCACACAGCCTCCGATGGCTTTCTCCTGGATGGCTGCAAACAGGCACCACTGCAGTTTGAGGCCAAGTCCTCTCCACGACGGGGTCATCCAGCTCCCCCACTGTCCGCCAATAAACCAGTGAACGGGACTTGCAGTATTCCACATTACTAATGTCCAACAGGGTCTTGCAATCTCAAGACAATCACTCACTGTTAGGCTGCATACTGCCTTCATGCACCAACTCCGAAGCCTCTCTGTTTCAGGCAGTAACACAGTCCACATCAAGTCCAGCTCCTTCAGTTTCTCCGGCAACGAGCAACTCGCTGATGGGGCAGACCTGCAGTATGTTAAGTTCTTAATGTCCAGTGTGGGCACATGGCCAAGTGGTTAAGGCATTCGACTAGCGACCTGAAGGTCGTGAGTTCGAGCCCCAGCCGAGGCAGCCTGTTGTGTCCTTGAGCAAGGCACTTAATCTCTGCAGCGACATTGGTGCCAAGCTGTATGGGTCCTAATGCCCTTCCCTTGGACAACATCAGTGTTGTGGAGAGGGGAGACTTGCAGCATGGGCAACTGCTGGTCTTCCATACAACCTTGCCTGCGTCCTGGAGAGTGAAGACTTTCCAGGAGCAGATCCATGGTCTCACAAGACTAACGGATGCCTTTAAAATATCCAGCAGTATCTTATGACCATAAAAACGTACATTTACAAAAGACAATAATGCCTTTGGTTGGCCCTGTAGAAGCTGCTGCATTAGAGTGCACCACCATCTTACTGGAACCAGGAACTAAACGAAAACACCAACACGAAAAAGCAAACGGAAGTGAGATCTCACATAAAGTTTAATTCCCTCTGAACTGTTGACCATGATGGCTTCTGAAACTTCAATACACCTTCCTGATTTTCATTACAGGGTCGTAACAGGGTGACCACAGAAAGAATGTTACTTCACCTTCTGCAACCTCGGGCAGTCTGCGTTTGCACAGGCAGAAAGTAATTTTTGCAGCTCGTGGCCAAGTATTAGTGTTGTGAAGTGGAAGGTAATTTGCACACTGGACTCACAGCTTCTCAGGGGATCATCACCTTATCATGTTTTAGATTATTAGATTATGAGGACACGCAGTCCTCTTTTTATTGTCATTTAATAACACATGCATTAAGAAATGATACAATATTCCTCCGGTGTGATATCACAGAAAGACAGGACAGACCAAGACTGAAAAACTAACGAAAACCACATAATTATAACATGTAGTTACAACAGTGCAACAATACCTTAACTTGATGAAGAACAGGCCATGGGCACATTAAAAAAGTTCAAAGTCTCTCAAAAGACCCACATCTCACGCAGACGGGAGAAGGAAGAAAACTCTCCCTGCCATGCCCGACCACAGTCCGACTCTGAGTCATCTGAAAACTTTGAGCTCTGATCAGCCCTCCGACACCGAGTACCGAGCACCATCTCTGCCAAATGTTTCGACCCCAGCCTCGGTCGCCAGCAGCAGGCAAAGCCGGGGATTTTGGGGCCTTCTCTCCGGAGATTCTCGATTGCACAGTAGCAGCGGCAGCGAACCGGCATTTCAGAAATTTCTCCAGCTGTTCCTCTGTGCTTCTCACGTCTGTCTCCATCAAATCAGAATTGTGTACGGCATCCTACTTACAAATACAATATCATTTCACCAGAGAGCTGCGCGCGCTGCGTTGCGCCGCCATCTTCTCCTCCCACCGAACTAGAGGTGGGAGGAGAAGATGGAGAGGCTTCTAAGTTCCTGAGATCCCGAGATGCCATCGAGAGTTTAGCTATCTGACACTTAGCTCTTGGCAGGGTCAGGGGAAGGTTCCAGACAGAGTGATCCAACCAAGACCCCAGTGGTGGAGTTGGTGGAAGATGGTGACACATTATAACAGCGGTGAAAGCAGGGCAAGGCTGAAGCAGCGAAGGGTCCCTGGTCAGCTTGTATTCCACGCCTCTGGACCCTGACCCCAATCTGTCAAGGACCGTGCAGTGGCTGTCCGTGCCTCAGCCCCTCCATGCTAAACAATGTCACGCACAGGCGTTCTCCATTAAGAGAATCCACAACCTCTCAGGGGAACATCGTACGCGACTCGACTGGTACATGGAGTTTAGAAAAACAGAGGGCTATGTGCTAGGGCAAGTCTCTAGAGCAGGTTATATGGTCAGCACAACATTGTGGGCCAAAGGGCCTGTAATATGCTGTAAGTTTCTGTTTTATGACTCAAGTGATCACACTACTACTACTACACAAATAACAACATGATAATCCAAATAATCACAAGAACACAAATAATCCAAACACACTCTGCATGGAGAGTATTGCATATTCATATTCTGCTTGGAGGCCGGTGACCAGTGGTGTGCCTCAGGGATCTGTTCTGGGACCCCTTCTCTTCGTGATTTTTATAAATAACTTGGATGAGGAAGTGGAGGGATGAGTTAGCAAATTTATTGATGACACAAAGGTTGGGGGTGTTGTGGATAATGTGGAGGGCTGTCAGAGGTTACAACGGGACATTGGTAGGATGCAAAACTGGGCTGAGAAGTGGCAGATGGAGTTCAACCCAGGCAAGTGTGAGGTGGTTCATTTTGGTAGGTCAAATATGATGGCAGAATATAGTATTAATGGTAAGACTCTTGGTAGTGTGGAGGATCAGAGGGATCTTGGGGTCAGGGTCCATAGGACACTCAAAGCTATTACGCAGGCTGACTCTGTGATTAAGAAGTCATATGGTGCATTGGGATTCATCAATCGTGGGATTGAGTTTAAGAACCGAGAGGTAATATTGCAGCTAAATTAGGACCCTGGTCAGACCCCACTTGGAGGACTGTGCTCAATTCTGGTCACCTCACTGTAGAAAGGACGTGGAAACCATAGAAAGGGTGCAGAGAAGGCTTACAAGGATGTTGCCTGGATTGGGGAGCATGCCTTATGAGAATCCTTGGAGTGACGGAGGATGAGAGGTGACCTGATAGAGGTGTACAAGATAATGAGAGGCATTGATCATGTGGATAGTCAGAGGCTTTTTCCCAGGGCTGAAATGGCTAGCACGAGAGGGCATAGTTTTAAGGTGCTTGGAAGTAGGTACAGAGGAGATGTCAGAGGTAAGTTTTTTACGCAGAGAGTGGTGAGTGCGTGGAATGGGCTGCTGGCGGCGGCAGTGGTGGGGGCAGAAATGATAGGGTCTTTTAGGAGACCCCTGGATGGCTACAGGTAAGGACATGTTCGGCACAGCTTTGTGGGCTGAAGGGCCTGTATTGTGCTGTACGTTTTCTATGTTTCTCTGTTTCAGACGAAAATCTGCTGATGCTGGAAATCCAGAGCAACACACACAATATGCGGGAGGAGCTCAGCAGGTCAGGCAGCATCTATGGTAAAGAGTAAACAGTCGACATTTTAGGCCAAGACCCTTCTTCCGGACTGTTCTTCAGTTCCTCCAGCATTTTCTATGTGTTACCAACCACAAATAATCATGTTTTTTTTGATATGTTGGTTGAGTTTAAAAACTAGTCATGATCAACAGCAATAGGGTGGTGTGGTAGCGAAGTGGTTAGCATAATGCTTTACAGTACCAGTGACCCAGGTTCATCTCCCCACCAATGAAAAGAGTTTGTAAGTTCTGCCAGTGACTGTGTAGGTTTCCTCCGGGTGCTCCGATTTCCTCCCACAGTCCAAAGACCAAAGGTTGATAGGTTAATTGGTCATTGTAAATTGTCTCGTGAATAGGCTAGAGTAAAATTAGGGATTGCTGGGTTGTGCAGCTCATAGTGCATTGTATCTCAATAAATAAAATAAATCACAAAAGTGCTTTTACAGGATCATTTGCATTACCCCAGGACACCAAACAGAGGCAAGTTTAAAGCAGTGTTGATACTGAGCCTAGGTTTTTTTTCCCTGCGTCCATAGAACGTGATTTCAAACCACAACTAGCAAAGACAGAGGGGAAAGTGCATTCCGTTAAACCAGGGTTGAAACCAACAGATTTCAGCCTTCCTCTAATAATCCCACATAACATTAAATACTATATTATATTCTGCTTTTTTTCTTTTGCATTGATTTGTTACAGCAGATATGTAAACGGGAACATCACAGATGAATGCTCCACCTCTAGGTTTATAAAATCGTCAGAGATATAAAATTATGAGAGTGAAATCAGGCCGTCTTTTTCCCCTCAGGCTGGGTGAAACTGGAACTAGAGGTCATAGGCTTAGAGCAGGGATTACAACCCCTTGTCTAGAGTGGAAGGTGAAATATTCACAAGGGAATCTTCTTCATTCAGAGTGTGGAATGAACTACTAGCAGAAGTGGTTGATGTGGCTTCAGTTATAACATTTTAGGAAAAGTTTGAATAAATACATAGATGAGAGGCTTAGTGGGGTCTATGGCCCGGATGCAGGTAGATGGACTAGGCTGGCATGGACTAGGTGGGCTGAACAGCCTGTTTCAGAGCTGTTGTCCTATATGATGGTGACCATTCACTGTGTCTGTGAGTGTCACAAATACAGTCAATGGAGACAGTCATATTGGAGCTAAGGCACCGGTGACCCCTGTTTCCATCCAGGGGGTCAGTGTGGACATGGTGGAGGATTACAAATACCTGGGGGTACGAATTGACAATAAACTGGACTGGTCAAAGAACACTGAGGCTGTCTACAAGAAGGGTCAGAGCCATCTCTATTTCCTGAGGAGACTGAGGTCCTTTAACATCTGTCGGACGATGCTGAGGATGTTCTACGAGTCTGTGGTGGCCAGTGCGATCATGTTTGTTGTTGTGTGCTGGGGCAGCAGGCTGAGGGTAGCAGACACCAACAGAATCAACAAACTCATTTGTAAGACCAGTGATGTTGTGGGGATGGAACTGGACTCTCTCATGGTGGTGTCTGAAAAGAGGATGCTGTCCAAGTTGCATGCCATCTTGGACAATGTCTCCCATCCACTACTGGTTGGGCACAGGAGTACATTCAGCCAGGGACTCATTCCACTGAGATGCAACACAGAGCGTCATAGGAAGTCATTCCTGCCTGTGGCCATCAAACTTTACAACTCCTCCCTTGGAGGGTCAGACACCCTGAGCCAATAGGCTGGTCCTGGACTTATTTCCTGGCATAATTTACATATTACTATTTAATTATTTATAGTTTTATTACTATTTAATTATTTATGGTGCAACTGTAACGAAAACCAATTTCCCCCAGGATCAATAAAGTATGTCTATGACTATGACTATTTCCAGGGCTTCTTGGTTTCAGAGCATAGGTTTAAGGTAGGAGGGGAAAAGACTCAAAGAGGATCTGTAGGGGAAGAGTTGATTTTTACTCACCACCCTCTGTGGAGGAAAGTGTGGAGCAAACTGCCAGAGGAAGTGGTGGAGGCCAGTATAATTACAATGTTTAAAGGACATTAAATCAGATACATGAATATAGGCCGAACACAGGTAAACGGGATCACCTTTGTAGTCAGCCCAGTCAGTATGGAATAACCTGGGCCAAAGGGCCGGTTTCCATGTTGGATAACTCGCAACCAGCTACAGTAAGAAGCAATAACTGGAATACTGGTGATAAATTTTCAGGCACGGTCTTTCCCAATTCTCTGTAGATAATGACTTCCCTCTACTGCACTGTCTCATCTTTGGGCCCAGGTTATCTTGTAAAGTAGAACTGAAACCTTGCAAAAAAAAAATATTCAATATAATCGTAATTATTATTGAGGCCCTAGTTTCAGAGAGACTCCCTCCTGTGCTCAAATATCCTTTTCTGCTCAAGTTACCGTAACAAGTTACTTTTCACAGTTGGACCATTATGTTAATGGTACATTAACACACTGCTTCAGTACCGTTCATTCTGGGATTTGCAATTACAACTGTTGTTCAGGCAAATTTCCATTGATAAAGTAAACTGGAAATAATTTTCAAATGATTTAACACCCACTTATATGACAGCAACTTCATGTTTCAATAACAGACCCCTTTATGGTAGGGTAACTTCTTAAAATTGTGTTATGATCTACAAAAGAAACTTTTAAAGCGTTTAGTATCTGTGTATTATCCGATTAACCCGTGATGACAGTTAAAAACAAAAGAGTTTTGCGTAAAGTTGTGCACTAGCGGAAAAATAGGTAGGAAGTGTGTCAATCGGTGAATCATTGATTGTGGGTTCAAGAATCAAAATTCAGTTCTATTCATCAGGTGAACAGTGAAATGCAGCATTTGCATTAACAACCAACCAACACACCCGAGGATGCACTGGGGGCAGCCCGCAAGTGATGCCACCATTCCAGCATCAACATAACATCACAGGGCACAACGAGCAACAAGAGCCCCGTTCCTCCCCAATACTCCCGCACGTACATTGCCCTCTAACCCTAAGACAGTCCTCCAGCCTGCATCGGACACGCAGACATTGGGCTTCAAGTGCCCCAAAAACTCGCAAAGGCTTGCAGACTGTCGGCTCTGGCCAACAGCCTCAATTTCCAGACCTCCGAGTCAACACTTTTGGGTCTCGGTCCTTGGCATTGACCACCAGGATTACTGAGCAGCCGGCCCTAGTGTCCTGACACACCAATTTTTTTTTAGGCATCCGTTAGTCTTGCGAGACCATGGATCTGCGCCTGGAAAGTCTTCACTCTCCAGGGCACAGGCCTGGGCAAGGTTGTATGGAAGACCAGCAGTTGCCCATGCTGCAAGTCTCCCCTCTCCACGACACCAGTGTTGTCCAAGGGAAGGGCATTAGGACCCATACAGCTTGGCACCAGAGTCGTCACAGAGCACTGTGTGATTAAGTGCCTTGCTCAAGGACACAACACGTTCCCTCGGCTGGGGCTCGAACTCACGACCGTCAGGTAGCTATGTGGACACACCAATGACAGGGCCCTAAATACTCGGCCTCAAGCTCCGGTCTCATGATTCGCAAACCCAGTGGGCATCATTGGACCTCATTCCTCATGACTGCAAGGAACCCGGAACCCAGCTCCAGTGACTGGAATACAAATTTATTGACTGATATTTCACTGGAATACTGACAGGCATTTCTTTACAGTGAGGATGGTGCCATTTAGTTGAGATGCTTGACGTGAGGTCTCATTTTTTTATATAGGTGGATGAGAGAGCTTCCGTTGCCATATTGCAAAGAGACACAGACAGCTCATCCCTGGTTTTGTGACCTACATTCATCCTTCAGTGAACTTCATTTAAAATAGATCATCAAGTAACTATTACACTGCTGTCTGCTGGATTGCAGTGTGTGTGAATTGACTACTACGGTTCCTACATTACACCATTGACTACATTTCAAAAGTACTTTACAGTCTGTAAATCAGGTTGGAACGTAACATGTGCTGGGATAGTGGGAACTTTTCCATCTTGACAAATAAGGATGGAGCTCTAGAAGATGCCTTCATGGCAAAACATTCAATAAATTGAAAGAATGTGACATTGGTTTTGCTGAAAAAATACACACTCTGTGCCTACTTTATTAGCAACACCTTTTCACCTGTTTGTTAATGTAAATATCTAATCAGCTAATCACGTGGTGGCAACAGCATGCAGGCATGGTCAAGATGTTCAGTTGTTGTTCAGACTAAACTTCAGAATGGGGAAGAAATGTGATCTAAGTGACTTTGACTGTGGAATAATTTTGGTGCCAGGCACGGTGGTTTGAGTACCTCAGAAACTGCTGATCACCTGTGACTTCCACAGAAAACACTCCCTAGAGTTTACAGAGAATGGGGCGATATACAAAAACATCGGGTGATTGGCTGTTCTGTGGGTGAAAACACATTGTTAATGAGAAGGGTCAGAGGAGAATAGCCAGACTGGTTCAAGTTGACAGGAAAGCAACATCAACTCAAATAACCCCACATGTTACAGCAGTGTTGTGCAGAAAAGCATCTCTAAAACACACAACACATCGAACCTTGAAGTGGATGGGCTACAGCAGTAGGAGATGACAAACATACATTCAGTCGCCATTTTAAATACAAGAGGTACTGAATAAAGTAGCCACTGAGTGTCTGTTGATAAGTGATAAACAACTTTGACCTTCTGCTCCACATTAAACCCATATTACAACATTACAGGCACAACGTTGTGCCGAACCTTCAACCTAATCTGTCCAACACTTTCCACTAGGGTTGCCAAATTTCTCACTTCCAAATAAGGGACAAAAGTAGCAGTCAAATATGGGACAATTGTGTTTACCCCGAGAAAGACTACCATGACCATGAAGCCTTGCGCGGGCACCTGTGTGCGCATGCGTGACGTGCACATACATGTACGTGCCGATTTTTTTCTACAAATCGGTTTTGGCGATTCTGTTCAGTGAAACTACACTGTATATACATTATTTCTACTTTATATAGGCTTTATCATTCCTGCTTTTACTATATGTTAGTGTTATTTTAGATTTTATGTCTTATTTGGTATGATTTGGTAGGTTATCTTTTGGGTCTGGGAACGCGCAAAAATTTTCCCCATATAAATTAATGGTAGTTGCTTTATCGCTTTACGACATTTCGGCACGAAAGGTTTCATAGGAACGCTCTACCTTAGCCGGGGAAATACGGGACAAACCGATTTAGCCCAATATACAGGATGTCCCGGCTAATACGGGACAGTTGGCAACCCTACTTTCCTCCCACATCACCCTCCATTTCTCTATCGTCCACGTGCCTATTTAAGAGTTTCTTAAATGCCCCTAGTGTATTTGCCTCTACCACCACCCCGTGGCAGACTGTTTCACGCACCCACCACTCTCCGTGTAAAAAACCTACCTCTGACGTCCATTCCCTCTATATTTCCCTCCAATCACCTTAAAATGATGCTCCTTTGTATTAGCCATTTCTGCCCTGGGGAAAAGTCTCTGGGTGTCCACTCATGATACTGTTTCTACCCCTCAAGCATCTGTGTGAGTCACAGCAGACCATGTTAGGCCACCACGTTTGAGGCCCTGTCCACACTTTGCTCTCACTCCAACTGAGACGTGAGGTTGCACCCAACTCTCATAGCCACGTTATTCCAGCCAGGTTCCCCACGGTGCTCACGCAGCCCTTCCAGAGGAACAGCCTGTGTGTCACGACCCGGCCACGGGCAATGCAAAGGAAGGTCCCACTGTGGATCAGACTAATCGTCTTCCAACAGCCCGTAACGTCAAAGGTCTGCTGCTGTTTCAGAATGCCTCAGGTAATCAGGCCCATGAGAAACAAGGGGGAAAGTTAAAGAGCTTTCTTAAAACCACATTAAACATGTAAAGGATTCATGTCAATTAAAACAATATAACAATACTTATACATTGCAGGAGTTCCCAGTCTTTTTATGCCATGGACCAATACCATTAAGCAAGCGGTCCGTTTGCCCCAGGTTGGGAACCCCTGCGTGTTCAGAATGGGAACCGTACACTGGGAACACACAGCAGCTCTGAGTAAGCAGTGGAAGGGAATACTCCAGCTCACAAACTCACAAACCACCGACCTTGCCCACCCCATTCCCCTGCTGTGGAAGTGTCTGCATTTTACACTGGCCTCAGTAGCCACTTCCAAGGCCCAGAGAACCAGAGTGGAAGCCAGTCGTCCTCGATCCCCAAGAGACCGCCTGAGAAGACATCCAGGAAGCTGTTTTAACTTTCCCCAAGACTCCACTGAATCTGCCTGCAGGACCGGGGATTAGGCTTCTGTGACTGCAGAGGAGGTCTCCAGTTACCAAAAGAAAATGAAGGCACGTTGTTCACTGCATAGTTCCTGCAGTAGAAATGCTCCTGTTCCTGACTTTATTCGAAAAGTGGATGTAATTTCAAATTCAACATTCAAGAGAAGGTTGGATAGGTACATGGACGAGGGAGTATGGAGGGCCATGATCGGGCAGCGGGTCATGGGACTAGGCAATTTAAATGGTTCAGGATGGACTAGATGGGCTGAAGGGTTGGTGTCTGTGCTTTTGTTTCGAATAACTCTGTGACTCCAAAAGAGCAAATCTTCCTTCAGAATCCACAGCAGCAAAAGCACAGACTGCAGAGGCTTGACACAACATTCAGATGAAACCTTCTGGAGCCACCTTGTTTACTGCAACAACTGGCTGACTGATGGCTCTTCAAGGACGATGCGCTCTGAATGAAACATAATCAAGGTCAACGCAGTCTCCATGATGCCTAGAACTTGGATCACCCACACCGTTTCATCCCAGCACTCTGCAGTTGAAAATCAAATTTCACAGACTTTCGGTCTGTGTTAACGATATATAAACTGTTTATCTGCGCTAACATCTTGGGTATACACTCAGTAACCACTTCCTTAGGTAAACCTGTACATCTGCTCGTTAAGCCAAGTATCTACTCAGCCAATCGTGTGGTAGCAACCCAATGCAACAAAGCATGCAGACATGGTCAAGAGGTTCAGTTGTTGTTCAGACCAAACATTAGAATGGGGAAGAAATGTGATCTAAGTGACTTTGACCCCAGATGATAGTTGGTGCCAGACCAGGTGGTTTGGGTATCACAGAAATCCTGGGATTTTTAAGTTCAACAGTTTACAGAGAATGTTGCGGAAAACAAACAGGAAAAAAAATCCAGTGATCGGGACTCCAGTGGGCAAAAACGCCTTGTTAATGAGAGAGTCAGAGGAGAATGGCCAGACTGGTTCAAGCCGACAGGAAGATGACAGTAACTCAAATGACCACATGTCACAACAATGGTGTGCATAAGGGAATCTGAATGCACCTTGAAGTGAAGGGGCTACAGCAGCACAAGACCATGAACATACACTCAGTGGCTACTTTATCAGGTACAGGAGGTGTCTAATAAAGTGGCCACTGAGTATATATGAATAAAGTTACGATGAAGTTACAAGCACATTACAGCAGCTCTCCGCAAAACGCCCACATAAATCTTCCTTTCACTTCGTGACCTTCACCTTTTTTTCCATCCCATTTCACCAGTTAGGATAGCCCTTTCAACTCTCCCTCCCATTTTCAGCTGACCTCCTCCACTTAATGGCTCCAGCCTCTCTTGAGACCCTTATGTCTCTGCCTCGCACATCCTGAGCTCCAACATTTTCTGTATCCCCTACTTCAGGGCCAATTTCCAGAATCCAGATTTCTGATTAGATTAGCATGCGGAATATTTAGTAATTAAAACATACGATGCCCGGTAACTTTTTGATCAATGTGTTTGGACAGCGACCGAAACCTAGTCCAACATATGAACACCACTGCAGCATATTGTTCTACAAAAGTCACCTGAGGTCAGAAGGCGTGTGGGATCTTCCTGCATTAATCTTGGCTGCTGGGTGTTCTTGTATTACATTGCCGAATGGACATCAACATCGTCAACCCCTGCTCTAGCTTCCAGTGAATTAATACCTTGATAAGCAATTTCTTAGTCTTGTTTTCAAACTTCTTCATAGCTTCTACCCCTGACAATCTCAGTAATCTCTTCCAACCCTACAAAGCCTCAGTATCCCTCAAATTCTAACCACTTACTGTCCATGAACTGAGTGGCTTCCCCATTGGTAGCCTTGTATTCAATCACTGAGGTCCACGTAGTGGGATTCCTTCCTCAATCCTTCCCACATATTCTTCATTCTTTATGTTGTTCCGTACCCTTTCTCAATGATTAGGTTTTAGTCAGCTGCCTGGGCACTTCCTCCATAGCTTGGCATCAGAAACATTCCTTTTAAACAGCTCAGGGGCATTCCTGCTATATTAAAGGATCCACAAATGTCGCCAGGACTTGAGACCCGAGTTACAGGGAAAGGTTTTATAGGTTCGGACTTTATTCCCTGGAGCACAGGAGGCGGAGGGGAGATCTTATAGAGGTATACAAAGTTACGAGGGGTAGGCTTTTTCCCCCTCGGGTTGAGTGAGACTAGAACTAGAGGTTAAGAGTGAAAAGTGAAATATGTAAGAGAATTTTGAGGGGGAAATCTTCAATCAGATGGCAGCGTGAGTGCAGAATGAGCTGTCTTTGGAAATCGCAGATGCGGGTTCAATTGCAACATTTAAGGGAAGTTTGGATAGATGCACGTGTGTACAAAGTATAGAGGGTTATGGTCCAGGTGCTGGCAGATGGGACCAGGCAGAAAACCAGGTTGGCAAGGACTAGATAGGCCAAAGGGCCTGTTTCAGTGATGTAGCGCTCTATGGCTCTCAATGGGCAGTTGTCCCCACAAGCTTCAAGATCACCACCATCATACCAGTGCCGAAGCATTCCACTGCCAAGGGCCTGAATGACTCCCGCCCAGTTGCACTCACCCCCCATCATTGCAAAGTGCTTTGAGAGACCGGTTCTATCACATCTGAAATCCTGTCTGCCCACTACCCTGGACCCTCATCAATTTGCCTATCACACCAACAGGTCAACAGAGGACGCCATCTCCACGGCACGTCACTCTGCCCTGACCCACCTGGACAGCCCCAACTCTTACGTCAGAATGCTGTTCATTCACTTTATTTCGGCATTCAATACTGTGATCCCCTCCGAGCTGATCACCAAACTTCACCAGGTTGGTATCAGCTCATCCCTCTGCAATTGGACCTTGGACTTTCTGACTAACAGATCCCAATCTGTTAAGTTAGACAACCTCTCCTCCTCCACTCTCACCCCGGCGTGTCTCAAGGCTGTGTGCTGAGCCCTCTTCTGTACTCCCTTTTCACCGATGACTGCGTTCCTGTACATGGTTCTAACTCCATAATCAAGTTACAGACGACACCATGGTGGTTGGCCTGATCAGAGGGGATGACGAGATGGCCTACAGGGACGAGGTCCAGCACCTGGCCGCGTGGTGTGCTGACGACACACACTCACGTCTCCATGTACATCAACGGAGCTGTAGTGGAGCATGTATCAAGCTTCAACTTCCTTGGTGTCCACACCTGGATCTCACCTGGTCCCTGAACTCCTCCATCCTGATCAAAAAGGCACAACAGCACCTTTATTTCCTGCGGAGCATCAAGAAAGCTCACCTCTGTCCCAGAATACTAACGGACTTTTACCGCTGTACCATTGAGAGCATACTCACCAACTACATCTCAGTGTGGTATGGCAATTGTCCTGTATCGGACCACAAAGCACTCCAGCGTGTGGTGAAAACTGCCCAGCGGATTATCGGCACCCAACTGCCCACCAGTGAGAACATCTACCATAAAAGCTGCCTGGGCAGGGCGAAAAGCATTATCAGGGATGCATCTCACCCTAACCATGGACTTTTTACTCTCCTCCCATCCGGTAAGTGCTACTGGAGCCTCCGCTCCCGCACCAGCAGGCACAGGAAGAGCTTCTTCCCTGAGGCTGTGACCCTGCTGAACCTCACATCACAGTGCTAAGCAGTATTGCATCTGTATTGTACTGTCTCAGTACTTTTATATTTGTGTGCTGTAGCACTTACTTTTTGTTCGCAGTTATTTTGTAAATAAGACTATTCTTTGCATTTCTGGTCAGATGCTAACTGCATTTCATTGGCTTTGTGTCCGTACTCGACATAATGAAAATAAAGTTGAATCTAATCCAACTGGCACATTGTTTAGGAAGTAATGGAAAAGTGTGGTAACCAGAGGGTTCGAAGACTTCAAAATGGTAGGGAGGAGTGTAAGATCCTGAAGGGATCTGGAAACAAGGAAGAGGATTTTTTTTTGGCATGTGCCTGCGTGCGTGCGAGTCTGTGCGTGTGTGTCTGTGTGCGCGTCTGTGATGCTGTCTTTTTCATGGCCTTTACAAGGCGCGGAGCGAGAGAGAGACTGTGTGGCGAGCCACTCCTCACACAGACACTTTCGCAGTATTTTCCCTTTATTTTACGAGGTCGAGTTGCAATCTCGACACTCAACCCGGCACAATTGGAAAGCATACTCAGGAGTGGACCAGACTAGTTTCGAAGCCGGGAACCTCCGCTCCCGGGTCCGGCGCCGATGTCATTGCACCACCAGCCGGCCCAGGAAGGAAGAGGATTTTTAAAACTGAGGCACTGCTTAACTGATGTGTCGGAGCCGACCCTTTCATTAAATAACCAACAAAGTTCCATAAGGTTTTGCCTGCCCAACAGAGATAGCAAAATCGCGAACAGGCGCTTATACCCACACCTATGAATCAATACAAACTGTGCTGAAAGAAAACATTGTTCCAATTCATATTCTTGTCAGTTCAGGTCAATTTATTGTCATTTCGACCATAAGCTGCTGGTACAGTACACAGTAAAACAAAACGTTTCTCCAGGACCATGGTGCTACATGAAACACACAAAACTACACTAGACTATGTGAGACAGCACAAGGACTACGTAAAACAAACGTAAAACTTGTACATGGAACAAATCCCACAGGACAGATTTGGTAACAGCAAATGGACAAACCAATGAGATACAGAGTGGTGAAATTATGCAAAGGTTTTGCTGAATTTTAAAGGCAGACGCCAACTTTTGACATCTTTTTCACAGCTTATTAAGTGAACTGCATTCCATTCACACCAGGTTTAATGTGAATCATCCAGTACACCCAACCATATCATAAAATATAGACAGTGGGTGAGATTTTTAAAATCAAATCTGTGTCATGCATTATTGCACTCGCATTTCAGCAGTGTCAAGAGGAATAATGGGCCAGCCTGAAATTTTCTCAAAGATACTACATGGCTTACTTATGGCTAATATGCACCACTGAAAAATAATCATTTGAAAGCATTCTGCTTCTCTGAATGTTTTCATGTGAGCAAGGTAACAGGGATAAATGAAAGCCACCTCAGGAGGGAGATGATGCTATGAAGGATCCTTATCATCCAGGCCATGCTCCCTTTTCAATTCTGCCATCAGGAAGCGGGTATAGGAGCTTCAGGTCCCACACCACAAGGTTCAGGAACAGTTATTACCCTTCAGTCATCAAGCTCCTGAACCAGTGTGGATAGCTTCACTCAACACTGAACTGATTCCACAACCTATGGATTCACTTTAAATAACTTTACAACTCATGCTCCCAGTTTTTTTTTTTGTATTTGTCCAGTTTGTCTTCTTTTGCACATTGTCTATCTTTGTGTGTAGTCTGTCATTGATTCTGTCATGATCATAAGACCATAAGACAAAGGAGCAGAAGATGGCTATTCGGCCCATCGAGTCTGCTCTGCCATTTTATCATGAGCTGATCCATTTTCCTATTTAGTCCCACTGCCCCGCCTTCTCACCATAAACTTTGATGCCCTGACTAGTCAGATACTGTGTACATACATCTATTGATGCTTCTGGACACATCTTCAGTGATGTTCCTGGAATCATCGGGTGTTTCGGGTCTTTCAACATCATACAATCTCCTCCAGGTGACCCAGCCGGGGCTGATCAGACCCCAGCTTGTGTCCAGATGGCTAGCTACTTATGACTCCATGGCTCCCCTCTTTTGAGCCACAGCCATCTTGAGGCCCTCTCTGCCGCATCGGTGGTCCTGCGGATGGCTCTCCTCTTCCTCTCTCCCTCGATGCCCAAAATGCTGACGGCTCTAATTAAAGAACAGGCTACAAATCCCCTACAACCAACCTCCACTGGGAGACACCTCGCTCTCCATCCAGCCTGCTGACAGTTGCTGAATTGTTGTCATGGTTTGCAGCTTCTTATCAACCCCTCCCTTCGCCGTTGCCTCCAGAATTTGGTTAACATCTTCATCAAACTGCTTCCACAGTGAAGTCATGTTAGCTGCAGGTCATTTGATCCGCCTCCTGTTAGACTTCATGTTCGAGGGATTAGTTTGCAACACTTGGAGGTTCTGGGCACTATGGGGTGACTCCAGGCCTGGCCCCTCCTTCGTCTCACCAGGTTGGACACCTGCGCGTTGTGCTGCTCCTGCTCCCGCCAAACACTTCATCCTCGCTTGGTGGATCTTCAAGCCGTGATCGTTCTTGCATATTTTGCCACATCAATCTCTGCCTTAAATACACCCAATGACTTGGCCTCCACTGCCGCCCGTGGCAACAAATTTCATAGATTCACCACCTTCTGGCTAAAAAAATTTCTTCGCATTTCTGTTCTGAATGGGCACCCTTCAATCCTGAAGTCATGCCCTCTCGTTCTAGACTCCCCCATCATGGGAAACAACTTTGCCACATCCACTCTGTCCATGCCTTTCAACATTCGAAATGTTTCTATGAGGTTCCCCCCTCATTCTTCTAAACTCCAAAGAATACAGTCCAAGAGCGGACAAATGTTCCTCATATGTTAACCCTCTCATTCCCGGAATCATTCTAGTGAATCTTCTCTGTACTCTCTCTAACGTCAGCACTCCTTTCTTAAATAAGGAGACTAAAACTGCCCACAGTACTCTAAGTGAGGTCTCACCAGTGCCTTATAGAGCCTCAACATCACATCCCTGCTCCTATACTCTATTCCTCTAGAAATGAATACCAACATTGCATTCGCCTTCTTTACCACCGACTCAACCTGGAGGTTAACCTTAAGGGTATCCTGTACGAGGACTCCCAAGTCCCATTGCATCTCAGAACTTTGCATTCTCTCCCCATTTAAATAATAGTCTGCCCATTTATGAATGCCTGCAAGAAAATTATTCTCAGAGTAGCATATGGTGACATATGTACTTTGATAATAAATTTACTTTGAACTTTGAGAGAGAAGATGGTGATGGGACAGATAAGAGTCCTTAAGAGAAAATCTTGCCTGACGAACCTATTAGAATTCTTTGAGGAGATTATAGCTAGGATAGATAAAGGGGATGCAGTGGATGTCGTATATTTGGACTTTCAGGAGGCCTTTGACAGTGCCACACACGAGGCTGCTTACCAAGTTAAGAGCCCATGGAATTACAGGAAAGTTACTGGCATGGTTAGAGCATTGGCTAATTGGTAGGAGGCAGCAAGTGGGAATAAAAGGATCCTTTTTTGTTTGGCTGCCAGTGACTAATGGTGCTCCAAGGGGTCAGTGTTCGGACCGCTTCTTTTTATGCTGTATGTCAATGATTTAGATGATGGAATAAGTGGCTTTGTTGCCAAGTTTGCAGATGATACGAAGATCGGTGAAGGGGCAGGTAGTGTTGAAGAAACAGGTAGGCTGCAGAAGGACTTAGATTAGGAGAATGGGCAAGAAAGTGGCAAATGAAACACAATGTTGGAAAATGCATGGTCATACACTTTGGTAGTAAAAATAAACCTGCAGACTATTTTCTAAACGGGGAGAAAATCCAAAAGTCAGAGATGCAAAGGGACTTGGGAGTCCTTGTGCAGAACACCCTAAAGGTTAACTTGCAGGTAGTGTCGGTGGTGAGGAAGGAAAATACAACGTTGGCATTCATTTCAAGAGGTCTAGAATACAAGAGTAGGGATGTGATGCTGAGGCTTTATAAGGCACTGGTGAGGCCTCACCTTGAGTATTGTGAACTGTTTTGGACTCTTCATCTAAGAAAAGATGTGTTCAGAGGAGGTTCACAAGGATGACTCTGGGAATAGAAGTGTTATCATGCAAGGAACATTTGATGGCTCTGGGTCTATACTTGCTGAAATTTAGGATAGTGGGGATCTCATTGAAACCTTCTGAATGTTCAAAGGTCTAGACAGAGTAGATGTGGAAAGGATGTTTCCTGTGGTGGGGGAGTCTAGAACAAGAGGGCACAGGCTCAGGATAGAGGGGCATCCATTTAAAACAGAGATGTGGAGACATTTCATTAGCCAGGGGGTGGTAAATTTGTGGAATTTATTACCACAGGCAGCTGTGGAGGCCAGATCGCTGGGTGTATTTAAGGCAGAGATTGATAGATTCTTGATTGGACGTGGCAAAGGTTACGGGGAGACGGCTGGGGAGTGTGACTGAGGAGGGGTAAAAAGGATCAGTCATGATGGACTGGCAGAGCAGACTCGATGGGCCAAATGGCCTAATTCTGCTCCTATGTCTAAAAAGAGCAGGGGAAAGAATGTGGCCATATTGACTTAATGAAACATACTTCTTATGCATGAGACCCATTCTATGACGAATAATTTGAATGAAATGGGAGAGCTTCCACAGGTGTGTTTTTGAAAGTATCCTGACTGGCTCAATAGAGGAAACTGCAGAGAGTTGTGGACACAGCCTGTTCCATTACAGACAAGCTCTCTCCAGCACTGACAGCATCTACAGGAGGCGTTGCCTCAAGGAGGTGGCATCTATCACCAAGAGTCCCCCCATCAGCGCCATGACTCTTCTCACTGTCATCATCAGGTAGGAAGCACAGAAGCCTAAAATCCCACAGGAATAGCTGCTTTCCTACAATCACCAGGTTCTTGAACTGACTGACACAACCCTAATCCTACCCCAGCAATAGAACACTATGGACCACTTCTTGGACTACCATGGACTTGTCTCTGACCGTGCTTTTTTTTTCCTTTTTTGCACTAAAGTCTTGTTTTCTCCCCCTATCTTCACACCTGTACGTTGTACGTCTAATTTATCTTTAATTTATACTCTTGAGTATTGCCAGTATCTAGTGAGTGACTTTTCTCTTAAGAATCATCCCAAAACACTTCACAGAAGCATTAACAAACATCGTTGCTGCCGAGGTAATTATAGAGATGATAAACCTTAATAAGGAAGGTTAAGAGTTGTACGGAGCAACATTTGGATGGGTGGAGATATGGAAAGACTTAGTGGATGAGTTACAGAACTCAATACCTTTCTGCTCAAGGGCATGGGTGCCAGCACTAGAATCTTGAGGTTGGGTTTGGAGGACTGCGGCACTGGGAGGAAATGTGAAAGGAGAAGCCAAAACAATTCTGAAAGTATAGATCAAAATTTTACAAGTGAGTTGTTGCTTAACCAGGAGCCAACAAAGGTCAGCAAACACATTGGTAATGAGAGAATGAGAACTGGAAGAGCTGTTTAATTTTATGCCTTTAGATGTTATGGTTAGATTCAAAACACTTTTCCAGTGGCAGATGACTTAATAGAGTTAAATAGTATATAGCATGGAAACAAGCCTTTTGGCCCAACCCATCCATCCTGACTGAGAAGTTCATCTAAACTAGTCCCTTTTGCCAGGGACACATTCCTCTAAGTTTTTCCTATCCATGTACTTATACAAATGTTCAAAGTTCAAAGTAAATTTATTATCAAGGTACATATATGTTACCATATACAGCCCTGAGATTAATTTCCTTGTGAGTGTACTCAATAAATCTATAGAATAATAGCCATAACAGAATTAACAGAAGACTGCCCAACTTGGGCACTCAAACAAACTCCAGAAGACAACAAACTGTGCAAATACAAAAAGAAGAAATAATAATAAAAAATAAATAAGCAATAACTATTGAAAACATGAGAGGAAGAGTCCTTGAAAGTGAGCACATAGGTTGTGGGAATGTTTCAATGCTGGAGCAAGTGAAGTTGAGTAACGTTATCTCCTTTGGTTCAAGAGCCTGAAGGTTGAGGGGTAAAAACGGTTCCTGAACTTGGTAGTGTGAGTCCTGAGGCTCTGTACCTCCTTCCTGATGTGAGCAGCAAGAGAACATGTCCTGGGTGGTGGGGTCTCTGATGATGGGCATTGCTTTTCCTGCAACAGTGCTTCATGTAGATGTGCTCAATAGTTGGCAGGGCTTTAAATCTCTTTTAAATGGTGTTATTGTACCTGTCTCAACCACTCTCTCAGGCAGCTCGTTCCATGTACATACCAACCTCGGTGTGAGCTGCTCCTCGGGTCCCATGTTAAATTGTGCAAGGCATTGAAACAACTTTTATACCTTGTAGGAATGACTGAGTAATTGAGACATGCCAGTGATCCCCTTTTGTTCTAGGACCAGCTGTACGTTTTGTCTACATGGCTCCCTGTTTTGTGAATGGCATTTACAATATGAGGGTAACACTGGGGGGTGCGGGGAATGTCCTTTAAGGAATTCAGGGTCAAATGTTGGATGTTGCTTCTTTCAGAATGCTTTTCTTTTGCCAGAGGGAATGCATCTGATTGTTCCATCACCACTGATGATGGAAAAGACACTCCTGTGTTAAACATTTCTCTTGACAAGACATCAAAGGTGAGACAAAACTGCTTATGCTGCTGTTGGGGAAAACTGCTGACGAATGCATTTTGCTCAGCGGTTGACATCAGAAGGTCGGTGATCACTTGTAACCCTGCACTTCTGGGTCAACAGCAAGGGTCAAACGCACCCAATGCCAAACACATATATATCTATTTAGCTGTTGTTTTTCATCTTGTCCAATTGTCTTTTTTTTTGTGTGGAATTAATTCCCTCAGCGAGCAAAAGAAAAATGAGCATTCCATAAGGCCATAAGGAGCAGAATTAGGCCATTCGGCCCATTGAGTCTACTCTGCCATTCTGTCATATGGCTGATTTGTTATCCTCCTCAATGCCATCCTGCAGCTGTCTCCCCGTTATCTTTGATACCCTTAGTAATCAACCTCCGCTTTAAATACACTCAATGTCTTGGCCTCCACAGCTGTCTACAGCAACAAACTCCACAGATTCGCCACCGTCTGGCTAAAGGGATTCCTCCTCATCTCTGTTCTAAAGGGACATTCTGAGCCTGTGCCCTCTGGTCCTAGATTCTAACCCCCTCCCACTTCGGAAACATCCTCTCCATATCCACTCTATTTTACAATATTCAATAGGTTTCAATAAGCTCACTCACCCCTCCCCCAGTCTCTAAACTCCAGTGAGCGAAAACCCAGAACCATTAAACATTCCTCATATGTTAACCCTTTCATTCCCAGGAATATTTGCATGAACCTCCTCTGGACCCTCTCCAATGCCAGCACATCTTTTCTTGCAAAGAGGGGCCCCAAAACTGCTCACAATACTTCACGTGTGTCTGACCAATGTCTCATAAAGCCTCAGCATCACATCTTTGCTTTCATGTTGTAGTCCTCTCGAAATGAATGCTAACGTTGCCTTTGCCTTCCTTAGAGAATAGGTCGTAAGTGATTGGAAACAGGCTGGCCACACCCTGATAATTCCTTGCAGCTGGCAGAATGAGCAACTGACCCGTTGCATTACTTCAGTTGTAAATGGTTTAAAAGTTAACGCTAACCATCCCAACATGTGAATGTTATCACTCTGTCGCTGGAACACGTGCTCTCCTTACCTCGCCCACACCAGGAAGCTGAGGGAGAGCTGCTGGGAAAGCTCTTCACGGGCAGAGATCAGCACCAGTTCCCGGGTGCTGGGAGCCAGGAGACTGGTGCTCGTGTTGGCTTTGCCTGCTGATGTTATCTCATCACAGCTGTTCACCCACTTCTCCCACTTCTCAAATCCAAACCACAGCAGACTGCGTTGTGCGCTCTGCTCTGCAACCTGAAATGCAGGTGCTTTTAAAACTATCGGCCTCTGGGAAGTTAGTATTTTTCCCCAGTGTGATGTTATCTGAATTCGCTGGCTGGGTTGATGTAAAACCCTAGCAGAACTTGTGTGTGGTGTGGTGTGGTGTGGTGTGGGTGTGTGTATATATATAGATATATATATATATATATATATATATATATAATATATATACACTGTTACGAGAATACACATAAAATTAAGATGTTTGCTGGCCTGGGCTAGCATCAGTGGCATCAGCAGTTGGTCTGCCACCTGCCCTCAGGGGAAGGAGAGATAAGGAACAATGGAGCAGCATCTGGAGATGTGTAATGAAGGGATGTGGGAGGAAGAGCTGTCTGGAGCGGCTCCCCCCTTTGAACCCTGAACTGTTTGAAGTGATGGACAGGCGATACCCCAGCAGGGGGATAAAAAGGGACAGGTTCGCTAAGACAGGGACACACGCCACCCGAGGTAACGAGACCCTGGAAGCGGTGCGCTTCCCACGAGTGGGTGAGAAGTACCAGACAACGACAAGGGTGGAAAGGTACGATCAGCGGGAACCCGGTGTGTGTCCGCCCTTGCCTGGGTGCCGGGTTCACTGCAGAGGATCGACCGCATCTGGAGGAGGGGTCACAGTCGGTGACCTCAGGTGACATCACCAAGGACCCGCCCAAAAGTTGCTCGTGAGCAATCTCGCTGGTCTGTGAGTGAAGCTGTGCTGAATGATGAGTTGTTCTCTCTGTCTCTCTTCCCCCACCTTGTCCATCGCCATGGCAACGATTACTGCGAACTGAACTTTGAGTCATTTTGAAATTGGTCATTTACCCCTAGACAACGGTAGAGCTTGATTGATGCTGTTATCTTAATTCTGTGCACATGTGTGGTTATCATTGTTGAATTGTTGCATTTATTATCCTTTCGATTACTGTGTTGCTTGTTTCTTTAATAAAACTTTCTTAGTTCTAGTACTCCAGACTCCAACTGAGTGATCCATTTCTGCTGGTTTGGCAACCCAGTTACGGGGTACGTAACAACACACACACACATACGTACACGTGCATGTGACTTTAAGAGAATGCACTCACAAATCTTTAGACTACAGTGAACTCCAGCAATTGCATACTGTGCCAAAACTTGGGGCGGCACAGAGCACAGCCGTTAGTGTAAGGCTTTACAGCACCAGCAATTACAGACAATAGACAATAGGTGCAGGAGTAGGCCATTCGGCCCTTCGAGCCAGCACCACCATTCACTGTGATCATGGCTGATCATCCACAATCAGTACCCTTTTCCTGCCTTCTCCCCATATCCCTTCACTCCGCTATCCTTAAGAGCTCTTCCACTGCCTTCTGAGGCAGAGCATTCCACAGATCCACAACCCTCTGTGTGAAAAAGTTTTTCCTCAACTCTGTTCTAAATTGTCTACCCCTTATTCCTAAACTGTGGCCTCTGGTTCAGGACTCCCCCAACATTGAGAACATGTTTCCTGCCTCTAGCTTGTCCAATCCCTTAATAATCTTATATGTTACAATCAGATCCCCTCTCATTCTTCTAAATTCCAGTGTATACAACCCCAGTCGCTCCAATCTTTCAACATAGGACATTCCCGCCATCCCGGGAATTAACCTCGTGAACCTACGCTGCACTCCCTCAATAGCTAGAATGTCCTTCCTCAAATTTGGAGACCAAAACTGTACACAATATTCCAGGTGTGGTCTCAATTGGTGTCCAGTTCCTGTGCTGTCTGACAGGAGCTTGTACATTTTCCCTGTGATCGCATAGATTTCCTGCGGATTACCTCCGGGTGCTCCAGTTTCCACACACAAATTGTGGGCGTGCTTTGTTGGTGCTGGAAGCATAGCGACACTTGCAGACTGCACCCAGCAACCTCTCAGACCATACTGACTGTTGATTCAAATTACACTTTTCAATGTATGTTTCAACACTTTGATATGTGACAAATAAAGCTAATATATTCTAATCTAGCCTAATTTCAACATATTTTTAGATTGCTTTAGACACTGCTCAGAAAGAATAATCAGGGGACCCTGTAGGTAAGGGTGCAGGTGGGACCAGGAACTTCCTTGTCAGCCTGCTCCTGTACCAGAGCTCCAGGCAGTGTTGCCTAGGGCCAAATGCCTGCTCTTTTCTGAGGATACATCCATGCTTGGGTGTCCACCGCCTCTCTGGATGCATTCCGACATGTGTGGGCACCACAGAGGTTGGAGTGCAACTACAAGGATGGACGTGATTAATTTGAACTTTGTAAATATTCAGCTAGAAATGGAATCCAGCTCTGTGCCAAAATCTTAAGCACAAATGTATAGCTAGAATGCCGAAGACAGTACTGTAGTAATTTTATGTATTGCACTCTACAGCTGCTGCAATAAAAAACAAATTTTGTGACTTACGTGAGCAATGATAAACCTAATTTTTACATGGGTCTCTATTGTGGACTGGAAGGAAGAGGGGGAAGGGAGAGGGGAGGGCGCGGGAAGCACCAGGGAGACATTCTGTAATGATCAATAGACCAGTTGTTTGGAATAGAATGACCTTGCCTGGTGTCTGAGGGCTGGGTGTGTCTGTGCCTACACCACCCCCCACACCCCTTCTCTGCCACTTGTCCCACACCCTCCAGTGATGCCATTCACCATTCCCAACATCCTTTGCTCCCGCCAGATTTACAAACTCGCTCTCCGCTTCATGTTGACAAATACAGTACTGTGTAAAAGTCTTAGGCTTACATATAAAAGGTTATATATATATATACACGCGCCTAAGGTCTTTGCACAGTACTGTACATACCACAAATACATAATAATTCTCTTTTTTAAATGAAGAATCAGGGATATACAAAGCCACACAGATAAGATGCTGGAGGAACTCAGTCAGGCAGCATCAATAGAGGGGAATAATTGACCGAGATGATCAGGACTGCAGAGGAAGGAGACAGAGGCAAGAATAAGAAGCTGGGCGAGGGGAAGGAGTACAAGCTGGCAGGTGATTGATGAGACCAGGTGAGCGGATGGTGGTTGGATGGGGAAGAAGGGATGAAGTAAGAAGATTTGCTGATGACACTAAACTGAGTGGAAAAGTAAATTGTACAGAGGATGTGGAGAGTCTGCAGAGGGATATAGATAGGTTAAGTGAGTGGGCCAAGGTCTGGCAGATGGAACACAACGTTGGTAAATGCGAGATCATCCACTTTGGAAGGAATAATAGAAGAGCAGATTATTATTTAAATGGTGAAAGGTTGCAGCATGCTGTTGTGCAGAGGGACTTGGAACTGCTTGTGCATGAATCGCAAAAAGTTGGCTTGCAGGTACAACAGGTTATTAAGAAGGCAAACAGAATATTGGTCTTCATCGCTAGAGGGATTGAATTCAAGAGCAGGGAGGTCATGCTGCAACTATACAGGGTACTGGTGAGGCCGCACCTGGAGTACTGTGTGCAGTTCTGGTCTCCAACTTGTGGAAGGATATACTGGCTTTGGAGGCAGTGCAGAGGAGATTCACCAGGTTGATTCCAGGGATGAAGGGGTTAACCTATGAGGAGAGATTAAGTCACCTAGGACTATACTTTCTGGAGTTCAGAAGAATGAGAGGGGATCTTATAGAAACATACAACATTTTGAAAGGGATAGATAAGATAGAAGTAGAAAAGTTGTTTCCATTGGTAGGTGAGACTAGAACTAGGGGACATTGCCTCAAGATTCAGGGGAGAAGATTTAGGACGGAGATGAGGAGAAACTGTTTTTCCCAGAGAGTGGTGAATCTGTGGAATTCTCTGCCCAGGGAAGCAGCTGAGGCTTCTTCACTAAATACATTTAAGAAACAGTTAGATAGATTTTTACATGTAAGGGAATTAAGGGTTATGGGGAAAAGGCAGGTAGATGGAGCTGAGTTTACAGACAGATCAGCCATGATCTTATCGAACGGTGGGGCAGGCTTGATGGGCCGGATGGCCTACTCCTGCTCCAATTTCTTATGTGCTTATGTTCTTAAGAGGGGAGGTGATAGACTGAAAAAGAAGCAATCTGATAGAAGAGTAGAAGAGAACAGTGGATTATGGGAGAAATGAAAAGAGTAGGGGTACCAGAGGGAGGTAGTGGGGTTTCCCACATCTACAAAATCTCTTGTGGTTAGAGATAAATAATTAGTAAGTAGGACCCTAGAACAAAAAAAAGGCGAGTGAGTAAAATGTGATCAGTGGAGCCAAAATCTAACAAAAGCTAGAAAACTTAAAGACCAAGTTAAGTTGTTTCGTTGAATGGGAGGACTTAATGTAGTATTATTTAACATCATACAATGTAAAATATATAATATAAGGGCTGTTGAGAGAATCATCATCGGATTCTCTCTTCCACCCCTCTGAGAAACTGAATTATTAGAAGCACTGTGTACGCAGGGCCCTCAGCAATGTCAAAGATCCCTGCCGTCCATCCAACATTCTCTTTGAGTCCCCACCACCAGGCTCGAGGTACCGCAGCATTCTGATAAGGACTGTTAAGGCTGATTTATACTTGTGCATCAACTCGACGCTGTAACCTTCGCAAGTGGCCCACGCACGTTGTGAGCATTTATACTTGTGCGTTGGTGTGTCAGCGTCGCTCTGCAATTTGTGCACGTCGCGCATGCACACACACCTGCCCGCGCAAGGATTCATGGTCATGGTAGTCTTTGTCAGGGTAAACAAGTTTAAAGTGAGTGTCTTTTTTCGTGAAAGCAAAATGTGTCCTCCATAATTTCGGAGGTCTGTAAAGCTTTATGGAAAGCATTGCAGCCAGAGTTCCTTCCCTGCCCTTCAGTCGCCCAATGGGAAGCTATTGCAGCGTAGCAGGAAATGCGATGCTACCAAGTGGACCAATCACAGCTGTTGCGGTCTGCGTTGCCGCGACGCGTAGTTACATTTTGGGAGAGGTGCGCGTCAGGCTACGGTGTAGGGATCCGCGTTGGCTCTGCATAGTGTTCACGGCTACGCCGTACCTACAGTGTCGAGTTGACGCAGAAATATAAATCAGCCTTTAGTATGGCAAACAGCTTCTTTCCCCAGGTGTGAGACTACTGACCCCCCTGCTACCACCCAAGTCTCATCACTTATGAAGCACAAATAACGTTATAGAGTTTATTTTTTTAAACTTGTGTTGTAAATGCACTTTATAGTAAATGTCAATCTTCTGGAATATATTTTATTATTTGTTAATTTATTTGTGGTAATATTACTTTACGTATCGTGTGTGAGTTATATGTACTGTGTTGTGAACCTTGGTTTTGAGGAACGATGTTTCATTTGGTGGTATATAGTTCATGTATTTGGTTGAGTAACAATAAACTTGACCTATCCCGTAAAGTGTTGTGCTAACCACCAAGCTACAATGCCACCCCAACAGGCTCCAACATCTAGCCGACCAACTGAAATCAGTCCAACTGGCCCATAATTTGTGTATAAGATGATGAGAGGCATTGATCGTGTGGATAGTCAGAGGCTTTTCCCCAGGGCTGAAATGGCTAGCATGAGAGGGCATAGTTTTAAGGTACTTGGAAGTAGGTACAGAGGAGATGTCAGGGGTAAGTTTTTTACGCAGAGTGCTGAGTGCGTGGAATGGACTGCCAGCGACGGTGGTGGAGGCAGATACGATAGGGTCTCTAAAGAGACTCCTGGACAGGTACATGGAGCTCAGAAAAATAGACGGCTATGGGTAACCTTAGGTAATTTCTAAAGTAAGGACATGATCGTCACAGCTTTGTGCTGTAGGTTTTCTATGTTCCTATAATTTCCTTTCTTAAAGAGTGAAGGAATATTTGTAATTTTTCTAATGCTTCCACAAGCTCTTCAGCTACATCTTCCAGAACCCCTGGGTTTCAGTCCATTTGGTCCAGGTGACTTATCGACCTTTAAACTTTGACCAGTTTCAAAAAGTTCAAAAGGGTTGAAGAACATGTGTGAAAGATTAAGTTGTGGAGCTAATGGAAAATAAGTAAGAGTGGGAGTTCTGGGATTGTTTTAATGGGAGCTATTGTGGCCCTGTTGGGCTGAAGGAGGGTGACACAGGAGCTGAACTCTGGAAGATCAGGGTTCAATTCCCGCCACTGTCTATGAGAAGTTTGTACATTCTCACCATGACCACATGTGTTGACTCTGGGTGCTCTGGTTTCCTCCCATGTTCCAAAGACGTACATGCCAAGATTACTAAGTTGTGGGCATGCTATACTGTCGCCAAAAGCATGGCACCACTTGTGGGCTGTCCCCAGTACAGCCTTGGACTGAGTTGGTTGTTGACACACATTTCACTGCATGTTTCAAAGTACATGTGATAAAGAAAAAGCTTATTCTCTATCGTTCTATATTATAAATCATTTGTAACAATATATGGAATGCAAGATACAGCTGCAAGAACAGTTTGATCTTAAAACTATCAGTGGATACAAATGTAGAAAAAGTAAACTTTAGAAAGTTAGAAACAAAGTGGACTTCCCGGTGGCCAAAGATTTTAATTCCATTCCAACTCCCCTTTCCATTCTGATATGTCAGTCCATGGCGATCTTCTGCCAAGATGAGGCCACCCTCAGGGTGGAGGAGCCACACCTTATAATCCGCCTGGGCACCTTCCACCCTAATTGCATGAATACTAATTTCTCCTTCCAGTGGATAAATTCCCTGCTACCTTTCCTCTATTCCCCACTCCGAACTTTCACCTTCTCACCTGCCTAGTACTTCTTCCCCCCAGGTCCTCTCCTCTTTCCCTTTCTCCTATTATCCACTCTCATTTCCCATCAGATTCTTTCTTCTCCAGCCCCTGACCTTTCCTACCCACCTGGCTTCACCTATCACCTTCCACCTAGCCTCTTTCCCCTCCCCCCACCTTTTTATTCTGGCATCTTCCCCCTTCCTTCTCAGTCCTGAAGAAGGGTCCAGGCCCGAACTGTTAACACTTTTCCGGAGAGGCTGCCTGACCTGCTGAGTTGCTCCAGCATTTTGTGTGTCCTGCTTTTCCCGAAAGGTAATGCCTCTTTTAACAACAATTAGTCAACCATGGCCTGCATTCGTACCCCACCTTTCGGTAGTTCACATACTTGCAGGTGAGGAGCCAAAACCTGAGGGTCAAGAGCTGAAAACTGGAAGACACCAGTCAGCTCTTTTTGTACTACCACAGACATGATGGGCCAAATAGCTTCTTTCAATGTCTTTGCCTCTCCTCAAACTACTTCACGGTCCTACTGCAGAGTTGCTGCTCTCATAATGGAGAGACAGATAATGACAAGACTGTTTGGGTAGTTTGAGTGCAATCGTTTGCAGGCAGGCGAATCGATCACATCAGAGGGGCATCATTCACATCAAAAAAAATCAACCGAAATGTTTACAGTACAACAGAGGGACAGCCCCTTCTGCCCTTGATATCTGTGGCAAGGACGATAAATTCAAATTTGTTCATCAATAAAATGAATATCTTAAAGAACAGTCTTCTAATTTGAAGTGTCATAATATAAGATATCAACTTTTTAAGAACACATTTGCAGCTTTATTCTGAATCGGGCAATGTTAGTGACAAAGTGGTGTCCAGTGAGCAGTCTTGAAACTGGACTAAATCCTCCTTTAAGTAGATCTTGGTACCATGGAGCCTAATAGACTCATTAAACTCGCCGTTAATCCTATGTTTGTGCGGCCGGCACAGTCACATCTGTTCTGTTGTCTCTTATAGGTCCCTCGCCAGCTGAGGCCACACACAACTGCATAGCCCCCTTGACACTTCAGCATATACTTCCGAAGATATTACCAGTGGATAATGAGACTCTCACCGGGTAACATAAATACCGTGGAAGTCCTGTATTTACACTAAGCGGCCACTTTATTAGGCACTTCCTGTACTTAATAAAGTGGTCGATGCGTGTACATCTGTGGTCTTCTGCTGTGTAGCCCATCCACTTCAAGGTTCGATGCGGTGTGGGATTATTTGAGTTACTGTTGCCTTCATGCCAGCTTGAACCAGTCAGGCCATTCTCCTCTGACCTCTCTCATCAACAAAGCGTTTTTGCCCACAGAACTGCTGCCCACTGGTTTTTTTTTTCCCGTCATTCTCTGTAAACTCTAGAGACTGTTGTGTGTGTGAAAATCCCAGGAGATCAACAGTTTCAGAGATACTCAAATCACCCTGTCTGGCACCAACAATCATTCCACAGTCAAAGTAACTTAGATCACATTTCATCCCCATTCTGATGCTTGGGCTGAACAACAACCGAACCTCTTGACCATGTCTGCATGCTTTTATGCATTGAGTTGCTGCCACATGATTGGCTGATTAGATATTTGCATAAACAAGCAGGTGTACAGGTACCTAATTAGGTGGCCACTGACTTCATGGTTTCTATGGCCTTGGGAAGCCACAAGGAACGTTACACATAATGGTAAAGGTTTGAACTGTAGGAAACACACCAGACAATCTGAGCAAAGCAAGTTGACCTGTTTGTAAATGCTGGTATAGAGAGAGAAAAAAAATGCCCAGCACTCTGGGGAAAATCCCCCGTAAAAATCCCCTGCTCGCAACACTGTGTGTCCGACAGAGTGATCAGCAGCACTGGGGCTCCACAGGGGACTGTCTTGTCTCCCTTTCTCTTCACCATTTACACCTCGGACTTCAACTACTGCACAGAGTCTTCTCATCTTCAGAAGTTTTCGGATGACTCTGCCATAGTTGGATGCATCAGCAAGGGAGATGAGGCTGAGTACAGGGCTACGGTAGGAAACTTTGTCACATGGTGTGAGCAGAATTATCTGCAGATTAATGTGAAAAAGACTAAGGAGCTGGTGGTAGACCTGAGGAGGGCTAAGGTACCGGTGACCCCTGTTTCCATCCAGGGGGTCAGTGTGGACATGGTGGAGGATTACAAATACCTGGGGATATGAATTGACAATAAACTGGACTGGTCAAAGAACACTGAGGCTGTCTACAAGAAGGGTCAGAGCCGTCTCTATTTCCAGAGGAGACTGAGGTCCTTTAACATCTGCCGGACGATGCTGAGGATGTTCTACAAGTCTGTGGTGGCCAGTGTGATCATGTTTGCTGTTGTGTGCTGGGGCAGCAGGCTGAGGGTAGCAGACACCAACAGAATCAACGAACTCATTCGTAAGGCCAGTGATGTTGTGGGGATGGAACTGGACTCTCTGACTGTGGTGTCTGAAAAGAGGATGCCGTCCAAGTTGCATGCCATCTTGGACAATGTTTCCCATCCACTACATAATGTACTGGGTGAGCACAGGAGTACATTCAGCCAGAGACTCATTCCACCGAGATGCAGCACAGAGCGTCATAGGAAGTCATTCCTGCCTGTGGCCATCAAACTTTACAACTCCTCCCTTGGAGGGTCAGACACCCTGAGCCAATAGGCTGGTCCTGGAATTATTTCATAATTTACTGGCATAATTTACATATTACTATTTAACTATTTATGGTTCTATTACTATTTATTATTTATGGTGCAACTGTAACGAAAACCAATTTCCCCCGGGATCAAAATAGTGTGACTAAAATCAACCAAGACTCTTGTGCTCAAATTTCTGAAGCAGAATTTGAACCCACAACCTCTTGCAAGTGTGCTAGCCCTGAGTGACAAAAGACACCACAGACATGAAATTGGACAAGATGCAAGCTGAAGATTTGTGATTATACAAATCTGAAGTAAGCAATCTAGCTTTCCCTTATTCCTTCTATTGTCTTTCTTAGATTTACAGCGAATGTCTACAAGAAAACAAACCTCAGGGTTGTATATGGTGATTTGCTTTGAATTTTGAACTTTGCTGAAATTCAACCCTAACCCAAACACCAAACTTAATAAAATTCTCCTGCTCAGAGGTTCAAAATACTAAGTCCCAAGCCAGCATCTGAAGTCCCACTGCACCAATACGATCTCTTTGAATCGTGCCGTTAGCTGGCAGTTGTTCTCTGTCTATTTTTCTTCAGCCTGTGATGTTGCACAAGAAGAAAAGCTCAAAGTGATTGCACAACAAGAGAAAAAAGCAGCTTTCTGGCTACTTCCCCTTCCTTTCCAGCCCCGACGAAGGGTCTTGGCAGGAAATGTCAACTCTTTATTGCTTTTCATAGATGCTGAATTCCTCTAGCATTTTGTGTGTGTTGCTCAAGAAAAGATCAAGGTCCACTGGAAACACATCTCAGTGGGTATGAATTTAGGACAGCAAATCTTTGCTTCTTGTCATGGTGGGCTGGACAGTTTTTGTCTGTACCTAAAATTTTCAGTGATAATCTGCTTTTGAATAATTATGTATCATTGGATACAATCAGAATCTTACCATAGAACCATAGAAACTACAGCACAGAAACAGGCCTTTTGGCCCTTCTTGGCTGTGCCGAACCATTTTCTGCCTAGTCCCACTGACCTGCACACGGACCATATCCCTCCATACACCTCCCATCCATGTATCTGTCCAATTTATTCTTAAATGTTAAAAAAGAACCCGCATTTACCACCTCGTCTGGCAGCTCATTCCATACTCCCACCACTCTCTGTGTGAAGAAGCCCCCCTCTAATGTTCCCTTTAAACTTCTCCCTCCCTCACCCTTAACCCATGTCCTCTGTTTTTTTTCTCCCCTTGCCTCAGTGGAAAAAGCCTGCTTGCATTCACTCTATCTATACCCATCATAATTTTATATACCTCTATCAAATCTCCCCTCATTCTTCTACGCTCCAGGGAATAAAGTCCTAACCTATTCAACCTTTCTCTGTAACTGAGTTTCTCAAGTCCTGGCAACATCCTTGTAAACCTTCTCTGCACTCTTTCAACCTTATTTATATCCTTCCTGTAACTTGGTGACCAAAACTGAACACAATACTCCAGATTCAGCCTCACCAATGCCTTATACAACCTCATCATAACATTCCAGCTCTTATACTCAATACTTTGATTAATAAAGGCCAATGTACCAAAAGCTCTCTTTACAACCCTATCTACTTGTGACGCCACTTTTAGGGAATTTTGTATCTGTATTCCCAGATCCCTCTGTTCTACTGCACTTCTCAGTGCCTTACCATTAACCCTGTATGTTCTACCTTGGTTTGTCCTTCCAACGTGCAATACCTCACACTTGTCTGTATTAAACTCCATCTGCCATTTTTCAGCCCATTTTTCCAGCTGGTCCAAGTCCCTCTGCAGGCTCTGAAAACCTTCCTCACTGTCTACTACACCTCCAATCTCTGTATCATCAACAAACTTGCTGATCCAATTTACCACATTATCATCCAGATCATTGATATAGATGACAAATAACAATGGACCCAGCACTGATCCCTGTGGCACACCACTAGTCACAGGCCTCCACTCGGAGAAGCAATTCTCTACCACCACTCTTTGGCTTCTTCCATTGAGCCAATGTCTAATCCAATTTACCACCTCTCCATGTATACCTAGCGACTGAATTTTCCTAACTAACCTCCCATGTGGGACCTTGTCAAAGGCCTTACTGAAGTCCATGTAGACAATATCCACTGCCTTCCCTTCATCCACTTTCCTGGTAACCTCCTCGAAAAGCTCCAATAGATTGGTCAAACATGACCTACCACGCACAAAGCCATGTTGACTCTCCCTAATAAGTCCCTGTCTATCCAAATGCTTGTAGATTCTGTCTCTTAGTACTCCCTCCAATAACTTACCTACTACCGACGTTAAACTCAGCGGCCTATAATTTCCCGGATTACTTTTCGATCCTTTTTTAAACAACGGAACAACATGAGCCACTCTCCAATCCTCCGGCACCTCACCCGTAGGGAGCGACATTTTAAATATTTCTGCCAGGGCCCCCGCAATTTCAACACTAGTCTCCTTCAGCTTCTTCCCTAAAGGTAAACTGATAATAGGCATTTTGCTAAGAAATATTCGGGCTACATCCAAAAACATTCCGAACATTAGGGGCTTCTCTTCTCCCAACAAAACACTACAGCACTAACGCTTCTCTCATTGCAAGCTCTGCAACAAAGTATGTTAAAGGCTCAGAAGTTACTTTGGTTCCTGAAACAAAATCAGATTGGTACTTGCCAGAATGGAAAGTAAGTAAGTACCTTGTGCTACCGGACTGTTGAGTTATGTTTAAGAAACCATGGGGACCATTCTGGCTTCCTCCCCCTTCCTTTGGGTCTTGGCCCGAAACGTCAGCTCTTTATTTCTCTCCACAGACGCTGCCTGACCTGCTGAGCTCCTTCAGCATTTTGTGTGTGTTATCATTGTGTGTGTTTCACAATGTTGGGGCTGTCATTGACAGCTTCTGATCAGTTTTACCAGTGGAAATTGAGACACTGCAAATGTCAGAAATAGAAATATCTGTCCTTTTATGCCATGTGAAGTAGTTCTCCTTTTAGCCATCGTTACTGTGGAAACCATCAAGTTGGTTTTTCCAGGTAATATAAAGACAGACAGAATAAATACGATTGTTGCCGTGTTGACTGTTTCAAACTGTTTGGTCATCCTTTGATGTTTAGTTAAATGCTATATTGTGCACATTAGTGAGGACAGCTGAAGCGGACCACAGTCCTGGCCTTTACTGGGAGTACCTGAGGTGAGATGAAGGTGTTTATCTGTGTTGGAACCATATATCATTTGACATACCACACTAATTATGTCCATTGGCACTGTAGTCCAGAAATGTGCACGACAATTTCCTTACAACTGATACAGGTACTGGATACTGGGGATCCAGTTCACCATCAGATCAAACCTCTGGTGGAAGACTTTGGCCCTGAAATTGCACACGCCTTCACGTGTAATCCCACTGGCACTGAATCAAAGATCTAAATTTGAGCTATGATTTGGACATTTATTAGTTTTAAAGAGAGTCTTGATTGGTCAAAGTGTGGACTAGTCTGTAGACCCTCTGGATTCACAAACAGCAGAGTCCAGAGTCCGAGCCCTCATGTTTGATGATCGGCAGGCAACGAGAGTCAATGCCAAGGATCGAGATCTTAGGGTTGAATCGAAAATCCTGAAGTCCAGGCCCGTCGGCGGGAGCCCCGAGTCTGCTGGAGGCCGGGGGCCAAAGAGGACAGCCTGTCCTGGGGTTACAGGACCGTGTATGTGCATAGGTGAGAGGGAGGAAGGAATGTGACTTGCTTTGCTGTTGTTTTGTTGCTTATTGCGTTCTGCTTTGTTGTATTCTGTGTTGTTCTGCCGAGCACTGTGGGAGTGCCTTGTTGGCACTGTAACATGTGGCGATAGTTGCAGGCTGCTCCCAGCACACCCTAGCTGTTAACGCAAACAATCCATTTCACCGTACGTTCCATTGTACATGTGATAAAAGTAAAGCTGAATCGTGAATGTAGTCCTATATGATTTCTCATGTTGGCAACTTAACCATTCCTCCTCTCAGAAGCTGAAGATTCCTCAGATGTTGCTTACCTTCTATCTTAGCAAGAGGAAAGAGTAAGGCATGGGAAATTATACTTCCACTGCCCAATGGTAAGCAATATTTAGTTTCCCTCAGCTGCAGAACGTTGGTTGTTATACCTCAAAGTTCAAATTCAAAGTAGTATACATACGTTTCCAGATACTACGTCCAGATTCATTTTCTTACAGACTTCTACAGGAAAAACATACAATAGAATTTTATGAAAAACTATACCCAACCAGACAAAAACTGACAAACAACTAACGTATAAAAGCAAAACTGTACAAATTAAAATACTGAGAACAAGAGTTGTAGAGTACAAATATAAGAAAATCTGCAGATGCTGGAAATCGAAAGCAACACACACAAAATGCTGGAGGAACTCAGCAGGCCAGGCAGCATCTGGAAGAGAGTTTTGGCCTGAAAGGTCAACCGTTTACTCTGTTCCGTAGATGCTGTCTGGCCTGCTGTGTTCCTCCAGCATTTTGTGTGTGTGTGTTGCATGAGGTGCAAAGTATTGTCAGCATCTCTGAGGATCTCTCCGGGGCCCAACGTACCGATGAAGTTACACAATCAGCACGACAGCGGCTATATTTCATGAGGAGTTTGAGGAGATTTGGTATGTCACCAAAGATACTTGCAAATTTTTACAGATGTACCGTGGGCAGCATTTTAACTGGCTGCATCACAGCCTGGTATGGGGGAGAGGGCCACTGCACAGAATCAAAATAGGCTACAGAAAGTTGTGAACTCAGTCAGCTCCATCATGGGCACTAACCTCCCCAACATCCAGGACATCTTCAGAGAACGGTGCCTCAAAAAGGCAGCATCCTTCATTAATGACCACATCACCCAGGACATGCCCTTTTCTCATGGCTACCATCAGGGAGGAGGTGCAGGAGCCTGAAGGCACACACTCAACGATTCAGGAATATTCTGAATGGACATTGAACCCATGAACACTACCTCACTACCTTTTTTTTCTCTCTTTTTGCACTACTTATTTAATTTAACTTTTTAATACATATATACTTCTTACTGACATTTAGAGTTTTTACTATTATGTATTGCAATGTACTGCTGCCACATATAAACAATCTTCATGACATGTACCATTGATATTAAACCTGAGTCTGATTCTGAGTCATTGAGAGTGTCTCTGTAGGTCAAAGAATCACAAACAAAATGCTAGCCTGAAATGTCGGCTGTTTACACTTTTTCCATAGATGCCACCTGGCCTGCTGAGTTCCTGTAGCATTTTGTGGGGTATGTTGCTTTGGATTTCCAGCAACTGCAGATTTTCTGAAGTTTGCAGTCATAGGAGCCTGATGTTTGTAGATTTAATAACTGTTCCTGAACCTAGTGGTATGGGATGGAAGGCCCGTGTACCTTCTGCCTGATGGTAGAGCGAAAAGAGAGCATGACCTGCGTGCTGGGGGTCTTTGACGATGGCTGCTGCTTTCTTCTGGCAATGCTCCCTGTAAATGTACTCAGTGGTGAAAAAGGCTTTGCCTGTGCTGGATTGGGCTGCATTCACCACTTTCTGCAGCCTTTTATGTCCCTGGGCACTCTTGTTTCTGTAGCAGGCCATGATGCAACCCAGCTAAGACACTATTCACTGTGCATCAACTAGAAACTTAGCAAAGCTTTTGGTGACATGCTGAATCTACTCGAACGTCTCTGATGACACCTACGTGCTGGACCCAGGACTCTGATAGGTTGACGCCAAGGAATTTAAATCTACTGATCCTCTCCACCTCTGTTCCCGTAATGAGGACTGACTCATGGATCTCTGACCCAAGTGAAGGGATAATCTTCCACAAGCTCTTCAAGCTCTGTCGTAAGGCCAGCAAGACCATGTTGCATATACATTAATGGCTGACATTGAGGCGAAGCAGATAAAGAAATTCCCTTGAGTAACAACCTAAGTTTGGCTTCTTAAAAGCTTTACAACTCCCCCAATTTATATTCCTTTTGCAGGATTTGCAGTCTTTCTTTACTTTGCAGTAGTTTTACTGAAGCTAACTTAAGTCATCAGCTGCAATCCCGGACTGCAATAAAACAATTTCCGAGCTTCAACACAAACTCTACCAACGAAGTCCACCGCTTAAGACTGGGGTAATTACCTGCCAGTGAGCAGCAATGAAATTCCTACGGCACAGGAAACGAGTGGTATCCTTCAGTACTTTGATGTGGGAGGTTTGAATGAGGTTATACTGCATACAAAATATATTTTGTTTTACATTGGTACCAAACTGCATTTCTCAAATTAATTTCTCCAAGACTCATGCTCAGGAGATCTACTTTATTGTGCAGCAGAAGAACTGCCACACTTCTAGGAAGTTCTGTCCAGGGCCCAGCTCGTAAGTGCAAATACAGAGAAAGCACAGCAGCATCTCTACTTCCTTTGGAGTTTGTGAAGATCCGGCATGACATCGAAAACTTTGACAAACTTCAGTAGATGGGTGGTGAAGAGTATAGTGACTTGCTGCATCATAGCCTGGTATGGAAACACAATGCCCTTGCAAGGACAATCCTACAAAAAGTTGTGGATTTGGCCCTGTCCATCACAGGTAAGGCCCTCCCCACTACTGAGAAGATCTAGACAGAGCCCTGTCACTGGAAAGCAACATCCATTATCAGAGACCGCCATCAACCAGGTCATGCTTTCTTCTCACTGCTGCCATCCAGAAGAAGATACAGGAGCCTCAGGACTCACACCACTAAGTTCAGGAACAGTTATTATCCCTCAACCATCAGGCTCTCGAACCAAAGGGGGTAACTTCACTCAACTTCACTTGCTCCTTCATAGAAATGTTCCCACAACCCATGGACTCACTTTCAAGGACTTCTCATGTCATGTTCTCAATATATATTTATTATTTTTTCTTTCTTTTTGTATTTGCACAGATTGCTGTCTTCTGCACACTGATTGAGTGCCCAGTCGGTGCGGTCTTTCATTGATTCAATTATGGTTATTATTCTACAATGGATTTATTGAGTATGTTCACAAGAAAATGTACCTCAGGATTGTACATGGTGACATATATGGACTTTGATAACAAATTTACTTTGAACATTGAGGTGGACAGTTCTCAAAGGAAATTTGGGATGGTCAATAAATGCTGGTGTGGCTAACAATCCCCCCTTTCCCCTGCCCCCACCATTTGTGAACAGAAATAATTGAATAAAAGAAATCTGAATTACAGCTTCACTTAATCTGTGCCTACCCAATTCTTCAGCCTTCAAATAAATCAGCCATGATCGAATGGCAGAGCAGACTTGATGGGCCAAAGAGCCAAATGGCCTAATTCTCTGCCTGTGTCTTATGGTCTTATGGAAGTTTTAATCTCCAGTGCTCTTTTTACTGTCCTCATGACAGTAAAACTCTAATAACCCGCTATCCAAATACTCCAAAATCCCCAGAGTTCGGTACCTGACTCATGAGGTGATGTTTCTGCACTCCATTTCAACACTTTGTGGCTCTGGTTCCACCCCACTTTGTACCCTTGATTCCACAATCTCTTGCGGCAGAAGCGATATCTCCCTCTCCCTCGATATTAAGAGAGAGGGCCTGTGGAGATGTCGAAGTGTTGGGATGGACAGTAGTTTTTGATGGACTCAAGGTCATGGTCTCTAGGGTCTTGTTATTACTTACGTGGTGGGTGTGGGGGGGGGGCTGATGCTTTTGCTGAAGCGAGGAGGGAGAGGGAGGGGGGTTTGAGGTTCCAGCCTTTTTCTGTCATTCATTCTATTTTTTTTCTCTCTCTGTTTCATGGATGTTTGTGAAGAGTAAAGATTTCATGTTGTACACTACATTTCAGGTGAGGTGATGGAGAAGAGTACAAGCTGGCAGGCAATAGGTGAGACCAGGTAAGGAGAAGGGTGGGTGGGGGAAGGGGTGGTCATTAAAGTAAAAATCTGGGAGCTGATAAGTAGAGGAAGTAAAGACTGAAGAAGGAAGAATTGAATGGGGGGGGGGTGAGAAATACCCAGAAGTTGGAGAAATCAATGTTCATGTCATCAGGTTGGAGGCCACCCAGATGGAATATGAAGTTTTGCTCCTCCACCCTGAGTTAGGCCTCATCATGGCAGCAGAGGAGACAATGAACAGACATGTCAGGACCTCACCAAAATACTACTGGTATGAAAGCGGATGGAAAATATATTTATTTATCACACCAAGTCTGTAGGAGGGCAGATTTCCCCTCTGTGGCCCATTATCAAAATACTGCAATTGCTGGAAATCTGAGATCTGAACAGAAAATATTGAATGTGCTCAGCAGGTCCGATACCATCTGTGGAGAGAAAAACAGGCTAATGTCATCAGCCTGGGTCACTAATTCTATTTCTCACTCCACAGATGTTTCCATAAGATCACCTCTGCTCATTAATCCTTGGTTCACACTGTGAAGTGTTTCAAGTTCGATTAATGAAAGGTGCTGTATGAGCTGTAACTCTTTGATTTTGAGGTACCTTTTCCTAAGCAACAATCTACTTTCAACTGATATCCACCTCTATAAGCACAAGTAAGGTCTTTCCATAAATTGTCCACAAGATGCAGATACGTTACTGCTAGATTAACATGATTAATGTATTTTATTTTAATCACTGGAATTTATAGTAATAGTCATGTTTTTCTACTATTTAGTAATAGTTCCTAGCTGTATACATGCGTTCAGTTGAATTGCAATAAAATTGAACTTGAAGTTTGATATTTAGTGGATGGGTTATGATGCTTGGAAGATTGTCTGACTGCTCAATGTGTAGGGAAGTTGTAAATCCTGGTCATTAAAAAACACATTTATAAGTCTGGAAATCAAAAAATCTGCAGATGTTGGAATACTGCAGGTGCAAAACCTGTCCTTTCACCTCAGCTCTTCCCACTAAATAGATCTTGATCCCGTTGAAGCAATAATTCATTTGTACTTATTCCATCCCAGTGAAGTGTTCACAATTCTTCTCCTCATCACTGGAGGGGCCAGATGTAGAACAAACATACACGTTACCTAGACGTGACCTTGAGCTACCGAAGACCATAAGGCATAGGAGCAGAATTAGGCCATTCGGCCCATCGAGTATGCTCCACTGTGGAGTATCAGTCATGCCTGATTTATCATCCCTCTCAACTCCATTCTCCTGGCTTTTCCTCGTAACTTACTAATCAAGAACCTATCAACCTCTGCTTTAAATGTACCCATTTACTTAGCCACAGCTATCTATGGTAATGAGTTTCACATTTTGCTACCCTCTGGCTAAAGTAATTCTTCCTCATTTCTATTCTAGAGTGATGCCCTTCTACTCTGAGGCTGTGCTCTCTGGTCCAAGACTCCCAGACAATAGGAAACATCCTCTCCATGTCCACTCTATCTAGGCCTTTCAATATTCAATATGTTTCAATGAGATCCCCCTTCTTTCTTCTAAACTCCAGTGAGTAGAGGCCCAGAGGCATCAAATGTTCCTCATACATTAACCCTTTCAATCCTGGGATAATTCTCGTGGTCCTCCTGTGATCCCTCTCCAATGCCTTCACACCCTTTCATAGATAATGGGCCTAAAACTGCTCACAATACTCCTGTTGCCTGATAGTTTAATTCTCCAATATACATTCTAATGTGCTCTTCTGCACTGTTATAATGAAGCCCAATAGAAGCTTGAGTAATGAGGCATGCCTTCCTTCGAGGCATAATGCATGGTTCCAGGCTCAATATAGAATTCTCCAACATTATTAGATGCCTCACTGTTTCTATTTATATCAGAACCACACAGTGAGGCTGCTGTGGTTACTAGTGGCCCCGCTATCAGCAGCTCACTACAGAGACAAAGTAGTGTAATACCCTTCTAACTGCCCCATTCACCATTTGACCTGGTCTCACCCATTCACAGATATTTCCTTTGCTTATTCATCTGGTACAGGGAGGCATAGGGCAGCACGGCAGCGTAGAGGTTAGTGTAATGCTGTTATAATGCCAATGATCCAGGTTCGATTCTGCCACAGTCTGTAAGGAGTTTGCACATTCTCCTCTGAGTGTTCCAGTTTCATCCCACATTCCAAAGATGTACGGGTTACTCGGTTAATTGTCACATGGGTGTAATTGGTCACGTAGGTGTAATTGGGACGCACGGGCTCACTGGGCGAGAAGGACTCGATACCATGCTGTATCTTTAAATAAATAACCATTTCCTGCCAACTTCTCTAATTTTATTTTTTATTTCCTTTGCAGCTGAAATATTCACTCTCCTTCTTTATCCAAAGATGCTGCCTGACCTGCAAAGTGTTTCTAGCGATGGGCGTAGAGAATGTTTTTAGACGAGGTCTTTGTTCATTGGAATATTTCTTCAGCACTTCAAATCTCTACCCAAATGCAACAATTTCCTCCATTGTTAAAAAGAAATCTGGTCAGGAGAATCATTAATAAAACCAATTTTAATGGTACAGTATCCTGTTTTATGCAACAACACAAAGTTCTGATCTCTATAATTCACTGCCCAGAAGAAGGCAAGGGCAAACCACTTCCGTGGAAAAATTTGCCGAGAACAGTCATGGTCAAAGACCATGATCGTCTATGTCATACGACACGGCACGTAATGATGATGATGATTTGACCAGTTATTCCTTCTCTCCCCTGCACAGAGGTGAGAATTACAAGTGAACAGAACTGGAACATGTGCTTCACCCAGCTCTCCCACAACAGCTGCACCAGAGTGAGATCCAGAATGCCCAGATACTTGACACTTAATATATTAAGTGCTAGAAATAATTTCCCTGGGAAATTATTTTCTGTTTGCCCTTCAGTTATGCCAACTAGTGGAGTGGTACTGCAGCAACAACCTGGCACTCAACATCAGTAAGATGAAAGAGCTGATTGTGGACTTCAGGAAGGGTAAGACAAAGGAACACATACCAATCCTCGTAGAGGGATCAGAAGTGGAGAGAGTGAGCAGTTTCAAGTTCCTGGGTGTCAAGATCTCTGAGGATCTAACCTGGTCCCAACATATCGATGTAGTTATAAAGAAGGCAAGACAGCGACTAAACTTTATTAGGAGTTTGAAGAGATTTGGCATGTTAACAAATACACTCAAAAACTGCTCTAGATGTACCGTTGAGAGCATTCCGACAGGCTGCATCACTGTCTGATATGGGGGGGAGGGACTACTGCACAGGACCGAAAGAAGCTGCAGAAGGTTGTAAATCTCGTCAGCTCCATCTTGGGTACTAGCCTACACAGTACCCAGGACAACTTTAGGGAGCAGTGTCTCAGAAAGGCAGTGTCCATTATTAAGGACCTCCAGCACCCAGAGCATGCACTTTTCTCACTGTTACCATCACTCAGTGATTCAGGAACAGCTTCTTCCCCTCTGCCACCCGATTCCTAAATGGACATTGAATCTTAGGACACGACCTCACTTTTTTTAATAAACAGTATTTCTGTTTTTGCATGTTTTTTAAAAATCTACTCAATATACGTAACTGATTTACATGTTTATTTATTTATTTTTAAAATTTTATTAATTATTTTTTTCTGCTAGATTATGTATTGCATTGAACCGCTGCTGCTAAGTTAACAGATTTCACATCACAGGCCGGTGATAATAAACCTGATTCTGATTCTGATCCTGAGCTAAACCTTAAAAGGTTCAACTTACTCAACAAGAATGCGGCTCACAACACTAATACATGGGCGGCTCTTTGAGCCCCAGGGTAAACCTATGTAAACTCTTCTCCCTTCCTGACTGAACAGGCTAATACACTTCCTGCTGGCCGTTTACTCCCTTCCTTCATTAACTAGACCCAGTCACAATATCTGTACCGTGTTCTTTACTCAGCCAAAGTGAACCTTTATCTCCCAATGCACGAGCGTTAGTACTAACAATCACCCGTTCCTTGTCACACATAACCTCAGATACACAATGACTGGTAGTAAAAAAAAAGGTCCACCACTTTACTCTGTTGGCTGTTAATTATACTGCCCGCTTACTGGGCAATATTAAAGTTCAAAGTAACTATATTGTCAAAGTACATCTATAAGGCATCCGTTAGTCTTGCGAGACCATGGATCTGCGCCTGGAAAGTCTTCACTCTCCAGGGCGCAGGCCTGGGCAAGGGTGTATGAAAGACCGGCAGTTGCCCATGCTGCAAGTCTCCCCTCTCCACGACACCGATGTTGTTCAAGGGAAGGGCAAGGGCCAATACAGCTTGGCACCAGTGTCGTCGCAGAGCAATGTGTGGTTACGTGCCATGCCTTGCCTTACGCTGCCTCGGCTGGGGCTCGAACTCGTGACCTTCAGGTCACTAGTCGGATGCCTTAACCACTTGGCCACATGCCCACACAAAGTATATCTATGCCACCATATACAACCCTGAGATTCATTTTCATTTACCGTAAATACAACAGAATCAATGAGCTACACGCAATCAGATGTGCAAAAGACAACAAACTGTGCAAACACAAAAAGAAAAAAAACCAAATTAATAATAATAAATTAATAAGCAATAAATTTCAAGAGCATGAGATTAAGATTCCCTGAAAGAGAGTTCATAGATTGTGGGAACAGATAAGGGTTGGGGTGAGTGAAATTACGCCTCTGGTTCAAGAGCCTGACGGTTGAAGGGTAATAACCATTCCTCAACCTAGTGGTGTGCGCCCTTAGGCTCCTATACCGTCTTCTGATGGCAGCAGTGAGAAGAGAGCATGGTCTGGATGGCAGGGGTCCCTGATAATGGATGCTGCTTTCCTGCAACAGCACTACTTGTAGACGTGCACAATGGTGGGGAGGGCTTTACCCACGATGGACTGGGCCGCATCCACTACTTTTCGTAGGGATTTTCCATTCCTGGGCGTTGGTGTTTCCATGCCGGGCTTGAAGCAACCAGTCAGTATACTCTCCACCGACTGGTAGGATAACTGGTCATTGTAAATTGTCCCGTCATTAGACTAGGATTAAATTAGGGGATTGCCAAGTGGCATGCGTCGAAGGGCTATTTCACGCTGTATCTCAATAAATAAATAAATAAAATGTTAGATTAGAAGCTGAATCTTCAATAATTTTTAAGGAAGTAAGAGGCACACACCATTAGGTCTGCATTATAGTGCCTGTTATTTCTCAGTGCATGCTATGTTCTCTGATCAGCTGGACAGACAGAGCGACTTGCACACCTATGTAGTCACGGGGCAGTTAACCCCCAATTCAGAAGAAGCTTGAAAGAAAAAAGATTATATAACTCATTTATTGGCATGTATGGGATTTTTGAAAAGTTGGCTTCACTGTAGGTGCATTCAAGGCTACACTAGTTCTGAAGGGGCTGCCACGTCTTGCCAGAAGTCCTCTCTGCTCCCCAGTTACCATGAATCAACTTCAAATTCATGCTGATTTGATGTGAACACTATTCTATAATGGGACAATTAATATTCCACTTCAGCTGACCAATTTTCAACATGAATAGAATCACATGAGTGAATTCATATTTCGTAACCCTTTGTTTCCCATTTATTATCTGAGATCATATTATAGTGTTGGAAGAGAAAGAATAGTGAGGGCTAATAACTAGTATGGGCAGGCGGGGTGGAGATACGTCTCTGCCAAAGGAGGTGTAAGATGCTTCTTCCCTCCACTAGCCTGCAGGTCACCTAGGTGTAGCACCTGCCCCCCCCCCGATCAGGGTCATGAGAATCCAAGTGGTGGATGGTCGTATGAGCAGCTGGTGCATATCACAGATCCTGGTTATGTGACCGCTGACGACAGGCAGACAATCTCTGAAGAGTATTGATAATGGCTCTGATCACCCGTCTCGTAAAGACACTACCCAGAAGAACCACTTCTGTAGAGAGATTTGCCAAGGACAATCGCGATCATGGAAGGACCTTGATCGCCCACGTCATACGACATGGCACATGATGAATGAATGAACGAATAAGGTTTGTTAATTGTGCTGATGTGGTAACGGGGATGGCGGACAAAAGTAGAGACATGGAATGCAGCAGTGATAACATCAGGAACTTCGCTAATTACGTTACCGCATGCGTCCACTGTTGTAACAGAAAATTGGATTTACTCTTAGACCTGCAGGTAATCATCTTATTTTGTAATCAGGACCTAGTCTGTTACTTAATTAAGTCTTCCTGTCACCACCATTGTGTTATCAAAATGTAGTGTTACTGGAAATCTCGTCAACTGAGAATGTTAAAGCTGCTCGGACTTCATGCTGAGGTAGACCAGCTTTGGCTGGTCTCCTAATGCGCACCAGATTTTAACAGATCACCCATTATTTTGAACACCAACTCTGTGCGATCTTTGTTTGCTCCTACAATAGGAATTACAATGTAATCAAGTCAACACATGATACCCTTTCCTCACAAGCGTGAATGACAGGCAGATCACTAGTTGGCTATGAATGTCTACCGAGATTCATGGAGAAGCAGGCCAATGAATGTTGGCTATGTAGGGCTTCAAAGGAGTTGGATTAGGAAGACCAACCTGTTCACTTTAAAGATTGCCAAATGTTTTAGTAGCATCTCCCAAACCCATGACTTCTACTGTACTGTGCAAAAGTCTTAGGCACACATATATAGCTCGGGTGCCTAAGACTTTTGCACAGTACTGTATTTGTCAACGTGGAGCAGACAGTGTGTTTGTAGATCTGGTGGGAGCAAAGGATGGTGGAAATGGCGAGGGTGGAGCGCTGTGTGTGGGAGGGGTGTGGGACAGGTGGCAGAGGAGGAGTGCCAGGGATGGGAGTGGCGTGGGTGCAGACACACCCAGCCCTCAGACACCAGGCAATGTCATTTGATTCCAAACTAAGGCAAGGTTTATTGATCATTACAGAATGTCTCTCTGGTGCTTCCCACTCCCTTCCCTTTTCCACAAACACTCTCTGGCCCCTTCCCTCTCTCAGTCCATAACAGAGACCCATATCAGAATCAAGTTAAACATCACTCACCTATCATGAAATATGTGGGGTTTTTTTTGGTGGCAATACGTAAAATTACTACGGAACTGTGCAAAAGTCTTAGGCACCCTAGTTATATATATGTCCCTAAGATTTTTGCACAGTACCGTATAACCGAGGTGGCGTACAGGAATGCTACCACTTGCAGACTCCCCTAGACAATGTAGTCCATCCTGAATTGGAAGTGTCATCAGTGACTGGATCTTGGATTCCCTCTCCAATGCCACTGTGGGAGATCAGGACTGATGGCTCATCACATCATTTTCAATGATACATAGTGGCCTCGCTGGCAACGGGCAGAACACAGAAAACAGTAAATCCACAGAACAAATGGTTCTTAAAGCAATTCTTCATCAACACTCAAGTTTAAAAAAAAACACACGAAAGAAGTCTTAAATGAAACCAGAGAAAGGGTCCAGCAGAAACTCTAATGAATTAGGTTACACTCACTTACATTAATTGCCAAAAGCAACACTGCCAAATTAAACCTTTTTTCTGCCGGTAAATTCATGTCTTGATTTAAATTTTACATTTGGCGGAATGCATTGTTAATTCAGCTTGGGATCCAACACATTCCATAAAAATATCAGAGGTTAAAATTCTTGCCAAATTGGATTAGAACTGATTTAATGCCAGGGATGCAAAGCTGTACCAATCATAAAACATGGGTGCTGAGTAAGGTCATCACAAATCAACACACAAAATGCTGGAGGAACAAAATGCCTGAAACGCTAACTGTTTATTCCTCTCCATAGATGCTGCCTGACCTGCTGAGTTCCTCCAGCATTTTGTGTGTGTTACGCTGGACTTCCGGCAAACGCAGAATCTCTTATTCTCTTATGTCGTTCACAAGCCAACTTCCCTTTTATTGGGAAATTCTGGTAACCTTGTGTATCAACTGATCAGAAACTGATACTCTACAACAGTACATGAAGGTTAGAACCCAATGTTTTAAAAGTCTGGGAACAGGAGCTGATCAAGAAGTCACCATGTCTCTGGAAATGAAAATTTGATAAAATTTAACAACACCTCTACCTGTTAACCCACCCTGCCACATGCCCCACCACCAATACTTTATCATTTCCTTATGTACAAATCACCTCCTGTACCTAGTGTCACTTTATGTACAGACAATCAAGTCTATGGAGTGGCCACTGCACAAGATTGAAGTAAGCTGCAGAAAGTTGTAAAGCAGTCAGCTCAATGATGGGCTCGAACCTCCCAGCATCCAGGACATCTTCAAGCAGCAATACCTCAAAAAGACGGCATCCATCATTGAGGAAGCCCATCATACAGGACATGCTCTCTTCTCATTGCTACCATCAGGAAGGAGGTACAGGAGCCTGAAGACACACACTCAGTGATTCAGGAGCAGTTTCTTCCCTCTGCCATCAGATTTCTGAATGGATATTGAACCCATGAACACTACCTCACAACTTTTTTGCACTACTTAAATAACTCTTTTATATCTATTTTTACAGTTTTTATCATTATGTATTACAATGTACTGTCGCTGCAGAACAACAAATATCACGACATTTGCCAATGATATTAAAACCTGATTCTGAAACTATTCTTAAATATTTACAGCCACACACTCAAAATGCTGGAGGAACTCAGCAAGCCAGGCAGCATCTATGGAAAAGAGTGCAGTCGACGTTTCAGGCTGAAACCCTTCGTCAGGACCGGAAAAAAATGATAAGGACGTTGACTGGGCTCTTCCCTTGGCCTGCTGAGTTTCACTTCACTTATTTCACTTAGAGACACAGCACAGTAACAGGACCTTCCAGCCTAAGTTCTTCCAGCATTTCACATGTGTTGCTTGGATTTCCAGCATCTGCAGATTCTCTCGTGTCTGTGATTTAAATATTTATATCTATAGTGTGTGTTTCTTTAAAAAATTGCGTTCTTCACGCTCATTGTTTGTTTTTAATGCTGCATCGGATCCAGAGTAAAAATCATTCTGTTCTCCTTGCGTACTGATAACTGACAATAAGCAGTCACGGGTTACCGTGCCAGCGATCTGGGTTCCATCCCTGTCGCTGTCTGGAAGGAGCTTATAAGTTCCTCCTGTAACTGCATGCGCTTCCTCCAGGTGCTATGGTTTCCACCCGCGGGTTAGTGGGTTAATGTGTCACACAGACATAATTGGGCAGCAGGGCTCATGGGCTGATGGGCCTGTTACATCCTGTATCTCTAAACTTAAAACATCTCGAATGAAGCAGGAGAGATGAACGAAAATGTGGTTAAAGAGTTAGGTTTTAAGGAATATCTTACGAACAGAGAGGTTCAGGGGCAGGGATGAAGGAAGAAATTCCAGACCCGAGAAGCTGAAGGTCTGGCTACCAAGGCTACAGCAATTAAAAGCAGGAGTATGCAGGATAGCAGAACTAGGGGACTATAACACAAATACCGATATACTTCATTTGAATGGAATGCAAAGCTGTGATGTGCGATGATTTATGACTTGGCAAAAATTAGGAACAAATATGACAGACTTGATGAATCAGTTATTAAAAAAAGGAGTTTTGTTCTTAAGCTGTTGGCACACAGAATCCAACATCTTAATCCATGGAAGTTTTAGCAAGGAAAGCGGACTGATTCTGTAACTCCCCAATGTATCCACATTGGTCTGGGGTCTTTCCAAAGTCAATTAAAAGTATCGGGAAGGATTCCAGAGGGATATCCGGGATTCTGGGTCCGAAATGTCGTGGAGTAGGAATCCCCAGCAGAAAGTCAGGCCCTCCTTTCAACGTATACCCTCTTGTTGGGAAAGTGATTTTGAAGATTTGAAGATCTGGGATGGCGACCAGTCTTCAAGAAGTTTGCACATTCTCTCTGTGACCGTGTGGATTTTCTCCATTAGCTCCTATTTCCTCCCACATTCCAAAGATGTATGGGTTAGTATGCTGATAGGTCACATGGGTGCCACTAGGAAGTGTGGCCCACTGGCCCAGAAGGACCTTTTACTGTGTTGTATATTAAAACCACCCTTTCCTTACCTCAGATAACCTTACGTGACTCTATGCAATCACCCCTCAGCTCTTGCATTATAGGGAAAAGAAGCCCAGCCTATCCAATCTCTCCTCATAACTAAAGTTCTCCAGTCCAGCCAGGGAAATTCTAGTCAGCTTCTAGCATAGGTTACATGGTCAGCACAACTTGTGGGCTGAAGGTTCTGTAATGTGCTGTAGATTTTCTGTTTCTATTTCCAATATCCACTGTGGGGTTAAAGTTCAAAGTTCAATTTATCATAAAAATACATATATATCACCATATAAAAACGTGAGATTAATTTTCTTGTGCGCATATTCAATAAATCCAGTAACCATAATAGAATCAATAAAAGACAGCACGAACAAGGTGGACAAAAAGTGTGAAAAAGACAACAAGCTGTGTAATTACAAAAAGAAAGAAAAAAAGAAATAATAAACAATAAACAGACAAATAAATAAGCAACCAATAAGTATTGAGAACATGGGATGATGGAGAGTCGTCGAGAGTGAGATCTGGGAACAGTTCAGTGGTGGGGCAAGTGAAGTGAAGTTATCTCCTCTGGTTCAGGGGCCTGATGCTAATAACTGTTCCTGAGCCTTGTGCTGTGAGTCTTGAGGCTTCTGTACCTCCTTCCATTGGTAGCTGCGGGGAGAGAGCGTAACCTGGGTGGTGGGATCCCTGACGATGGATGCTGCTTTCCTGCGACAGCACTCCACATAGATGTGCTCTACGGTGGGGAGGACTTTACCCGTGATGGACTGGGCCACATCCACACCTTTTCGTAGGATTTTCCATTCAAGGGCATTGGTGTTTCCATATCAGGTGGTGAAGTAGCCAGTCAATACACCCTCCACCACTCATCTATAACAGTTAGTCAAAGTTATAGAATGCCATGCCAAAGCTTCACAAACTACTAAGGAAGTCGAAGCACTACTGTGTTTTCTTCGTAATTGCATTTACATGTTGGGCCCAGGACAGGTCTTCCGAAACACTGAGGAATTGAAACTTGCTGATCCTCTGATGAGGGCTGACTCATGGACCTCTGGTTTCCTCCTCCTGAAGTCAAGAATCAGATCTTCGGTCTTGCTGCCATTGAGGAAGAGGTTGTTGCTGTGGTACAACTCAGCCAGCTTTTCAATCTCCCTCCCAAATGATAATTCATCACCACCGTTGATTCGGCCAACAACAGTGGTGCCGTCGGCTAACTTAAATATGGCACTGCAGCTGTGCTTAGCCACACAGCCATGAGTGCAAAGGAAGTAGAACAGGGGCTAGGCACAGAGCCTTGTGGTGCACCTGCGCAGATGGAGATGGTGGAGGAGATGTTGCTGCCAATCTGAGCTAACTGGGCTCTGCAAGTGAGAAAATCGAGGATCCAATTGCACAAGGAGGTATTGAAGCCAAGGTCTTGAAGCTTATTGATGAGCTTTGAGGGAATGATAGTATTGAATGCTGAGCTGTAGGAAATAAAGGGTTATCACACCTTGTTCTGTCAACCAGGTACAGGAACAGTTATTACCCTACAACCATTAGTGTGAATAACACTGAACTGATTCCACAACTTATTCGCTTGCTTTCAGGGACTCTACAACTCATGTTCTCAGTGTTATCTGTCTATCTATTTATTTGTTTGTTTTTATCGTATTTGCACAAATTGTCTTTTCTTTCGCACAATGGCTGTTTGTCTGACTTTGTATGTAGTTTTTCATTAATTCTATTGTACTTCTGTGTTTTATTGGGAAAGCCTGCAAAAAGTGAATCTCAAGGTAGACCCTGGTGACATACGTACTGTGATAACAAATTCACTTTGAACCTGAACTGATTGTGAGGTTAATCAGCCTGTTCTACACTCTTCCAACTGGGGACATAACTTCTTTCTCTGCAAGATCAGCTCCTTCAATCACCTGCAGAGCTTTGAAGGGGTACGAACAGTAACAGTGTAAAGATATCCCCATATACATATATCCCCAAGTCACACTGGACAGGAAAAAGCCCCAGTGGAGGCGTTGTGACAAGTATTTGGTTTAGTGTGACAAAAATCCTAAAATCTGAACAAAATCCTAAGATTGACGCAATTTCACAGGAAACGCCGATGCCCCTTCAGGAAACCAAGATCTTGAGATCTCCGAGAAATCAGCAGTTTCGGACAGACATCACCGTGCACGATAATCAGAATTACTAGTTCCAAATGAGGCAATTGCTTAGAGTGTGTAAGCTCGACACCATCTGTATCTCAGCAGGGCCGTTTCTTTATTAGCAAACAGTGTCACGCCTCCAGAAAAGTCTCTAGTTTCCCTTCTTTATTGCCCTGTAAACATATAATCCATCACCCATGTGAATCCAACTGCAATTACATCTCAGCAGCTGTAGAAGCACGTGCATCAAGTCCACACCGGCCACGGCCTAGCGAATTCAATTAACTTACGCTATTTAGCGTTATTAATCGCTACACTATCATTTTCACTGAATTTGCTTCAAAATGATAGGTTCATGTGGCCAACATTCTTGATGCCGTTTGCAGGGTGTGCAATTCTAATATTGTAGCCAGCTTTGAATGTTGGCTAAGTAGTAATGCAACACACTTATTTTCTTAATATGAATTCAATTACAGTTAAATGTCTGAAATGATCAGAAATTTAAATTAAACATGCGCATTCAGGACTATCAGCAGCGCTGATGTGACATCTGGCACAGTTTAAGGAAGATTGAGACTCTGCAATGAAGCTGAACACTGTCAGGATTGACAGATCACACAAGTGGTGGGATGGGCTGACAAAGTAATCAAGAATATAACTAACAAGGGCTCCCAACCTTTCTCATGCCACGGACCAATACTCTTAGGCGAGAGGGTCTGTGGACCCCAGTTGGGAGCCCCTGTGGGTAGAAAAATGAACTTAATAAATTGAAACAAAGTCTTGAACTTATGCTGGGACACTTCTTCCACTGGACCAGGCTACCTTTTGGCTGTACCCTCTAATTACCAACCTTCCAGTGTGCAAAAGTTTACCATCTCCCCTAGGGAGAGGGGGAAAATAAGGAAGGAAATCGTCTCCAGATGTCGGCTGCCAGCTGTCTCAGAGAAGCTTTTGCGAGTGCCTGAAGTGAAACTACCATCAACTATTGGTCAAAGCTGTGCATACGCTGTGAGAAACCGTTTAGGAGATTGAAGCTCGTCAGTGTAAATATGTACAGTATAACATTTACTTCAGCATATCAAGAATTTTCTTTTCCCAAAATATGATTTTTCAGGTTTACAGAGTACTGTGAGTCAGAAGCCCTATCTGCACTGTACATTTTCAGCAAGTTGCTCGTGATCTACAAGACCTGGAGGGATAAAGAGGGGGGAAAAATGGGCTGTGGTACTTTCAGCATGAGTTAAAACAGGATGAGACCTACTGAGAGGCAACAGACAGAAGATAATGGATGTGGGGGGAGGGAGCGGAGCCAAGCAGATGGGAAAATGGCCCTTCACCTTCAAGCGTGAGAAAGATGGAGTGTGGAAGCAAAGAGGCTGATAGAGTGAAGACACACACACACACACACACACACACACACACACACACACACAGAGTCTTTTTTTCTCCCCACCGAAGGGGAACTAAAATCTGTTGGGAACAAGGGAAAATCTGCAGATGCTGGAAATCCAAGCAACACACACAAAATGCTGGAGGAACTCAGCAGTCCACGCAGCAAGTATGGAAAAGTGTTCCTCCAGCATTTTGTGTGCGTTGCTAAAATCTATTGGGCACAAGTTTAATATGAGAGGTGAAAGGTTTAAAACAGATCTGAGGGGCAACTTCTTCATGCAAGAGAGTAGTCTGTTTATGGAATGAGCTGTCAGAGAAAGTGGCCGAGTAAGGTACAGTGGTAAAATTCAAAAGATATTTAGATAATTACATGGATAGGAGGGGTTTCGGGGAGATATGGGCCAAGCACAGGCAAATGGGACCGGTTTGCTGGGCACCACGGAGAATACGGACAACACGGATGATGCGTTCTGTATTACTCTGACTCAAACACCCAAAAGAGTGTCAAGAAAGAACAGAATGAAATTCTTGCCACCCTTCCCCCACAAGATCTACCCAAATTATGCCAATTGAATTAGAGCCATTCATCCCAAAACACTTACAGCCAATCAGTTGCACCAACCAGCAATCATACAACTTTTAAAATCTCACTTTACTCTGCTCTCATTCCCATCCAGCCAGGTCACTAGAGCTATGAGGTAGCTGTTCTACAAGTTGCTCCACAGTCCGAGCAATTTCTGGGTATTCTAGGCACATTCCACTTGGACTTGAGCCAGTTACTTATTATCTTCCAAGACACAAATCCAAAAATTCAAGGCATCGCAAAGGGAGGAAATATATGTGTCCCTCCCTCCATTATCTGACCTTCACTTCCCTGAATCCCAGTCGTGACCCTCTGTTTCTCCACCCAGCAACACCCTAACTCTCCTTCCCTACTCTAGAGCAGTTAAGGAAGGAAGGGCCACACAAGTTTCAGATTTTGATTATAAATATAACTTTTTTTCAACTTATCAGACAACAAATTTGAAAAAAAATCCTGGAGTGGTTCAGACAGAAAAAAAGTTATGAAGTTCTCTAACTGATGAGGCCAATAATATTGATTGATTTGCTGAAACTATTAAGGTCAACTTAATTTTCCCAAAGGAAGAGTTTACCTTAAGGGTAAATTGATCTCATTAAAGACAGTCTTACAATGACTTCCTTCATTTAACAGGATTTCCGGATGTCATGGGATACATGATGGAATATCTAAGGAAATTGAGTTAGATATCTTGCAAACTGTACAGCACTTTGAAAACTGTACTTGTTTGGGAATTGTACTGAACTTTTCAATATCAAAGGCTTAAGTCTATAATTTAATACATAAGCACCTAATACATTATTGTCTAAATACATGAGCTAATGTATAGCTAATGTGTTTCAATCAATAATTAAATTTTATCCAAAAGCTTTTCACAAAGACGTGACCACAGCAGCAAGGTTTCCTTTTGTAACTCTTTAATGTATTAAGAAATACTTAATGTAGATAAGGGCAAACTTTAAACAAACAAGGAGTAATATCAAGGCAATCAATCCTAACACAAGTCTAAAGTAATTATCGCCCTACCTAAATCATAAAGTAAGATAAACAACTTAGTTCAATAATATCCGAGTTACAATCAAGTTTTGTCAAAATTATCTCCCATTATAATTACCACAGTTTATAATAGTCAGCAGGTGCATTTTTATTTGGTGGAGTATCACCTTCAGAAATGTCTTATAACATTAACATATTTAGGTCATTCCATTAAGGGAAGCACAGTAGGCCAAAAGTGTGGACTCTGAAAGGATGTGCCATGATGTGTCCACAGGAGGTGCTACCTCAAATAGGCAACATCCATCGAAGATCCCACCAGATGGCCCAGGAGAGTTTGCTTTCATCCATCTTTGGAATGGAGGTACAAAAAGTGAAGACTTACAACAGGTTCAAGAGCAACTACAGAACTTCCCTTCAACCACTCAGTTCTTAAGCCCCGGGAGAGCCCAAAACACTGTGAGGGAGACTGACTAGTGAGAAGTAGGGGACCCAATTTGAAATAAATTGGACTCAGAGAAAAGAGTGAGTATAACAAACTATTGTACATTTTAGTGACCACTTACTTCACTAGGTATCTCCTATACCTATTAAAGTGGCCACTGAGTGTATGTTTGTGGTTTTCTGCTGCTGTGGTGCATCCACTTCAAGGATCGACATGTTGTGTGTTCAGAGATGCCCTTCTACACACCACTGTTGTAACGTGTGGTTATTTGAATTATTGTCGCCTTCCTGTCAGCTTGAACCAGTCTGGCCATCGTCTTTTGACCTCTCTCATTAACAATGCATTTTAAACCATAGGACTGCCGCACACTGGATATATTTTTTTTGTTTTTCACACCATTGTCTATAAACTCTAGACACTTATGTGTAAAAATCCCAGGAGATCAGCAGTTTCTGAGATACTCAAACCACCCCATCTAACACCAACAATCATTCCACAGTTAAAGTCACTTAGACCATATCTCTTCCCCTTTCTGACGGTAAGTGTGAACAACACATGAACCTCTTGACCATGTCTACATGCTTTTATGCATTGAGTTGCTCCCACGTGCTTGGCTGATTAGATATTTGAGTTAATAAGAAGGTGTACCTAATAAAGTAGCTACTGACTGTATAGCACCTCAGAAGAGGAAATGAAGTTTGGTCATGAGAGGTAGAATATGGAAGATCTAGCCCCTGGTACTTGAATGACAACCAGAGTGCGGGTGACACTCCAGTGGAATCACACTCCTTTTCTCACCTTACACTTCCAAAGCACTCCTTTGGGTTGATGCTACCCTGATGCAATGAAAGGCAAGAGAGACTCTGGTCCCTTCTTTCATATGAGAATGAAACTGATGCTAAGGTGCATCAACAGGCGTAAAAATCTACTGTTCAACCCCTACCTTTAACCAAGGGGTCCATGAACCCCAGGTTGGGAACCCCTGCAATACATGGACCAATGGGGTTTAATGGTGATTCAAGTCTAACAACGTTTTGTCCTTCGGTCAATGCGTGTTGAGGCAACAAGGAGTGAGATATCAAGTTGCAGTGATTTGGCTTGAACCTGACATTTTAAACTACAGTATAATATCTAAGAAAAGATCCCAAAAATAAATATACCTACTTACAGACACAGCACAGAATAGGCGCTTCCAGCTCAGTGAGCCGCAGCAACCAGCAACCCAGTTATTTAACTCCAGCTTAATTACAAAACAATTTACAATGACCAATTAACCTACTGGAGCACCAGGAGGAAACCCATGTGCTCACAGCAAGAACGTACAAACTTCTCACAGACGGCTCCCAAATTGAACTCCGACGCCCCCAGTTGTAATAGCATCGCTCCAACTGCTACCCTACCTAAACTCACACTCTTGCTGGTTCCCATGGCAACCTGCAGCGTGACCTGAGGTAAAATATTTGGGCATGTACCATCTGGGAGGCCAAGCTTCATTCCAAATACCAAGTGCAGGCAGGCAGATTCTCAAGTTAAAGTGCAGATTACTAGGCTGGGTGAAACGCCAGTTTCTTAAAAAAAAATCATTATCTATGGAGGCGATCAGTCATGCCATCTTAGAAGCCTGACACATTCCAAGTTAAAGTTCAGCTATATTAGTACCAAAGTTCAAAGTAAATTTATTATCAAAGTACGTTTATGTCCCCATATACAACTCTGAGATACATTTTCTTGTGGACATACTAAATAATTCTATACAGCAATATATAGAATACGGAGCCGAGGAGGACGATGGCGCCTAACAGCGACTCCTTTGTTTGCATCTTTGGAAATAGCTCTACTTCTATATTTAATATCTTTTTTTCCCTTTTCAAGGTTCTTTTGAAGACCCTGACCTGGAGTTACGCGCTGACTTCAGTTCTTTGTGGAAATGGGACCCATTGTCGGGGTCTCACGATCAGCCGCTTTTCGATATGCCAAGGATGCAGCGGAGAAGACTAGTGCATCTTCAGGGTGCTGGACTCTGGAAGCTGGCGGACTTGAGGTTGGTGCTGCTGCCTGCTGCGTTGTGGGAGGCGGAAGATCGAAAGCAGCAAGCTGGCTGCTGGCTGTGTGCCCAGAGACCCGAGTTCTTTGGGCACAGTGCTCGGAAAAAGTGACGCAACAGACTTTTAGCACCATAAATCGACGAGATGTTTTGTTATGTCTCCCCTCTCACTGTGAAACGGGGACATCTCTTTTTCCCTTGTTAGGGAGAGAGAGAGAGAGAGAGAGAGAGAGAGAGCGAGAGAGAGAGAGCGAGAGAGAGAGAGCCTGTGGTATGTTGAATTATCGGGTAAACAAGTAGTCTTTGGGATACTGCAAGTTGTGAATTTATTGATGCTTGAGTGCTCGTTTATTGCTTTGCTGCTGCTTGTGCGTGGGAGCTGGGAGCTGGGGGGGGGGTGGCTTTGGGGTTCCAACATTTAACTGTCATTCATTCTTTGGGGCACTCTGATTTTGTGGATGTATTTTCCCAGGGCTGAAATGGCTAACACGAGGGGGCATACTTTTAAGGTGCTTGAAATAGGTACTGAGCGGATGTCAGGGGTACGTTTTTCACATAGAGAGTGGTGGGTGCGTGGAATGTGCTGCTGGCGACAGTGGTGAAGGCGGATACTATAGGGCCTTTTAAGAGCCTCTTAGATAGGTACATAGAGCTTAGAAAAAGAGGGCGATGCGCTAGGGAAATTCTAGGCAGTCTCTAAAGTAGGTTACATGGCCGGCGCAACATTGTGGGCCAAGGGGCCTATAAAGTGCTGTAAATTTCTATGTTCTATATGAGTCCAGTTCTATCCACAGTGGCAGTTTCTCTCAGTTCACCAGAGGCATTCTTAATACAATCCAGTTGTTGCAATGTAGCCATTATCAACAATGGTTCCGCACTTGTTTAATTGACTTTAAGTTTCCCCTGGTGGGCTTCAAAATCATGCCTTTGGATCATTGGTCCAGAACTTGGACTGCTCGTCCTGTAATATCAGCATTACACTGCTACACCCTGTAATATCAGCATTACACTGCTTCACCCTGTAATATCACCATTACACTGCTGCACCCTGTAATATCACCATTACACTGCTGCACCCTGTAATATCACCATTACACTGCTGCACCCTGTAATTGGAGCATAGTTCAGAACTGTTGAAACAAAAGCATTTATTTTCCCTTCCTCTTGTTTGACAAGTTTTGAAGCATCATGCTCTGGGGGAAATGACGTCTAATGAAATTCTACCCAGTGAAATCACAGCCTGGTCCTGCTGCGTCTCCAAATGCTGTAGTCGAGAGAGAAAGTTGGCCAAATCTTCCTCCTATTCCTCCTAACACCTCAATAACATATACATTTATTTATGTATCAATTGTACTTATGGCGCATATTAATCTTTCTGAAACAAAAATGTAGATCTCCGAAATAAAGAGTTTATGGGTGGAATTGTCTCTGTTTTAAACTAAAGTTGCAAAGGTTAGAGGCCAAGTGCTTAGAACACATCTGTCCATAATTAAGTCACTGTGTAAAAGATTTGTTTGAGTTTCTGACAGTTTTATAATTTATATTTCCTCTGTTGGAAAGAATATGACCCTTCCTTTTCATATTAAAGTTACACTATAAACAGTCTTCAGCATGTATAAAGGAAGCTGGACACAGCATGGTTACGGTATCAATCAGTGAGGTAGGGCAGGCTCCCTCGGGCTCACACAGTTATAATTACCTACGACCATGATGTTGAATTCAAACCCGGTCTTCATGGCTTTGCGTCTCATCTGATCCAGGACTGCTTCAATGCCCACATATCCAAAGAGGTCTCGCCCCGTCGTGTCCTTCTTAAATCCTTCCGAACAAACAAGCCCAGTCTCCTGCGTTCTCTCCGCCATCGTCGCTTTCACCTCCTTCAGACCTAATCCTAGCCAAAATGACAAGAGGGAGAGACAGTTAAAGAAAAGAATGGTGAAAGCGTGCACAAGATTTGACCCGGAATCCAAACCTTCCTGGCGGAAATAAAACTGCCAATTATAATTAGATGCTTTCCGCGTGGGTATGATTTCTTCAGCATGATCAACATTGGTTAGTCAGCTAGTCTACATGCATTAATGACTTTAAGCATCAATATGAGTCACATTAATTTTTATAATTTATATATTTTTATTTAAATACAGTGGTTAAGATTGCTAAATATATTTTATTTACAGATACAGAACCAAACAGGCCCTTCCAACCCAACAAGCTACACTGCCCAGTAACCCATCTATCTAACCCTAGCCTAATCACAAGACAATTTACAATGACCAAATAACCTGCTAACCGGTTAATCTGGTTTGCTGTGGGAGTAAACCTGAGCACCCAGAGGAAACCTGTGCAACCACAGGAAGAACGTACAAACTTCTTGCAGATGGCGTCGGAACTGAGCTCCACGCTCCACGTGAACTGAGAAGATGAAATGGGTAAATTTGACAAATATATTAATTAAGAGCAGATTGCCATCACCCAGCCTTTTGAGACCACACTGTCTGTGATTGCAGGTTCAAATCTGCATTCCTCCCTACCACGAGTAAACTTTCACACTTGCTGAATAAGCAAACATTTAAGTCTGCCTTAAAAATATTCACAGAGGAAGACAGTTCCAAAGGTTCAGAACATTCTGGAAATAAACCAATTTCACGTCATCATTGCCTTAAATGGGCAACACCTTAATGTTAAACAGTGAATCCGAATTCTAGATTCTCCCACTATAGGAAACATCTTCTCCATTTCCACCATGTTTCAGTTATCGCCCCTCACTCTCTTAAAGTTGGTGGAGGAGACACAGGTGCGAATGAAAAGCAATTCTGCTGCTTTTGTCCTATTTATGCACAAAAGTGCTTGGACACCCACTGAAAATGCGAGCCCAGTTCTCATCTATGTCTTATGGGGTTGAGAGAAAAGAAAAATCAGCCAGGATCGAATGGCGGAGAAGACTTGATGGGCCAGGCCAAATGGCCTAATTCTGCTCCTATGCACTATGGCTTCACCATTGGGGCATTATGGGAAATTCTGAGGAAAGTTTACATCAATACAGTTAATTGCCATCTAGGAAACCACATTAGGCCTAGCTACCAGATGAGGCCTAGCTACCAGATGAAGCCTAGCAACCATTTTCCTCTACGTGTCTATAAAACCTACTCATTTTTAATGAAGCCTGTGCCATCATGTCTGAAGGTGCATCATTTCAGAGTCTGTACAAACAATATCTAGAACGGTTGTCATTTTCCCTTTCACAAATGTGAATCCACTTATTGCTCTAATCCACAGGGCCCCAGTGGAGAATGTGTAATGCAATCACCCTTGGCAGCTGTTTCTAATGGTAAGCCTTGGATTAATATAAACAAAACGAGAAAGGGAAAGGACTTGCAATTGTTCAATAACTTTCACAGCCTTAGGGTTGTCCCAAAACACTTTACAACCTACAGAGCAACTTTTGAAGTCCGGTCGTTGTAAAACACAGTCAATTTACACACAGCAATAGAGGAATGGCCATGTGACATTTAAGACATAAATATTGTCTGGGGCTTGTCTATTCTTCCTTGACAGGGCCGTGGGTTCTTTCACAGTCACCTGAGTGAGAAGGTGGAGGGCTTAGCGAAACAACTCCCAGTGACGGAAGCTCCGATACCATGTCATACCCCCAGGTACTGCACTGGGGCACAAAGTTCAAAGATCAAAGTAAATTATTATTAAAGTACATATGTTACCACCTATTGCCTTGAAATTCGTTTCCTTGTGGGTATTTACAAGTAAAAAAACAGGAATACAACATAATTTATAAAAAAACTAAACATAAATCAAGACTGACAAGCAACCAATGTGCTAAAGACGACAAACTCTGCAAACAAAAAATAATACTGAGGATTATTTGTTCACTCTGTGCTGTGTCGTATGGTCTTTCCATGACAATGATTATTCTTGGCAATTTTTTCTACATAAGTGGTTTGTTTGCCATTGCCTTCTTCTGGGCAGTATCTTTACAAGACTGGTGACCCCAGCCAGTATCAATACTCTTCAGAGATTGTCTGGCTGGTGTCAGCGGTCGCATAACCAGGACTTGGGATCTGCACCGGCTGCTCATGTGACCATCCTCCACCTGCTCCCATGGCTCCACATGACCATGATCGGGGTGGGGGGGGGGGGCTCCTTGCCCAAGGGTGGCCTGCAGGTTGGCAGAGGGAAAGAGTGCCTTAAACCTCCTTTGGTAGAGTCATATCTCCACTGCTCTTCCCCAAAATACTGAGAAAATTAATTGTAAAGTATCCTTGAAAGTGAGCCTGTAGGTCATAAGATCAGTTCAGAGCAGAGCCTGTAATGACATCCCTAAAGTTTAGAAAATGTACATTTATTGAACCATGTGCTTTTATTTAATTGTGTTGTTTGGAAAAACGTATTTAAAGAATTTCTCCTCAACCCCATCAAGATAAATGCAATGGAAAGATGTATATTGTATATTGGTGCACTTACAGAAAATGGTCAGGAAGGATTAATTAATTGCATCCACTGCATTCCACCAGCCAATTACTTACAGTACATCTGTTCATCATCAAAAAACCATTCTCTTAATTGCCTTTGTAGAACTATTAAGAATCTTTATATCTTATCAAACTATATAATTTTGAGTTTTACTTATGTGGATTTTGTCTCCCATCCTGTTCCCACACTTTAGGGTTTTGAGAAGCAAATTCATTCACAAAATGCAGATGCCACTGGCAACGCCCACACATTTTTTGTCCATCTTGTGTAGTTAAAAAGGAAACCACATTAGTAAGCCTTGAGTTGATGTATTGGACAGACAAGGAGAGATTTCCTCCCTCTGTATGCAATACTTCTATTTCCCCTGAAGGATTTTACTGGACAAGGCTTATTCAAGATTCAGGTTTAAGATTCAAACCAAATTTATTTATCACGTGTACGGGGAAAAATCAGTGAAATGCGTTGTTTGTGTTATCAACCAACACACCCAGGGGTGTGCCAGGGAGCAGCCCGCAAGTGGCGCTACCCAATCTAGTGCCAACATAGCATGCCCATAATCCTTGGCAGAACACAGAACACATTTTTACCATTTTTATACCACTATTGATATTAAATACTTCAATTTCTTACTCAAGATAGGATTCACATGTCTTGCTTTAATAGCTCAGGCTTCAGGACGTTAATGCTAGTCCCGCAATTTAGCTTCTATGCATCCATGCCCCTGCTATTATGGTGAGTGGGCCTCCCATAGCCTGACTCTTCCCAGTAGCACTCCATAAATCACAGTGCTGGGGGGAGAACTGATCGCTCAGTATACAACATATCCTGTTGCTTTCACCCAACTTCCCAGAGTGCTCCTCTACTTACTCTCTCTGATCACAGAACTTTGCCCAGCACGTTATGGAACGTAAGGGCAGGGGGAGAAACCGAGCGTCAAGTTGTGTTAAACACGGTAGCTCTCTCCGTTCTAGCTTCTGATTCTCTTGTCACCTCACAACACTGCACTAGAGAGTGCAGAGAAGTCTATGAAGATTTGGTATGTCACCAAAGACACTCACATATTTCTACAGATGGACCATGGAGCGCATTCCAACTGATTGCATCCTTGTCTAGTATGGGGGGGGGGGGGCTCCTGCACAAAATCAATACAAGCAGCAGAGAGTTGTAAACTTAGTCAGGTCCATCACTAGCCTCTGTAGTATCCAAGACATCGGCAATGCCTCCAAAAGGCAGCAACCATCATGAAGGACCCCCATCAGCTAGGACATGCCCTCTTCTCATTGCTATCATCAGGAAGGAGGTACAGGAGCCTGAAGGCAAACACCCAGTGATTCAGGAACAGCTCTTTCCCATCTGCCAGATTTCTGAATGGACATTGAACCCTTGAACACTACCTCACTACATTTATTTTTATTTTTGCACAATTTATTTAATTTAACTATTTTATACATACTTACTGTAATTCATTTATTTATTATTATGTGTTGCACTGCTGCAAAGATAACAAATTTCACAACATATGCCAGTGATACTAAACCTGATTCTGATTCTACCAAGGATGGAGAATTTCATACAGGAGCAGAGGAAACTGGTCTGGCATGGACTTCTGTTCCTTGTAGAAAGCTAAAGGCTCAGGAGATGCCTGGACAAAAGTGGGTTCGATCATGGCCTCTGGTGCTGTCTGTGCAGAGTTTACACGTGAGTTTGCCCCTGTTCATCCAGCGGCGCCGGTTTCCTCCCAAATCCCAGGGTCATGCAGGTTTGACAGGTTGATTGAACCCTGTCAGTTGCCCCTAGTGTGTAGTCGGGTGGTAGAAGCCGTAGGTAATTGATGGGAAAGGAGGGAGGGTGGAGAAGAATCAGAGCAAATAGTCAGCACTGACAAAGGGCCTGTTTCCATTCTGAATCACTCTTTGTCTCTACAGCTCACAGATACAAGATAGTTGGTAGCTTAGAAAGCTGTTTGGAAACATCGTCAGAAGGTGAAATGTGAAACTGGAGCAAAGGAGAATGAGAAGTGACTTGATCGAGGTAGACGAGATGTTAAGGGACATAAACCGAGTGGACAGCCAGAGACCTTTTCCCAGGGCAGAAATGGCTAATACCAGGGGACTTAATCTTAAGGTGATAGGAGAAGAGGGTAGAGGGGATGTCAAAGATAAATTTTCTTTGCACAGAGTGTGGTGGGTGTGTGGAATGCCCTGCCAGGGTTGGTGGTGGCGGCAGATATGTTAGGGGCATTGAAGAAACTCTTAGATAGGCACATGGATGATAGAAAAATGGAGGGCTATGAAGGAGCGACGGGGTAGATTGATCTTAAGAGTTGTTTAAAAGGTTAGTACAACATTGTGGGCCAAAGAGCCTGTAATTTTGTTGTAATATTCTATGTTCTATGTAAGGTGCTTAGGAGTTCTAATCTAGCACTTGGACTTGAATCCATTAGGCATAAACCTGATGAGGTTTAGATTCTTCAGCCAGTTTGAATGGGCACTCCTTTACTGTGAGTTTCTGATCAATGACTAAGCAGCATATTTAAAATTTCCATGCCTGGGCTCCCTTTGCTGGCTCATCTGCTGAGGCTGGTTACTGTAACAGCTGGTGAAAGTGTCAGCAATGCTCAGCTCCATTCATCAGCATCAGGCCAATAAAGGCTTAACTTGTCTGAGTGAATGAACATCGCTCACAGCAGCTGCCTCGTGAATCTGGCCTCTGGCTTATCATTGACAGAGAGAAAAAGAAGACTTTCATTCATATAGTGACTTTCGCAGCCTCCAAGGGCCACCACGGCTGCTAATCAATGCACTGCTGGCTTCCTCAGACAAATGCCATGATAATGTTCTCACTAAAATGCTGATTGGATGATAATTATTGAGTCGGCAATGATAGCGTAGTGCTTAGCACAGCACTTTGCAACACCAGCTTTCATCAATGTGGTTCAATTCCCGCTCCTGCCTGTAAGACGTTTGCCCCATGGCTGTGTGGGTTTCCTCCAGGTGCTCTGGTTTCCTCCCACATTCCAAAGACGTACATTAGGGTTACTGAGTTGTGGCCACGCTATGTTGGTGCCAGAAGTGTGACAACACTTACGGGCTGCCAACACAATCCTCGTTGATTTGATTTGATGCAAACAGGTTTCAGTGTATGATTCAATGTACATCTGACAAATAAAGCTAACCCTTAATCAGCAAAACTATTCTTTAACAATTGGCCAGGGCATCAGAAAGAACTTCCCAGCTTTCCTTTGAAAGAACAGCAAGACTTCCACATCTACCAGATTAGATTAGATTAGATTCAACTTTATTGTCATTGTGCCGAGTACAGATACAAAGCCAATTAAATGCATTTAGCATCTGACCAGAAATGCAAAGAATAGTGTTATTTACAAAATAACTGTGAATAAAAGAAGTGCTACAGCACACAAATATAAAAGTACTGAGACAAGACAATACAGGTGCAATAATGCTTAGCGCTGTGATGTGAGATTCAGCAGTGTAACAGCCTCAGGGAAGAAGCTCTTCCTGTGCCTGCTGGTGCGGGAGCGGAGGCTCCTGTAGCACCTACCGGATGGCAGGAGAGTAAAAAGTCCATGGTTAGGGTGAGATGCATCCCTGATAATGCTTTTTGCCCTACCCAGGCAGCGTTTATGGTAGATGTTCTCAATGGTGGGCAATTTTCACCACACGCTGGAGTGCTTTGCGGTCCGATACGGGACAACTGCCATACCACACTGAGATGCAGTTGGTGAGTATGCTCTCAATGGTACAGCGGTAAAAGTCCGTCAGTATCCTGGGACAGAGGTGAGCTTTCTTGATGCTCCACAGGAAATAAATATTAGAATTAATATCTCACCCAAAAGACAGTACCCCCATCAGCACAGCATTTCCTTGATAGTGTTCTGGAAAGGAACTGTAGAAATAATTCATCTTCTGCAAACTATGGTTTACTCAAAGGCAAATCAGAACATTCAAAGTCAATATTCAAAACCATTCACAATCCCTAAGCAAAGATGTCAGACCATGCCTGCATGTGGCAAGACCCAGGCAACAAGTTGGCATGGGCTGATCAGTGACAAGTGATATAAATGCCACAAACATGCCAGACAAAGGCCATCTCCACTTATGCTTGTGTACCATAAAGTGACCATGAACCATCTTGTATCTCCCACAAATCACAGGGATGGCCACTGCATAGGAAGACACCATTCAGTCCATCAAGTTGATACCAGCACTGCGTAAAAGCAACCTAGCTGGTTCCACTACCCCATCCTTTCCCAAATAGCCCTGCCAATTCTTTCCTTTCAGATATAATCCAGCTCCAACTGCATTCCAGATCCTAACTGCTTGCTGTATGAAATATTTTCTCCTAACAACGCATTTGGCTCTTCCCCAACACCACTGAACCCTAGAGCATTGCAGATAAAATTTACAAGGATGTTAGCGGGACTTGAGTTGTAGGAAAGCTTGAATAGATTGGGATTTTATTCCCTGGAGGGTAGGAGAATGAGGGGAGATCTACCAAGACAGCAAAGTCATGTGGGGTACAGATAGGGTAAATCTATGCAGGGCTTTTCCCCTGATACTGGGTAAGACGACAAATAGAAGTCATTGGTTAAGGGTGGTGTAACGGTTGGGGTAACACTGTTACAGTCCAGCTGTAAGATTGGGATTCGGGCTCTGTTGCTACCGGTAAGGAGTTTGTACGTTCTCCCCGTAACCGCACCTGTTTCCTCTGGGTGCTCTGGTTTCCTCTCATAGCCTGAAGATGTACAGCACTGTATTTGCCAAGGTGGAGCGAAGAGTGAGTTTGTAAATCCGGCTGCAGCAAAGGATGCTGGGAACGATGAAGGCGGAGTGCCACGGAAGGGGTGTGGGCCAGGTGCAGACACGCCCAGCCCTGAGATACCAGGCTAGGTCATTTCATTCCAAACAGTTGGTTTGTTGATCAGTACAAAATCTCTCTCTGGTGCTTTCCACTTCTTCCCCTTCCTCTTTCCCGTTTCCCAACCATGATTCCCTTCTCCCTGCCCCCTTCCCACTCTCACTGCACAATAGAGACCCATATCAGAATCAGATTTATCATCACTCACATATGTCATGAAATTTGGTTTTTTTTTGCAGCGGTACAGTGCAATACTTAAAATTACTACAGTACTGTGCAAAGGTCTTAGACACCCTACCTATATCTATGTACCCCAGACTGTGCTATACCGTTACGGTTAGTGAGTTGTCGACATGCTATGTTGGTACCAGAAATGGAGTTCAGTACAATCTTCACTCATTTGAGTTGACGCAAACAATGCATTTCAAGGTATGTTTCACGTACACGTGACAAATAAAATTAATCTTTATTTAAGGGGAACCTGCAGAGAAACACCTTAATAAGAAGGTGGTGTGAGTGTGGAATAAACTGTCAGCATATGTGGTGGATACGGGTTTGATTGCAATATTTGAAAGAAGTTTGGATTGATACGTGGATGGGAGGGATATGGAAAGCGATGATCCACATACAGGTCAATGGGACTAATTGGAATAATGGTTTGACATGGACTAGATAGCCAAAGGGCCTGTTTCTGTGCTGTAGGATTCTATGACTCTGCAAACAATATTTTTCTTTCCTGAGGACTTAAGTGAACAAGTGAAGTGGCTCCAATGCTCCAGTTTGAGCTGAACTTTATTTACAGGATTATCAAAATGTCCCAGTTCCACAAATAAATTGCAAGATCCTTCAAGATTTCTGCTTAAACTACTGCCCCGCCATTTTCAAAAGAAACTATTCCTTCTCCTGTAGCCGGTTCAGGCTCCTGTACTTCTTCCTCGATGGAAGCAATGAGCAGCGGACATGTCCTGGATGATAGATGCCACGTTTTTGAGGCATCACCATTTGAAGGTGTCCTGGAAGCTGGGGAAGATAATGCCCATGATGGAGCTGGCTGCATTTACAGCACTCTGAAGCTTTTTCAAATACTGTGCAGTGGCCCCTCCATACCAGATGGTGATGCACCCAATAAGAATACTCTCCATGATGCCCCTGTAGAAATTTGTAAGAGTCTTTGGTGACATACTAAGTCTCGTCAAACTCTATGAAGAATATTCACTTCCTGGGCCAGGAGGCCTCTTGTTTTTTTTTGCCAAGCTTAGCTTTCTAAACACAGCAGCTGCTGCTTATAAAGATCAAACACTTGTCGGTAAACCTTCCAACTAATATTCATTGTTTAGGATCTGGTCATAAATGGATCTGGCCAGTCTTCAATTCTTAATATAAATGGAAAGCAGTAATCAGCTTGAAGTTAAAATGCACAGCTTTGCAAACAAGCACTGTCTATCGAAAGCAGGATGTTGGGTCACAGCACCTATCTTGTTGCTTAAGAGGTGCAGTGTAAAACAATGGATATTTAATTGGGCTTGTTTCAAAACAGAAAAGCTGGCTAAATTGTTTGGTTCAAGCAAGCTTATAGACCAAATGGAGACAATCGCTTAGCATATCAATGATTGATCTATTAATAAAATGGAAGCTTCATGTACTCAGGGAAGTTAGCTTCATGGCATTAACTTTGGTTATCTGGTATCTGTGTCTCCTAAGGTTGCTATAGTTAAGGGGTTGTAGTGGGGACAGGCTCCCACTGCTTACTAAATGCTCCTAATGACGAGCTCCTCAAATAGCCTCTGATAACCAAGTCCAGCTCCAAGCCTTCATGTGTGGCTTAGCTACTAAGCCCAGTGGAACCATTTTTACTGACAGGAGAAGGGTCAAAGGCGGGTTACCGGTGCCTTAAAACCAATTACTTTGGGCAGATGGGGCTCATCAGCCGTGGTTGGCAGCTCATCTAGGAGAAGGAAAACCTTGATCTCAAAACTCTGCTGCCTTGTGGCTATACAAGCTCATGGGAGAAGCTTCGGCAGTAAACCTCACAGGAAAATCCGCAGCTGGAGTCCCTAAGACAGTCCAACATTGAGTTCAATGCTGACTGGCAACTTCAGCAACCCAGCTGGTACCAATCTGTATCAGTCTCTGCCGTTCCTTTGGGCTCATCAGTTGCCTGGAGAGGGGGAACTTGCTACATGGGCGACAGCTTGCTGTCCATATTGTACTGTCCAAGCTTGCATATCTAGACAGCTAGGACACAATACCCACGGTCAGCTCTAACTGATGGCGACCTCAAAGTCAGAGTCTCCAAGAAACTTTTAGACCGTTTGTATTAAAAGGTATCTGCGGAAATATCATATACTGCTGAAGCCAGCTAAGTGACTGGGCCAGCTGGTGGTGCAACGACATCGGCGCTGGACCCAGGAGCGGAGGTTCCCGGGTTCGAAACTCGTCGGGTCCGCTCCCGAGTACGCTTTCCATCCATGCCGGGTTGAGTGTCGAGATCGCAACTCGACCTCATAAAATAAAGGGAAAACACTGCGAAAGTGTCTGTGTGAGGAGTGGCTCGCCACACAGTCTCTCTCTCGCTCCGCGCCTTGTAAAGTAAAAGCCCTGAAAAAGACATCATCACGGACGCACACACACGCACGCACAGACTTGCACGCATGCAGGCACACGCAAAAAAGAAGCCAGCTAAGTGACAAAGAAACAATATATATGTAGAGAGCAGTCCAGAGTTTTCAGGACTGGTGTAAGGAACATCAAGCAGTATGAAAGAAACACAAGGGTGAACTAGAGTCCATTCCTCTGCTTTTGATTTTAGAGATGGATATTTCATTCATCTGCATGGTTGCTATGTTTTTTCAGCTTAGAGGAATTGTAACTATGTTTTGGAGATCTTTTGTGTTTTAGAAATGGTTTGTGATTTGGAAGTCTTTTATTGATGGAAATCCTCTGAGTTTTAAATATGTTTTAAGAATGTTGTTCAGATTAAACGTGTTTCACAGAAAATAAATGGCCTGTGCTTAAACTACTTTGTTAGCTGGAAGTGTTTTCTCCTTGATAGGGAGAGGGGAACCTCCAGCATTTTGTACGTGTTGCTTTGGATTTCCAATATCAGCAGAACCACTTGCGTACAGAGTATGTAATCACTTATCGTTGATATTTTCTTGGCATTATCATTGCAAGTTCCCCTGCCAACAACATTCTGGGAGTCACCACTAACCAGAAATTCAACTGGATCAACCAAATACAGCCTGGCAGAGACTGGGTCTCTTGCAGAGCATGACTCGCCTTTTAATGTTCCAAAGGCATTTCCACCGTCGACAAAGCACGTCAGGAGCATTGGCTGGGTAACTCTCTCCCACCAGAGCACCATCCAGGACATGCCCTCTCCCTGGGGCACTAGGGAGAATGAAGACCCACACTCAATGTTTTAGAATCATATTCTCCCCCTTCGCTATTGAGAGTACTGGACAGTCCATGAACACCACCTCACTATTCCTCTTTTGCACAATTCAGCTTTTTTAATTACTGTAACTTATGCCTTGCACTGTACTGCTGCCATAAAACAACTAATTTCACGACACCCAGGACTCTGAAAAACTCTGAGGCACATATACAGTATATAGCTGGGGTCCCGAAGACTTTTGAACAGTATTGCATTTGTCAATGTGTTTGTAAATCTGGCAGGAGCAAAGAATGTTGGGAATGGTGAAGGTGGAGCACAATGGGAGGGGTGTGGGACGGGTACTAGAGAAGGAGTGCCAGTTGGCACGGGTGCTGACACACCCAGCCCTGAGATACCAGGCAAGGTCATTTTATTCCAAATAATTGGTTTATTCGGTAATGATCAATTCCCCTCCAGTGCTTCCCACTCCCTCCCCTCTCCCTTCCCCTTTTCCCAATCATGATTCCCCTCTCCCTGTCCCCTTCCCACTCTTGCTATATATAGCACCCTTGCGCTCTCTCTCTCTCTCTCTGTATATATATATATTATACACACACACCTAAGACTTTTGTACATTACTGTAAATAAATAAAGGCATCCATTAGTCTTGTGAGACCATGGATCTGCACCTGGAAAGTCTTCACTCTCCAGGGCGCAGGCCTAGGCAATGTTGTATGGAAGACCAGCAGTTGCCCATGTTGCAAGTGTCCCCTCTCCATGACACCAATGTTGTCCAAGGGAAGGGCATTAGGACCCATACAGCTTGGCACCGGTGTTGTCGCAGAGCACTGTGTGATTAAGTGCCTTGCTCAAGGACACAACACGCTGCCTCGGCTGGGGCTCGAACTCACAACCTTCAGGTCGCTAGTCCAATGCCTTAACCACTTGGCCACGTGCCAAGTACTGTATGTCAGTAATAATAAACCTGATTCTGATTCTGATGTTACTTTAAGAAAATAGCAGGAATAATCCCGGCTGTCCTGGTCAATATTTGTTCTGGAAATCGTCATCAGTAATGAACATTATTACCTGCTCCCTCCCAGATTGCTATGTGCAAATTAACCGCTGCCTTTTCTGTGTTGAGTGGCAAACACGTTCAGTCAAGTTGGTCGAATAATCTGTGAACCATGTTGGCAAGTAAGACTAGCAGTGCTACAGAGGAAATTGAATATTATCAAATTTCAAAGTAAATTTATTATCTTCGTGCCATCTTGACTCACGATAAGAGGGTTGTACATACCTACTTGGTGTGAACAACGCATTTAAAATGTTATTTTTGGGAGCATACTCTGTATGTGAATGAGTCTTTTGTTTTCCTACATTTAACAGTGTCTGCTCTGCTCCAGACTGGAAAACTCTACGACAGGTAGTCAAAACTGCCCAACTCATCACCAGCACCAGCCTACCTACCACCAAGGACAGGTATACAGAAAGGTAACAGAAAAGGGCCAGTAACTTCATGAAGGATCCTGCCCACCCTGTGCATGGACTGTCTGCCCCACTCCCATCAGGGAGGAGGCTACGTAGCATCCATGCCAGGACCACCAGACCCAAAAACAGTTACTTTCTCAGACAGTACAGCTGATCAACACCTCCAACCACTAACACACTCCAACACAACCCAACCACCACTACTGTATCAGTTCCATAAGGCAATAAGAACATAGGATCAGAGTTAGGCCATTGGGCTCATTGAGTCTCCCCGCCATTTCATAGTGGCTGATCAATTTCCTTTTCATCCCCATTCTCCTGTCTTCTCCCCATAACCTTTCCAGTCAGGGTCACCTTATGTACAGATACTCCTGTCTCTAGCATCACTTTATGGACATACAATCAATCTTTGAATATGAGCTATCTCATGTCTTTATATTTATTGTGTTGTTTTATTATTGTGTTCCTTATCTTTCTTTTGTGCTGTGTTGGATTCAGAGTAACAATCGTTTGGTTCTGCCTTACACTTGTGTACTGGAAATGACAGTAAGCAATCCTGAATCTTGAATCTGGAACCTTCTACAGCTCTTGACTGCCTGAAACATATTTTGTTGCATGGAAGGTGCTGTAGGAAGACAAGCATTTCCTTTCAAAGCAAGGTCAGTCGACAGCTTGAGCTCACTGCAGTCCTTAACCTAAATCCCAACATCTTGCGAGTACCGCGACGAATGAGTTGCTGTTGACTCTAACGTGGTGGTTGCTAAGCAACTCCACACGCACACAAAAGCTGCCATAGAAGCTGTGCGTTCTGCTTTACATTTTCCAGATTTGATCCAGGTGTTTGACCCTGGAGACGAGGCACATCAGTTCTAAAACCACAGTTGTCGGTGAAGCACTTGATCAATTTGCAGCTTGTCTTCGTTTCGGGTTTGTGCAGTTCTGAAGTCGTCCAGTCAGAAAGCGTAAAGCCAGTCTTTCTGCTGCTACAACTGGCTATCTCTGTTCCATACTAATTAGGCGTCCACAACAATGAGCTTGCAATAGCAGGGGGCACAATGGAAGCTGTTGCCTTTAGTACTAAGGCACTGCCCACGGTGTAAAACACTACAGGGATCAGATATGGAGCTGCTCACAACGGGGAGCAGATGTGCAACCTGAACTTTCTATCACTGCCCAACATGGCACCAGAGACCAGGAAAACAGGTGCTGTAATGGACTTGGCTGATGCAGTGGGGTCAATCATTTTCATTGGGAGTCCGCCTTCATTTTATTGCACTGTCAACCGTGACTCATTTGGGAGCACTCTCGGCTCAGAATAATCACCTCCCGAGACAGCAGCACAAGAATTTAGGCTGGTTCTGCTGGGAATTCTGGCTTTTTGTTTTCAGCTCTCTGGTGAATGTAGAAGGCGCCATGTTTCCCATTTTGAAGAGAATTAGGCTGCTGCCCAAAATTTACCCATCATTCATCATTAAAATCAGGTTACCTCATGGTGTTTGCATTGCTTTTAGTGGAAACACAACCTGGTGACCATGTTCTTTGCTTTACCGGTTGTTAAAGATACTACAGCAAGGCAAGCTTCCTTGTTCTCACCGTATACCTGAAGCAACACAGAATAAAACCCAGTCATCTGGTATGTGAAATTGGGTGCCAGAATCCAGATAGCGGAGGTCGTGAAGGGTTAAAGAAAGGAAGCACAAAATGGTAGTTTCAAGATTGCGTTCACCAAAACATGGATTAAGGATTTTGCAACACATGCAAAATGCTGGAGAAACTCGGGAGGTCAGGCAGCATCTACGGAGGGGAATACCGCTGACATTTCAGCATGAGACTGACTGTTTGTCCTTCTCCATTGACGCTGCCTGACTTGCTGACTTCATCCAGTATCTTGAGTGTGCTCTCCAAGGCTTACAGCACCTGCAGAATCCCTTGTGTTCAGGATTTTGATATGGAAGTTCCCTTTATACAATGGGAAGAGCACCATGGACAATGCACAAATCATTTATGCGACCAGGGCTAGTAAGTTAATACGATGAGAAACTACCATTCTATATTGACTACAACTATCCCTATTAGTCCTAAACAGCCTCTGAGGTGACCTCCAAACAAACAGTGCTGTTGTAACAACTTAATGGATGTCCCACACATAACAAGCAATAACCATGAATTAAAATGCTCATTTTTCTGCTTTAATAGTAAAAGTAAACTTTGAATAAAGGCTCTCAATGGAGCTTATCGGATTGTCTTATTCAAATGGCAATGAACATAGAACAGAGATCACCACAGTGCAGTACAGGCCCTTCGGCCCATGATGTTGTACTGACCTTTTAACCTACTAAAATCAACCTAATCCTTCCCTTCCACACAACACCCCATTTTTCTTTTATCCATGTACATACCTAAGAGTCTTTTAAATATCTTTCATGTATCTGACACTACCATCAGTGCGTTCCATGGACCACTACTCTCTATATAAAACATCCCCCCCCATGTCCATATTAGCCATTGCCATCCTGAGAAAATGGCACTGCTGTCCAATCTTATCTATGTCTCTTATCATCTTACACACCTCTATCAAGACATCTCTCATCCTCCTTTGTGCCAAAGAGAAAAGCTTTAGTTTGTTCAACCTTTCCTCAAAAAACATGCTCCCTAATCTAGGCAGTGTCTGGTAAATCTCCTCTGCACCCTCTCTAAAGCATCCACATCCTTTCTAGAATGAGACCAGAACTGAACACAGTGCAGCATGAGAGGCCCCACCAGAGTTTTATCAAGCTGCCACACTATCTCACAGCTCTTGAAATCAGTTCCCTGATTAACCAAGGCCAACACATCATAGGCCTTCTTAACCACCCTCTCAACTTGCATGGCAGTGGTTAAAAGGTGGTATACCTTCTTTGTATGTGAGAGCTGTACCTTGAAGGACAGTAGTCTCACCTCTCACTCTCTACGTTAAAGTGAAACATACCAAGGCTCTGTCGAGGTGTGTTAACAAAAGAGCCAAGTGACAAGCTTTGGGATAGATGACCAAGACCTTGCTCAAAGACATAAGACTTAAGGAGCAGCATAAATAGTAATGGAAAAAAAAACAGGAGTGGTTTAGGAAGAGAATCCTGGACTTTAGAGTCTTAGCAACTAAAGCCATTTTCACCAGGAGGGGCTAAACAGAAAGATAATCGAGGTGTCAGGAATGAAGGAGGGCAGATATTTGGGAGGTTTCTGATCAGGATAGACAAGGCTAGGGAAAGATTTGAAAACAAGTGTCAGGATCGTAAGATCCCGCCATTGTTCAGCAAGATTATCAGGCAGAGGTTCATTCAAATTGGATAATAGCAGAGTAGGGAGTCTTCGATTTATGAAGTGGAATGAAGGAGATTCAAAACAGGCTTTGGAACGGGCAAGTCTACCATAGGCTTTGGCTTGGACAAAGACATCAGCTGATGGGGCAAGGGAGAGGCAGACTTGGGTGACCTTATGAAAGTGGAAGTTGGCAGACTTTGATGGATATGCAGCCTATAGTTCAACATGAGGAGGCAGATACAAAAGGCTTTTAAGGACTGTGAATTTTAAAACTTAATATGTCAATGATGTATGGGGTGTACAGGGAGGGGTAGAACCTCGGTGAAGGGGCTCGTCACATCCATTCTGGTGCAGCTCACGTATCTTTGGTCCCTACCAGACACTTATACTCTCACCTGTGGCTCCAAGAAGCTGTCTGCCTGCAAAAGCGGCCACACCCCAGTACACTACTTTGACAGGTGGGCTAGGCCAGGTGAGGGTAGTTGGTGGGGCCTCATGCCACAATGAAATAGGGACATGTCTGTCCTAGCATATGAAGCCACCTCCGGTAGACTGGGTGGGTGAGATCCAACTAGGAAGGAGGTTCTGTAACACTACGTAGAGAGTGAAGAGCATAACAAGGCATCGGTTAAGTCATAGTCACCCACTGAATCCAGGAAAGGCTGCAGTTGTGATGACTACTTGGACCACTGGACCTGGGCTTCCAAGGTCAAGAGAGTGGAACTGTCTTGGCGCAATGGCTTTTCCACTTTAAAAACTCTCCAGCACGCCTCTCCTGTCATTGTTGGATATGACAGCCAACCAACACACACCAAGGAAATAGTCCTAGCGTCACAGAGCAGTACAACACAAAAGCAGGCCCTTTGGCCCATCTAGTCTGTGCCGACCTGTTATCTACCTCATCCTATCGAGCTGCACCTGGCACACAGCCCTCCTGCCTATATACTTACCCAAATTTCGCTTAAATGTTAAAAACTAATCTGCATCCGCCATTTCTGTGGGCAGCTCAGCAACAAATGCCATAAAAACAGAAAAAGATTTCAAAACACAACAAAGGAGACGAAAAGACTACAAACCAAGCATCTTCTGCAAGCTATTGTTGCTGGTTTAGCCCCAGACTGTTCTCCGAAGCCATCTGTTCCCTAACCAGAGCTCTGCAGGGTTGGAGTCACTGCTAGTGCGATGAAAGCTGTTCCACACAGGCTGCAGACATACGGGCATAGACCTCATACAGAAGCAAAAGCAGACTAGAATCCAACAGTTCATACAGAAGACGCTACCGTACATGGGCAGATGCAACATGCACACTTAGGGTAAGGCCAGTTTCCTTCAGTGCTGACTGCTCAATAATACTAACCCATCACAACGACTTGAATCGCTAAGCACAATACTGAGATACTCAGACAATGCAGAGAATGGTTTGTGTCAGCTTCGATGATCAAATTACACAGAAAAGATGCGACACTTCAATAAAATTTGTTTTTTTTTTGGCACACCACCATGAAACCATCATCAAAAGAAAAGACCTGGAAGGAGCACAAAGCTCTTCACTGGACTCACCTTCTTCATCCAAGAGATTTGCTTTTCTCCTTCCCCCTCCCCTCCCCCTTCAATCGACTGAGCGCCGTTAATCTGACTTTTTGCCAGACTCAGTTTTGGTCATGTCTGCAGCCTACGGAAGTCGTAAATAACTCTTCCAGCACGGTGCAAAGTCTGGTGAAGGATGAGCATGAGAATCGTTTCCTGCCTTGCAGTTTGCTGGAGCCCCGTCTGATTGCTGCTTGCATCACACACATACACACACACATATACGCATGACCAGAATACCAATAAAGACCACATCAGCCTATGATTGCCCACTGAGATTTCTCGGTTCCCTTTTTTTTTAAAACACGTCCTTCTTGCCTTCATTGTTTGAATGCGTTCACATGAAACAGCCCAGCCCGCGGGTCCCATTCAACCCTTGACTCAGGCATCTGGCAACTGAGGAGACAGGGAGCCTCTAAAGCTCACGTAGCTTTTAGTTTCTTCTCCCCAGAGGAGAATCTTACAAAGGCAGCTGGCCACAGTTTGGCTGAAATATATTTCATCTGTCTTACTATCAGTTCTGCTGATGTAATAAAACATTGGACAAAGATGCATCGCAGAACAGTCACTTGTTCAGATTAACAGAGACACAAAAAAAAAGCTGGAACTCGGCAAGTCAGGCAGCATTTATGGAAAGGAATAAAGAGGTGACGTTTTGGGCTGAGATGCTTTCCATTTGCCCTTTATACGGCATCAAATCGACACTGGTCCATTTACGTGAGTTCCAGACCAGATTGTTTCCCCAGTTTAGAGACGAGTGTTACCACCCCTCACACAAATTATTCATTCATTTTGATTCCTTTTTCTCCTTTCTACTGATCCATTTCACACATACTGAAAAAAACAATGGATTTCCACAGCTGAAACAGAGACTCAATGGAAGATGGGAAACCCATAAGACATAGGAACAAAATTAGGCCATTCAGCCCATCACACCTGCTCTGCTATTCCATTATGACTAATTTATTATCCCTCTCAACCCCATTCCTCTGCCTTCTCCTCATAACCTTTGACTCCCTTACTAATCATAAGACATAGGAGCAGAATTAGGCCATTCAACCCATCAAGTCCACTAAAGCCCATTCCATCATGCCGGATACTGGATCCCATTCAACCCCATACAACCTGCCCTCTCACCATATCCCTTGATGCCCCGACCAATTAGGAATCCATCAATTTCCGCTTTAAATATACGAATGGACTTGGCCTCAACCGCAGCCTGTGGCAGAGCATTCCACAGACTCACCACTGTTTGGCGAAAAAAAAAAAATTCCTCCTTACTTCCATTCTAAAAGGTTGCCTTTTAATTTTGAGGCTGTGCCCCCTGGTTCTGGATACCCCCACCAGAGGAAACATCTTCTCCACATCTACCTTATTTAGTCCTTTCAACACTCAATAGGTTTCAATGAGATCCCCATGCATTTTTCTAAATTCCAGTGAGTACAGGCCCAAAGCTGCCAAACGCTCCTTACACGTATAATCCTTTCATTCTGGGAATCATCCTCATGAACTTTCTCTGGACTCTCTCCAATAATAATACAACCGTTCTGAGCTAAGGGGCCCAAAACTGTTGACAACATTCCAAGTGCAGCCTGACTAGTATCTTATAAAGTTCTGGCATTATCTCCTTGTTTTTATATTCTAATCCCCTTGAAATAAATGCCAACATTGTATTTGCCTTCTTGACCACAGACTCAACCTGTGAATTAACCTTCTGAGCGTCTTGCATGTCCCTAAGTGCCTTTGCATCTCTGATGTTTGAATTTTCTCCCCATTTAGATAATAGTCTGGACTTTTGTTCCTTTTACCAAAATGCATTATCATATATTTCCCAACACTGTATTCCAGCTGCCACTGATTTGCCCATTCTTTCAATCTGTCTCAGTCCTGCTACAATCACATTGCTTCCTCTACCTACCCCTCCACCTATCTTTGTATCATCTGCAAATCTGACCGCAAAGCCATCAATCCCATCATCCAAATCATTGACACATTGTATAAAGCGAAAAGAAGTGGTCCCTGCGGAACACCACTGGTCTCCAGAGGCCACCAGAATAGATCCCCTTTATTCCCATTCTTTGCCTCCTACCGGTCAGTCAATCTTCTATCCATGCTAGTATCTTTCCATGTGTTCTTATCTTGTCAAAAGCCTTCTGAAAATCCAAGTAAACAACATCCACTGACTATCCTTTGTTTATCCTACCTGTTATTTCCTCAAGGAATTCCAACAGATTTGTCAAGCAATGTTTCCCCTTAAGGAAATCATGCTAACTTTGGCTTGGGATTTTTTTCATGTGCCTCCAAGTACCCTGAAACCTTAATAATAGTCACCAACACAGCCACCCCACCCCCTCTGCCTATCTGCCCGTCTTTTCGATGCAATGTGTATCCTTGGACGTTAAGCTCCCAACTATGATCTTCTCTCAGCCCCTGAGATGGAGTCACTGGCATTTTGACAGAACAGGAATGTTATATTCTGTCCAGGTTGTCTCAATCTTGAAAGCATGCAGAAGCTTTAGAGAGGGTGCAGAGGATAATTAATAGGACGCTGCCTGGATTAGAGAGCATGTCTTATGAGGAGGAGATGCTTGACTTTTCTCTTTGGAGCAAAAGAGGATGAGAGATAAGATGCTAAGAGGCGTAGATTGAGTGGACAGCCAGCTCTTTAGTCCCAGGGCGGAAATGGTTAATACAAGACAGCATAATTTTAAGCTGATTGGAGGAAAGTGTGTCGGGAGGAGGGGATATCAGAGGTGATTTTTATTTAATACCATGAACCGTAGGTGTGTGGAATGCATTGCCAGGATTGGTCGCAGAGGCAGATGCACCAGAGACATTTAAGAGATCTTGGATAGGCACATGCATGACCGTAAAATGGAGGGCTATATGGAAGGAACACACATAAAACTTGCTGGTGAACACAGCAGGCCAGGCAGCATTTATTGGAAGAGGTACAGTCGATGTTTCGGGCTGAGACCCTTCGTCAGGACTAACTGAAAGAAGAGCTAGTAAGAGATTTGAAAGTGGGAGCGGGAGGGGGAGATCCGAAATGATAGGAGAAGACAGGAGGGGGAGGGATGGAGCCAAGAGCTGGACAGGTGATTGGCAAAAGGGATACGAGAGGATCATGGAACGGGAGGCCAAGAGAGAAAGAAAAGGGGGAGGGGGGAAAACCCAGAGGATGGGCAAGGGCTATATGGAAGGGCAGGGTTACATTGATCATGGAGTAAGATATAAGTCTGGCACAACATCTATGTTCTAACAGTAAGTGTGCATAATTGTGGGTCATTTATACTGCACATGATCTGAGATCTGAAGGTGGCCTATCACTGAACTGCAATCAGCTTCTGTTGAAGGTGGCACGGTGGTGCAGCTGATCACAGTCACTGGTTTATAGGTTCAATCCTAACCTTGGGCGGGGCGCTGTCTGTACGGAGTTTGCCTGTTCTCCTGGTGACCATCCACGTTTCCCCTGAATTCTCCGCCTCCTCCCACATCCCAAAGGCCTACAGATTGGTAGGTAGCTTCAGCCGCTTCAAGTTCCCCCTGCTGTGTGGTCAGTGACAGAATCTGTCAAATCAAGTCAGGAAAAACTTGCCCGTTGCAGCATCACAGGCACGTAGATTTCGACAGATATAGAACATAAATTACTTAAAAATTATACAAAGGGGAAGTCGATGGGAATGCGCAGAGAATAAAAAGGGATTAGCGTAAGATCAGTACAAATGCAAGCTTGATGGTCAGAGTGGAACTGATGGGCCAAAAGACCTATTTCTGTTTTGTATAACCCTACCTTAAAGGCAAGAGGACTGAATTCTTCTTTCTAGATGTTGATATGCAGATAATGTTCAAAATTCAAAGTAAATTTGTTATCGAAGTACATATAATATATATATATATATAAAAAATAGGCATCCATTAGTCTCGTGAGACCATGGATTTGCACCTTGGAAGGTTTCCAGGGCGCAGGCCTGGGCAAGGTTGTGTGGAAGACCAGCAGTTGCCCATGTTGCAAGTCTCCCCTCTCCATGCCACCGATGTTGTCCAAGAGAAGGGCATTAGGAACAATACAGCTTGGCACCAGTGTCGTTGCAGAGCAATGTGTGGTTTAGTGCCTTGCTCAAGGACACAACACGTTACCTCAGCCAAAGCGCGAACGAGCGACCTTCAGATCTCTAGACACATGCCTTAACCACTTGGCCACGTGCCAACACACACACACACACACACACACACACACATATATATATGTATGTTACTATATACATTGGTTTTCTTGAGGGCATACTCAGTAAATCCAAGAACCATAAGAGAATCAATAAAAGACCGCACCCAACAGGGTGGACAAACCACCAATGTGCAAAAAACAATAACAAACTGTGCAATACAAAAGAATAAAGAAATAATAATAATAATTTTAATGAATATCGAGAACATGAGATTAAGAGTCCTTGAAAGTGAGTCCACAGGTTGTCGGAACTGTTCAGCGATGGGGCGAGTGAAGTTGAGTAAAGCATCATTGTCAGATAGGAACTGAAAGAGCTACTGCCTAAAGTTTCAGCTGAGGTTGAGATGGTGTGTGAATTGACCGCCACTCCCTAGCATGCTCCTGGCTAACGTTCAGTCCCCGGATAACAAGCTTTGTGAACTGAGAACCAGAATCTCCTATCAGCAGGAAACAAAGGAATGCAACGTTTTGTGCTTCGTGGAGACCTGGCTGCTGGAGGAGATACCAGATCAGGCCATCGAGCCCTCTGGGTTCTCCCTGTTCCGGGCAGACAGGTCAAGAAACCTCTCTGAGAAAAGTAAAGGAGGAGGGGTATGCTTCATGGTCAACAATGCTTAGTGCAACCCCCAGAATGTGGATGCCCTCAAATCCATTTGTTCCCCAGACCTAGAATACCTGATGCTGCTGTGCAGACCTTACTGGCTGCCTAGGGGGTTCACGGCTGTTATCATCACAACGGTGTACATTCCACCGCAGGCTGATGCTGACCTGGCTCTCAAGGAACTGTACGAGACCATCAACACGCTGGAGACTACACACCCAGAGGCTGCCTTCATCGTCGCCGGTGACTTTAATGGAGCATCAATAGTTTCTCTGAAGTTGTGTCAGCACATCCAGGTGAGCACTCGTGGAGATAACACACTTGACCACTGTTACACTCCCTTCCGCAACTCTTACAAAGCTCTCCTTTGCCCAGCTTCTGGAAAATCAGATCACTCTTCGATCCTGCTTTTGCCAACATACAGACAGAAGCTGAAACAAGTGGCAGCCACTGTTAAAACCTTCCACTGTCGGTCCAACCGATCGGCCTCCATGCTACAGGACTGCTTCAATGACGTGAACTGGAATGTCTTCCATGACGAGGATGTCTCCAAGTTCACTGATGGAGTCACGTGCTTCATCTGGAGGTGCATCGACGATGTTGTCCCTCAGAAGTCGGTCAGGGTCTTCCCGAACCAGAAACCCTGGATCAATAGTTCCCTGTGAGCAGCACTTACTGCGCGACATTGAGCTCACATTGCTGGTGATCAACTAGAGCTCAAGAAAAACAACCATGATCTGCACAAAGCTATCAAGGCTGTGAACCAACAATACAGGGACAAGATTGAGTCAAGATTCACAACGAATAGCACACGTGACTTGTGACAAGGGTTGCATACCATCACAGACTTCAAAGCCAAACATTGTGGTGCCACCAACATCGCGGCCTCTCTCCCAGATGAGCTCAATCGCTTTTACGCTCGGTTCGATGTCACTAACTCTGAGCCTCCGAGGAAAGCCACCACTATAACCTGCAACTTGGTCATCTCTGAGGCTGAGGTACACAGATGTTTCCAATGAGTAGACAGTCGCAAGGTTGTAAGAGTCAGCTCCCTCACCTCCACCTCTCTGACTCTCAATACAGGAGCCCCTCAGGGCTGCTTACTGAGTCCCCTCCTTTACTCCCTGTATACCCATGACTACATTGCCACCCACAGCTAAAATCTGCTAATTAAATTTGCCGACGGCACTACACTGAATGAACTTATCTCAAACAGCTCCTTCAATGTCGTAAAAACAAAGGAGCTGGTTGTGGATTACAGGAGGAATGGAGACAGGCTAACCCCTATTGACATCGATGGATCTGGGGTTGAGAGGGTAAATAGCTTCAAGTTCCTCAGCATCCACACCAGCTGTGTGGTGAAAAAGGCACAACAGCGCCTCTTTCACCTCAGACGGTTGAGCAAGTTTGATATGGGCCCCTGAATCCTAAGAACTTTCTACAGGGGCACAATTGAGAGCATCCTGACTGGCTACATCACTGCCTGGTATGGGAACTGTACTTCCCTCAATCGCAGGACTCTGCAGAGAGTGGTGTGGACAGCCCAGCGCATCTGTAGATGTGAACTTCCCACTATTCAGGACATTTACAAGGACAGGTGTGTAAAAAGGGCCCTTAGGATCATTGGGGACCCGAGTCACCCCAACCTCAAACTGTTCCAGCTGCTACCATCTGGGAAATGGCACTGCAGCATAAAAGCCAGGACCAACAGGCTCCAGGACAGCTTCTTCTAACCCAGGCCATCAGATTGACGCTGATTTAAGTGTACTCTATATTACATTGACTGTTCAATTTATTATAAATTACTATGATTGCACATGGCACAGTTAGATGGAGACGTAACATAAAGATTTTTGCTCCTCATGTATGTGAAGGATGTAAGAAATGAAGTCAATTCAATAAAGTTGAAAGTGTTGTTTGAGGCCCTGGGCATGCCCAGGATCCATGGCAGCAACAGTAATAATGAACAGGACAACAGAAACCAGAGTATTCATCAGTAAATGCCAGGTCAAACACAAAACAGATCCACTGCAACTCGAGAAGACGAAACACCACTAAGATATTCAACAAAATAAAATCCTTCGCTACTCTTATAAAACAAGCTGTGCAATTTCACCAGAGAGAAAAAAAAAGTGCAGTAGAATCCCCTGGTGCTGTCCTCAGAAGATTGACATTTAAAATACATTCAATGTTGATTTGTTGTATGTGCAGCTATGGGATTTGAACCCTCCAACTCTGCATATATAAGGCACATTATATACGAATCAGGGGCAGAGGTGGGGCACTTAACCTCTTTGAGCCCGCTCCACCATTCAATAAGGTCACGTCTCAAATCGACATTCCTGTCTCCACGTGATGACTACTCAGTCCACTGGTTGTTAAATGCCCACCTACCTCCGCCTTAAAAATCGTTGACAACTCTGTTTACACTGACTTTAAAGGAAGAGAATTCCAACCACTCATGGTCTTCTCAGGGAAAAAAAATCACCTCATTTGACATAAATGGATGACCCTTTATTTTGAAATGGTGACCTGTAGGTTCTACAACAGGAAATATCCTCTCAATATCGACCTTTGGGATCTCTCAACATTTTAACCAAGCCTCCGCTCGTACTCCTTTTAAAGTCCAATAGACAGACGCTCAGCCTGTCCAACCATTCATCACAAGCTGACCTATTCCTAGCTTTAATCTAGGAAACATTTTCTTAGCTGCTTTGAATGCATAGTCTTCCCTAAGTAATCAATGTGCATGCTACTCCAAGATGCTATGCAATTGAAGAATATCTTCTGTACTTCTGTAGTAATAAAGCTTTCTGAAACCTTCTCTAATTACTTACCATACCTGCATACCAGCTCTTTGGGAATCATGCAATAGGATTGCCAAAACCCTCTGTAACTTAAGGGTTCTGCAATCTCTCACCACATAGATAATACAATTTAAAAATGTTTTTTGTTCTGTTAAAATGGATTTTTTTTCATTGTAGACAAATGTAAATATTTGTGCATTTACACAGGTTCTTTAAGGTAGTGGGGATAAGCTCCCACTACCTACTAAATGCTCCCAATAGCATGTGTCTCAAGTAGCCTTTGACAGCCAAGTCCAGCTCCTGGCCTTCCTATGTGGCTTGGCTTCTAGCCCAGTGGAACCGTTTCTACTGCCAGGAGAAGGAGCAAAGGCAAGCTACTAGTGGCTTAAAACCAGTCACTTAGGGCAGATGGGGCTTGTCAGCTGTGGTTGGCAGCTCATTGAAGAGAAGGAAAATTCCAATCTCAAGACGCCCCTACCTTGTGGCTATACCCACTCGTGGGTTAGGCTTTGGTAGTAAACCCTGAGGAACAATCCAAAGCTGGAGTCCCTAAGGCAGACATACATTGAGTTCAACACTGACTGGCGACTCCTGCGATGCCACAAACTGTATCGGCCTCCGTCGTTCCTTTGCGATCATCAGCTGCATGGAGAAGGGAAAGCCTGCTACATAAAGCAACAGCTTGCTCTCCATACCGTACTTCCCTGACTTGTGTATCAAGTAGACAGCTCGAATGCAACATCTACGGTCGACCTCGACCAATGGTGGGCCTCAATTTACACACAGATTGTGTATAATGGCACATGATACACTATTTGCCAGGTCATGACCCATTCATTTAACCTATTCATATACCCCTTCGTAGTTTCCCTAAGCCCTCTTCTAGCTTACATTCTTGCCTATCTTTGTGTTAGCAATCTATACTGCAAAAAATTTCAGTCCCTTCATCAAAGTCAATTGTACAAATTGTAAACATAAATTCCCGTGCACGTCACCCACTACCCACCAGAAAAAAGTATGTCTACTTTTACAGCAGTATGTCTACTGCTCCATGTTAGATGTTAGCCCACACCGATGTATCTCTTATAATATTAGCTTTTGTCTCCCACAATAACCTTTGATGAGGTATTTTAATTAAGCACTTTCTGTAAATCTAAAATCCTCTGGTTCCCCTTTATCTACAACATGGTACTTATTCAGAGAGAGCATAAAAATATAGTAATTGGTCAAACATGATGTCTCTTTCAACAAACCAAGTTGACTTGGCCCAATTACATTGAATTTTCTCAAGTGTCCTTTAATGACTAACCACTAACGATACCTGTCATGTACAGTTTCCTGCTCTCTGTGTTCTTCTGTTTTTTTAATAAACTAGCTACTCTTCATATTTTCCAGTTTGATGAAACTTTACCCAATTTAAGGAATTTCGCAAAATTAAACCCAATGCTTCAACTGTCCCACTGTTAAAGACCCCAGGATGAAGTTCACCAGGAAACAGAGATCTCAGCTTGCAATATTACATCCCTGATGACTGTAACACTGCCCATCTTCCAATTCCCAATTGTTAGCTGATATAACTTTCATTCTCTATAGTCAAAACTGAGATAAAATACCTGTTTATTTCAAGATTTTTCCCCCAATTCACTTTAAAATTAATTCCTCAGTTTCTGCAGAGCAAATAATCATAATTCTTACTTTTTAAAAAACTGCTTTGCATAGTTTTAAAAATGTCATTGTCTATTTCTGTTTCCCTGACTAGCATTTTACACTAATGCTTCCGTCCCTTGTTAAGTTTTGAGTAATATTTTGTGTTCTGTCCAATCTTCTGACAAGCCAGCTGTTTGTGCAAATATATTTTCTCCTTACCTTTGTCCTTACCGCGAACTGTTTTAGTTAACCACAGACAGTGGGTCCCTCCCCCTTGCATTTTGTTACCTACTTACTCTGTGTATTCTGAGAGATCCCCTTAGATGGCTGCCATTACATCTCATTCTGATTCTGTAACTGAATTTGCTGGTTCAGTTTGGCTACCTCAGATGTTATCCCCTCATAACTGCCCTGCTTCACTACATCCTAAAATGAAAAACCATCTGCAGGTCTATCTTGACACCAGTACATCCACTGCCTAAACACCTCATCTCATCTCTAGACCCTTTGTGGTTTTATTTGTGTTCATACTTTAAAATGTGTATTTTAATTAGCTACTTCAAAGTTCACTATCAAAGTAAACGATATACAACCCTGAGATTAATTTACTTGCGGTCATTCACAGGAAAACGAATACAATAGAATCAATGAAAAACTACACACAATGACTGACGACGATCAATGTGCAAATACACAAAAATATCAAATAAAAATAGTATGCAAATAAATATGTGGAGAAGATGAGCAGAGTCTTTGAAAGTGAGGCCATTGGTTGTGTTTAGTGATCAGTCCAGTGCTGAGGTGAGTGAAGTTATCCACTTGGTAAAACATAGGAACACAAGAAAATAGGAACCACTCAGCCCCTCAATCCTAGCCCACCATTCAATATGATCATGACAGAAGTATGCTTGCACTTTAACACCAGCATTACCTGGCATCATTTAGTTATACAGTAGCTCTCACAAACAATTTCATCTTCCGCAAGAATAGGCCGAACCCATACAGAAAAGAATTAGTGTATATTTGTAAAGTGAGGTTGTCCTAAGCACAGCTAATTGTACATTTGCTTTATGCTGTGGTCAACTATTTGAGGTTGAAGAATCTACTTTGAAAAGCTCTCTGAACCCATAACGAGTTATGAAGGCAGACAATGTTGCTGAAATACTTTCCCTTGGTCTGTGGTCGGAGTCTGCGAATAGACCTCACACCATCAAAGTTCAGTGTAACATGTTTGAGCCAATTTTCAACTGGAAACCTCCAGAACCCTTTCTATAGGCACCCGTTCGTCTCATGAGACCATGGATTTGCGCCTTGGAGGGTTTCCAGGGCACAGGCCTGGGCAAGGTTGTATGGAAGACCAGCAGTTGCCCATGCTGCAAGTCTCCCCTCTCCACGACACCAATGTTGTCCAAGGGAAGGGCATTAGGACCCACACAGCTTGGCACCGGTGTCGTCGCAGAGCAATGTGTGGTTAAGTGCCTTGCTCAAGGACACAACACGTTCCCGCAGCCAAGGCTCGAACTAGCGACCTTCAGATCACTAGACGACCGTCTTAACCACTTGGCCACTTGTCAACTCCAGAACCCAGTCATACAAGAAACAAGGGGTGGGGGGGCACCTTTAGTGGGGAGAGCGCAGAATAGCCAGGGCTTGAAAAGACCACATCAGGATACACATCTTCACACAACCGTGGCGGCAGAAAATCTGAAACCCTCTCGCCTTTGGGAAAGCTGGGGAGCCTAGAGCTCAATCATCACATTGATCCATTTCTGATGGATGAGTCATAGAAGAAGAATTAGGCCACTCAGCCCATCAAGTCTGATCCGCCATTCCATCATGGCTGATTTATTTATCCTTTCAACCCCATTCTCTGCCTTCTCCCCGTAACCTTGTCAGGGTGGCACTGTGGCATAGTGGTTAGCACAATGCTTTACAGTACCAGTGACCTGGATTCAATTCCTACCACCATCTGTCAGGAGTTTATACATTCTCCTCCTATCCACGTGGGTTTCCTCTGGTCCTCCGGTTTCCTCCCACAGTCCAAAGACGTACCGGTTAGTAGGTTAATTGATCATTGTAAAGTGTCCCATGATTAAGCTAGGGTTAAACCTTGGGTTGCTGGGCAACGTGGTTCAAAAGGCCAGAAGGACCTATTCTACGCTGTATTTCAATAAGTTAATACAAATCTTTGATACCCTTACTAATCAAGAACCTTCAATCTCTACTTTAAATATACCCAATGACTCCATCTTCATAGCTGTTTGAGTTTGGGTTTGGGTATTTGATCCTCCACAATATTCCACATGGGAATTTAAACTGGAGGTGGCAGTGTTTTTTTTTTACGAGGTTGGGTTGCGAGCTCAACATCAACCCGGCACGGATGGAGAACGCGCTCGGGAGCGGTCTGTCACTGGATCGAACTTGGGAACCTCTGTTCTCGAGCACGGTGCTGATCCCACTGCGCCACCAGCCAAGTTAATCAATTCCACAAATTCACCACCCTCTAGCTAAAGAAATTCTTCTTTATTTCTGTCCTATAGAGATGTCCTTCTACTCTGAGGCTGTATCCTCTGGTCCTAGACTCTCTCACTGTTGAAAGCATCCTCTCCATGTCCAACCTATCCAGTCCTTTCATTATTCTGTAGATTTCAATGAGATCTCCCCTCATTCTTCTAAAGGATAAGATGTAAGAAACATGGGGGCCACAATTTCTTTGAAACTTAAAAGGAATTGCTGACGTTTGGAGAGGTAGTGAGAATACATAAACAAAGCAGGGTAAACATCTTTCCTGTCCTGTTAGACATTCACTAGGGCAGCTTCTCCACCCAATCCCACTCACAGGTAGATCCCATATTTGAAAACAGCATGTCCAAGATGCTTCACACAAAAAATCCCAGAGGAACCCAGCGGGTCAGGCAGCATCCATGGAGGGAAATAACCAGCCAACATTTCGAGCCAAGGTCCTTCATCGGGACTGGAAAGGAAGGAGGTCAAATCGAGAAGAAGATGGGGATGAGGGGGAGGAGCAGAACAAGCTGATAGGTGAGGCCAGGTGAAAGTGAGATGGGTGGGTGAGGGAGGGATGGGGATGATGTGAGAAGCTAGAAGGTGATAGGTGGAAGAGGTAAAGGGCCTCAGAAGGAATCTACTAGGTTCAAAGTGCTGAATGGCCTAATCTTGTTTGTGTATACATAATACTCTCAATGCAGTCTTCAGTTGTTACCTACAGTACGTTGTCTAACACATCTGAAACTCAGATGTCAAACTGAATGCTCAGATCATCAGCAAGGCAGCCAAATAAACCCTGGGTAGAGTAACAAATGTCTTTGTTGATATTTCTTGCAGTCTTTAACATGAATGACACATTTCACTGTATGCTTCGATATACGTGTGATAAATAAAGCTAATCGTTATCTTTAAAAGTATATATGTATATATTTAACTTTTATCTTTATTTAGATATAACACAGTAACAGGCCCTTCTAGCCCAATGAGCCCACTATGTCCAATTACACCCATGTGACCAATTAACCTACTAACCGTACATCTTTGGAACGTGTGAGGAAACTGGAGCACCCGGAGGAAACCCACACAGACACGGTGAGAACGTACAAATTCCTTGCAGACATAGTTGGAAATTGAACCTGGGTTATCTAACTGCTATTCTACTGCACCATAATGCTAGAAGGCATAAAGATTAGGCATGGAATAATCAGTCTAGATGACACATAAACAAAGGCTGTTTCTCAGTACATATGACAAAAATAAACCAATTACAAACATATGCAAGGTGAGCCCAGCAGAGAGGAAACGAACCATGCATACTTTGAATTGCACAAAACTAGCAATTCATAGCCAAATTATTTCTGATCCAGTTGAATAGAAAGGCCTCCCATACTCAAGACATTTAGAACCATAGAACACTACAGCACAGAAAACAGGCCACTTCTAGTCTGTGCTGAAACTTTATTCCGCTAGTCCCATTGACCTGCACCCAGTCCATAACCCTCCAGACCTCTCTCATCCATGTATCTATCCAATTTATTCTTAACACTTAAGAGTGAGCCCGCATTTACCACATCAGATGGCAGCTCATTCCGCACTCCCACCATTCTCTGAGTGAAGAAGTTCCCCCCAATGCTCCCCTTAAATCTTTCCCCTTTCCCCCTAAAGCCATGTCCTCTCGTATTTATCTCTCCTAATCTAAGTGGAAAGAGCCTACTCGCATTTACTCTGTCTATACCCCTCATAATTTTGTAAACCTCTATCAAATCCCCCCTCATTCTTCTATGCTCCAAGGAATAAAGTCCTAACCTGTTCAATCTTTCCCTGTAACTCAATTCCTGAAGACCCGGCAACATCCTAGTAAATCTTCTCTGCACTCTTTCAATCTTACTGATATCCTTCCTATACTTAGCTGACCAGAACTGCACACTATACTCCAAATTTGGCCTCACCAATGTCTTATACAACCTCACCATAACATCCCAACTCCTATACTCAACACTTTGATTTATGAATGCCAGGATGCCAAAAGCCTTCTTTACAACCCTGTCTACCTGTGACACTACTTTCAGGGAATTATGTATCTGAACTCCCAGATCCCTTTGTTCCCCCGCACTCTTCAGTGCCCTACCGTTTACTGTGTATGTCCTACCTTGATTTGTCCTTCTGAAATGCAACACCTCACACTTGTTTGCATTAAATTCCACCTGCCATTTTCTGGCGCATTTTTCCAGTTGGTCCAGATCTCTCTGCAAGCTTTGAAAGCCTTCCTCGCCGTCTACAACCCCTCCAATCTTAGTGTCATCAGCAAACTTGCTGATCCAATTTACCACATTATCATCTAGATCATTAATATAGACAACAAACAACAATGGTCCCAGCACAGATCCCTGAGGTACACCACTAGTCACAGGCCTCCAGTCTGAGAAGCAATCATCCACTACCACTCTCTGTCTTCTCCCACACAACCAATTTCAAATCCAGATTACAACCTCTCCATGGATACTTAGTGTCTGAACTTTCTGATCTAACCTCCGACGTGGGACCTTACTAAAGTCCATGTAGACAACATCCACAGCTTTTCCTTCATCTACTTTCTCGGTAACCTCCTTGAAAAACTCTACAAGATTCGTTAAACATGATCTACCATTCACAAAACCATGCTGACTATCTTTAATCAGCCCTCGGCTGTCCAAATACTTGTATATCTGATCTCTCAGAACACCTTCCAATAATTTACCTACTAAACTTTCTATTTTAGGAGAATGGGCAAAGAAGTGGCAGATGGCATACAGCATAGGAAGGTGAATGGTCATGCACTTTGGTAGAAAGAATAAAGGTGCAGACTGTTTTATCAACAAGGAGTGAATTCAGAAATTGGAGGACGTACAAAGGAATTTCGGAGTCCTAGTACAGGATACCCTAAAGGTTAATTTATAGATTGAGTCAGTAGTAAGGATGCCAAATGCAACGTTTGCATTCATTTCAAGAGGACTAGAATATAAAAGCAAGGATGTAATGTTGAGACCGCAATGTTAAGACATTGGTCAGACCACATTGGAGTATTCTGAGCAGTTTGGGGTCCTTATCTAAGAAAGAATGTGCAGGCATTGGAGAGGGTCCAAAGGGGCCTTACAAGAATAATCCTGGGAATGAAAAGGTTAATGTATGAGGAGTGGTTGATGGCTCTGGGCCTGTACTTGCTGGAGTTTGCAAGATCAATAGGTTTCAATAGGTATATTTAATATCAGAGAAATGTATACAATATACATCTTTAAATTCTTTTTCTTCGCAAACATCTACAAAAACAGAGGAGTGCCCAAAGAATGAATGACAGTTAAAAGTGGTTAGAACCCCAAAGCCCTCCAGCCCCCCTCCCCCATCAGTGCCCTCCACCGAGCACTCAAGCGTGCAGCAAAGCATCAATAAAGACACAGAGTTGCAGTACCCCAAAGACTACTCGTTCACCCGGTAATTTGACATACCACAGGCTCTCTCTCTCTCCCCCTAATAAGGGAAGAAAGAGGTGTCCCTGTTTGAGCACATTGAGGAGAGACCTCATTGAAATCTACGAGATATTGAAAGGCCGAGACAGACTGGATGCAGAGAGGATATTTCCAATAGTGGGAGCGTTTAGGACCAGAGGGCACACCCACAGTCACAGTCATCCCTCCAGAACAGAGGAGGAATTTCGTTGGCCTGAGGGCAGTGAATCTGTGGAATTCATTACCACAGAAAGCTGTGGAGGCCAAATAATTGAGTATATTTAAAGCACAGGTTGATACATTCTTGATTAGAAAGGACGTCAAAGGTTACAGGAAGAAGGCAAGAGAATATAGGTTTGAGAGGGATAATAAATCAGCCATGAACAAATGATGCAGCATACTTGATGGGCTGAATGGCCTAATTTTGCTCCTATGTCTTGTGCTTCATAGTCAACTTGAAAATGTTAGATTGACATTAGAGTAGGTTAAAAGCTCTTTGCTCACATTGTGGGCCTTAGGGCATGAACTGTGCTGTAATGCACTGTATGTTCTACATTCTAAAATGCAAGAGTCACATTGAGCTCGTCTGTTGTTCTTTACACATTGGTTGAGTGATAAATGCTTGACAGGTGTTTATGGAGAAAACCCTCTGCAACAACCAAACCCTCCTGACAACCGGTTTCATTGTGATGGGACACCCGTTATATTTACTGAGGAGAGTCAGGCTATGGTTCTGTAATGTTCCTGTCAAATGAAGGCACCTCTTTCTCCTCATGGCTTATGTGCAACTATCACGAGTAAGGCCTGAGTCCGTAGGATCTCAAGCCGGTCCTGATCCTCCAGAGATTAACAAGCTCTGCCAAACATCACAAAATATGGTTCCAGCCACAGATGTGAGCGAGGCAGTTGTTGACAGAATACAATCAAACCACATGACACTGTATTTGGAGTCTGTCCACAAAATGTCATGCAGCGTTGGGGCCCTCAGCAGAAGCTTCTTTCCTCAACCCCGTAACTCAGCCTTTGTTTGGGAAGAAAAATGGGTGAGAACTCACATCAATAATTGACCCCCAAGCCAAAAGGCACAAATGAGATTGGTGGGACAGACCAGTCATCTCTCACCCTCAACCCAAAGCTAACATGGCACAGCTTTCAAAAAGGGTCTCGGTGTGACAATCTGTTATTGCCTGTAGAGCAGGGTTTCCCAACCTGGGCTCCACAGACCCCCTTGGTTAATGGTAGGGGTTCATGTCACAGAAAAGGTTAGGAACCCCTGCAGTAGAGGATCAGTGATGAGACAAAGGTGCTGAAAGGTATCATGGAAGTTAGTCATTGGGAATTGGAAATTGAACACTCAGGATGAGGCATTTGAAATAATGAAAGTGTCCTTAATAAAAGAGGCACTGAAAGATCCCAGGTGCAGCCAGGCTTCTGGAATCTTACAGTGCTGTAAAATTCCAAATAATCAAAAAAGTAATAATCAATGCCAGGATAATCAAGGACACGACCCACCCAGCCAACACACTCTTCGTCCCTCTTCCCTCCGGGAGAAGGCTCAGGAGCTTGAAGACTCGTACGGCCAGATTCGGGAACAGCTTCTTTCCAACTGTGATAAGACTGCAGAACGGATCCTGACCCGGATCTGGGCCGTACCCTCCAAATATCCGGACCTGCCTCTCGGTTTTTTTGCACTACCTTACTTTCCATTTTTCTATTTATGAGTTATAATTTAAATTTTTAGTATTTACTAATTTTTACTATTTTTATTATTTTTAATATTTAATATTTGTAATCCAGGGAGTGGGAAGCGCAGAATCAAATATCACTGTGATGATTGTACGTTCTAGTACCAATTGTTTGGCGACAATAAAGTATAAAGTGGTCCCTGTTATTCCAGACATTCATTGGGAAAACATCCCAGTGTTAAACAAGCACATGTGCTGGAGGATTTCAGCAGGTCAGGCGGTATCTATGGAGAGGACTAAAGAGCTGACCTTTTTCACCCACGACCTTTCATCAGGCTCTTTATTCCTCTCCGTAGATGCTGCCTGACCTGCTGAGTCCCTCCAGCATCTTGTGTGTGTGTTACTCTGCATTTCCAGCATCTGCAGAATCTCTGGTGTTTATGATTAAGCACGTTTTGGAAGGTGTATGGCAAGGAGGTACTGAGTTTGCTTGTGGAGTTTCTTTTGATCTGATATTGGGAATTTGCTGTATAGATGGCGGTGCATTCACATTTCTGAACTCCAATCCTTGATTCCACCAATAGAATTGTAATTTCAGATTTTGAAAAAAATTTCCCCTCAGTTTGCCACCTGGATAAAGGTACAGGCCGTCACTGGGAAACAAACAGGTTCCAGTTTTTACAGATGTCTAAGTGAAAAAGTTGGAAAATACACAATGTGCTATCTTTTGCACTTAGCTATTTGTCCATGTTTGTTTTTGTACAGCTTTTCATTAATCTGTAGTGTTTCTTTATATTTACTGTGAATGCCCACAAGAAAGTGAATCTCAGGGTTGTAAAGGCATACGTTAGTCCTGCGAGACCATGGATCTGCACCTGGAAAGTCTTCACTCTCCAGGGCACAGGCCTGGGCAAGGTTGTATGGAAGACCAGCAGTTGCCCATGCTGCAAGTCTCCCCTCTCCACGACACCGATGTTGTCCAAGGGAAGGGCATTAGGACCATACAGCTTGGCACCAGTGTCGTCGCAGAGCACTGTGTGATTAAGTGCCTTGCTCAAGGACACAACACGCTGCCTCGGCTGGGGCTCGAACTCACGACCTTCAGGTCGCTAGTCCAATGCCTTAACCACTTGGCCACGTGCCCACAGGGTTGTATATGGTGACATAAATGTACTTTGATAATAAATTTACTTTGAACTTTGAGAAACAAAATACTAGACATACAATACTAACTCTCAAAAAGCCACAGAATAGAGAGTAAATATTCTACTTCCGTGTTCCCCTCCACACCTTGAGGTACATCAGGTGGCAACCTTGCCGTTTCTCTAGCATTTGCCTGCTTTTTTTTTTACGAGGCCGTTGCGAGCTCAACGCTCAACCCAGCACTGGATGGAAAGCGTGCGAGGGAGCCAGTGGATTTGAACCCAGGATCATTCAGCTCAGAGTCCAGAGTGAATGCCACATAATCGGCGGCTGATGTAACTTGAAGGTTTGATGATTGACTCGGGCGATGAGGAGAGCACAATCGCGCTCTTCGTTACAGTAATATCATTAAAATTTTAACTTCCAATTGAGAAGCTGAACATCCGAGCCGAAAGTCACTACCTCTGGCAGTGGACCGAGAGTTAAATATATTAAAATTTTAAACAGATGACTATGCTACAGAGCCAGTTGTGTGAAAAGCACCCAGCTCATGGTATGGATCACTGCCTGCAATTTAAAAATCAGCCAGTGATTCATCCCAAATGAAGTCCCAGCATTTTTCAGGCATTTCAAGAGATGAAATGTAACCTCCACCAGTGGCTGTGAAAGTTAATGCTCTTTGAACAACAATGTGGATTAAATTAGGATCTTATTAGAAACCTGGTTAATCAAAAACATAATTCCAATGTTGCACTGTGCACTTCAGTCCCCTTATATTCAAGTTGTGATTGTTTGAAAAATCGTTTCTTTAGCAGAACGCCTCCATCCTTCTGCTGTTGCTTGGCTGAATGAGAGATATTCAATATTTCCCTTCACCTTTGCACAGAAAATCGATGGAATCATTGGGATAAGATTGTCAGCAACTAATGAAATGCTGTGACATTAGCATTATGCAATATCAACATGCCTAGTTATTTGGCTTTTAATGCGTCAGCTTGTTTTGCAAACGTATCAGATGGTCCACTCTGTGCCCAACAAATTTCCTATTGACTGTCACTACCCCCCCCCCACCCCCCTTGCATATGCTGGCTGGATCTCACTAGCTCTAGGGAAATGAGAAATACTTACAGTGCCATAATCTGTCCTGTTTATAAAAACAATCTTTCCTTTGCATAGATGTAATTCATGCAGGTATACAATGAATTCTTTTGTGCTTCTTGTAGTTTTTAAACAGTCACTATGTAATCAACTGCTGATTGTTTAATAAACCTTATATTAGTTATACTCTCCTAGCTGTTACCAAGACGTGAGAGTATGTCTGTGCTTGAAAACAAACCAAGAATCAGTGCTCTGTTTCTGGAAAATTGAGCCGATTGGCCTCGTGCCCTCTTTGGAGTCAAAAAATGAGAGGCAATCTCTGTAAGAAACATGAGCTGATGAGGGGGTTGCAAGGGTAGAAGAGGATAGGAAGTTTCTGTGAGGAATCTAGAACTGGGGAGCCTAGATTCAGGATGGTGAGATACATCCTAGGAAGCACTGCGAGAGATTATCAGTGATGTAGCCTGGGGTCATCGGGTGTTTCGGGTCAACATTAGATACTCTCACCCAAGTGACAGGGGTTGATCAGGTCCCAGCAACGTTGGTCCATGGGTCACACCTCTAGATCCATAGCCAACTGGAGGCTTGCTCAGCAGTAATGCCAAGGAGAGAGCAGGTTCTGCAGAGCGAGCCGCCATCAAAACCTCTACAACCCAACTTCTACAGGCTCGTACTGTGAGCTCCACCCCTCTCTAGCACTGCTCTACCAGCTCATGGTATTTGACTCTCTTATGTGGGACACCTATTTAAGATAGAAATATGAGGAGAAATATCTTCTCCCAAAGCGTTGAGATCATCTGGATTTCTCTAACCCCAGAAGCGTGTATTTAAGACAGAGAAATGAGGCTGTGACCAAAGACGAGCATCGTTTCCGCACCCCCCCCCCCGTACAGTGAGGGCCCGCTGTATCAGTAGGATCAGATGTCTGTGCAGGCAGGAGGTTGGAGGGGCTGGTGACCCTCTAGGTGTGTGAGTCAATAACCCCAGAGTTGAAAGCCTGGAGTTCGAGGTCCCATCATCGGCGAGCCCAGAGTTTGAGGCCTGCAGTTCAGGGTCCTATCCTCAGCAAGTCCGGAGTTTGCAGTCTCATCAGAAGTGAATCCTGGGGTCCGTTACAGATGACTGAAGCCCAAAGATTGATTGGAAGTCCGGACATCAAGGTCTGATGGCCGAAGCTGTAGATCTGTGAGTCCAGTGGGAAAGTCATGGGACGATGTCTGTGAATCCACGAGTCGACTGGAGGCTGGAGGCCCGGCCTGTGCTGCGCTTGGAGGACTGTCAGTGTGCGTGAGTGGGTGGGTGGAAGGGAGGAAAGGGGCTGATTTTGCTGCTGGTCTGCTGAACAAGGTGGGCACGCTATGCTGGCGTCAAAGCGTACGGCGACACATGCGGGCTTCCCTCAACACAACCTTCGGTTGTATTGGTTGTCAATATAAACGATATATTTTACCGTACGGTTGATGTATATGTGAAAATAGATGAATCTGAATCTGAGACTGGCCTTGCCAGCATCCCATCACATAAATCAGGTTTGAAATACAGGTTGGAGCCCAAAGGGGATGTAAGGTGCTCCTTCCCTCCACTAGCCTGCAGGTCACCCTCGGGCAAGGTGTAGCACCTGCTTAGCCCCCCCGATCAGGGTCACGTGAAGCCAGGGGATCAGGTGGTGGACGGTCGTTTGAGCAGTCGGTGCATATTACAAATCCCGGTTATGCGACCCACTGACACCAGAAAGACAGATTCTGAAGGGTATTGATAATGGCGGGGGTCACCCATCTTGTAAAGGCACTGCCCAGAAGAAGGCAATGGCAAACTAGTTCTGTACAAAAATTAGCCGAGAGTAATCATGGTACAGATGGAAGGCCATGATCCATTCGGTTCGGCACACAATGATGATGATGAGAGCTCATTACCCCAGACTCACATAGGATAGCAAGAGATCTAACAAAGCAGTCTAGCAAGGACTGGGAAAGTACTGGATACCAGAGAACACTGAAAATACTACAATACTGTGATATACCAGTCAATAATATTTCAGCTAAATGCTCCCACCTCCCAATTAATCAAAATCCACTTGATGTAATCTCTGCCAGAAGCACAATTGTTATACTGCTATGATTGTTCAGATATCAGGTCAGAGAATATTGTTCATTGTTCCGCAGGGGAAATCACTCAATCTGTGGACAATCGGATGCCGGTGAGTTATACCACAAATCACCAACAACGAAATAACCTTTCATCAGGATTGCTTTCATTTGCTTTATTGCCTCCTGGGTTTCTACTGAGGCAGGCTGCTCAGTTCAAGTTGCTCTTAGGGAGGGAGGGGTTGGGAAGGATAATGGGTGGGTCGCTTTGGTCAAATGACCCGTTAGGTCAGATCATGTTTTATTTTCCACTTGGTTAACGAAACACAACCGCAGAGAGGCAAATGCCCCATCAACAAGGTACTCTCTGAATGACCAGCTCATGCCAACCCCCTGTCACAGTTCACAGGCTCACTCTCATCGAGCCCCTAGATTGGAAGTAGACAAACAGGGCTTATTCAAAGCCAGCACCACGTGGCCTGACTAGTGACGGGAAAACTAAACCAGCTTTCTGTGTTACAGTTGGGCAGTGCTGTACAAAGACACTGCCAAAATTATTCCAAAGTTACATTTTTTTTTGTATTTGTACAGTTTCTCTACTTTTGCACATGGTTGACATGTGTTGTTTTTCAATGATTCTATTGTTTTATGTTGTTCTACTGTGAATGCCTGCAAGAAAATGAATCTCATGGTAGTATATGGTGACATAAGCGTACTTTGATGATAAATTTACTTAGAACCATTTCAGATTCAGACTCAAGTTTATTTATCACATGCTCATCAACACATACAGCAAAATGCAGCATTTGCATAAATGACCAGCATACCCAGTGAGTTGCTGGGGTCTACCCGCAAGGGTTGCCACACATTCCGATGCCAACACAACATGCCCAGTGTTCCACAGAACAACACAGGCTGCAACGGCAACAGCAAAACAAACCCCTATCCCAACACACACACACACAACCTTGTCCCCGACACGAAGCTAGATCAAGTGGAACTGAGATTTTTTTAAAAATTGCAAATAACTTAAGTGAGTTTCCCAGTTGCTCCAATTTAATTTAATAAAGCTGTGAAGAAAAGTTATTTTCAAATACATCTTACATTTCCATTTTTTAAATTCAATCCACTTCTTTGGCTTATTAATTTGTGATATACAGTACTTACAATCTGCCAGTTCTTTGGACTGGGTGCTTTATTTTAACTCTAGTGTAAGACCTGAAATTTATTATCCCTCTCAAACCCATTCTGCAGCCTTCTCCCCATAACCTTTGACGCCCTGAAAAATCAAAAACTTAATCAACCTCTGCCCTAATTATATCCAATGACTTGGCCTGCACAGCTGTCTGTGGCAATGAATTCCACAGATTCAGCATTCTCTGGGTAAAGAAATTTTTCCTCATCCCTGTTCTAAATGGATGGCCCTCTATTCTGAAGCCATGTCCTCTGCTCCCAGATCCCCCCGCCACAGGAAACATCCTATCCACATCCCCTCTATCTAGACCTTGCAATATTCAATAGATTTCAATGCGATCCCCCCCTCCCCCATTCTTCTAAATTCCAGTGAGTACAGACACTCCTCACATCTTAACCCTTTCATTCCCAGAATAATTCTCATGAACCTCATCTGGAACATCTTCAATGTCAGCACGTCCTTTCTTAGATAAGGGCCTCAAAACTGCTCACAATACTCCAAGTGAGGCCTCACCTGCGCCTTACAAAGCATCCTCTCCACATCCAGTCTATCTAGGCCTTTCAATATTCGATAGGTTTCAATCAGATTCCTTCCCCTCCCCCCCCCATTCTTCTAAACTCCAGCTAAGTACAGGCCCAGAGCCATCAAATGCTCCTCATATGTTAACCCTTTCATTCCTGGGATCAGTCTCATGAAGCTCCTCTGGGTCCTCTCGAATGCCAGCACATTATTTCTTGAATAAGGGGCTAAATGGCTCACAATACTCCAACTGTGGTAAGACCAATGCTTTATGAAGCCTCAGCCTTACACCCTTGCTTTTATATTCTAGTCCTCTCAAAATGAAATGAACATTGCCCTATGAACTACGGTTCAGCATATGTATCTGTGTGTATCAGTGGCACTCTTATCTCCCATTCCTGAGACTTCAGTCCTAGGCCAATACATCACCACAGCCCTACAAAAATGTCCATAAGATATACAGTACTGTGGAAGAGTCTTAGACACATATATAGAGCTAGGGTGCCTAAGACTTTTGCACAGTACTGTAGTAATTTTATACATTGCACTGTACTGCTACCCCAACAAAAAAACAATTTCATGACATATGTGAGTGATGATAGACCTGATTCTGATATGGGATTCTATTGTGGACTGAGAGTGGGAAGGGGGCGGGGAGAGGGGAATCATGGTTGGGGAAAGGGGAAGGGAGAGGAGAGGGAGTGGGAAGCACCGGAGAGACATTCTAAAATGATCAATAAACCAATTGTTTGGAATCAAATGACCTTGCCCGGTGTGTGCACACCGGTCAGCCCCACCTCTGGCACTCCTGCTTCACACCCATCCCGCGGCACTCCGCCCTCACCATTCCCAACATCCTCTGCTCCCGTCAAATTTACAAGCTTGCTCTCCGCTCCAAGTTGACAAATACAGTACTGTGTAGATATCTTCGACACCCTGGCCTTATTTGGAGGTGTGTGTGTGTGTGTGTGTGTGTGTGTACGTGCCTTAAGACTTTTGCACAGTACTGTGGGAGTAGAATGAGGCCATTTGGCCCATCGAGTCTGCTCTGTCATTCCACCGGGGCAGATTTATTATCCCCCTCAACACCAATCTCCTACTTTCTCCCCGTAACCTTTGTTACCCTTTCTAATCCCCTACCTAACAAGATCTGCATTAAATATACCCAATGACTTAGCCTCCTCAGCTACCTGTAGCAATGAATTCTGCAGATTGACCACTCCCCAGCTAAAGAAATTCCTCCTCACCTCTATTCTAATGGGACGTGCTGTTTAAAGGGGCAATCATTTGGATGTGACATTCGATGTATCTTCCCAGTAAATGGATAAGAGAGATCATATCAATGACAAAATCCTACAATACCACATAAAAAAGATCAAGACCGTCATCCCTGCCAACTTTTAACCTTAACCCGTGTTGTGAAAACAGTCTACCGGATAATTAATACATTCTTGCTGTGTACAATATACCTGCTGTATTCCTTAAGTTAGGACAGACAATAACTTCACTTCAGAGGTTACTTTATGTGTTGTAAAGTGCTTTGGGATATCCGAAAAGGATATGAAAGGTATTACAGAAACACAAGGTTTTTCTTTTGGGAACACTACCTCATCGACTAATCCTCTTTGGGTCACCTCACCCATTCTCCCCTTTAGATTAACCAAAAGTTTCACTTGATAGCATACATTTGATATCTCTTGGGGCGCTTTTTCTATGTTAAAGTGTTTCTACAAATCCATGTTAGATTCAGTTCATAGTAACCTTCACTGCATTTCAAAACTAAATAATTTGTTCTTTTTTGCTCTCTGTATAAGATGATGAGAGCCAATGATCGTGGGGATAGCCAGAGTCTTTTTCCCAGGGTTTAAAAAGGTTAACACGAGGAGGCATAGCTTTAAGGTGCTTGGAAGAAGATACAGAGGAGATGTCAGGGGTAAGTTTTTCACACAGAGAGTGGTGGGTGCGTGGAATGCACTGCCAGTGACAGTGGTAGAGGCGGATACAATAGGGTCTTTTAAGGGACTCTTAGGAGCTTAAAAAAATAGAGGGCTATGCAGTAAGAAAATTCTAGGCAATTTCTAGAGTAGGATACATGGTCGGCACAACATTGTGGGCCAAAGGGCCTGTAACGTGCCGTAGATTTCTATGTTGTATGTTTTATGCTCCCCACTTTTGACAAAGGATCTTCAGTTTGAAAAGCGAACTCCTCTTTCTCCTTCACAGGAGCTCTCTGACCTGCTGAGCATTTTATTTATTGTAGCTTTTACCTGAGATTTCCAGTAACTGTAGTTGCTTTGATTCCCACTTATTTCTTAAAAGTTCGCAAATTCTCACTGCCGCAAACTATTCAAGATGCTTTAAAATTTGGTCAATATTGTTGCCACAGTTTTCAATTTTGTTAGATTTGCTTATAGACTTCACAGCTTTGTTATAAGAATTTTCAACCCAGATGATGATGCTCATTCTATATTAACAGTTGCTTCATTCTTTGTGGTATATCAGTGGAATAAGAGCAGGAGAGCTACGTAGAAGTGGGGTTTATACTCTCAATCAATGCCTCAGAGAGAAAATGGTTGTTAAACAGCCCTGATGAAGGGTCTCGGCCCAAAATGCCGACTTTATTCATTTCCAAAGATGCTGCCTGACATGCTGAACGTTGTGTGCGTTGCTTTGGATTTTCAGCACCTGCAGAATTTCTTGCATTTAAGTTTTAATACAGTTGCAGGGCTGGGATTTTATTCATTTTATTTATTGAGATACAGTGCAGAACAGGCCCTTCCAGCCCTTTGAACCTTGCCGACCAGCAACCCCCGATTTAACCCTAGCCTAACCATGGGACAATTTACAATGACCAATTATCCTGCTAACCAGTACGTCTTTGGACTGTGGGAGGAAACTGGAGCAGCCAGAGAAAACCCATGCATTCCAAGGGGAGGACATACACACAGACTCCTTATAGATGATGTTGAAATTGAACTCCGAACTCTGATGCTTTGAGCTATAATAGCGTCCTGCTAACCACCACACTACCACGATGCCAAATGGCCTCGCTCTGCCACTATATCTTACAGTCTTACGGACATTTTCTCCGTGCTGTGGTGAGGTATCAGCCTAGAGTTTGGGCTGGAGTGGGATTTCAACCATAACCATCTGACACAGAAGTGCCATTGCTCAACCACACTTGGTCAGGCAAAGACATTTGGGAGGTGGTGCTGTGGAGGATACAAGGAATCGTTATAATACAGGACAAGTTGGTCCATAAAGCACAAAATACTGACAATGGAATCATCTCCAGTTAACTGTTCCAAGCACAAGGCAGCTATCTCTCAGCTCACTGCACAAGTTGGCTAATATCTGCAATGGGATCTTCGCGATAGTTCAGAAATCCCATGGTTAAGCTATGCAAACAATTGCAGGATATACCATACACACAGGACAACAAGTACAAATATTACACTCTTCAAGCAGTCTTTTTTTTTTGGGTTGAGATAAACTGACCTGCACACAGTTTTTCTACAAGTTAGTGGGCAGTTCCTTACGGAAATCCATGAGATTTCTGTGTGGAAACAAACTTCGGGCTCATGGCCAAGTCCAGATCCATCCTGTGAAGTCTAAAGATGAAAGCGGACAAAGCACGTTGGATCCTATCCACTTTAAAACGAGGTTCCTGGAGTTGATGATACATCAGTCATAATCTGTCAGGACTCCAGTAATATGAAATGAACAAGGTACCTTTACAAGGTATCTCCTGTGTCTAATAAAGTGGCCATTGAGTGTATGTTCATGGTCTTCTACTGCTGTAGCCCAACCACTTCAAGGTTTGACATGTTGTACATTCAAAGATGCTCTTCTGCACATCACTGTTGTAACACATGGGTATTTGAGTTACTGTCACCTTCCTGTCAGCTTGAACCAGTCTGGCCGTTCTCCTCTCACCTCTCTCGTTAACAACATAGAAACATAGAAAATAGGTGCAGGAGTAGGCCATTCGGCCCTTCGAGCCTGCACCGCCACTCAGTATGATCATGGCTGATCATCCAACTCAGAACTCTGTACCAGCTTTCCCCCCATACCCCCTGATCCCTTTAGCCACAAGGGCCATATCTAACTCCCTCTTAAATATAGCCAATGAACTGGCCTCAACTGTTTCCTGTGGCAGAGAATTCCACAGATTCAGCACTCTCTGTGTGAAGAAGTTTTTCCTAATCTCAGTCCTAAAAGGATTCCCCTTTATCTTCAAACTGTGACCCCTCGTTCTGGACTTCCCCAACATCAGGAACAATCTTCCTGCATCTAGCCTGTCCAATCCCTTTAGGATTTTATATGTTTCAATAAGATCCCCCCTCAATCTTCTAAATTCCAACAAGTATAAGCCTAGTCGTTCTAGTCTTTCATCATATGAAAGTCCTGCCATCCCAGGAATCAAACAAGGCCTTATTGCCCACAGAACTGCCGCTCACTAGATGCTTTTTCTAAAGTTGTATTTTTGGAACCATTCTCTGCAAACTCTAGAGACTGTTTGTGCATTAAAATCCCAGGAGATCAGAAGTTTCCGAGATACCCTAATCACCCCGTCTGGCGCCAACAATCATTTCACGGTCAAAGTCACTCAGATCAAATTTCTTCCCCATTCTGATGTGTGATTCGAAACACAACTGAACCTCTTGACCATGTCTGCATGCTTTTCTGCATTGAGTTACCGCCACGTGATTGGGCTGATTAGATTTCTGCACAAACAAGCAGACGTACGGGTTTACCCAATGAAGTGACCGCTGAGAGGAATTATAAATGTGCCCATTTAATTGTTTGTGAGATTCTGTTCTCTGGGCCAGGCCGTAAAAGAACCTATTTGTAATTTGCAGTACTCACAAGCTGACAGATCGGAAACAACCCAGAGCAAGTCATATCTTGTTACTTGCAAGGTTTTCTAACCATTTATCATTGTGACCCCAGGAAGCCGACGGGCAGCTCAATGCTTTTCAATAATTCCATTCTTTTGTCTGGCAGAGAAATATTGATCAGCTGGTAAACTGGGCAGAGCAACAGCAGGATTTAATCCTGACCAGTGCAAGGTGATGCACTTTGGAAGGTCAAATAAGTGTCGGACATATACAACCTAATGGCAGGGCCAAAAGGAGTATTGAGCATCAGAAGGACCTTGTTTTACATGTTTCAGGATCTTTGAACATGGCAGCACAGGTATATAAGTTGGAATAAACGACACAGGTGCCTTCATTAGTCACGACATAGGAGATAAGAGATGGGGAGTTATATTATTTATTTTATTTGGAGATACAGTACAATATCAGGCTCTTCCAGCCCAACGAGCCTGTCCGGCCCAATTACATCATGTGACTAATTAACCTACCAACCCATACGTCTTTGGAATGCGGAAAGAAACTGAAGCTCCCGGAGAAACCCACATGGTCACAGGGAAAGCATACAAACTCCTTACAGGCTCCGGTGGGAATTGAACCCATGTCACAGTAGTAGTGTAATGCTAACTATTGTGCTACAATGCTGCCACTTCCATAAAGCCTATAATAGTTTTATAAAACCAGGGTGAGGCCACATTTGGAGTGCTATGTGCAGTTTCGGTCACCACAGTACTGAAAGGGTGTGATTGTTCTAGAGAGACAGCAGAGGACATTCACCCTGGGAGGGAGTTGAATCAGTTCTGATGAGAAGTGGGATAGGCTGGGCTCATTTTCCTTGGAGAAGGCCGAGGGAGACCCTGACAGAAGTGGATAAAGGTGTGAGGGATGTAGATAGGGTAGACAGTCATAAACTTTTCCCCATAGCAGAGGTGACTATAAACAGAGCACACTGCTGTAAACAGTATGAAGAGCAGAGGAGACAGAAGAATCGGTGGACAAACCAAATCAGATTCACATCACTGACATGCAGTGGTGCTAGGCAGTTTGTGAACCCTGTAGAATTTTCTCCATTTCTGCAAAAATATGACCTAAAATGTGATCAGATCGTAATGCAAGTCCTAAAACTAGATAAAGAGAACCCAATTAAATAAATAACACAAAACAATTATACTTGTTCATTTAACACACATAAAAGTTGCTGGTGAACGCAGCAGGCCAGGCAGCATCTCTAGGAAGAGGTACAGTCGACGTTTCGGGCCGAGACCCTTCGTCAGGACTAACTGAAAGAAGAGCTAGTAAGAGATTTGAAAGTGGGAGGGGGAGGGGAAGATCCAAAATGATAGGAGAAGACAGGAGGGGGAGGGATGGAGAAAAGAGCTGGACAGGTGATTGGCAAAAGGGATATGAGAGGATCATGAGACAGGAGGCCTAGGGAGAAAGAAAAGGGGGGGGGAACCCAGAGGATGTGCAAGGGGTACAGTGAGAGGGACAGAGGGAGAAAAAGAATGTGTGTATATAAATAAATAACGGATGGGGTACGAGGGGGAGGTGGGGCATTAGCGGAAGTTTGAGGAGTCAATGTTCATGCCACTTGTTCATTTATTTATTGAGAAAAGTGATCCAATATTATGTAGTGAAAATTCTACAGGGTTCACAAACTTTCTAACACCACTGTATATGAAGTGAAATTTCTGGTTTTGTGGCAACATGCAGCACTAAGACATAAAAACACAATAAATTACATACTGTCTTCTCAATACTACCACCAGGGAGGAGGTACAGGAGCCTGAAAATGCACACTTAACTTTTCAGGAACAGCTTCTTCCCCTCTGCTAAGCGATTTCTGAATGGTCCATGAACACCACCTCACTTTTTGCATCTCCCCCTCCCCTTCCAACTTTCAAATCCCTTACTCACTCTTCCTTCAGTTAGTCCTGACGAAGGGTCTCGGCCTGAAACGTCGACTGCACCTCTTCCTACAGATGCTGCCTGGCCTGCTGCGTTCACCAGCAACTTTCATGTGTGTTACCACCTCACTATTCCTCTTTTGCACCATCTATTAATCAATCAGCTAATTATGCATTCTGGTCATTTATTATGCCTGCGCTGTCTTGCAGACACAAAACAACCAATTTCACGACTGATGTCAGTGACTATAAACCCGAATCCAAAATAAACAGTGCAAAACCAAATGACTTGACAAGGTAGTGCTCACGGGTTCATGGACCATTCAGAAATCAGATGGTGGTGGGGAATAAGCTGTTCCTGAATCATTAAGGCATGACTTCAGGCTCCTGCAACTCCTGCCCAATGATGGAAATAAGAAAGCACATGGTTTCCCAACCAACAAAGTTCTGATATTATTATACTATACACTATACATCAAAGTGGGCATAGATCCTTACTGTAGCTACTGTATATAACATATTCAAGTTGCTTTTCGGCTGTTAAACTAGTTAACAGTGCAAAGCTGGAAACACACTGGAGCTTCTACTGACTGTATTTTCAACATATTATGATTATGAGGACACGCAGTCCCCTTTTATTGTCATTTAGTAATGCATGCATTAAGAAATGATAAAACTGTTGCATGCAATCATAAAGCCCCCAGATATTAACCATCAGCTCTGGAAATACTTTAAGCTTCAACATGGCAACACATCTTAACAACCATGTCGCAAGCAGAATAAAATGTGGAACACATTCAGAGGTTCAGTGATGAACAAAAATTCAACTAACGAGTCACGTTCTGGTGGTTTCACATTGTGCGCTGATCAGTCTATCTTCAGGACAAATGCCTGTTCACTGGGGAGATGTTTCCTTAGATTCCTGATGGGTTAACTTGCACCATCTCAGCTCTGAGAGGGCTCAGCAGTTGTGGCCTACAGCCGTCAGGCTGTTAGACTGACTTCACTTGCCTCAGCACTGAACTGGCTTCTTGGCTGTCGACTCACTTTCAGGGACTTTGTCATTCAAGTTCTATGCATTATTTGCTTACTTTTTTTAAAAAATTATTTGCACGATTTGTTCTTTTTTCACAAATTGGATTTCGTCCATCTTTGTTGCGTGGGTTTTTTTGTGGATTCTATTGTGTTTCTTTGTTTTGTGGCTGTTAATAAGAAGATGAATCCCAAGGCTGTATGTGGTATAATAAATGTACTTTGAACTTTGAGACAAGGCGACACAGAATACCACAGAGATCTGTCAGCTGAATTATGCACTGTTGTAGCTTAGAGATACTCCTTTCTCGACTCCTTGCTATTCACACCAACACACCCCACCTTCCCCACTCTGCCTCACAAGACAAAAGGCGCAGTGAATCTCTTTGCGGAATAACAGAGCAAAAAGCACTGGAAATTCCCACTGCCTTCGGGAGGACAGAGAAACGCTTCAAAGGACATTTGGTCAGATGTGTCTGAAGCAATAGAGGCCCCAGGCAGGAAGTAGGGAGGTGGGGTGGGGAAGCGATAGAAGGAAAAAGGGAAAGAAAACAAGAAAGCAAAAAAAAAGACAATCTTGCATTTATGTGGCATCTTTCTCAATTCCAGGATGACCCAAGGATTTCAACAGCCAATGAGGTAATGTATTTAAAGCACATGAATAGAAGAAAAAATGGAGGACTATGTCACAGGGGAAGGAATAGATTGATCTTGGAGTAGGTTAAAGGTTCAGCACAACATTGTGGGCTGAATGCCCTGTACTATGCTGTATTGTTCTATGCTCTATTTTTTTTTAAGTTTTACTTTTTTATTTAGAGATACAGTGCAGAACAGGCCCTTCCTGCACATGGGAGAAAAGTACAAGCTTTCAGACAGAGGATGCCGGAATTAAACTCTGAACTCTGATGCCATGACAGTGTTGCACTAATTGCGATGCTACCGCAGTGCCCTCTCTGTTAGGAATGCAATAAGGTGGATGACACAACTGCTTATTTTTCAACACAAAATACTGATAACATTCTATCTGCCAAAGGGCTGGAGGTCTGACCCACAGCGAACTGCCAATTATGCAGTTAATAGTCTACTCAAAGGATAATCTATTTAAAGGGAAAAGAGGAAACTGTAACTACAGCAATATCCCTTAATGAGAGCCGGGGAACTTCTCCAAACAAAAGCAACAACGTGGAAAATTACAATTACGAGAAAAGTCCTTGAATCGCAGAGCATGGAGACAATCTCTTTACCCCACTGAGTCCAGGCTATCAACTGCTTATATTCACCAATCCCATGCACTCTCCCCAGATTCTATCATTCATGAGGGGTAATTAATAGTGATCAATTAATCTATCAATGTAGAAATCAATTTTAGCTACTTGCAGCAGTGTGGCCAGCAAGATTAATATACAGGGAACAGATTTTCATTCACTCCCAGGCCTAGTCAGTATTTATTGACCACGTGAACCTGAAAAAAGGGTTTCAGCCTAAAACATTGGCTGTTTATTCCTCTCCATTGATGCTGCCTGGCCTGCTGTGTCTCTTGGTGTGTTGCTTTACATTTCCCGCATCTACAGACTCTCTTGTGTTTATCTACAGCTGTGGTAAACCATGTATATATGTTGTAACTAGGTTAACTGTCTGGACACGCTCCTCTGCTGACTGCCCCTGTGGCTCCTCCCACAGAGTCCTGTATAAAGGTGTTTCGCCTTGCCCCTCCGCCTCAGTCTGGGGGCAGACACTCACCGTGAAGGTCGTATTGAACAGCGAATAAAATTGAAGCACCTTCAATAGCTCCAAAAGACTGAGGTTAGGTAAAATACCGAAAGGCTTTTATTCTCTGTACAATACGACCTCCACGGTGAGTGTCTGCCCCTGGACTGAGGGGGAGGGGCAAGGCGAAACACCTTTATTCAGGGGTCTGTGGGAGGAGCCACAGGGGCAGTCAGCAGAGGGTCGTGTCCAGACAGTTAACCCAGTTACAACATATATACATGGTTTACCACAACAGCATAGCAGTTAGCGTAACACTACCGCTGTCCATAAGGGGCTCCTATGTTCTCGCCGTGACTGCGAGTGTTCCTTCAGGGTGCTCCAGTTTCCTTCCACAACCCAAACACGTACGAGTTAGTAGATTAATAAGTCACATGGGTGTAATTGTGCAGTGCAGGTTCATTGGGTCTGTTACCGTACTCTATCTCTAAATAAAATTAAAATAAGAGCACAAATTCCTTGCTCTTCCTGAACTGGATTGCTTGGCATCAACATCATCACCTTTTTAGTGGGCAAGTACAGCAAGCAATACGGACTGTGAATGAGGTAAATTAAAAGCACACGCAAGGTACTAAACCGATCAGAGTAAGGACAGTATATGCCGAGTTACAAGAGCTGATCACAGAAAAGCAAGTACAAACTAGTGAAAGGCAAATTCTGAACTCCTCCACACAAAGAGGCCTCAGTTTTATGGATGGTTCAATAGAACCAAATTCTCTGGTATGATACAAGCCGCAGCTTAAATGGGCAAGGTGGACAGGAAGGTGTGTGTAAGTTTCTATTGGAGGAGGAGTTGGAATGTCAGGTGTCACTTCTCACTTCTCCTTAGCGTCCTGATCTGCCTGAATGCATTCCGAAACGGAAAGAATAATACTAAAATGTTCTTTTTTTCTGTTGGGGGAAGGGAGGGGGCACAGTGCTTCTATAAAGGCAAGGTACAAACTAAACCATGTTCTTTGCGCCTAATTTCTCAATGGCAAAACTCAACTAACAATGCAATCTTCTGCATATTTCAGAATCGGGTTTATCTCTGACATTTGTCTTGGCATTTGTTTTGCAGCAGCAGTACAGTGCAATACATTATATATATATATATGTGTGTGTGTTAGCACGTGGCTAAGTGGTTCAGGCGTTCGTCTAGTGATCTGAAGGTCACTAGACGAACTGACTGAGTTTACAATCCTTTGCAGCTGAGAAGAAAACTCTCCCAAGCCCTAGCCTTGGTTGGCTTCCAGATCCCATAGCTCGCATTGCCCACACTCACGGACATTCTCCTCCAGCCCAGAATCACTTTAGAGCTGGCTTTGTTATCAAGGTGCCACCTCACCATTTAAAGCAGCGGTCCCCAACCACCGGGCCGCAAGGAAACGATATGATTTGGCGATATGAGTCAGCTGCACCTTTCCTCGTTCCCTGTCACGCACTGTTGAGCTTGAACGCACGTGAGATCATTACCCGCGCGCCATCCATGTCGGCACGGGAAGAAGATCAACTCCTCAAGCTTGCAAATGGTGGCGGGCTGAAAAGTATGTTTGACATAACATCTCTGCCGGCATTCTGGATCAAAGTCAAGGCTAAATATCCTGAGATAGCCACGGAAGCACTGAAAACGTTGCTTCCATTTCCAACATTTTTCTGCGAAGCGGAGTTTTCTACAATGAATGCAACGAAAACTAAATTGCGGAATAGACTGGACATAAGGAACTCCCTTCGAGTATCGCTGTCTCCCATCACCCCTCGATGGGACCGTCTTGTTGCAGGGAAACAAGCCCGGGGCTCCCACTGATTCAGCGATATTGGTGTGTTGCAATGATTTTACATGTTCATACGGGGAAAATATGTACTGTGTGTTTAATATCCAAACGTTACTTAAAATGTTATGATGCTATTGACTTATAAGTGACCTATATAACCATTTAACAATTACAGCACGGAAACAGGTGATCTCGGCCCTTCCTAGTCCATGCTGAACACTACTCTCACCTAGTCCCACCGACCTGCACTCAGCACATAACCCTCCATTCCTTTCCTGTCCATATACCTATTCAATTTTTCTTTAAATGATAACATCGAACCTGCTTCTGCCACTTCTACTGGAAGTTCGTTCAACACTTACTTCAGGCTCCCCTGCCCTCCCCTGATAATTGACTTATCGCTATATTCATGCGAGGAAAATATGCGCTGTGTGTTTAATATTAAATTCGTTAGATAAACACTTTTAGAAACGAAATTGAGTGTATTAGCCACTTATCACCTATATTCCGGTCGTGATTAACACCCCCCCGAACAGAATCACCAAAAACGGCAGGTACACGCATGCACACTGTTGCCCGCGCAAGGCTTCACGGTCATTGTTCTCTGGGTAAACACAACGTATTTGACTGCTACTCTTGTCTGTTGGCAACCCTAACCACCCTCCCCCCAGGTTAATATTAAACCGGTCCGTAGTGCAAAAAAGGTTGGGGACCCCTGATTTAAGGGAACCTTCTTTATCGTTTCTGACACCTACAATGTCATGCCACTAAAAATCACATCCTTTTTCAAGACTCTAGTTCACTGCTGCATTACCCACAGACTCTGCTCTCCCGCCCACAGCACTTTGCTGTGTAACCGCTGAGGGAGGTGTAACAACTGCTCTTTTACTTCCTCCTCTCTACCCAAACACTCAGTCCACTTCCCTCAGTAAAATACACGGGTGCTCACAATGTGGCCTCGTCCACTTTGGGCATGACCACATGGATTCTGGGAGGGGCTCCATTCAGTCCCTCAGTTAGAACTTGACCCTCTCATCACCAGCTTAGTTAACTCGTTGTCCCATCCTGATCTCTGTCCTTTGGCTCTTCACTGTTCCAATGAAAGCTCCAGCAATAGTAGCATCTTTGTCAATATGACAAGCTACAGCTTTCAGGAATCAACACTGAATCCAACAATTGCAGACTGTAACCACTGCCCTCTTTATTTCCTGAAGCTTCTGTTTATAATAACAGGAATAGGGTCACCAGCCTATCTCTGCCCCCTGGGTCCCCTCCTCCTTCCTTTTCTCCTACGGTTCACTCTCCTCTCCCATCAGATTCCTTCCTCTCTAGCCCTTTATCTCTCCCAACACCACCTTCTCCCCCCACCTTTTTACTCTGGTATCTTCCCCCTTCTTTTCCAGTCCGGAAGGAGGGTTTTAACCCGAAATGTCAACTACTTATTCATTTCCATCGATGCCGCCTGACCTGCTAAGTTCCTCCAACATTTTGTGTGTGTGGCTCTGGACACAAACATCTGCAGACTTCCTTGTGTTTATGATCCGGCCGATGATGTTGTGCTAACTAATTAAGCTAATGACACTAGATCCTTTCTGTCTGCACATGTCCGTATCCCTCCATTCTCTCATTTTCATGAGCCTATCTTAAACGTCTCTTCCTGAAATTGCCTCCACCAGCACCCCTGGCATCACTGACCACGCTCTGAAAACCCTACCTTGCACACCTCCTCTGAATTTTCATCACATGCCCTCTAGTATTAGGTATTTCAACCTTGGGAAAAAGATACCATCTGTCAACTCCATGTAAACCTCTCATGAACTTGTGAACTACTATCAGATCTCTCTCCTCATCTGCTGCCGCTCCAGGAATAATAACCCAATTTTGCTCAACTTCTTCTAGTACATGGACTCTAATCCAGGCAACATTCTGGTAAGCAGTCCCTCAATATATTTCCTGTAATGGGGCAACTGGAATTGAATCCAATACAACAGATGCAGCCTAACCACAGACTTATAGAACTGTAACGTAACTTCCGAATTCTTGAACTCAGTGCCTTACTAACAAAGGCGAGCATGCCATATGTCACTTATACTTCCTCCATGGCTGGCTCTTGTATCTTTACCTGTCCTGTTACCGCACAGTTGATTCTGCCATCTGCCCTTTGCTCTCTCTCCCACCTTCTCCCCATCTCAGACACTCATTTGTCCCTCTACCCCTTCACCCCTCATTTCCTTTTCTCTGAGGACTCAGAACGTTACCTCTGTTCCTCTCCTTACAGGTGATGCTTGGGCCTTTTCTCTGAGGACAGGTCACCAACTCAGAACGTGACCTCTGATCCTCTCCTCGCAGGTAATGCTTGGGCCTCTCAACATTTTACCATTCTTGGTCCACAAAAATCCGCCAGACAGCTTCAATGAGTTGCATCGAAAATAAAAAAAAGTTCTATGAGTGAGGGAAAACCACAATAAAGGAACCCATTGCACTCACTCTTCAGAGACCATACCTCAAAATAGCATTTACTGTCTTTAATTTATAGTGAGCAAGTTATCTGCAAGTACCATGAATATTCATTTCCTTCAAACATGAAGTCGCTTCACGGTATTTCTCCGTGCACTTCATAACAATATTGTCCAGTATGAATACCAAGGCTGCAAGGATTAGAAGAAGAAAGTGCCTGCCCTCTTAAGACTAGAATACTTCCAAGAAATTCAATCTCCATTACCACATAGATAAGGCAAGGCTGGTGGGATAGGCTGGAAAAGGAGACTGCTTGTGCGTTATTTTAACTATCATGGGCATCAACCAGTATTTACTTTAGTTATTTATTTATTTATTGGAATACAGTGCAGAGGAGGCCCTTCTGGCCCCCCGAGCCATGCTGGCCAGCAATTCCCCAGTTTAGCCCTAGCCTAATCACGGGACAATATACAATGACCAATTAACCTATCAATAGACAATACGTGCAGGAGTAGGCCATTCAGCCCTTCGAGCCAGCACCACCATTCACTGTGATCATGGCTGATCATCCACAATCAGTACCCTTTTCCTGCCTTCTCCCCATATCCCTTCACTCCGCTATCTTTAAGAGCTCTGTCTAACTCTTTCTTGAAAGAATCCAGAGAATTGGCCTCCACTGCCTTCTAAGGCAGAGCATTCCACAGAACCACAACCCTCTGTGTGAAAAAGTTTTTCCTAACTCCGTTCTAAATTGTCTACCCCTTATTCTTAAACTGTGGCCTCTGGTTCTGGACTCCCCCAACATCGGGAACATGTTTCCTGCCTCTAGCGTGTCCAATCCCTTAATAATCTTATATGTTTCAATCAGATCCCCTCTCATTCTTCTAAATTCCAGTGTATACAACCCCAGTCGCTCCAATCTTTCAACATATGACCGCCCCGCCATCCCGGGAATTAACCTCGTGAACCTACGCTGCACTCCCTCAATAGCTAGAATGTCCTTCCTCAAATCTAGAGACCAAAACTGCACACAATACTCCAGGTGTGGTCTCACCAGGGCCCTGTACAGCTGCAGAAGGACCTCTTTGCTCCTATACTCAATTCCCCTTGTTATGAAGGCCAGCATGCCATTAGCTTTCTTCACTGCCTGCTGTACTTGCATGCTTGCTTTCAGTGACTGATGAACAAGGACACCCAGATCAATCACACATCAATGACCAACTAACCTATCAAAGGGTACATCCTTGGACTGCGGAAGGAAACCAAAGAACCCAGAGGAAACCCATGTGGTCATGGAGAGAATATACAAACTCCTCACAGGCCGCGGCGGGAATTGAACCTGGGTCACTGGTACTTTAAAGCGTTGTGCTAACCACTGCGCCACCGTGCCGTGCCATTTACTGCCCTTAATCAGCATTTACTACCTTGAGCTGGCTGTGTGGCCCGATTCCGTGCTGTGTCACCAGCATAAGGCTATTACTGATTCCCCTTCTATAACTTATGTTCTTACTTTATATTGTTCTGAGGAGAAGACAGGAGAAAGGGGCCGAGAGGAAAAATAAGTCAGCCGTGACCGAATGGCGGAACAGACTCAATGAGCCAAATGGTCTAATTCTGCTTACGGTCAAAAAGGGCCAAATCAAGTGTGTATTGCCCTTATACTCTCCTTGTGAATGTTAGGTACTTAGGCTACGTGCCTGTGAAGTTGTTGCAGGTAAGCTTTTCATTGCCCTTGTGCACATGACAATAAACCTGACTTTGACTTTGAAGCGCTTGGTAAGCCAGAAGGTGTTTACCAGCAGTAAGAGAGTGAAGGCATTGAGGTTATAACCACATTAGCCATGCTTCTATTTCTTTTGTTCCTCTTCCTTCTCTTACCCAAATACATGAGTTTCTTTGAGATAATTTTGGTCCGTTTTACTTCACTGACCACATACTGTCACTGACCACGTACTGATCACCCCCCACAGTTTAAAGATAACAGAAAGACATCGTATCCTTTATGACACGGATGAAGGCCATTTGGCCCATTGAGTCCATACCAGCAGACAAAGTAATCCCACGAGTGCCGATGTCCCGGCAAATTATTCTCCCCTCACATGCCAACCAGTTCTCCTATCTGCAACCTACTGACTCACTTTCATGGATTCCACAACTCATGTTCTCCATTTATTTACCTTGTTATTTTTAAAATTTGCAGAGTTTGTCTTCTTTTGCACACTGGTTGTTTGCCTGGCTTTGTGTGTAGACCTTCATTGATTCCATTGTATTGCTTTGTTCTACTATGAGTGCCCACAAGAAAATGAATCTCATAGTAGTATACGGTGACATATATGTACTTTGATTTTGGAATTACGTTGAGACTGTGACCTGCTGAGCCGCGGCAGACACCAGACACAGCTCGTCACTCCGAGCCGGTTGTCCCTAGACGTTTTGCTGCTGATATAATAAAATGCAAGGGAATAAACAGCATGAACTCAATTGCAAAGGATGGATTTTCCCCATGTTTCACACGTCTTTTGTTTCTGTGTGCTTGATTGACAGAAGGCAGATGACGTGAATTAATAAACAGATAAAATATAAGCCCCTTGTAGCAGAGACATGACAGCAAGTGGTGGCCGACAGTGAGCTCCTCTTTGATAAGTCCTACTAGAATGGATGTGGAGAGGATTTTTCCAAGAGTGAGGAAGTCTAGGGCCAGAAGGCACAGCCTCAGAGTCGGATGTCCCTTTAGAACAGAGATGAGAATGATTTTTGTTTTAGCCAGAGGGTTTTCAATTTGTGAAACTCATTGCCGCGGACAGCTGGAAAGGCCAAGTCATTGGTATATTTAAAGCGGAGGTTGTTAGTTTCTTGATTAGTAAGGGTGTGAAAGGTTATGGGGAGAAGGCAGGAGGATGGAGTTGAAAAAGATAATAAATCAGTCATAATTAAATAGCAGAGAAGACTCAATGGGCCGAATGGCCTAATTCTGCTCCCATGTCCTACGTTCTAAAAGCGCCAAATCACTAGTTATAGTGGTTTAAGAATCTGAATTTAAAATTTTAAACAATCAACAAAACAAATGCAGAAATACGGGCCTATTCCTGCAGTGCATCGTTACCTATTCCTGCAATGTATTGTGAAACATCATGAAACTGCATCAGGGAAACCTGGGCCAAGCTGAACACACTGAAATCTGGGTGTCAGCCCATGTCTTTTGTGGTTTCCACTAAACAAGGCAACTCTTCCTTGCAAGCTGAAATGCAAAGACTGCAGGTGCTGAAATCTGGAGCAACAAGACAGACTGCTGGAGGGTCTCGGTGAGCCCAGCCACATCTGTGGGGGCAGAGGAACGGTCTGTGTTTAGGCTCAGAACCCTGCATCAAGGCCTCAGCCCAAAGCATCAACGATTCATTTCCCACCGACGGATGCCCCTGAAGCTCCTCCCGCAGTTTGTTTTTGGAGGTACAGGGTGGAGTAGGCCATTCCAGATGCACCACACAGCAGTCCACCTATTAAATGCTAGCCTAAACACAGGACAATTTACAATAACCAATTAACCTACGAACCGGTACATCTTTGGATGGCGGGAGGAAACCCATGTGGTCATGGGGAGAACATACAAACCCCTTACAGATGACGCTACAATTGAACTCTGGATACTGATGCCCTGAGCTGTAATAGTGTCACGCTGACTGCTATGCTATCATAGTTTCTTTTCAACAAATACCTCCCCGGCTTCGACAGAACCCCCATTTTAAGCAGGGCACTCAACAAGGGTGCATGGGTTTAAAATGTTGTGACGTCTCTGAGACTTTAATATGTCTGTGCGTTATCCATTTCTGAGTATCCCTCCTACATACTACAAGCTCAGACCATTGTGGTAAACCATGTATATAGGTTGTAACTGGGTTACCTGTCTGGACATGTCTGGACACGCCCCTCCGCTGACTGCTCCTGTGGCTTCTCCCACAGACCCCTGAATAAAGGCGATTGTGTCACTGCTCCTCCCTCAGTCCAGGACAGATACTCAGCATGGACGTGGGTCCATTTACTGTAAATAAAAGCCTTTCAGTATTTACTCTACTTCCAGTCTTTTGGAGTAATTGATAGTGCATCAACCATATCGCACTTTCGAGCAATCTGAGATTTGCGGCTGTGGGTTGACATCACATCACGCCATCATTCCACCACCAAATGAACCCTCATCTCCAGATCCAACTCAGCAAAGTTACTTGGCGTGTGGTTTGTATGTACTGCAAGGAGGGCCACTGAACTATAAACTGACCCCAAGACACTGCTGAAAGCCAGGGGTGTGAAGGATTTAGTGCCCCCTATCTTAGAAAGCGTGTGCTGGCATTGGAGAGGATCCAGAGGAGGTTCTTGATACCGGAAATGAAAGGGCCAATGTACAATGAGTGTTTGATGGCCCGCTGCCTGTACTTAGTGGAGTTGAGGAGGGATCTCATTGAAATCTACTGAATATTGAAAGGCCTAGATAGAGTGAAAGCAGAGAGTGGGAGTCCGGGACCAGCAACAGTATAGAAGGACGTCCCTTTAGAACAGAGATGAGGAGCAACTTCTTTAGCCCTTGAACACGGCACAGCACATCACACAAACCAGTCTTCTGTCCATGGACTCCGCACGCTGTCCGAGCAATGCTGCCAGGATAATCAAGGACACGACCCACCCAACCAACACACTTTTCGTCCCTCTTCCCTCCGGGAGAAGGCTCAGGAGCTTGAAGACTCGTACGGCCAGATTTGGGAACAGCTTCTTTCCAACTGTGATAAGACTGCTGAACGGATCCTGACCCGGATCTGAGCCATACCCTCCAAACATCCAGACCTGCCTCTCGGTTTTTTTGCGCTACCTTACTTTCCATTTTTCTATTTTCTATTTATGATTTATAATTTAAATTTTTAATATTTACTAATTTTAACTATTTTTAATACTTAATATTTGTAATCCAGGGAGTGTGAAGCGCAGAATCAAATATCGCTGTGATGACTGTACGTTCTAGTATCAATTGTTTGGCGACAATAAAGTATAAAGTAGCCAGAGGGTGCTGAACCTGTGGTATTCATTGCCACACACACAGCTGTGGGAGCCAAGGCATTGGGTGTACTTACAGCAGAGGTTGATCAGTTCTTTATTTGTCAGGGCGTCAAAGTTTACAGGGAGAAGGCAGGAGAATAAATCAGAGCAGACTCGACGGGTCAAATGACCTAATTCTGCTCTTGTGTCTTATGGTTTTATTAAGTTAAACTAATAAAAGTGCAACAGCTGATGAAAATGACCCGATGTCTAGTTGTGGGTGAATAAGTGAATTAATCATCATTAAGCAGTGTTTTCAGAATTTCAACAGGATGCTTTTTTAGCTCTACTTTTCGACATTTTACTTTTCCTTGCCTTCTACTGGGGCAGGGGAGAGAGGGGGGCAGAGTAGCATCGTGGTTAGCACAATGCTTTACGGTACCAGTGACGCAGGTTCAATTCCTGCCTCTGCCTGTAAGGAATTTGTGCGTTCTCCCCGTGGCCGCCTGGGTTTCTTCCAGGTGCTGCAGTTTCCTCCCACGTTTTAAAGATGTACCAGTCGGTAGATTAATTGGTCATTGTAAATTCTCCTGAGATTAGGCTGGGATTAAATCGGGGTATTGCTGGGTGGCGTGGTTCAGAGAGCGCGATGGGCCTTTCCCACGCTGTATCTCAATGCATAACCATCAACTCAAGAGATTGCCCAGTTGCTGGAAATCTTGAGCAGCATACACAGAATGCTAGAAGAACTCAGCAGGTCAGACAGCATCTATGGAGGGGAATTTACAGTCAACGCTTTTGCCAAGACCCTTCATCAGAATGAATAACCTGTCCATGTTGTCCATCTTTTTGGAATTAGCACACTCTGTACCTATAACTTCTGGCTGATCATGTGCACGAGAGATCCTCTGCAGGAGAGGTAGAGAAACTTGTGTGGAGCATCTTCCTTAGAACTTATTGTGTAACTAATCTAAAGACACAAACCTTGGCTGCAACAGAAAATGCACTTTCCCTTTCATTTCTGTATCGATCTGTTGGGCCCAGGATAGATCCTCAGAGAGGCTGACACCCAGGAACTTGAACTTGCTCACTCTTTTCACTTCCAATCCCTCTCTGAGAACTGGTGTATGTGTTCCCTCATCTTACCTTTCCTGAAGTCCACAATCAGTTCTTTGGTCTTACTGATGTTATATTTCAGCATGGATTGGAAGGGCTGAAGGGCCTGTTTCTGTGCTGTAGTGCTCTATGACCGTATGACACTGTAAATTACCCCAGTCAGCGGTAGAATCTAGGGGAGAGTTGCTGAAGCGTGGAGAGAATAAAATGGGTTAGGGTAGGATTAGTGTAAAACAGGTGCCTGCTGGGTGATGTATCTAAGGGTTTGCTTCCACATCGTAACTCTCTACGACTCTATCACAGTTGTCATTATAGTATTGCTGCTTGTGAGGGCTCAGTATAATCAAAGTAGCTCCCATGTTTCCCCTCTGACTTCACGAGATGGTTTCCTTTGCGTGGAAGGCACTCTGAGGCTATGAAATGCACTGGAAAAATATAAGTGCAAGGCATGGCAGTGCAGCAGCTCTTGTTCCTGCCTCTCAACCCAGCGATCCTGGTTTAGTCCTGACCTCCGGTGCTTCCAGAATACAGCTTGCACCTTCCCGCCACCGTCTGTAAAGAGTTCGTACGCTCTCCTCGTGACCGTTATGGGTTTCCTCCGAGTGCCCTGGTTTCCTCCCACAATCAGGTTAGTTGGTTAATTGGTCACATGGGTGTAATTGGGCTGTGTGGGTATATTGGGCCAGAAGGGCCTGTTACTGCACTGTTTCTCTTAAAAAAAAAGTCTCTGTGACAATGTGGGCTTCTCCTAGGAGCTCTAGATCCCTCCCACATCCCAAACATTGCTGGACGCAAGGGAAATTGGGATACTGCAAATGATCTCAAATCAGTTCAGAGTTGATGTGAGTGATGTTATCCACGCTGGTTCAGGAGCCTGGTGGTTAAAGGGCAATAACTGTTTCTGAACTTGGTGGTGTGAGACCCGAGGCTCCCGTACCTCCTTCCCAATGGCAGCAGTGACGCCCGAGATCGGAGTTCGATTCTGGCATGCACTATAAGAAAGTTTATACGTCTTTCCTGTGGTCGCTTGGGTTTCCTCTGGGTGCTCTGGTTTCCTCCCACAGTCCAAAAATGTACCAGTTAGTAGGTTAATTAGTCATTGTAAAAATTGTCCTGTGATTAGGCTAGGGTTAAATTGGTAGGTGACTGGTCGAAGAGACTCCGTTCTGTAAATCTAAATAAATGAAAGAGATGGCCTGGCTGGAGGTGGGGGGATCCTCAATCTTGGATGCTGCTTTCTTGTGACAGCGCTCCTTGTTAATGCGCTGAATGGTGGGGAGGACTTTGCCTGTGATGATCTGGGCTGTATCCACCTCTTGTCTGCAGGCTTTTCCATTCTTGGGCGCTGGCGTTTCCTATGTTTCGCTGCTGTCATGAACCTACAGTTCTAAAGGCTGATAAGTCCACCCCAACCAGCAAGCACCCATTCACAGTATTCCTAGTTTATTTTCTCCCAACAACTCCCCCTACATTCTAGGACTCACTGACACACGAGGAGCATTTTAAAGAGTAAATACAGTATTAGCTTTATTTGTCACGTGTACATCGACATATCAAAACGTACAGTGAACTGCATCTTTGCATCAACAACCAACAGAGGATATATCGGGGGCGGCCTGCAACTGTCACCCTGCCTCCGGTGCCAACACAGCGTACCCATAACTTACTGACCCTAACCCATACATCTTTGGACTGTGTGAGGAAACGGGATCACCCAAAGGAAACCCACATGGTCACGGGGAGAACGGGCAAACACTAACAATTAACCTCCTACGTTTCTGGGATGCGAGGGAAAACCCACAAAATTCAAAGCTCAAGATAAATTTATTACCATAGGATGTGTATGTCACCTTAAGATTCATTTTCTTGTAGGCATTCACAGGAAAATTATGAAATAATTTCCTGTGAATGCCTATATAAAAGAGGACTATGTGTCTTCATAATCATAAAATACCTTAGAATCAAAAGAAAAGGACACACAAAGACTAACAATCGATGTTCAAAAGAAGACAAATAGTGCAGATAATAAAAATGTAAATACATCGTACTGAGTTGCAGCGTCCTTGAAAGTGAGTCTAAGGCACAGGAGCAGAATTAGGCCAATCATCGAGTCTGTTCCCCCATTGAAACATAACTGACTTATCCCTTTCAGCCCCATTCTCTTGCCTACCCTGTGTAACCAGTGACACCCTTACTAATCAGGAACCTGCCGGCCTCCAAGCTAAAAATACCCAATGATTTGGCCTCCACTGCCATCCGTACAATGAATTCCACAGATTCACCACCCTCCCCATCTTCCTTCTAAATGGATGTTCTTCTATTCTGAGGCTGTTCCCCTGGACTCTCCTACTATTGGAAAAATCCTCTCCATGTGCACTCTATCAGGGTCTTTCAATAATCTACGGGTTTCAATGACAGCTCCCTTCATTCTTCTGAACACCAGCGAGCACAGGCCCAGAGCCATCAAACATTCCCGGTATGTTAACCCTTTCAATCCCGGGATCATTCTTGTGAACCTCTTCTGGACCCTGTCCAATGTCAGCACATCCTTTCTTAGATATGAGACCCAAAGCTGCCCACAAAGTGCAGCAGAACAACACAAGCAACAACAGCAAAAGAATTCCCTTTCCTCCCGACCGACACAGACAGTTCTCCTACCCCAAGACAGGCTGGCGCTGGACCTGCAGCAGATCTGAGGTTAAAAGTACAACGGAAATGCAGATCTTTGGTTATGCAATGAAGAACACGAGAAATTCTGCAGATGCTGGAAATCCAAAGCCGCACACACAAAACGCTGGAGGAATCAGCAGGTCCGGCGGCATCTATGGGAATGACCAAACAGACAACGTTTCGAGCCGAGACCCATCTTCGGCACTGGAAAGGAAGGGGGAAGATGCCAGAATAAAAAGGAGCAGGGAGGGGAAGAGGATAGCTAGGAGCAGATAGGTGAAGCCAAGTGGGTGGGAAAGATAAAAGGCTGGGGATGAAAGAATTTGATAGGGGAGGAGAGAGGACCAGAGGAGAAAGGGAAAGAGGAAGGGCACTAGGGGGAGGTGATAGGCAGATGAGAAGAGGTAAGGGGTAAGAAATGAAATGAAGTGTTTCTCTTGAATCCTTTCCAACTCTGGCTCCTAAAGTCTTTCTCCTTGTGGTCACCAGCTTAGCCACAGCAAGAATCAGGTTCAAAGCAAACAGCTGCAGAAGGCTCCAGTGAGTATTTATTAGTTGCTAATACCTCAGTAAACCCCAGAAACAAAAGCCCCATGGTTTCGCCCCAAAAACCATGGGATGTTTTCTCCCCATTCACTTTGCCATCTCAGTTTTCCCCGGCCTGCCCCTCCCCCATCAGACGGAGAGTTGAAACGCTGCTACAGAAACAGATTGTTCACTGGAGTGTGACCGTGACGAGGCACAGACAAACAGCAGCCACCCAATGCAAGCATCTGCACAACACGACACACAATGGACTGTTGTCCGAGTGGGAGAGGCAGGGGGAAGGGGTTGGGTTGGGGGTTGGGAATGAGATGAAATACAAACAGAACAGCCTAAACCGCAGATCCAATGGAGATTTCAAAAGTTTGCTCCAGTGGCTGGTCGCAACAATCGCAACACAGACCCCTTTTAACAATGGTCCATCGAGCAACAAGACGACCACGCCACACTCCTGGCGTGCTACGAGTTCAGCTGCAGGTGAGCTCCGTGCATGGCCTTAGGCATGCAATGCATTCCACACAAAATGCTGGAGGAACACAGCAGCTCAGGCAGCATCTGCGGAAATGAATAAACAGTTGCCATTTCGGGCCGAGACCCTTCTCCAGCACGGAAAGGAAGGGGAGAGGTGGGGGAAGGGGAAGGAGGTGAGCTAGAAGGCCCATTGCCTGGTAGCAGTCAATGAAGAGCAATTGATGACCCCAGGTTTAGTCTCCGAGGCCACCAGTAGCTTCTTCACCATGTAATTACACAGCTGAGCCCTGATAAACTAGTACCAGTGGATTTCATACAGCCTCCCAGAATTCTCCACTGCTCTGACTTTCGACCAAGTGGCCCTGGAGTTAAGGACAAAGGGAAACCAGATTATCGTGCACCTGAGCAGGTTGCTACTGAGCCAGAGAGCAATGAAGAGGAGACAAGACTCTGAGAGTGTGGTGGGTCTCTGGGCTCCCTATGGGCCAGAAGAATGTTTGGCAGGTAATCGCTCAGTGCTAGATCATCTGAAAAATATGAAAGCTCTGGGCAGGAGCTCAGGGTCCATAGACGAGAGAAGGGTCCCCAGTGCTGCCCTTCCCCGCCCCCCCCCAGAGATTGATGCGGACCTCTGCTGGCACCCATTCCAACCCATTCAACTGACCGAGGTCTGTCATCTGTCACCAAAGTGGGGAGAGCGGGGCTGTGGAGGCCAAGTCATTGGGTATATTTAAAGCAGAGGTTGATGGGTTCCTGATTAGTAAGAATGTCAAAGGTTACTGGGAGAAGGCAGGAGAATGACATTGAGAGGGATAGTAAATCAGCCTGATGTGATGGGCCAAATGGCCTAAATTTAATCCCCTGCTTTATGATTTTATGGTCTCCAGAAGTTATAGCTCTTCATAGTCAGGGTAACACTCCTCTACATTGCAGTCTTTGGACAGGGCAAGGGTGAGAATTCCATAGGTATCCAATGGAGAGTATCATAACTGGTTGGGTTATGGCAAACACCAATGCCAAGGAATGGAAGTCTACATAAAGTGGTGGACATAGCCCAGACCATAACAGGCAAAACCCACCCAACCATTTACCTGGAACTCTGCCAGCCTCCATCATCAAGGACCCCTACCAGGCACTACTTTTTTCTAGCTACAGGAGCCTTGGGTCCCACACCACCAAGTTCAGGAACTGCTGTTACCCTTCAACCATCAGCCTCTTGAAGCAGCACATCTAACTTCACTCGCCTCAACTCTGAACTGATTCTACAGTCCATGAGCTTGCTTTCTACAACTCATGTTCTCATTGTAGTTTTCAAAAATTTGCTCAGTTTGTTTTTTTTTGCATACTTGTTGTTTGCCAGTCTTTGTTTATGGGTAGGTTTTTCCAAATTCTATTGTATTTCTTTATTTTTCTGAAAATACCTACAGGAAATTAAATCTCAGGGTAGTATATGGTGACATATACATATTTCAGTAATAAACTTACTTCGACAGTGAGATGGCCAAGTGATCCAGGGCTTCGATGGGGACTTTCTACAGGTTACGTGAGCTGAAGTTTGTATGAGTACAGGCATACATTGTATATGTTCATCACCAGCTCATTTAATAAATATTGCCGATTTAACACTGTGATCCATCATTACTAACATGCAGTGAAAAATGAGAACAAAAACTGCAGATGCTGGAATTCTGAAATAAAACAGAAAATGCTGGAAGCACTCAGCAGGCTTGGCAGTATCTGTGGAAAAAGAAAGTGTTAATGATTCTGGTCCAAGATCCGTCATCAGAATTGTTCCACAGGTAACACCTGACTGCTGAGTGGTTCCAACACTTCTTTTTAAGAAAAATTCAGACTTGATATTAAACCTTTTTAGACTTGATTGTGCACGGATTTGCCCTAGAATGCTTAGTGACTGTTGAAGTACTTTTTAAGGGTTACTATAACATTGTAGGAAACACAGAAACTGATTTCAATACAGTAAGCTCCCACAAACTGTAATATGTTAATAGTCGTTGCGTTGAACAGCAGGGAAATAGGCCATTCAGCCCATTGAGTCCTCAGTAACCATCAAATACAATCAGAATTACAAACAGGTTTATGATTACTGATATATTTCATGAAAGTATGGGAAGGATGCCAGAGGTAATTTATTTCATATATAGAGTTGTGGGTGCATTGAACGCCTGGCCAGGGGTGCCAGATACACTAGGGACATTTAACGAACTCTTAGATAGGCATATTAGATAATATATTCAATTAAATAATTTATTTAAAGCATATGGATGATTGAAAAATGGGGGTGGGGGGGGCCTCTATTTTATTTAGAGATACTGTGTAGAACAGCCCTTCCATATCACAGAGACACACCACCCAGCAACCAAACTATTTAACCGTAGTGTAATCACAGGACAATTTACAATCACCAATTAACCTACTAACCGGTACATCTTTGGACTGTGGGAGGAAACCAGAGCACCCGGAGGAAACCTACGCATACACGGGAAGAACGTGCAAACTTTCTTACAGAGGATGCTGGAATTGAGCTCCAAACTCCGACACCCTGAGCTGTAATAGTCACACTAACGACTAACCTACCATGGCAACCTCTTTGGGGCACAAAAAAAAGAAAGAATACAATACAATACTACTTATTTTTTAACCCAAAATACTATTAACATTCTACCAGCCAAAGAGCTGGAGGTCAGACTCACGGCAAACTGTCAATTATACAGCTGATGTGTTTGAGGGAAGGGTTACATTGATCTAAAGTAGGTTAAAAGGTTGGCACAGCATAATGGGCTGGAGGGCCTTACTGTGCTGTAGAGTTCTGTTCTAAAATAATAACACAAATAGATTTTCTCCTCATCTGATAATCATTCTTGGTGATGTAGGATCAAGACAGGCATGTTGGCTGTTGCACACTGAACAATGCCATATACAACCTAAACAAAAAAAAATTAAAACTTTATAATATCCATTTCTCAGCAATTAAAATAAAATGAAATTTGTTTCCTATAGTTAAATTATTGTACAAATTTGTCACACGCAAGTGGGAGAAGGCTGCTTTTCCAGAATCCCAGTAAGCTTGTTCACGGCCACAGTCGACCAAGTGCACACACGCACACAGAGCTAGGGTCGTACATAAACCAAACCAGTGATCTCAGATAGCATCACACTACCATCAACTTTCTGAACAGAAAATAAACCAACCCCTCAACACTACCTCAGTATTTTTGCTCTCTATTTGCACTGTATGTGTGTATATGTATGCCTTGTAATTTATAGTTTGTTTTTCGATTGAGAAGGTCAGGGTGTCAGGGCTGGTGACAGGGGACGGGCAGGTTTTCAGCTCGCTGCTCTGTGAGGTTTACTCGTCTCTGCGCTGAACTGAGGCTCTGGCCTGCAAGTAATTAAACTCCTGAATTTCCTGCAACAATGCCTGGCTTCGTGGCTCTGGACTCACTTTTGTGAACTTCAGTTCTGAATGTTATTTGCCTACTTTTTACTGTTTGCACAACTCGTGTTCTTTTCCTGCACACTGGGCGTTTGACATTTTTTTAAAAATGGGTTCTATTGGCTTTCTTTGTTTTGTGGCTGCCTGTAAGGGACGAAGCTCAAGGTTGTATATAGTATACATACTCTGATAATAAATGTACTTTGTACTTGACTTACAGCACTACACTACTGTTGTAAAACAACAAGTTTTGAGACGTATATCAGTGATATTAAAACTGATTCTGATACTGAAAGAGTTAATCTGGTGCTGCTTTGCAAAGGAGGCCAGTGCATTTGAGCCACTCGTTAGTTTTACTTGTGCTCAGAGCCCGCCTTAGCGGGTGGAGAGGAGGATTTTTGCAGAAGTCGGCTCAAAACAAAATTGGCGCTCCAGTTGCACATCGGATATGGCCTGTCACACACCCCAAAGGACTGGGAAGAGAACAAGATCTATTTGGCTTTGAAAATCAGAAATTATGTTTTGGTTACTAGGATAAAAAAACACAAGGCAAAAATGAGAATTAATAAACTTTTTCATGCAGATTGTGGTTATATGCTTGCTGCGAGAGCAGACAATAGTGCTTTCAGATAGAAACTGGATGGAAATCACAGGACTACGGGAAACAGACAGGGTTGCTTTTTAAATATCTCATTGGCAGAATGGGTTCCTTCTGTGACTCTATTTTAACAACAACATCAATCTTCAGTTTCACAGTAAAGCATCCTCAAGAACTGTTTTCAACTCATTTCCTGAATATTATAGTTCTGAAAAAGACAATAGACACAGTGGTGGTGGGGTTAACTCATAATTTCTTAGTAATGGTTCGCGAGGAAAAGTGAATCGGGTGATAAAGTGAACTGAGAGCCCAAGATACATCTGCAATTGAAAACAAACAAAAAGCATCCAGTGAGCTGCAATTCTATGGGCAAGAAGGCCTTGTTAATGATAGTCAAGTAAAATGCACTTACTTTGTTCATATATTTATTGAGACACACCATGGAATAGGCCCTTTTGGCCCTTCGAGCTACGCCGCCCACCAAACCCCTGATTAAAGCCTAGCCTAATCACGGGAGAATTTACAATGAATTAACCTACCACGTGGTACACCTTTGGAATGTGGGAGGAAACCAGAGCACCTGGACTCGACCCACGTGGTCACGGGGAGAATGTACAAACTCCTGACAGGCAGTGGTGGGAATTAAACCCAGGTCACCAGCGCACTGAATGATGGTGCTGACCACTATGCTACCATGCCACCAAATAAATTCGTTGGTAGATTTAATTCTCGCTTTCTGAAGTTATTGTGTGCTATGAGTACTACGTGCTTTACAACCTGGTCTGGAGAAATGTCATCTTGTTTGGTACAGTCAACCTTCACTAATCCGACTACCTGCAATCCGGTTCCTTCGATAATCCAGCACTGATTATGCTTAATCTGATCCTTCTGTAATTCGGCATTTTCACCAATCTGGCACTCTTCGCGTGCCAATGGTGCCTTATTAGTGAAGGTTAGCTATTGCTTAATGTGATCCTTCTGTAATTCGGCAGTTTCACTAATCCGGCACTCCTCAGTTCCCAATGGTGCTGGATTAGTGAAGGTCGACCTGTAGTATGCATGTATATAGCTAAACGACAAATACCTTGACAGAAATGAGGCAGTCCACGACTGCATGCCGCTAGGAACCACAATCCCAGGCAACAGACATCTTTACCAAGGGAGAGTCTAACCATCTACTTTTGATATTTAATGTTACTCCCTCTGTCGTACTTCAGTTGAATATTGTAAGGGGTGGCATGGCAACACAGTGGTTAGCTGAACACTACTGCAGCACCAGCTATAAGATAGGAGTTCAATGCCCACCATTGTCTGTAAGGAGTTCGTACGTTCTCCCCTGACCAGGTGCGTTTCCTCCAGGTGCTCTGGTTTCCTCCCATATTCCAAAGGTATATGGTTTGGGTTAGTAAGTTACAGGCATGTTACGTTTGTGAGCTGCCCTGTGCAACCTACGCTGATTTGATGCAAACGTCGTATTTCACTGTATGCTTTAAATAGGCATCCATTAGTCTCGTGAGACCATGGATTGGAAGGTCTCCAGGGCGCAGGCCTAGGCAAGGTTGTATGGAAGACCACCAGTTGCCCATGCTGCAAGTCTCCCCTCTCCACACTACCGATGTTGTCCAAGGGAAGGGCATTAGGACCCATACAGCTTGGCACCGGTGTCATCGCAGAGGACTGTGTGGTTAAGTGCCTTGGTCAAGGACACACACACTGCCTCAGCCAAGGCTCGAACTAGTGACCTTCAGATCACTAGACGAACCCCATAACCACTTGGCCACGTGCCAACACACTGTATGCTTTGTACGTGTAATAAAGGACTATCTTTTCTTTATTACGTTGTCAAGTCAACATACTGAGGGGTGAGGCGCTATTAACCAGAAATCCAAATTTGATCAGCCTGTGGTTAGAATGCAGCTCAGAATCTGGGTATATTGTGGTGAATGATACCTGCCGTGACTCCCTAACCGTTTCCCAATCTCTACAAGATACACGTACGGAGTGTGTTGGGATATTTCCTACCTGCCTAGTTAAGTACAGTCTCAAGAAGCTCGATGAGATTCAGACAAGAGTACTTGATAAGTGGCATCTGACAAGCTACACTGAATATTCTCACCCTGGACCACCACACAGAACTGCTGTGTGCACCATCTACAAAGTAGACTGCAGTCATTCACTTGGACTACTCAATTTAATCTACCCCCAAGGGCCGTGCATGCAAGGGGAGGCCATGCCCTGCAGGCCCGTGTACTATTCTGACACAGAAACATACTGCCGGCCCTTCTTCAAGGCTGACCTCAGCCCTAAGCACCATTGTGGGAGTGCCTTCACCAGATGTTTAGCACCTCACCACCGACGTCTGCAGGCCAGGGAGAGATGTACAATAAATACCAGTCTTGTTAGCAACATCTAGATCCCAAAGTTCAAAATCAATTTACTATCACAGTGCATATAAGTTACTAAATACGACCTTGAGATTCATTTTCTTTGTCATAGTCATAGAAAAATACAGCGCAGAAACATGCCCTTTGGCATATGTAGTCCATGCTGAAGCATTAAACTAGAATAAGAGTTCAAATAGGTCACTCTCCGCGATCTACGCTCCTCTCTCCAGAGCATAGAGCCTTTTGCTGTTCCATTGTTGGGTCAATTTAAATGCCGGCCCAGACAGACTGAAAATACAGGGCGCTGCTGAGATGAGAGCCGATTTCGCTCGTCGTGACAGTCGTCTCCATGGCGCTGAGGCTATGAAGACTGCCCCGGCTGCTGTGCTCTGTGCCCGCTAAAATGATAAACTGATTAGCCAGGCTTTGGGCCTACTTCGGGCTGCTCTGAGGTTTGGACACGAGGACTCAATTTGGGTTCGGAATGCTGTTGCTCACCTCAATTGTTTGCATGATTTGTATTTGTATTTTTTTTTCTTTCTCTTGCTCATCGAGTGCTTGTCTTTTTTTTATTTTTTTATTTTTTTCTTTAATTGGATTCTTTCCGATTTCTTGCTTTGTGGCTACCTGTGAGCAAGCAAATCTCAAGGTTGTATAATTTATACGTTCTTTGATAATAAATGTACTTGAATCTTGATTACACCCACATTCATCAACAATTTAAAAAATGAACCTTTCCAGCTCTGGGGGCTCCTGATTCATTACTGAATATACTACCCATTTGCAACTGAGATGAAATTCATCAAGAATTATATATCTTTCATTGTTAACAAAAACATAGAACATAGAACATAGAATAGTACAGCACAGTACAGGCCCTTCGGCCCACAATGTTGTGCCGACCCTCAAACCCTGCCTCCCATATAAGCCCCCACCTTAAATTCCTCCATATACCTGTCTAGTAGTCTCTTAAACTTCACTAGTGTATCTGCCTCCACCACTGACTCAGGCAGTGCATTCCACACACCAACCACTCTGAGTAAAAAACCTTCCTCTACTATCCCCCTTGAACTTCCCACCCCTTACCTTAAAGCCATGTCGTCTTGTATTGAGCAGTGGTGCCCTGGGGAAGAGGCGCTGGCTATCCACTCTATCTATTCCTCTTATTATCTTGTACACCTCTATCATATCTCCTCTCGTCCTCCTTCTCTCCAAAGAGTAAAGCCCTAGCTCCCTTAATCTCTGATCATAATGCATACTTTCTAAACCAGGCAGCATCCTGGTGAATCTCCTCTGTACCCTTTCCAATGCTTCCACGTCCTTGCTATAGTGAGGTGACTAGAACTGGACACAGTACTCCAAGTGTGGCCTAACCAGAGTTTTATAGAGCTGCATCATTACATCGCGACTCTTAAACTCTATCCCTCGACTTATGAAAGCTAACAACCCATAAGCTTTCTTAACTACCCTATCCACCTGTGAGGCAACTTTCAGGGATCTGTGGACATGTACCCCGAGATCCCTCTGCTCCTCCACACTACCAAGTATCCTGCCATTTACTTTGTACTCAAAGTACAGACAAAGTACCCAAAACAGACAAATCCAAAGCAGGCACAGGGAGAAGGATACCTTTAAAACACACAAATACCAAACATTCTGAATTTTTCTCACTACTCAAAAGTCATTAAATTGTGACCAGAGATACCATTGGTCCAATGGGCCTTATTCCTGATCTTTTTATTGCAGGCATTTACAAGGGGCGGGGGAAGAAATACAATAGAACTTTACACAAAAGCTATGCATAAGGACTGACACACAACACAAGTCTAACAGTAGACAAACTGCAAACAAAAAAAAATAATACTGCAAGCATGAATTGTAAAGCATCTCTGTAAGTGTGTCATAAACACGAGAGTTGGTGCAAATGCTGTCAATATTGAAGGGCCAAGATCGAGTGGGTGTGTACAGGACACTTGCTATAGTGGGGGTGTCCAGGACCAAAGGGCACAGATGACAAATAATTTCTTTAGCCAAAGGATAGTGATTGTGGAATTCATTGCCACAGATCACTGTGAAGGCCAAGAGATTTGATATATTTAAAGCAGAGGTTGATAGCTTCATGATTAGTCAGGGTGTCAAAGGTTACAAGGAGAAAGCAGAATGGGATCGAGAAGGTTAATAAATCCGCCATCGTGGAATGGCAGGGCAGACTCGATGGGCCAAATGGCCTGATTGTGTTCCTATGTCTTATGGTTTAACGTTTTATGGAAATCCAGTGCAACACCCAGAAAATGCTGAAGGAACTCAGCAGGTCAGGCAGCACCTATGGAGAGGAACAAACAGTCGATGTTTTGAGGCCACGGTTTGCTCTTAAGGGTGAGTCTGTAGGTCATAGGATCATTTCAGAGTAGTGTGACTGAAATTATCCAGTTGAAAGGGTAGTGCAAACGGGACGATGCATGACCTCCTTTGCTATTTCTACTATTGTATGAGGCCTTTGCTCGGAGTACTGTGTAGAGTTTTGTCACCTTATCTTAAAAGAGGATATATTTGTGATTGAGGAAACGCAACAAAGATTTACCATCTGCCAGTATCACGACTGTCATATGAGAAACGATTAGAGAATGTAGGCCAATGGCACTCAAAGTTCATAAGAATATTTACGGGGCAAAACAGGATACTTAAGAGACGATTTTCTCCCGACCAAGAAGAGTGGAATTGGGGTGACAGTCCCAGCCAAAAAAAATGGACACGTCATTTCATAACATAGAACACTGCAGCCCAGTACATGCCCTTCGGCCTACAATATTGTGCTGACCTTTTAACCTACAAAGATCAAACTATCCCTTCCCTCCTACACAGCCCTCCATTTTCCTATCATTCATGTACCTTAGAATTTCTTAAATGTCTCTAATATATCTGTCCCTACCACCACCCCAGCAGTGCATCCCACACGCCTACCACTCTGTGTAAACAATTTACCTCTGACTTCCACCATATACTTTCCTCCAGTTACCTTAACATTATGCCCCCGACTATTAGCCAGTTCTGCCTTGGGAACGGTCACTAGCTGGCCACTCAATCTATACCACTTATCATTTTGTACACCTCTATCAAGTCACCTTTCATCGTCCTTCGCTCCAAAGAGAAAAGTCCCAGCTTGCTCAACCTATCCTAGGGAGGCAACCACATACAGATGGAGGAGACGCAGAAGGTGACCAATCTTTGGAAATCCCTGCCCCAGCCGGTCATGGAGACTCTGTTATTGGATGTTCGAGGAATCAAGGGAAACAATCTTGAAAGAAGAGGTCAGAGGTGACCAATTGAATTTTGTAACAGACTCGAGGGACTGATAGCTTCCTACTTCTGAATATAAGACAGGGTATCACAGGAACACCTCCTTCAGCCCATCAAGCTTGGGCCAACCATAAAACCAAAGTAAACCTAGCTGTCTGCTCATGATACCTACTCTCCCAAGTCCTGCATAATTATGTGTCCGTCTAAATGCCTCTCATCATTATCATATCTGCTTCCCCCTTTGAATTCTATTGGCTTGCACTTCTTTGGCTCCTAGGGATGTCACATCAACTAGTGAAGAAATGCTTGCAAGCTAATTACCAAGCTCATGAACACCGCAACATCAAACTACCTCACGTTTTGCTCTTTTTAGCATTACGTATTTATTTTTTATATTTCTTATTGTAACTTAGGACAATTTTTTGTGTTGCACTGTACTGATGCCAGGAAAAAAAACAAATTTCACGACATGCCAGGGATAATAAACCTGATTCTGATTCTAACTCTGACTGAATATGCAGGAAATGGAGGGAGATGGGGGGGCATGGTAGTGTAATGGTTAGCCCAACACTTTACAGTACCAGTGACCCGGAGTTCAATTCCCACCACTGCCTGTAAGGAGTCTGTACATTCTCCCCATGACTGCATGGGTTTCCTCCAGGGGCTCTGGTTTCCTCCCAAGTCCCAAGAAGCACCAGTTGGTAGGTTAATTCGTCACTATAAAGGGCAAGTGGAGTTTATTGTCATATGCACAAGTTCATTGAAAAACTTACTTACAGTAGCAGCAGCATTGGAGATTCCTCCCAATAGAAAAGGAAGACAGAGGTTTTTAAAAAGTTTCAAAATATTGCCTTAAGACATAGTAGCAGAATTAGGCCATTTGGCCCATCAAGTCTGCTCCAGGGTGATACATGGGGTTAATGCAGCAGCAAACTGGTTCTAAGAGTAAGTGTGTGGAATCACCTGGATGAACTCAACTATGAACTGACTTCCTTCTGCAGTGAGAATTCTCCCCGATCGAGGTGCTAAACGAGGCAGCTCCCTGTGCTGGGAAAGCCCGCTGAAACTGCAGGAGCGGAGCCCCGAGCAGAGGTCACGTCCGCACAGTTTGTACCAGATGCCGAATCTCTCGAACAACATTAGCAACATGAAAGATAAAGCAAAATCCTCTTTCCCGTCACATGACGGGATGACTGTAAATGTCAAAGCGACAATTGCTGCCTGTTGATCAGTGGTTTAAAGATAACACAATTCAGCAGAAAACCTTACTGCCATCCGAAGAAATAAATTCAAGAATGTATCAGAAATAGTCAAGGAGAATCCTACACGGTAACAATTTTTAGATGTCATTCTTGTCCCAGTTCATCTCAACCTGAAGGCAAGTCTCTACTATGTCAGATCAGTATTATTTAAATTTATCTATATCGAGATACAGAGCGGAATAAGCCCTTCCAGTCCAATGAGCTGTGCTGCTCGGCAACCCAACTATTTAACCATGTCATAATCACGGGACAATTTACAATGACCAATTTACCCACTAACCGGCGCATCTTCAGATTGTGGGAGGAAACCAGAGCACCCGGAGGAAACCTACATGCTTCGGTTTTAACAACCTTGCAGCTGCCAGAAATCCAGGAAGTAGAGGGCGGGTGTGGACAGTGTCCGTACTTGGATCCCATGCAAGCTCACCTGCCCTCTGGTCCCCTTGCCCCTGCTCACCCCTTCTGGGACATCCCACTATGCGCGCCCCCTTGGAACAGGAGAGCAGGTTCACCAGCCAACCTGAAACGGTTGTTCTCTCCGCTTGTACAACGCCTGCCATGACCCTGTGTTGACAGCATATTGTGATGATAACTGGTTAAACTCGAGATCTCAGAGAGGGATATGCACATCTCCAAGGAGCCTGTTCTATTATAACTGAGGGAGGCGGTACGATTAAGATGTTTTTAGCTCTTTATTTTAAGAATCAAATGTTTCCTGTTTTCTCTCTGGGTCACAGCATTCTGCGGTTTAACAAATGCCAACAGCTTTCTGGTCGAATAGGGCAGTATCTCATACATAAACGCTCGTGAAATGGACTATTTTCATGGTGATGGATAACTATTATCCACACTACTCCATCTGGGGTCTGTTGCTCCAGTGACCCAATATCCGGCCAAGACTTTCAACATTAAATTGCTTAGCACCAGCGGGAAATCAAGATGTTCAGGTTAGTATAGTAACTGAGTTTGCAAAATCTAATGTATCAATGCATAAACTCCTGATTGACTCATTGACTATTGCCCAGTGATGATTCCTTATTTAACTTACTAGGAACTCATTGGGAAAATGCCTGTTAGTTATTCCTCGAAAAGGACCACAACCTTATCATAGGGTTTGGGGACTTGTGCACCCCAATGATCTGGAGAGTTATATTGACTGGAGTCAGGGCTTTATGCTTTGGCTCTTAGTAGGGTCACCCATGCCAAACAGGTTAAAGAGTAGAGGCTAGACTAAGAGTGGTTCACTGGTCCTCCAGGTTTGTGGGTTCAGCTCAGAGTTAACAACCCTGACTGATAAAACAAAACAGTTAAGGAAGCAGCAATGAAGAATCCTTCTGCATCTGTGTGTGATGGTATTCCTGAGACTTGCCGAACTGACAGGAGTGAAAACCGAGCTACTGACATGATGAAGGAAGCCCTGAACACCGACAGAAATGGAGGACCTTGATGGCGGCCCGAAACGCCAGTGGTGTAATGGCGGTAAGGTATCGTTCATTACTGGCGACCTCTATCAATTTAAGACGATAAGACCATAAGATATAGGAGCAGAATTGGGCCATTTGGCTCTTCACTTCCGCTCCACCATTTCATCATGGCTGATCCAATTCTCCTCTCAGCCACAACCTGCTGCCTTCTCTCTGTATCCCTTCATGCCCTGACCAATCAAGAATCTATCAACCTTTGCCTTAAATACTGTATACATAAAGACTTGGCCTCCACAGCTGCCAGTAGCAAGGAATTCACTACTCTCTGGCTAAAGAAATTCCTCCTCATCTCCATGCTAAAAAGATGCCCCTCTATTCTGATGCTGTGTCCTCTGGTCTTAGACTCTCCCACCACAGGAAACATCCTCTCCACATCCACTCTATCAAGGCCTTTCACCATTCAAAAGGTTTCAATGAGGTCACCCCTCATTCTTCTGAATTCCAGTAAATACAGGCCCAGAACCATCAAACACTCTTCATATGACAAGCCATTTTAATTTTGGAATCATTTTCGGGAACCTCCTTTGAATCCTCTCCAGTTTCAGCATATCCTTTCTAAGATAAGGGGCCCAAAACTGCTCACAATACTCCAGGTGAGGCCTCATATAAAGTCTCAAAATTACATCCTTGCTTGTATATTGTAGTCCTCTTGAAATGAATGCTAATACCGCATTTGCCTCCGTCAATGTGTGCAGTGCAGGAAGCTTCCCCACTAAATATTAAAATTTACTCTAAACATCATTGCCTTTGTGCACTTTGATTTCCTGCTACTGTTTGTGTGCGTAACAAGTTAGCTAGTCAGAGTCGTAACGCACAGAAACAGGCCCACGATGCCCGCGCCAGCCATTCAGCCCACGATGCCCACGCCAGCTATTCAGTACTTACTCCTACTTATCCCTTGTTCCTTGCTTTCAATGCCTTGGTGATTCAAGTGTCATGGAGTCACACACAATGGAAACAGACCCTTTGGCCTAAATGGTTCATGCCAATCAAAATGTCCATCTAAGCCAGTCCAATTTGCTTGCATTTGGCCCATAGCCTTCTAAATCTTTCCTATCCACATACCTCCTGCTATTCCACCTGCCGCAACCACCTCCTCTGGCAGCCCATTCCACATACATCCCAAACTTTGTCTTAAAAAAGTTGTACCTCCAGTTTGTTCTAAATTTTCCCCTCTCACCTTACTTAAACATTGATTTCCCAACCCCGATAAAAAAATGACTGGGTGCATTCATTCTGTCTGTGTCTCTCATGATGTTATACACAGTGTTTATACAAATACTCTAACTGTGAGAGGACCCATCTTGTCCTCTGGCAGGTCACACCAGATTGCAACTGCTCTTCGGGTGAAGATATTCTTACTCAGATTCCCTCTAAGTCTGTCCCTTCCTCTTACCATAAATCTATGCACTTTGAAGGCACCACGGCACAATATTTCATTAGGAGTTTGAGGAGATTTGGTTTGTCACCAAAGACACTTGCAAATTTCTACAGATGTGCTGTGAAGAGCATTCTAACTGGCTGAATCAGTATCTAGTACTGTTGGGGGGTGGGAGTTGCCACTGGACAGGATCGAAATAAGCTGCAGAAAGTTGTAAACTCCATCATGGGTACTAGCCTCCCCAGCATCCAGGATATCTTCAAGGAGCGATGCCTCAAAAAGGAGGCATCCATCATTAAGGTCCCCATCACCCAGGACATGCCCCCTTCTCATTGCTACCATCAGGGAAGAGGTACAGGAGCCTGAAGGCACAGACTCAGCAATTCAGGAACAGCTTCTTCCCCTCTCCCACCAGAGTTCTGAATGGACATTGAACCCATGAACACTACCTCACTATTTTAACTCTTTTTGCCTACTTATTTAAATTAACTTTATAAGTATATATTTGCTGAAATTCACAATTTTTATGTATTGCAATGTACTACTGCAGCTTAAAAACAAATTTCACAACAGATGCCAGTGATATTAAATCTGATTTTGATTATGATTAGCAACATTCCTGCTCAGGGGAAAAGTTTCTCACTTTCTCCCCTGTCTATTCAGCTCATGATTTTGTACACCTCATTTGGGTCTTATGTTCTATTCCTTGACTAATGAAGGCAAGCAGCCAAATGCCTTTGTAACCATGGTAACTGCTTGTGCCATTGTTTACAGGGATATTTAGACCTACAGCAAAGGTACCTCTGTTCTTGAGTACTCAGTTCTACCATTCATTGTGTATATCATAATTTTATTATTCCTCCCAAAATTACCCCACAGTTTTAAAGATTGAATTCCATCTGTCCTTTCTCTGTCCATCTTTGCAACTGATCAATATTGTTCTGTAGGCAAAGACTGCCCTGCTCTGTATCAACATGGCCATCAATCTGCATATCATTTGCAAACTGTCTATCCGTAACTCTTACATTCACATCCAGGTTTACTAATGTATCTAACAATATGCAAAGATCCCAGCACCAACCTCTAAGAAATACAACTGGTCACAAGCTTCCGATCACAAAAACATCATCCTACCCTCTGCCTCTTAGGATCAAGCAAATTTTGGATCCAGTTTGCCAAATTGACCTAGATGCAATGAAGTCTTACCCTTGAGCCAACTCCTCATGAGGGAACCTGTTGAGGGACTTACTGAAGTCCATCTGAACTTCATCAACTGCACTACCCTCATGGAATGCTTAGTCACCTCCTTGAAAAATTAATCACATTAAACAGACACAATCTCCCCTTAACCAGGCAGTGCTGACAATCCCTGATCAACAATCAATCTACTTTTCCAAGTGCAGATTAATCCTGCCTTTAGAAAGTATTCCGATAACTTACCCAATACTGTTGTGAATGATGAACATGATACAGCAGCCTGAAGATCCACTCCCAACAATTCAGGAACAACGTCTCCTCCACCATCTAACTCCTGAATTGTCCATGAGTCCCTGGACGCCAGCTCATTATTCCTTCTTTTTGCACTGCTTATTGATTCATAATTTATAATAATGTTTCTGACTTTGCAATGTACTGCTGCAAGAAATGATCTAAGTCAGTGGTAATAAACCTGAGGAACACACACAAAATGCTGGAGGAACTCAGCAGGCCAGGTGTACTCTTTTCCATAGATGCTGCCTGGCCTGCTGAGCTCCTCCAGCATCTTGTGTGGGTTGCTCGGATTTGCAGCATCTGCAGATTTTCTCTTGTTTGTGATAATAAACCTGAATCTGATTACGGTAGTGTCTTTATTGGTTTAAAGTTGAGTAGCTATTTCGTACACTGAGCCAAGGGAGTGCGATTTAAACCTGCCTTGGCAGCTGCCGAATTTACATTCAAGTAATTAAAAACCAGGTTCCGCGCCGATGTCACTGAACGAAGCATCACGGGAGAGAAAAACATTGAGACAGCAGCAGGCTGTCAGAAGGCCCCTGTACTCGAGCGATCTTTTCCCTCTTTCTCTCTCTCTCTTTTTGATGGTGAGTGACAGCCTGTCATTCCTCGAGTCAGGTGACTCTGAGAAGCGATGGGGAAGATTGTAACATTGAAACAGCAAGTTACTGGTCTCTGCTCTTGTTGCAGGAGTGACCTCTCTCTCCCTTGCTAGTGAAAGAGAGTCTGTCTGAGATGCCAAATTGTTGGGAAGGACTGTAGTTTTTGATTGACTCTAGATCAAGGTCACTTCAGGGCCTTTGCAATTGCTTGCATGGTGGGGGGAGGTGGGAGGTGCTTTCACTGATGCAAGTGGGGGGGGTCTTTGGGGTTCTGATCTTTCTGTCATTCATTCTATGAGTTTTTTTTCTGTTTTGTGGATGTCTGTGAATTGTAAGAATTTCAGGTTGTACACAGAATACATTCTCTGATATTAAATTGAATCATTGAACCATTAAAAAAATAAACTAATTTTAAACTGCCAGACTGTGGTAAAAATCTAATCTGCTTGATCTGCCTGCTTTACACAATCAAGTCCCAATTGATTCCAGGCCATTCAATGTGGTTACTTGAAATGACCACATCCTGTGCATAAATAATTACAAAAAACGTTGTTGTTAAGATTGTCAGCCTGCCCACAATGCCACGTCAGATAGTTGCACACTGACATTTCCGATCAAGTGTGAAAATAATCAATAGAGCAGGGCACTTGATATACCTGAAGTCATACTCCAACAGGTTCCACCACCTAGGAGAATCAGGTGTCTTGTGAGAATGAGGAACTGGACAGCATCTGTAATCAAGGAACCCCGCTGCCTGGCTCTTGCCCTTGTCTTCCTGACACTGTTAGGCAGGAGGGACAGAAGCCCAAGGTCCCACACCACCAGTCTGAGGAACAGCTACATGTCTACAACCATTAGATTTTACACAAACCAAACCTCTACCTCAGCGATGGATACTCCACCTCTTGCACTACTTGACGTGACCTTGTGGCTGCTTTTCTTTTGCACTGGTATCTTGTTTTTGCACAATCTTTTTTCAAAATAAGTATGTCATACATCATCTATATTCTGTGTCTACGTGCTGGTAATGCTACAGATAGTCATTTTTTAATATTATCTGTGCCTTATTTGACGACTACCCTTAGTTCACTTTTCCCTGTACAGTATCTATATTAAGACAGCAGGGTGCCAGCTTAAATGGACTCTGGGGCAATCAAGCAGTCTAATTGAGAAACGAACACACACACACACACATATGCACGCACACGCGCACACACAAAGTGCTGGAGAAACTCAGCAGCATCTAGGAGAGGAATAAACAGTCGATGTTTCAGGCCCAGACCCTTCAAGCTCTGTGTTTGCTTGACTGACCATCTTAACTTAATGCATGCATGCATTTCTAAATGACAGTAAATGAGGACTGAGTGTTCTCATAATCTAACCTCCTTCCACTTCAATTTATCACTCCCTAAACTACCTTAAAATCAGGAAAACTGTCAGAGACCTTGATGAAGTCTTCAGCATAGTAAGTATTTAAAATGAATGGAACAAGCTGAAAATTTTTTTTAAAAAGGTCAGTTTTAATTGTGTAAGCCCAAAAGCTGATAAATGGCAAAGACCTGATAACTTGCATTCCAGGATTTTGAAAGGAGCGGCTGTAGAGATAATGGATGCTCTGGTTATTATCTTCCAAGATTCTGGAATTGTTCCTAGAGATTACAGGGAAGCAAATGTTTCCCCACTATCTAATAAAGGAGGTAGAGAAAAAACAGGGAACTGCCAACCTAGCAGTATGCTGGAATCTAAAATGAAAGAACTAATAATGGAAGATCTAAAGAATAATAGGATTAAAGAGCATAGGAAAAGCCAAGATCAATGAACCCATGAACACTATCTTACTATTCCTCTCTTGCACTATTTACTTATTTTAACTTCTATTAAATTTATTGCAAGGTTTTATGTCTTGTACTGTACTGCTGCCACAAAGTAACAAATTTCACAACATATGCCAGTGATAATAAACCCGATTCTGATCCCCCTCTCACCTGGATCCACCTATCAACACCCTCCTCACGCCTGGATCCAACCTCTCACTCAATGTCAGGACCAAGGAGAGGAATATTGACCTCAGGAGAGGAAAATAGAGGTCTACGAGCCAGTGCTTGTTGGGGGGAAAGGGTCAGAAACTTCTAATTCTTCAGCGTTATCATTTCAGAGGATCTGTCCTGGGCACGGCACGTAAATGCCATTATGAAGAAAGCACGACAATGCCTCCACTTCCTTGGAAGTTTGCGAAGATTCAGCCTGACACCTAAAACTTTGACAAACTTCTATAGGTGTGTGGTGGAGAGTATACTGACTGGCTGCATCACAGCCTGATATGGAAACAACAATGCCCTTGAACAGAAAATCCTACAAAGAATATTGGTTGTGGCCCAGTCCATTATGGGTAAAGCCCTCCCCACCATTGAGCACTGTGCAGGATAGCAGTTTCCATTATCAGGGACCCCCACCACCCAGCCATGCTCTCTTCTCACTGCCACCATCAAGAAGGTACAGGAGTCTCGGGACACAAATCACCAGGTTCAGGAATAGTTCCCTCAACCATCAGGCTCCTGAACCAAAGGGGATAACCACTCAACTGTACTCCTCCCAACACTGATCTTTTCCCACGACTTATGGACTCACTTTCAAGGACTCTTCATCTCAATATTTATTGCTTGCTTGCTTGTTTGTTTATTTATTTATTATATATTTTTTTCTCGTTTATATTTGCAGTTTTTTGTTATTTGCACGTTGGCTGTTTATCCATCCTGTTGGGTGTGGTCTTTCTTTGAACCTACGTATTTGTTTCTTGGACTTCCAGTGAATGTCCACAAGAAAACAAATCTCAGAGTTGTATGTGGTGACATACATGTAATTTGATAATAAATTTACCTGAACTTTCAACTTTGAATCTATCAACATAGAATGGACTTGGGGATAATGTTTCCTTAAGTATCCTAGTTAAGGAGACATCCAGCATCCTAGGGCACAGCCCCAGAATGAAGGATATCCCTTTAAAACTGAGATGTGGAAGTTGCTTAGATTTCCAGCATTCTGCAAATTTTCTCGTTTGTGGTGAGGAAAAATTTCTTCAGCTAAGAGGACGGTGAATCTGTGGAATTCATTGCCACAGAAAACTGTGGAAACCAAATCACTGGGTGAATTTACTGAAGAAATTGATAGGTTCCTGGTCGGTAAAGGGGTTAAGGGTTATGGGAAGAAGGCAAGGGAATGAATCTGAAAAGAAAAGCAGCTATGCTTGAAAAGCAGAGCAGATTTGACGGGCTGAATGGCTTAATTCTGGTCCTGTATCTTATTCTAAATTCCATTTGAGCATGAACACAAAATCGATGCATTTAAGGATTAGCTGTACACCTTTCGTTAAACTACGGCCCCATCTGTCTTCATACATGTCAGTATTTTATAGAGCAGGGTTTGCCAAATGTCCCAGGAGGAACATCTGTCCTTCACACAAAATATATCACCTGATCAAGGCGTCTGCGGGATATTACTGTGTATAAATTGATTTTGCTTAGAGAAACAGTGCGGAATAGGCCCCTCTGGTCCAAAGAGCCATGCTGCCCAGCAATCCACCACAGTAACGTAGAGGTTAGTGAGGTGTTATTACAACTCGTGGCATCGGAGTTAGATGTGCACTTCTGATGTCACCTGTAAGGAGTTTGTACGTTCTCCTCGTGACCATGTGGGTTTCCTCTGGGAGCTCCAGTTTCCTCCCACAGTCCAAAGACGTACCGGTTAGTAGGTTAATTGGTCATTGTAGATTGTCCCGAATCAGGCTAGCACTAGATCAGTGGGTTAATGGGTCATTGTAAATTGTCCCAAATCAGGCTAGCACTAGATCAGCGGGTTGCTGGGCGTTGCAGCTCAAAGGTCTGGAAGGGCCTATTCCACACTGTATCTGGAAATAAATAAACAACACTAGCCTAATCACAGGACAATTTACAATGACCAATTAACCCACTAACCAGTACGTCTTTGGACTGTGGGAGGAAACCCACGTGGTCAAAGGGAGAACATACAACCTCCTCACAGGTGGCGCCGGGACTGAACTCTGCCTTCCGATGCCCTGAGCTGTAATAGCTTCATGCTAACCGTGACACGACCGTGGCGCCCCAATTTAGCGTTCTGTTTCATAAATCGCAATCATTGCTACGCCCTAAACTATTTCACCGGCCGTAAATTATGTGGGGGTGGTGCGAGAAATGTTAAATTTTCCATTTGTAAAGACGGTGACCATTCGGAACCGGTTTGAGGGTGCTCCCCCTGTACAAAATGCAGACTCCAGTTGGAATGCTAACTAATCTCCACATTGCACCACACTTCCAGCAGATCTCCTTGTTTACACAATTCCAAACAATTCTTTGTCGTTTTCTACCGACCGAGTGTCGGTGGAGTTATTAACTGACAGTGAACTCAATAGGATGAAATCTGGAAGAAGTTTGTCATGGAAAGGAAACACCTGTATGCTCTGCGTATAGCTCTTCCCTTAAATCTAATGTGGATGCAGCTGCCTGTATGTTTCCCACAGCCAATTCCCACGATATTCATTAATTTGCCCACTAAGTCTCTTACAGCATTCGCAGTGAAAAGCTTATCTTGCATACTGTTCCTACAGATCTAATCGTTACACAGCGCACTGAAATAGAACTAATTAAAACAATGATGCAGAATAAAGTGTAACAACTACAGAGAAAGTGCATTTCAGGTAAACAATAAAGCACAAGATCATAATGAAATAGAGTGTAAGGTCAAGAGTCCATAAGACCCAGGAGCATGATTAGGCCATTTGGCCTGTCAAGTCTGCTTCGCCATTCCATCATGGCTGATTTGTTATCTCTCTCAACTCCACTCTCCTGCCTCTTCCCCATCCTTACAAATCAAGAACCTATCAACATCTGCTTTAAATATACTCAATGGCTTGTCCTCCACAGCCATCTGTGGCAACTAATCCCACAGATTCACCACCCTCAAGCGAAAGAAATTCTTCCTCATGTCTGCTCTTATCACACTAAGGAACCATTTAATAGCAGGGCAGATGTTGAGGCCGGTGCTACGTGCTTTTAGGCTCTGGTATCTTCTGCCTGGTGGCAGAGGAGAGAAGAAAGAATGTCTAGAGAGGGTGGGGTCCTTGATTGTGAAGGCTGCTTTACTGAGACAGCGAGAAGTATAAGAGTCTGAAGTTGGTGATTTTCTTTGCAATATTTTACGAAGTGAGGGTCCAAGCCAGCCAGTCTGTAGTACAGATGAAAATAGTCAGTGGTCTGGAACAAATAAAGTAGCCAATACCTGCAACATACGTAATGCAGTGAGCCAGAGATTTATTTCTGTTGACAGAAATTGGATTCTCCTCTCTTACGGTCAATGAATATCCTGTATATGGCATTAACAACCCACAAAATAGTGGAATTGGGACAAACTATGTTAGACAAGACTCTGGGATCGAGCCGTGTGCTAATGCGTAACCTTCTGGTTCCCATCCAGAACTCCCTTGGAACCTTGCAGCTGCCACATCGTCGTCATATTGAAGACGGTCAAACTTTAAACAAACTCTCCTCTGTGGCAGATGCAGAGCTGGAAAGATGGCCTTGGTGCTAATGGAGGACATACAGAAGGGGAACATGGCAGGTGTGATTGTCTGCCTTGATAAAGTCCTAAGCCACAGCTGTAGAATTGTTATTTTTCTTGTCATTTAACTTTCTTACACTTGATGGTACTTTTATGTGATCACCTACAGTACATGCATGTGATTATTCACTAAGCTCCCCCAGTGGTTACAGTTGCCTCGGGTTCCTTACGGTTATTATATCTGGGGGAGGTAGTGGGGATAAGCTCCCTGTATCTATTAAACGCTCTCAATGGTGTGCGTCTCTAACAGCCTCTGACAACCAAGTCCAGCTCTTGGCCTTCACGTGCGGCTTAGCTACTAGGCCCGGCGGAACTGTTTCTACTGACAGCAGAAGGCGCAAAGGCGCACCACTGGTGCTTTAAAACCGCGTGCTTCAGGCAAATGCTCATCAGCTTACCCAGGAGAAGGACAACTGATCTCAGACCTCCACTGGCTTGTGGCTGTACGCGAGCTTGTAGGGAAGGCTTCGGGAGTAAACCCCAAGGGAAAAATCTGGAGCTGGAGTCCCGAAGGCAGTCCTAAATTGAGTTCAACGCTGACTGGCAACTGCTGTGACGCTGCTGGTGCCAAACTGTACAGATTTCTGCCGTTCATTTGTGTTCATCAGACGTGTGGAGAGGGGGAGCCTGCTACATGGGGAACAGCTTGCTCTGCATATAGTACTGCCCAGGCTTGCGTACCAGGACAGGTAGGATGCAATATCCACGGGCGACACTGGCTGACGGAAGCTTAAGATAGTTGCCACTGTATACTTTGTTTCAGTGGTGGGTGTCATTTTATTTGAATCTGGCTATCTTATTGGTTAACTGTTACCAATGGAATTCTCTGCTATCAGTATGAAAAGGTCAAATACTTTTTGTCTTTCTTTTCCTTTGTCTCTTGCCATGCTCTTTCTTCTTTGCTCTTGGAACAATGAAACAATTGTAAGCAACACACTTTATGCTTCATTCTTGATTTCCAAAGAACTTTTCGATCAGAATCCAACAAGGAGGACCTCTGTAACTCTGCGGAGTGCACGACAGTGAAGCAGATCGTCATCGTGGCTCAGGCGAGATTTGCCCAAGAGCCTACAGACAGTGAAGGGACAATGGCTTCCATTATTGTGAACACTGCAGAGGAACAGGTGCTTTGTCCCAGACACCCACGTTACAGGCCAGATCCTGTAACAGGTCTCCAAGGTGGTAGAGCCACCATTTCAGAGCTCCAACCACCCAGGTTCAATTCTGTCCTCCAGCGCTGTGTGTGTGTGGAGATTGGATGTCCACCTGGTTTGCATCTGGGTGCTACGGTTTCCTCACATATCCTGGAAGCGTGCTGGATGATGGATTAATTGCCCACTGTGCATTACACCTAGTATGTAGGCTTGTGGTAAACCTAGGGGGAGTTTAACAGTGCGTGGGAAGAAAAAACTGCAAAGAGAACAAAATTGGGAAATGCAATTGACCTGGGAGGCAGCATAAGAAGACAAGAAATAGGAGCAGGAGTAGGCCATCTGGCCCGTCGAGCCTGCTCCACCATTCAATAAGATCATGGCTGATCAGACCATGGATTCATCTCCACCTATCTACCTTAAACCTTAATTCCCCTACAATGCAAAAATCTATCCAACCTTGTCTTAAATACTTTTACATCACTGACCTGCTAGACTGAATGACCACTTTCAAAATCATACGGATACATGAAATATTGCTGACTTTTTCACAATGTGCTCCTAGGTTTTGTGTGAATGTTCAATAATGGTTTTGGGCTTCACGTGCAAGCTCCAATTCACACCAGAATTGGAGGAAATATTCAGCATTTAACTGGCGATGCAATTGGATGTGCAACAGATGTTGCAATAATGTGAAATGCGTGAAGGTGAACTGCCCTTGGAGGTTCCTGTGCAATTTGCCACTGGGCACAAGAACACTAGGACAACAAGCACGAAGTGCTGGAGGAACTCAGTAGGTCAGGCAGCATCTATGGTGAAGAATATACAGTCAACGTTTCAGGCAGAGACTTTCATCAGGATTCCTTGATGTATGTTTATTTCTTTCCATTGATGTTGCCTGACTCCCAACAATGCTAGCCTAAAGTTCTTGTGCTTGAGTCTCTGGACCAGATCAGAACCGGGTATTCAAATGCAAAGCTGAGAGTGCTCCCAAATGAGGGGCGGGGGCTGGCATAAGAAGGTGAAGCGGGGAGACAAGGAGTGATAGGTGAAAACCGGTGAAGGTAAAGGTTGGTGGATGGGGGAGCGGGGATGAAATGAGAAGCTGGCAGGTGATAGGTAGAAAAGGTAAAGGGCTTAAGAAGGAATCTGATAGGAGAGGAGAATGGACCATGAGAAAAAGGGAAGGACAGATCCACTGGAAAAGGATTGCTAGGAAAGGAAAAAATGTCTTTTATGTACAATTTCATTATTGGAAACATGAATAATGTATCTAGCCTTGTATTTTTTCAGTGATGCAGATCCTAAATTAAGTACATTAAATAGCATGGAATATTAGTGTAAAAACTACTTGGGTTTTTAAACTGTAATTTTTTTTTTAAATTTGTGGATATTATGTTTTCCAGAACCTTTCAGATCTGAGGAAGTAATTTTCATAAAATAGCAGTAGCTGGCTGCATTTTGTTAAGTTGTCTGTTATGGGGTTGTGAACAACTATAATTTAATAAACAGAAATAGGTTCTGGAACAAGATTACTCAGAATTGTAAACTTGGCTCTCATCTGTCTATGTAATGTTACCGACCCTATGCCATTAGGATCAATGCTGGGGTCTTAAATGGTTACAATTTATACATTCTGCAGCCACTTTATTAGATACATCTTCTCGTTAACCTAAATACCTAATTAACCGATCATGTAGCAGCAACTTAATGCATAAGAACATGCAGACATGGTCAAGAGGTTCAGTTGTTGTTCAGACCAAATATCAGAATGGGGAAGAAATGTGATCTAAGCGATTTTGACTATGCAATGATTGTTGGTGCCAGACAGGGTGGTTTGAGTATCTCAGAAACTGCTGATCTCCTGGGATTTTCACACACAGCAGTCTCTAGAGTTTACAGAGAATGGTGCGAGAAACAAAACATCCATTGAGCAGCAGTTCTGTGGGTGAAGACGCCTTGTTAATGGAAAGGTTAGAGGAAAATAGCTAGACTAGTTCAAGGTGATAGGAAAGTGACAGTAACTCAATTAACTATGTGTTACAACAGTGTGCAGAAGAGTATCTGTGAATGCATGACCCATTGAACATATAAGTTGTTGTGTTACAGCAGTAGAAGCCTATGAAGATACACTCAGTGACCACTTCATTGGGTACAGTAGCCACTTAATAAAGTGGCCACTGAATGCATATGAGTTAGAAGGCAGCAGTGAAGTATGTGTGCTAAATTTGCTGATGTCACAAAAATAGGGAAGAGAGTAAGCTGCAATGTGGACAATAGGAAATCTCAAAAGGATTGCAGATAGTAAACACAGGAGATTCTGCAGTTGCTGGGAAATTTGGAGCAACACATACAAAATGGTCAGTAGGTCAGACAGCAACTCTGGGGAGGAACAAACAATTGACGTTTTGGGCCAAGAGCCTTCATCGGGATGCAGATACATTAAGTGAGTGGACTTGGCTAAGGAATATATTATAGAAATATAAAATTGCCTATTTGGAAGAAAAACTTAATAAATGTTTTAAATGGTGAGAAATTGCAGAGCTAGGTGCTTGATTTACAAAAGATTAGTATGCAGGTGAAATATTAACTTGCAAACTAGTACTTTATAGTAAGGGAAATTGGACATAAAAGTTAAGGGAATATGCCACATTTATATAGAAAATTAGTAAGAACATATCTAGATACTTTGTGCAGTACTGGTCTGATTTAAGGAAGAATATAAATGCAAAGAAAAGAGTTTCAAAGAACATTCACTAGATTAATGCTTGGTATCATCAAGTTATCTTGAAGGGACAAGTTGGCCAAGTTAGTCTTGTATCCAATGGAACTTAGGAGATTGAAAGGATACTTTATGGAAACAAATAAAATTCTGAGGGGATGAACATCAGGACACAATAGATACTGGAAATCTGAAATATACAAATTCTAACAAAAAGTCTTTTAATCTGACATGTCAACTGCAAAGTCTGAGTTGTTTCTTTGAGAGCAATGATGCACCCCACTTAGCACTATATATTGTTCTACTGTCTTGTGCATGCACTCTTGCCTACACATGCACATTGTTTGTGTTCTCTCTCTCTCTCTCTCTATCTCTCCTCTCTCATTACAATGTGAATACACCAGTTAAAGCCATCTCCTGCATGCATGCTTTTAATCGATATGTAGTTGTGCACAGACATTATTCAACAAAGGGAGTAGAGATAGCCCAGGAAATTATAGACCAGTGAGTCTTACATCAGTGGCTGATAACTTGATGGAGAAGATCCTGAGAGACAGGATTTATGAACATTTGGAGAGGCATAAAATGATTAGGAATAGCCCGCATGGCTTTGTGAAAGGCAGGTCGTGCCTTACGAGCCTGATTGAATTTTTTGTGGATGTGCCAAAACACTTTGATGAAGGTAGAGCAGTAGATGTAGTGTATATGGATTTCAGCAAGGCATTTGACAAGGTACCCCATACAAGTTTTTTTTACGCAGAGAGTGGTGAGTGTGTGGAATGGGCTGCTGGCAACGGTGGTGGAGGCGGATGCGATAGGGTCTTTTAAGAGACTCCTGGACAGGTACATGGAACTCAGAAAAATAGAGGGCTATGGGTAACCCTAGGTAATTTCTAAGGTAGGGACATGTTCGGCACAGCTTTGTGGGCCAAAGGGCCCATATTGTGCTGTAGGTTTCCTGTGTTTCCATGAGTACGAACCTGAATGTCAGAAAATATCATGAACTGTGCCGACAGTTACGGGATGAAACAGCGAGAGTTAAACAGCACGAGAAGGCCGAAGTGCCCACCAGTAACAGTGAAAGGCGCGCTGAATTTAAAATGAAAATAATGTGGCAATGGCTTCAGCCAGGAAAATTGATGACTTTGACAGCACTAATGAAAGCTGAGAGTCGTATATCGAGAGGGTGGAACTGTATCAAAATGCAAACAATGTGGAGGAGCAAAAGAAAGCCCCTACACTTCTTAGCTTAATGGGCCCAAGAACATACAGTCTCTTCCACAACCTAGTAATCCCTGTAAAGCCAGCAAGCAAGATGGTCAACAAAATTATTTTGTGTTTACGACAAAATTGTTACAATTTTACAAAATTACTTGAGCCCTAAACTGCTGGTAATAGCTGAGAGATTTAGATTTTACAAAAGGAACCAGTCAAAAGATGAAAGCATTTTTCAATACATTGCAGAACTCTGCAAACTTTCCCAGTACTTCCAGAGATGAACTTTATAATGCATTAAAGGACAGCTTTGTATGTGCCATGCATAGTCAAAGCACTCAAAAGAGGCTACTGCCCAAAAGAGACCCAACCATAGAACGGGCATTGACCATTGTAATATCATTAGAAACTGCAGCAAAGGATGCAGCAGAACTACAGAGAAGGAGGTTAGAATGTGAAATGCACAAACTGTCCCGAACGGTGCAAAAAACCAAAGATGTTATCGATGTGGCAAATCTTCCCATGATGCAAATGACTGTTAGTTCAAAGAAAAAGTCTGCAGAAAGTGTCACAGACAAGATCACACAGAGAGAATGTGCAAGGCAGACAAAAAGCACACTGAATGAAAAGTCTCAAACACAAAACTAAGCAAATGCTTAAAGTTACCGAATGTAAAACAGAATTAGACAACATGCAATCTGACAAAGGTGAACTGTCATGTCTAGAACTGCACAGTATAACTGAAGCAGATCACAAAATCATCTGGATCACAGCAGATGTGTCCAGTGTAAAACTGAAAATGGAGCTGGATACAGGGTCAACTTTGTCCATAATTCCAGAGGCTGACCACAGCAGACTGTTTTCTAAGATACCATTAGAGAAGACCTCAGTATTGCTAAAGACCTACACAGGTAAAAAAGTGTCTCCCAAAGGCAAACTGAAGGCAGATGTGACCTATGGAGACCAAACGCAGCAGTTAGAGCTTTAAGTGTTGAAAAATGGAGGGCCAGCACTTTTGAGACATAAATGTTTGAGAAAAATCCAACTAGACTGGCACTCAATCAATCAAAGCTCTTAGTGTGGCATCAACAGGCAACTGCAGCCCAAATGGTAGCATTAACCAGAGACTGTCACATCTGCTTAATGTTAATCAGAAGCAGTTTGAGAAGGGAATAATAAACAGATCGAAGACTTGGTCAAAAGCTGTTTGGAATGCCAAAAAGTTCAAAATACACACCCACAGGCACCTTTACACCCACGGGAGTGGCTGTCGTCACCATGGCAAAGAGTACAATTGCTGGGTCATTCATGGAGTCCATATTTCTGACTGCTGTGGGTGGTCATTCAACGTGGCCAGAGGTTATACCAGTGAAGTCAACCACCTCAGCAAACACTGTCTCCGCTCTGAGGACTATCATCACCAGAAGTGGCTTACCAGGACAAAGTGTGAGTGACAACAGATCATAATACACGTCAGGAGAATTCAGACGGTTCGTGAAGAAAAATGGCATCAGACATTTCAAGTCAGCTCCTCACCACCCAGCAACAAATGGGTTAGCTGAAAGGTTTAGACAAACCTTCAAGAAGTCCATTAAAACTATGGACAAGGAGGACATTTCTTTACAGCACAAGGTGGACAACTTCTTTTTTGTGTATTGGAACTCTGTTCATGTGACAACAAATCAAACACCTGCAATGCTGTTCATGAAGAGGAATCTGAGATCTCGCATGGTCCTCCCGAAACCAGATCTACGGAGGGAAGTGCAGAATAAACAGCTCAGCCAGTTGCCAAGTGAAGACAGGAAGTTCCAGCACATGATTACTGAGAAGATAAGTGGATACCCAGTAGGATAGCTACACAGTGGATGTTGGAAGCGTCATGTGGACCAGATACTGGATGCTTAACCAAAGAACACACCTGAGTGGACTGCATCCAACAAGACGGACACATTACAACCACCAGGCTTACCTCTCAGTGATGATCATGTCACTGACAGCAACACGATACTGGTAACAGAGAACATTGTCTTAGACAAGACCCCTACCAAATCTAATGCCACTCCACAGGTCCAGAGGCGCTATCCTGAAAGAAACAGAGCGCCACCAAAAAGACTGAATCTTTAGAACTTGGATTGTTATTATGAAAGCATATATACTTGGAATATGGGTTTATGCAAGGGAAATTTAATGTTTTGTATATATACAGTTTTATGTTGCTTTAATCTAAAGAGGGGGGAAGAGTAATGTATGGATCTATTTCATTTAGAGCAATGACGCCCCCCGCCCCAGCACCACGTATTGAACTGCTGTCAACACATGCGCATTGGTCTTTCTCTCTCGTTGCAATGTGAATACACCAGTTGAAGCCATCTCCTGCGTGTGTGCTTTTATTTAGCTGATATGCAATTGTGCACAGACACAACATTAACTTTTCTCTCAACCCACAGATGTATGGTCTATTGCAAGTTTCCATAATTTTCTGTTTTAGTTAGGATCCTGAGGGATATTGACAAGGTAAGTGTGGATGAGGAGATTTTTTCTCTCCCTCTCTCACACATGAGTTCTCAGATCTCTCTTCCTCAAGGAAGCAGAAATGTCGAATATTTTTAATGGAAGAGTTAAATTGATTCTGGATGAACTGGCAGATGAAACATTGCCACAGGTAACAGGTAGAAAGGATTGCAGAGTTTGAGCTCACAGTCAGTTGAGTAATGATTTAAGTGGCAGAACAGGGTCAAAAGGCCAAGTACCCTACCATCTGGTCCTAATTTATATGTTAAGGTACATTAAAACAGGGGCAATATGAAACACGGTTGTCAGAAATTCAAGGTTATAGCTGTAACAATCCACCAACTCACACTAAATATTCACAAAACTCTGGAAACTCACGTTAGTCAAGCAACATCTATGAAGGGGGATAAACAATCGACACCTTGGACCCTTTCTCTTTTCTTCACATGACCATCACCTCCCTCTGGTGCCCTGCTCTTTCCCTTTCTCCTATGGTCCACTCTCCTCTCCAATCAGATTCCTTCTTCTTCAACCCTTTACATCTTCCACCTATCACCTCCCCGATTCTCACTTCATTCTCTTCTCCCCCTCCCACCCACCTTCCCCCCTCACCCGGTTTCCGCTATCACTTGCCAGCCAATACTCCTCCCCTCCTTTCCATGCCCGTCTCCCACCATCTTATTCTGGCCTCTTCCCCTTTCCTTTCTAGTCCTGATGAAGGGTCTCAGCCTGAAACGTCGACTATTCATTCCTCTCCGTAGACGCTGCCTGGCCTGCTGAGTGCCTCCACTATTTTGTGCTTGTTGCTCAGATGGACTGAGCTCTGCACGCCCAGTGCCACTCCATGCTCAGCCTGCATAATACAGCCGTTTCTGTTTGCTGCAATTCTGTAAAGTCTTTCAGCAGATGGGAAATTGAAAATGATGGTAACAGAGGTGACAGGAAAATCAGTTGAGTCAGTTGGGTGACGGGAAGGTCTGACTGACACTGAGGATTAAGGGCAAGAGTGAGGCATCTCACCAAAGAGAGTGAACAGCAAGGAATAAAATTCATGCAGACTAGAAATTAATAGTGAAAGTGCACACCAATTCATGTGACCTCTGCTAATGGAATCCTATATTTGGAACTGCAAAACAACTCCAACTATATGAAATGAAAGTGCTGTATATGTAATTTACACTTCCATTTTTTTGATTTCTTGTGATAGTGTTTTTGGTGGAAGTATTTCACATTGGTTCCTGTGGTCTTCAGCACAACACGTTAATGTACAATGAGATTGTTGTGTGAGCCAGCAATCAATAGATCTTTCTTTTCTTTTTCAATATCTTTATTAATTTCTACATGGAAGAATACAGAGTACACAAAGATATATAAGTCAAAAAAAAGATAATAATACCAAATACATTATAATTGAGTCACACTTGCAATCTCATTACCCTATATTCCTGTAAATTAAATTAAATCGTAATATTGAAATGATAATTTTATTATAGAAAAAAAAAGAATCTAAACCCACTACCAAGATCGAAGCTGTTTGGTAAAGAAAGAAAAAAGGAAAAAAATCCTTATCATATAGGGAAATATGTAATTAGCCAACATCTGTACTTTAACAGCAAATCAAAGGTTTTGAAAATAGTTCAGAAATGGTCCCGACTCAATGGATCAAATCGCAACTTCTATGTCACAGCATCAAATGAACTACATAAATGAAACATAATTAACCCTACTCTCTTCTTACCTCTTCTCACCTGCCTATCACCTCCCCTTGGGCCCCCTCTTCCTTCCCTTTCTCCTATGCTCCATTCTCCTCTCCAATCAGATTCCTTTCTCTCTAGCCCTTTACTTTTCCAACCCACCTGGCTTGATATATCACCTTCCAGCTATCTTCTTACCCCTCCCCCCACCTTTTTATTCTGCTGTCTTCCCCCACTTCCTTTCCAGTCCTGAAGAAGGTTGTCAGCCTGAAACGTCGACTGTTTATTCATTTCTATAGATGCTGCCTGACCTGCTGAGTTCCTCCAGCATTTTGTGTTTGCTGCTTTAGATCTCCAGCAGCTGCAGAATTTTTCATGTGTATGAATAACTTTCCGCTTGCAAGGAAGTGGTTGATAGACTGTATCAAATACTTAAGGAAGGCTTGAGTCTGGAAGTTCTTCCGCTGCTGATCTGCCAGATGGTAGGAGCAGCATACTGCACTCCACATCTGAAATCAGGTTCCATTGGAACCAATGTCACACTCTGTGGAACTACACCTTACCCCAAATAAAAGCCAAGGTCAAAGTTAAGGGAAGAAGCATTCAGACTGACCTTCCCTTTTCTACATTCAGTCTCCAATCATAGTCATAGAGAAGTACAGCTCAGAAATAGGCCCTTCAGCCCATCTAGTCTATGATGAAACCATTAAGCTACCTACTCCTATTGACCTGCACTGGGACCATCACCCTCCTTACCCCTACTATTCATGTACCTCTCCAAACTTCTCTGAAATGTTGAAATCAAGCTTAAATGTACTCTGCTGAGTTCCCTTCATAAGTGTAATCTTGTCCATGATTCCTGCCATTGAGCACATCTACATGAAACATAGTCTCAGGAAAGCACAGAGACCCCGCAACCCAGGACATGTTCTTTTCTCACTGCTACCATCAGGAAGGTGGTACAGGAGCTTCAGGACCCATGCCACTAGGTTCAGGACAGTTAGTACCACTCAACCATTAAGCTCTTGAAACAAAAGGGATAACTTCACTTGCCCAATCATTGAAATGTTCCCACAACCTATGGACTCACTTTCAAGGACTCTTCATCTCATATTCTCGATATATACTGCTACAAGAAGGATCAGAGCCGTCTCTATTTCCTGAGGAGACTGAGGTCCTTTAACATCTGCCGGACGATGCTGAGGATGTTCTACGAGTCTGTGGTGGCCAGTGCTATCATGTTTGCTGTTGTGTGCTGGGGCAGCAGGCTGAGGGTAGCAGACACCAACAGAATCAACAAACCCACTCGTAAGGCCAGAGATGTTGTGGGGATGGAACTGGACTCTCTGACGGTGGTGTCTGAAAAGAGGATGCTGTCCAAGTTGCATGCCATCTTGGACAATGTCTCCCGTCCACTACATAATGTACTGGTTGGGCACAGGAGTACATTCAGCCAGAGATTCATTCCACTGAGATGCAACACAGAGCGTCATAGGAAGTCATTCCTGCCTGTGGCCATCAAACTTTACAACTCCTCCCTTGGAGGGTCAGACACCCTGAGCCAATAGGCTGGTCCTGAACTTATTTACTGCATAAATAATTTACATATTACTATTTAACTATTTATGGTTTTATTACTATTTATTATTTATGGTGCAACTGTAACAAAAACCAATTTCCCCCGGGATCAATAAAGTATGACTATGACTATTTATTTATTGTTATTTCTTTCTTTTTGCATTTGCTCAGCTTTTTGTCTTCTGCATACTGGTTGAACACCCAGTTTGGTGTGGTCTTTCATTGATTATATTATTGCTATTTTTTTAGCTATGCCCACAAGAAAATGAATCTCAGGCTTGCATATGGTGACATATATGTACTATGATAATAAATTTACTTCGATTTTTGAACTTCAATCTAAATCCGTAGAAGGGAAAGATCCCAGGAAGTTGGATGCAAGTCAGAAGAACAGAAGTCATTGGGAATGGGACCCGCTCTCGGGGTTTCACAACTGGCTGCTGTTCAGCACGCCAAGGGCTCCGCCTAAGAACTCCGCTCGCCTTCAGAGGACCAAGTGTTCGTGGCTCTGGAGATGGGGGGATCGGAGGTCAGTTTCTGAGCAGAAGACTAGTGTGTCCTGGGAGTCGGAAGATCTAAGGCTGTGTGCCCAGAGACCCGAGATCTTTGGGCACAGAGCTCGGAAAAAGCGAAGCAATAGACTTTTAACATCATAAACCAGCAAACTGTTTGTTATGTCTCCTCGCTCTCTGTGAAACGGAGACACCTCTTTCTACCCTATTAGGGAGAGAGAGAGCCTGTGGTATGTCAAATGCCGGGTGAACAAGTAGTCTTTGCTGTTGCCTTGTTCGCGCTTGAGTGCTCGGTGGTGGGTGTCGATGCTTTTTTTTGCCGGTGGTGGGGGGGAGGGGGGATTGTTGCTTGCTGCCGCTTACACACAGGAGGGAGGGGAAATTGGGGGGGGATTTTGGGGTTCTAACATTTAACTGTCATTCATTCTTTGGGGCACTCTTCTGTTTTTGTGGATGGTTGCGAAGAAAAAGCATTTCAGGATGTATATTGTATACATTTCTCTGACATTAAATGTACCTTTGAAACCTTTGATAGTCTGAGATCAGTTGCTTGGGAATTTGAACTACTAAATTAATATACGTCTTTCATATCTTTTATTCTAATTGATAGAGACAAGGTCAATGGGATGAATTTAAAACCCTGAAGCATCAATCCAGAATATTCTATTGGCCTGATGCAATCCATACAGTACAATAATGGTTAAGTCACTATCAGCCATTGATGTGAAGACACGAGTTTAAATCTCATCATGGCAACTGGGGAATTTAAATATGAGGAATTGAAAAGAAAGCCTATCTCAATAATGGTAGCTTTAGAACTATCGGATTGTAATAAAATCTAGTTGGGATGGGGAGGAAAATCTGCTCATAACTTGAGACCCACTCTTAATTGCCAACTCAAATCAGGCAACTTTAGTGATAGATAATATGTAACAGAAAACAGTACAGCACATGAATATAAAAACGCAAACACGAGGAAATCTGCAGATGCTGGAATTTCAAGCAACACACATAAAAGTTGCTGGTGAACGCAGCAGGCCAGGCAGCATCTCTAGGAAGAAGAACATGAATAGGCCCTTTGGCCCAAGATGTCTGTGCCAGTCATGATGACAAATCAAACTAAGCCCTTCTCCCCCTGACTCCCCGCATTTTCATGCATGGCCTCTTGAACTCCACTATCATCTCTGCTTCCACCACTGCCCCTAGCATCATTGCCAGCCAGACCTGAATAAATATTTAAAAGTAAAGTGGAAATATCTTTATTTATCACGTGTACATCAAAACATCGAAACATACAGTAAAGTAAGTTGCTTGCGTCTAATCAAATCGGTGAGAATTGTGCAGCACACAAGCATCCAGCACATCTGACACCAACAGAGCATAACCACAGCTCACTATCCCTCACCCGGATGTCTTGGGAATGTGGGAGGAAAGTGCATAGCCCGGAGGAAACCCATGTGGTCACAGGGAGAACGTACAAACTGCTTACAGGCAGAGGTGGGAATCAAATCCCACTTGGTGATCGCTAACCACTTTGATAACATGTGAGACCATTAATAAGAAATGACCACTCAACCCTGCAAGGTAATTTAGTTGTTTAATAAGAATATCAAACCAAAAGAAATAAATCCCATCGAAGAGCAACTTTCCCATTCACAACTGATCCTCTGCCTCAAGTCCACCTTCCTGCTTAACCTCAATATTTATTTATTCCTTATTGAGATACAGCACCGAATGGACCCTTCTGGCCCTTCAAGCCGTAATGACTAACAACCCCCAATTTAACTCTCGCCTATTCGTGGGACGATTTACAATGACCAAATAACCTACTAATCTGTCAGCACAACTATTGTTGGCAGAATTTCAGATGGTGGAGAGCAGGTGTACAGGAAAGAGAAAGGTCAGCAGGTTGAGTGGCATCACACTCAACATCTGTAACACCAAGGAAATGATTGTAGACTTCAGGGAGAGGGAACACATAACAGTCCACATCGAGAGGTCAGAAGTGGAAAGAGTGAGTAGGTTCAAGCTCCTGAGTGTCAGCAACTGCTGAATATCTATCCTGAGCCTAATACATTGATGCAATTACAACCAAGGCACAACAGTGGCTACATTTCATTAGGAGTTTGAGACACTCACAAATTTCTACAGGTGTACCGTGGAGAGCATTCTAACTGGTCGCACCATCATCTGGTATGGAGGGGGCCACTGAACAGGGTCAAAAAATGCTCCAGAAAGTCGTGAACTCAGCCAGCTCCATCATGGGCAGTAGCCTCCCCTAGCATCCAGGACACCTTCAAAAGGTGACGCATCAAAAGGTTGGCATTCATTATTAAGCACCCCCATCACTCAGTTCATACATTCTTCTCATTGTTACCATCAGGAGCTTGAAGACACACACTCAACATTTCAGGAACAGCTTCTTCCCTTCTGCCATCAGATTTCTGAATGGACAAAGAACCCATGAACACTACCTCAGTACCTTTCCCCCTCTTTCTGCACTACTCATGTAATTTATTTTTCATATATACTTTTAACAGTAAATTTCACAACAGATGCCAGTGATATTAAACCTGATTCCAATTCAAGACTTGTAGCCTTCCTAGCCTTGGGGATTTAAGCGTTTTCCCAGATGCTTCTGAAGTATTCTGAGAGTACTTGTCTCCACCTCCCCATTTCTGTCTGTTCTGGAAAGGTTTTATAAGACCATAAAACATGAGGCCATTTAGTCCATTAAGTATGCTCTGCCATTCTATCATAGCTGATTTATTTTTCCTCTCAACTCCATTCTCCTGCCTGTTTTCTCCATACAAGCCTGACGCCCCTACTAATGAAGAACATATCAGTCTCCATTTTAAATATATGTAATGACTTGGCCTCCGCAACTCTCAGTGGCAATGAATTCCACAGATTCACCATCTTCTAGTGAAAAAAATTTCTCCCTCATCTGAGTTGTAATCTGAGGCTGGATCCCCTTGTCCTAGACTCTCTCACTATCGGAAAGATCCTCTCCATCTCCACTCTAATCTGAGACCGTATCCCCTCGTCATAGACTCTCCCACTATTGGAAAGATCTTCTCCACGTCCACTCATGTCCACGTCCATGTCCACACCCATTTCTTTGAGAACAGTCTGGCTAGGTCTGGGTTGCTTTCTATGGAGACAAAGGGGAGATATAATCAAGGTGTACAAAATGTTGAGAGTACAGAGAGTGAAATAAAAGACTCACTTCTCTTAGCAGAGAGAATCATATCCAAGGAACCTGAATTTTTAATTATTTACTAGCTATTAAAAGTTACAGATTGAGAGCTGGAAAGCAGGGCTAATTTAAGCTGGTCTTTTTGAAGGTAGATGGTTCAAGGCTCTCCTTGAATTTCCATAATTCATTTCTAAAAATGAATATATTTTTTGGGGTGGCTCAGAAGCATAGTAGTTTGTGTAACACTATTACAGCACTAGTGATGACTAACCGGGATTCAATTCCCGTCACTGCCAGTAAGGAGTTTGTACATTCACGCCGTGACCAGGTGAGCTGGTTTCCTACCACATTCCAAAGATGTACAGGTTAGGTTTAGTGAGTTGTGGGCATGATATGTTGGCACTGGAAGCGTGGCAACATAATCCTGGCTGATTAGATTTGATTACAAACGACACTCTTCACTGTGTGTTTCAATGTGCTTACAACAAATAAAACTAATCATCTGATACACGAGTCCAAACAGACACCCAGAATTCAGTAACTGTTGGATAGTAATCAGAAATAAAAATGGACTCCTTCCAAATCATCATCTACTCCATCTCAACAAAAAATAATTGAATTTGCACTGTTGCTAATTCAAACTGTGTCCAATACCCTGAGAACAACATGGGCTTTATCTAGGCCTACACTCTGTGGTGACCTTATTAGCAACACATGTATTCTTGCTTGTTAATGAAAATATCTAATCAGCCAATCACGTGGCAGCACCTCAACCCATAAAAGCATGCAGACATGTTCAAGAGGTTCAGTTGTGTTTCAGGTCAAACATCAGAATGGGGAAGAAATGTGATCTAAGTGACTTTGACCATGGAATGATTGTTGGTGGGGTGGTTTGAGGATCTCAGAAACTGCTGATCTCAGATTTTCACACACAGTCTCTAGAGTTGACAGAGAATGATGCGAAAAACCAAAAAAAAACATCCAGTGAGCAGCAATCCTTTGGGCAAACGTGCCTTGTTAATGAGAGAGATCAGAAGAGAATGGCCAGAGTGGTTCGGCCGACAGAAAGGCAATGGTAACTCAAATAACCAACATTACAACAGTGTTGTGCAGAACAGCATCTCTGAACACACGACACGTCAAACTTTGAAGTGCAAAGGCTAAAGCAGCAGCAGACCATGGACATCCAGTCAGTGGCCACATTATTAGGTACATGAGATACCTAATAATATAGCCACTGTGTGTATTTATGGACTGGTTCATTTCCGTTGAGACAAGGAGAGAAATATGATGCAGGAAGATCCATCAAGAATAAACTTTCTCTTCCTGCATCTCATGATCCATCACAAATCCTCCCCCATCTTTGCCCTCCCACAGCTTATTTTCCAGGCCTTGAATGGTTTAATCAAAAGCAATGTTGTTTCTAAATATTCCAAAGTGTGCAACTCTTAGGAAGCAACGGTCAGCTGCTTTGGTTAAAAGACACTTAAAACCTCCTGCCAAATAAAACAGCAACATGTTCCTAGACTGGTGAATCAGGCACGTTAACATCCTTTCTTCATCACTTTGCACTGCATCCTTTGGCAACATTGAGCTCTGAGAAATCACAGGGCAGGTCACTTCTCGACCTTTAGCTTCCTGCCTAGCGCTATATAGCTGTGCTGACATTCTTTTCCACCATTGGCCCATGTATGTACCAGGGTCGTGGAAAATACTCAAGGAAACTTGCCAAACCTTGCTCCTCTTCTAATGTAGAACCAGAATATTTTCTGTTCTTTTTTTAAAATTTCATAGTTCCAGCTTCTGCAGTTTTTTTGTTTTGTGGTTACGGTATTTCTCTTATCTTGGATGGAATGGTCAAAAGAAAAAAACTAATGTGGATGCCCGTTTAGTGGGAACCAATCCCACAAGGCAAATGGAACCCACAAAAAAGCCCCAGACACTTCACAGCACAACTTCCTTTTAATAATGTGTTTCCTCATAAAACCAGCTTCATCACAGTTTGATCCAAGTCAAAAATAAACTTCAGCCAAAATTACGGAAGTATATAAATCGTAAAACTGCAGATGTTATTGCTAGTTATGGCAATTTTATCTGTGACTTTTGCAAACGTTTCATTTTTTCCTTTCTCATCATGAATTGGTGGGCTATAAAGTGAAATGTAAAACTTAGTTTTAGTTCTTGAATGTACAAAGGTAGAAAGACCCTTTGCTTCCAACTCGTATGCTCAAATTAAACTGTCGATTCCATCTGTACAGTGGTGCTAGAAAGTTTGTGAACCCTGTAGAATTTTCTCTATTTCTGCATAAGTATGACCTAAAATGTGATCAGATCTTCATACGTCCTAAAACTAGATAAAGGAAACCTAATTTAATAAACACAAAAACTATTATATTTGTTCAGTTATTTATTGAGAAAAATTATCCAATATCGAATGTATTAGTTTTAGTCTAAATGTCGCTGTTTCTCCATCCACAAGGAGGAATATACGGGTGCTTATTAACAATAACTGTTCCTGTTTCTTACAACATAGACCATTTAGTCAAGAACTCCGGTATCATATCACTGCCAAGATGACTAAAAGTTAATAATTTTGGTCCATTCCAATCTATTAAATTTTAAAATCGTTGACAAAACTTTGGCAAGAAATCGCATTTCTCTTAGGCAGTGATGTACTTCCTTAATCAAAGATGTAGGTTCAAATAAAGGGAACAAATTGCTGACCAAACAGAAAATTTTTCTATTGGAAATTTAGAAATTAGTGAACTTAATGCAATATAATCACAGGAAATGCTGGGAACGCTCAGCAGGCCAGGTAGCAACTTGGAAAGAGAAAAGAGAGCTAACATTTCAAGTTGAAGAGACTGGGAAAATTCTGACAGAGTCTTGGACCTGAAATGGCGATTCTGTTTCCTTTTCCACAGATGCTGGCTGACCCACTGAAAGTTTCTAGCTTTTTTTTAAATTTCAGATTTCCAGATCTGCAATTTTATTTTGTTCCTGAATTTTGGATGGCGTGGTAGGGTGGTGGTTAGCACAATGCTATTAGAGAGCCAGCAACCCAGCTTCAATTAATTCCTGCCACTGCCTGTAAGAAGTTTACACATTCTCCTTGTGACCGTATGGGCTTCCCCTGGGCACTCTGGTTTCATCCCATCTTCCAAGATGTACAGCCGGATTAGTAGGTTAATTAGTCACATGGGTGTAAGTGGACAGTGTGGATTTGTCGGGCCTAAAGGGCCTGTTACTGTGCTGTCTCTCTAAAATACCTCTGAATAAAAAAGAAAAAGAAAAAATTATTTAGTAAGATCTGTTGGAAACACCTTTAACCAACATCTAGGAGCTTTAATATATAAAATATTTCACGTTTCAGTAAAACTGTAAATATATCAGAGGTGCGAACCTGATTCAGGCAAAATAACTGACAAGTGCATAGATAGGGAGAAACTTCCCTTAGCAGAGGAGGGCAGAGTCTAAGGTAAGGTACGGAGATCGGGAGGGGGTGGGGGGAAACAAGGAAGATTTTTTTCACCCAGAGGATGATAGTAATCTGGAACATACAGCCTGAAAGGACGGTGGTGTTGGATGTTCTCATGATATTTGAGTAGCATTTAGATGAGCCCTTGAGACTCCAAGGCAGGCTATCATCGACCAGGAGAAGCCTTAGGTCCCACATCACCGATTCAGGAAGGGTTATTGCCCTACAAACATCAGGCTCCTGAACCAGCGTGGATAGCTTCACTCTGGACTGATTCTACAGCCTACAGATTCACTTTCATAGACTTTCTTACCACTCACCTTCTCAGCGTTATTTTTCTACTTGAACAATTTGTCTTTTGTACATTGGTAATATGTCAGTCTTCGGTTATGTAGAGTTCTCATTATGAATTCTATTGTACTTCATTATGTTCCTGTGAATGACTGTTAGAAAATTAATCTCAAGGTAGTATATAATAACATATATGCACTGTGATAATAATTTTATTTTGACTTAGTCTTCTGACTTTGAGAAGGAATGGATGGAGGACAAGAAATGGAATTGTCATAGGAAGGAAGGTACTTGATGGCCTGCTTAAGCTCTGACTTTTCATCTTCTTACAGTTATGGTATAAGCAAATGCACCATTCGCATGCATGAGGGAAGCCCCAATGAGCACACTATTCAATCTCTTTATTGCTATCATAATTGAGGGATAAATATTGACAATGGGCCATTTCCCTGGTATGTAATGATATCTCAGAACTGCCCAGTACTGCAGTAGACGAGGCCTTCATCAAACATACACACATAACACACAACACACACACACATATACAAAATGCTAGAGGAACTCAGCAGGTCATGCAGCATTTAAGGAAGAAATTAAATAATCAATGTTTGGGTCCAAAGCCCTTCATCAGGACTAGAAAGGAAGGGGTAGGAAGCCAAGACAAGGTGAGGGAGGGGAGGAGTAGAAGCACACAAGACAATCTACAGATGCTAAAACTCCAAAGCAACATACATACACACACACACACACACACACACACACACACACACACACACGATGCTGGAGGAACTCAGCAGGTCAAGCAGCATCCATGGAAAAGAATAAACAGTCAACATTTCGGGCCGAGACCCTTCATCGGGACTGGCTAGAAAATGATAGGCGAGGGGGTAGGGGGGTGGATGGTTGAGGGGTGATGAAGAGAGAAGCTAGGATGTGATCATTGGTAGAAGGGCTGAGGAAGCAATCTGATAGGATAGGACACTAGACCATGGGAGAAAGGGAATGAGGAGTGGAACCAGAGGGAGTTAATGGGCAAGTGAGGAAGTGCTTCAGCATGCATGTCAGAAATTTAAATTCTCATTCTGCTCCCACTGTTTAAGAATAAATTTACAAGCTAGTATTGCAATATATAAAGCACTCATTACATTTTTATTGGATAGCTGCTGATTTCCATTCAGTCCCATGAAATGTGAACAGAATAAGTTGAGAAATGTGAGCCAATTATCCAGAAACTCGTTGAGCAGGACAAAAATACCATCTTTGCAAAGTACCAGGCACTCAGGCATTGTCTTCTGAGGAGTGCTAACAGTGTGTGAACCATTCTCAACCTCGTTAGGGAGGCCAGTAATGAAAGCAGACAGATTAACCCAGTTACAATGCTCTGTGGGGGGGTGGGAGGGAAGCCAAGAATTAAAAGGACAAATATACAGAAAGGTGCCAGAAGAGGGTCAGTAACATCATGAAGGATCCCACCCACCCTGCTTGTGGACTGTTTGTCCCAGTCCCATCAGGGAGGAGGCTATGTAGCATTAACGTCAGGACCAGCAGATTCAAAAACAGTTCCTTTCCCCAAGCAGTAAGGCTGATCAACACCACCACCCACTCACTAACCCACCCCTCCACACCTCCAATCACCACTACTTTATCATTCCCAGAGTCACATTCCGTACAGACACACTCCTGTGCCTACTGTCACTTTATGAACATACAATCAATCTATTTACATAAGCTATCTTAAGTATTTATATTTATTATGTGTTTTTATTGTCTTCTTTATCTTACTGTGGGGTTTTTTTGTGCTGCATCAGATCTGGAGTAACAATGATTTAATTCTCCTTTATGCACGGGCTAGAAGGGACGAGATGGCCTGTTTCCGTGCTGTAATTGTTATATGGTTACATATATGGTTTTGTGTACTGGAAACGATAATAAACAATCTTGAATCTTGAAAAGGTGACATTTAAATTAGTGGTAACATAAAGCATTTGTGGTAGCAGATAAAGGCCTTGAGGACAGCTGAACCCCACGATAGAGCACATGAAGCAACACACAAAGTGCTGGAGGAACTCAACAGCTGCTGCATGGAAATGGTCAAAGCTGCAGGCCAAGACCATTCATTCGCATTTTGTGTGTCGCTCCAGATTTTCAGCATCTGCGGTCTCTCTTGTGTCTCAGTGTCGGTGCAGCACATGGAGTTGATTCTGTAATCGAGAACTACCTTGATGATGAGGAATGCATCCAAAACCCTGGCAGTGATTTGGCACTGAGGCCTTTGAGTGACAGTACAAGATGATAAGAAACATAGGCATAGATTGAGTGCAGAGGCAAAGTTTTTTTCCCGGGATGGAAATGGTTAATAGCTGGGTGCGGGGGGGGGCATAATTTAAGGTGATTGGAGGAAAGTACAGGATAGATGGCGGGTAGTGTTTTTTTTACACAGAGAGTGTGAGTGCTGAGTTCAGGGATGGTGGTGAAGGCAAATACACTCGGGACATTTAAGAAGCTCTTAGATAGTCATGTGGATGATAGAAAAATGGTTACATAAGAGGGAAAGTTTAGATTCATCTTAAGAGTAGGTTAAAAAAGTTGGCAAAACATCAGGGGCCGAAGAGCCTGTACTGTTCTAATTTCTATGTCCTAAAAGTAATCAGCCCAACAATTTACACCAGCTCTCAGAACAATACCATTCCTCAGCTAATTTTTCCAGTAACCTATTCTTCCATTTCCATAAACTCATCAACCGTGTCAATGGTGGTTTTGCAGCGTCAGCTAATGACTGCTCATAGTGAGAAGTGTTTCAGAGACACAAGGGATTCTGCGGGTGCTGGAAACAGACTACCACACACAAATGCTGGAGGAGCTCAGCAGGTCAGGCAGCTTCTATGGAGAAGAATTAAACAGTCAGCTGACGGAGGGTCTTGGCTTGAAATGTCAGCTGTTTATTCATTTCCATAGATGCTGCTCGGCCTGCTGAGTTCCTCCAGCAATTTCTGTGTCATGCTTCAAAGACTTGTGTACAAAAGTCTCAACTGAGGTTCATATTATACTGCTAGATTCAGGTAAAACATTAAATTTATGAAGTTTAATTTGGTCTATGTTGCTCTGCATTTCCAGTGTCTGCAGACATCCTGCATTTAAAACTTATAAAAGGCTTAATCTACTTCCCATTCTGACATGTCAGTCCACGGCCTGCTCTACTGCCACAATGAAACCACTCTCAGTTTGGAGGAGCAACACCATACGTTCCATTAGGGTAGCCTCCAAGCTGATGGTAGGTACTGTACATCGATTTCCCAATCTTCCGGTAATTTCTCCCTCACCCCCTTTCTTTTTCCATTCCCCATTCTAGCTCCCATCTTATCCCTTCTCTTCTCCTTACCTGCCCATCACCTCCTTTCCTTTCTCCCATGGTCCACTTCCTCCTCCTATCAAATTTCTTCTTCTGACCTTTATATATCTCCCACCTATCACCTTTCAGCTTCTTACTGTGTGTCAGACATGGCTATAAGCAGCACTGGGGCCCCACAGGGGACTGTATTGTATCCCTTCCTGTTTACCCTGTATACCTTGGACTTTAGGTACAACACTGAGTCACATGCAGAAATTCTCTGATGACTCAGCAATAGTTGGGTGTATAAAGGGAGGATGAGTACAGGACACTGGTGGAGGACTTTGTCAAACGGTGCAAGCTGAATCATCTACAGTTCAACATCAGTAAGACAAAGGAGATGGTGATGGACTTCAGGAAGACTAAGCCGGCACTGCTCCCTGTTACTATTGATGGCAAGGACGTGGATGTGGTGAGGACCTACAGACACCTGGGGGTGCACCTGGATGACAGACTTGAGTAGAGCACCACCACAGAGGCTGTGTACAAGAAGGGCCAGAATTGCCTCTGCCTCCTGAGGAGACTGAGGTCCTTTGGAGTATGCAGGCCTCTCCCTTCACATGCTAACCAGTATAATCTTCAATGTGGCGGTGTGCTGTGGCAATGGCATCAACATGGGTGATGGCAACAGGCTCAATAAACTGATTAAAAAGGCTGGCTCTGTTATAGGAGTCAAACTTGTCACACTGGAGGCTGTTGTAGAACAAAGGACCCTACGGAAAATCCTGGCAATTCTGGACAATGTTTCTCACCCTCTGCATGCTACCTTGGCTGAACAGAGGAGCAATTTTAGTAATAGACCAAGACAACTGCGCTGCTCTAAAGAGTGCTATATGAGGTCATTCTTACCCTCGGCCATTAGGCTCTATAATGAGTCAACCTGGGAAATGATGACCCCCTCCTGTTAGACTGCTTGAGGTAACTTATTTTTTATTCTTTCTACTTCTCTTCTATGTGCACATGTAATGCGACTGCCACACTGTAATTTCCTTTGGGATCAATAAATTATCTATTTAACTTCATCCCCCCCCCCTTTCCCCACCCAGCTACCTTCCCCCTTACCTGGTCTCACCTATCACCTGAATTTTGTACTCCTCTGCCCTCCCACACTCCCCAACCCCCATCTTATTCAGACCCTTCCTTTTCAGTCCTGATGAAGAGTCTTGGCCCAAAATGTCACCCGTTTTATTCCTCTCCGTAGATGTTGCCTGAGCTGCTGAGTTCCTCCAGCGTTTTAATGTAAGTTGATTTGAAGGGCCTTTTCCCAAACTGTACAGTCCTCTGTGCACTCTCATGTGAATGTAACAACTCCATCGGCAACTTTTTCACAGAACATCAACAACCCATCACATTGATGTAATCACCAATAGATCACACCAGGCTAATGCTTCACTTGGAGTTTGAGGAGATTTGGTCCCTCACCAAGGACTCCAGCAAATTTCTGCAGCTGATGCCACGGAGAGCATTCTGAACGGATGTATCAATGCCTGCAGCGGCGCAGGGTTAAAAAATGCTGCAGAGGGCCGTAAACTCATCCGGCTCCATCACGGACACATGCCTCCACACCGTCAAGGAAATCTTCAAGAGCTGGTGCCACCCCAACATTAGAGACCCTCACCATCTGGAATATGCCCTGTTCTCACCACTGCCACTGGATAAGTCGTATAGGACCCTCAAGACCCACACTCAACATTGTAGAAACAGCTTCTTTCCCTCCACCATCAGATTTCAGAACGGTTCATGAATCACATAAATACAAACTCACTACTTCTCTTTTATGCTATTTATTTACTTATTATAATTTATACCTCTTTTACACATTGCACTGTACTGCTGCCACAAAACAACAAATTCCACAACATATGTTAATGATAATAAACCTGATTATGACATTGTCCTCACTATTCTGGATAATATCCATCTCTCTACAAATAGAATGAAAATGCTGCAGATGGCAGAAATCTGAAATAAAATAAGAGGTCACCAGCCCGAAATTGTTAATCGTTTCTTCTCCACAGAAGAAGCCTGAATATTTCCAGCACTGTTATTTAGCCATGATCGCATTGCTGCTGTGGGAGCTTGCTGTGCACAGCAGTGAGTACAGTGTATAAGACATGAGAGCCGAATCGGGCCATTCGGCCCATCGAGTCTTCTCGGATATCGAGTGAATATGCACATCGATATTCATATTCACACCCATTTCCCACAACCGTGAGTATAATACGATTACATTACAACATAACTGAACTCGTAAGTATTCAAGGATGGCTGTAAAGTACAACACTGATATTTACTTCTTCCCGCCTCTTGTTACAGCCGAGTTCAAACTAACAGATCAGTACAGAAAGTCTGCAGTGGAGTGCTATTTTCTTAAGATCTGTATCAAATTTCTGTGCACAGTCATTAATGTCATGCAGGCGACAAAGTAAAATCAGCCCAGCCGGTAACTAACCGTGCCACGCTCCGGCCAAAATATCTGCGCAATCAGTGAAACTCAGCTTCGACTCTCAAACATCAATCGCATCTGAAACTCCGCATCCAGCGTGTGCACTTTTGCCTTAAAATCCTATTCGTTCAGTCGCACGCGAGATATCAACGGAGACGGTACGGGCCCGGTAACCCTTCTCCGTTAATACACGCCGTTAACTGACCCGGTATGGACAAGAGCTTACCTGCTTTGCGATCTGAGCGTTTCCCCCCCCGGTAGATTTCGCGGGAGGTGCACCTAGTTACTCGCAGAAATAAACCCGAGCGTCTCCAAGAGAGACTGTGTGTGTGAGAGAGAGAGAGAGAGCAACTGAGCAAATGCAGGAAAGCCGCAACAGGAAGCAACGGACTACTACCCTATTTGCACTCCAGAGGAAGTAGGAGAGCGTGTGGGGACACTCGACAATAGCAAGCAGCCCTATGTCAAAGCCTCATTGAATGAGACTCCCATTCAAGAGGGGAGGCAGCGTATGAGAGGATCTGTTGGTCTGATTCAACCGCACGTTAAAATAATGCTCAGATCAGTGCCGGCGAAATCTCTTCCTTTTAGCTCGAAGGGAAAGGGGGGCATATCATCAAAATCGGTGGGAATTTAAATAGGTTTCAGAACGATGGCGCTTTCTACTCCATCTTAATCAAGTGATCGCCACGGGGAGCAGGAGAGACCCTCGGTGTCTGAATGGGGAAGCCTGTTCAGCTGTTTTTTGTTCCATCTTTGCCTCTCCACTGTCAGAGCCCTTAAGAGGCTGAGGCTGGCCCACGCATCTTCCTTCATATGCAAATCCGGACATGTTCCCACAAAACCTCGTCTTCTCCAGCCCTCCAGCCCCCCAGCCCCACAATACTGGATGGGAGGTGGTGAAATCACTGGAAACCTCACATCTTGTTTTCATATAGCGTCCAGCATTTCCTGTTCATGATTAACGAGCGATGTCCAGGAACGAATTTCCTCCGGGGTGAAAATCCGTCTTGTGAAGGGAATGGGGGTCAAGTTTTATTCCCTGTAGGTGTTGGAGGATTTTTCCCAAAAGGCATAGGAGCAGAATTAGGCCATTCGGCCCATCGAGTCTGCTCCGCCATTCAATCATGGTTTATGAGGAGTACCGAAAGGGTAATTGCAAGCAGGCTTTTTCCATTGAGGTTGGGTGAGACCAGAACTAGAGGTCATAGGTTAAGGGTGAAAGCAGGTTCAATTTTAATATTTAAGAGAAATTTAGACGGGTACATGGATGGGAGAGGTATGGAGGACTATAGTCCGGGTGCAGGTTGATAGGACTTTAGGCAGATCAATAATTTGGCTTGAACTAGATGGGCAGAAGGGACTGTGTCTATGCTGTAGTGTTCTATGATTTATTATCCCTTTAAACCCCATTCTCCTGCCTTCTCCCCATATTTCCTGAGGAGACTGAGGTCCTTTAACATCTGTCAGACAATACTGAGGATGTTCTACGAGTCTGTGGTGACCACTGCGATCGTGTTTGCTGTTGTGTGCTGGGGCAGCAGGCTGAGGGTAGCAGACACCAACAGAATCAACAAACTCATTTGTGAGGCCGGTGATGTTGTGGGGATGGAACTGGACTCTCTGACGGTGGTGTCTGAAAAGAGGATGCTGTCCAAGTTGCATGCCATCTTGGACAATGTCTCCCGTCCACTACATAATGTACTGGTTGGGCACAGGAGTACATTCAGCCAGAGACTCATTCCACCGAGATGCAATACAGAGCGTCATAGGAAGTCATTCCTGCCTGTGGCCATCAAACTTTACGACTCCTCCCTTGGAGGGTCAGACACCCTGAGCCAATAGGCTGGTCCTGGACTTACTTCCTGGCATAATTTACTTATTACTATTTAACTGTTTATGGTGTTATTACTATTTAATTATTTATGGTGCAACTGTAATGAAAACCAATTTCCCCTGGGATCAATAAAGTATGACTATGACTAACCTTTGACATGGTTATTAATCAAGAACCTATCAACCTCCTCTTTAAATATACCCAATCACTTGGCCTCCATAGCCGTGTGGCAGTGAATTCCAAAGATTCACCGCCCACCAACGAGTGATGTCACCGGTGAAAGTCGTTGCAACCACGCTTAAGGAGAGAGATTACTTCAAATATCTCTGAAATCATTTTGCCCACCTCACTGTTAAAGTGCATGAAGTACTTTAAAGTAACACATACAGAATGCTGGAGAAACTCAGCGGGTCAAGCAGCATCTAAGGAAAGGAGCTGAGTCATGTTTTGAGTCCTGATCCTTCATCAGGACTCATAAAGGGTCTCAGTTTGAAAGGTCACCCCCAAAGAAGCTGCCTGACATGCTGAGTTCCTCCAGCATTTTGAGTGTGTTACTCTGCGTTTCCAGCGTCTGCAGGATGTCTTCTGTTAATCAAGTACTTTAAAGAGAAAGTTTATCCCGGATGGAATTGGGAGGACTGGTTTCAATTAGAGCAGAAGAACTGTACTGAGGATGCGCAGACGTTTCCTCTTTTTTTCCCCCAATTAAACCTCTTTAAGGATCAAGTTGCAATCTAGGTAAATGCCAAACACTGAGTCAGTAGCCTAATTGGTTCTGAATTCCTCATCAGGAAGTTGGGCATCAAAATCAAGGCAGCCCAAGGGGCACTATACGAAGTACCCGCTGTGAGACTGGAAGACCTTTATGTGAACATGAAATATCCAAAGGAGATATTCTAAGTGCTGTGAACTTCTGTCCAGTAAACCTGTGAATATTTATCCCTCATTCAAATGTTTTTAAAACCAGGTTATCTGTTCATTAATTGTGTTTGTGGGATCTTGCTGTGCACCCCTTTGCCTGTCAAGTTTCCTAAATTGCAACAATCAGTGCACTTCCAATGTGTTTCATTGGCTGGGGAGCTCATTGGGATGTTCCAATAGAAGGAGGAAAGATGTTGTTTTTAACAAATATTATAGCAAGACATAGGTTCTTCTGGTACCCAATGTACAATGCAACTTATTGTCACAATGTAGACTTGCTTCATTGTTAGCATAAGTCATTGTCTTCACATTGTGTAATAATAGAAGGACATTAAAAAAAACAGAATCAGGAACAATTTATGTCCGCCCTGTAATCTGTTTGCATCGCTGAGCTGCTCGAGATGCAAATTAAAAAGTTAGTTTCAGAAACCTTAAATGCAATAGATGAAGATTGTAGTTCAGCCTGATCATGGAACAAGGAAGAGTGCAACGCAGGAACATGTCCTTTAGCCCATAATGCCTGTGCCGACTGTGATGCTAAATTAAACTAAATCTATCTGCCTGCGCAAGATCCATAGCCTTCCATTCCCTGCATGTCCGTCTGCCTGTCTAAATATCTCTCAAATGTAATCAAAAGAGCACTAAGAGTTATTATGAGCATTAAAGCATATTGGGGTAATTTTCACCCTATTTGTGGATTCTGAAAATCTAAACAAAAAAACCAAGCCATTCAACATTTTAAGAATAGCTTCTTCACCTCCGCCGTCAGATTTTTGAACAGACAATGAACCAAACCTCACGATTTTTTTGCTCTCTCTTTGCACTACTTATTAGTGTAATTTATAGTTTTATTACCTATTACATCGTACTGCTGCCACAAAACAACGCATTTCATGATTTATGTATGTTGGTGATATTACACCTGATTCAGATTCTGATTCAGTCAGCATCCGTGGAGAAGGGAACAACTCAAAGACTAAGTTTACTGTTTTACACAAGCTACCTGACCTACAGAGTATTCTTTAATTGTTCTATGGAGGGTAATAGATAGTTGAGGTTTTGGGTTGATACATCAGAAAAAAATACATGAACTATTAACTGCAAGTATTGAAAAAATGTAATTTTGACATATAATGTTGTAGTATGATAGTAAAATGACTCAAGCTTTGCTGTCTCTGGGGAAACCACTTTTCTTTGCTATATCAAAGAAGAGTTGCCATTTGACCATTCAATATGCTCATGGCTGATCTTTCACAGACCTTCTCTCTTCTTCTTTGTCAGTTCCCCATCACCCTTAATCTCCCAATCTTTCAAAACCTGGTTTATCTCCTCGTTAAATACTTCTGATGATCCGATCTCTACAACAATCTAGGTTAAGAAAATTCTAGAGTTTCACAACTGCAAAATAAAAATTCCGACTTTAAAAGACCACCCCTTTATCTTGTACCTCCGTTCCCCCATCAGATACGAGTTCCAGGTATAAAGTGCTCTTGGTGAAATTGCACGACACAAATTCACTGGCCTGACATACAGAGAACTTGCACTGTACTCAAAGACAAAGGCATCTATGCTGGCGAGAGGCTATCACCTTCAAGGAATGAAAACGCGAAGCATATCCATGACCCATTTTAGGTGGAGAAACTTAGATGGCGACAAGAAGGTGCATAGGAATGAGATAGATAAGCTGGTTAGCCTTGCACTCAACGTCAGTAAGAATAAGGAATAGATTGTGGACTTCAGAAAGGGGAGGTCAAAGGGACACACACCAGTCCTTATTGAGGGGTCAATCATGGAAAGGGTGAGAGTAGTTTCAAGTTCTTAGTTGTCAACATCTCCAAGGACATATCCTGGGCCCAATATATTGATGCAATTATGAAGCGTACATTTAAGTGGTTACATTTCATTAGGAGATTTGATATTTCACTAAAGACACTTGCAAGTATCTAAAGTTGTACCATGCAGAGCAATCTAACTGGTCACATCATGGTCTGGCATGGAGGGGCCATTACACAGGATCGTAAGGGGTTATAAACTCAGCCAGTTCCATCATGGGCACCAGCCTCCCTACCTTCAAAGACATCTTCAAAAGGTGATGCCTTAAAAAAGAGGCAAGCATCATTAAGAACCCCCACCACCCAGGACATGCCCTCTTCTCATTGCTACCATCAAAGAGGAAGTGCAGGAAACTGAAGACAAATACTCAACATTGTAGGAACAGCTTCTTACTCTGCACCATCAGATCGCCAATCGGTCCACGAACCCATGAGCATTATCTCACTCTTTTTGCATTTGTTATTTATCTTTTATATTTATAGTAATTTGTGTGGGCACGTGGCCAAGTGGTTAAGGCATTGGACTAGCGACCTGAAGGTCGTGAGTTTGAGCCACAGCCGAGGCAACGTGTTGTGTCCTTGAGCAAGGCACTTAATCACACATTGCTCTGTGACAACACTGGTGCCAAGCTGTATGGTCCTAATGCCCTTCCCTTGGGCAACATCGGTGTTGTGGAGAGGGGAGACTTGCAGCATGGGCAACTGCTGGTCTTCCATACAACCTTGCCCAGGCCTGCACCCTGGAGAGTGAAGACTTTTCAGGCATAAATCCATGGTCTTGCAAGACCAACGGATGCCTTTACTTTATAATAATTTATATTTTGTATTTATAGTAATGTTAATTATAATTTATAGTAATTTTTAATGTATTGTACAATACTGCTGCCACAAAAGAACACATTTCAGAATATATGTTTGTCATAATAAAGTCGATTCTGATTCCAAACTGGGTTTTCCATCTCATCTCCAGTGCAAGAAGGAACCTAGACGAGCTGCCCCATAGTTATGTCAAAACAACTCAATAATAACTCAAGGGCACAATTAGAAGAAATAATCTCATGTATTCCTTTCATGAGGCTGTTTGAGTTACAGGTTTGCAATCAAAGCCTTATGGTTTCCATTATCTGGTCCTTTTCAGCAGATCCCACTTTGTTCAACCTATCCCTGCCCTTCAGGGCTTTTCTTCCCTCTCCTTCAGAGCCGTTCCAACTCCAATTCCACCCTTCTGCTCTGCTTCCTGCAATGGGCAGGCTCAAGATCTTGCTTCAGCCTTTATTTGCCTGACTTGGCAAATTCAGTATGCCAGGCCCCATGCCCGGTAAAAATACTTATTCTTCTGTGTGGAAGGCTATTTCGTTGTTTCCTTGCTACATAAAGCAACAACTATCTGCAGCTTCTCCTTTGATCACTTTCAGCAATGTGGACTGACACAGCTCCAAAATTAACAAATCAAAAACAGGTTTTAGATTCTGTGCAGCATGCACCCACCCATCCATAAAATAAAATATCTTTCCATTAAACAGTGATGCCATCTACTGAACAGAGTAATGATTTCACTCTTTATTCAACAGCTCACTTTACACTATAGTTTCAGAGATATGCTCCAAGCAGAATACGTGCAATTCAAAAATAGGGAAGATGTTCAGATTCATAATTATGACTTGCTAATCTTCCTCACTTTTGTCAAAAACATTCAGCTATGCATTTTACTGAAATAGAGGTTTAACAGTAAATTTAATTTGTCTGGAATCTGAACTGTTATGCTAAGAGATGTGCTATTCATGACAAACAGAATTAATGGCATTGCTGAGATTTTAAAATTAGACTGTTTTATTTATTTATTTATTTCACTTAGCGATCCAGCATGGTAACAGGCGCTTCCATCCCAACGAGCCCACTCCGCTCAGTTACACCCATGTGGCTAATTAAACTGCTAAACTGTACGTTTTTGGAATCTGGGAGCAAATCGGAGCACACGGACACAGGAGAACGAACAAACTCCTTACAGCAATGCACACAAAACGTTGGAGGGACTCAGCAGCCCATGCAGCATCTATGGAAAGGAGTAAACAGTCAATATTTCAGGCCGAGACCCTTCTTCAGGACTTTGCCAGGTTTGTGAAACTCCTTACGTACTATGGCGGAATTGAGCCCAGGTCGTGTTATGTCAACCACTACATCACTGAGCCACCCAATTTATCCATGTAGCAGACATCCCACTCTGCAAAAACTCATTTCAGGGAGGTAGCACCATCAATTTGCGGGAGACTCCCGGAAATTCCGGGAGAGGTGGGATGTCTGCAATAGAGTAGCTCCTGTTCAGCTAACCAGCTAGTTTAAATAACGTTAGCTATGCTAATGAATGAACGACACCTGTTAAACTCACCTCAACATGTCTTTTACAGTCTTAACTCACCATGGGCAATAGAAAAGTCACTGTTGCAAACAGTGCAGCGAGTAACACTGTCATTATTTTTGACCCCGGGGTACACTTTAGGGTAGTCTGGGGTGACGTACATTTTATATTTTCTTTTTTTGGAACCCTCTCCCTCTCCCTCTTCCCCCTCTTCCTCTCTCGTGGTCGCTCGCGTGCTCTCTCTCTCTTTCTCCCTCGCGCTCTCTTGCTTTCTCTCTCTCGGTCTCAAAAAAATTGATTTCTGTGATATTATATATAATTTGCGGACATCAGGGAGCCACTATCAATATGCGGGAGACTCCCGGAACTTCCGGGAGAGGTGGGATGTCTGATGTAGTACGAAAGTTATAAACAATGATATCATTTATTAACAATTCTCATTTGCCTTGGAACTGATAGAGCTTTTATAGTTCAGATTTCATCTATTTAATGCAACAGTGTAATTTAAATCCTTTTCTCAGATCATTAGACTCGGATGCCAAACTACTTTGCTGCCTTATTGATTTACATAAGACAAGAAGTTTATAATTGTGTGTAGGGGGTCCACATCTGAAAGGTGGTTGCTGATGTTGATCTTGGGCTAAGGCACTCATCTTAATTCTTAGCAATGGCAACAGAGGTGAGTGTAGGGGAAAGAAACCAAGATTGGGAAATGTAACACACAAAATGCCGGATGAATCAAGTAGGTCAGGCACCCTCTATGGAGAGGAATAAACAGTTGATGTTCCAGGATGAGAGCCTTCATCAGGATTGGAAAGGAAGGGAGAGGAAGCCAGAATAAGGTGGTGGATGGGAGGGGAAGGAATATAAACCGGGAATGTGATTAGACGATTGAAGGCTCACTGATGTAGAGAGGGCTACATCAGGAGCACTGGACACAACAGACGACCCCAGCAGATTCGCAGGTGAAGTTCTCCCTCAAGTGAAGTGTAGGAGTTTTTAGGGCCTTGAATGGAGGTGAGGGAGAAGGTGTATGAGGAGGTGGAGCCAGCTGAGGAGGAAAGGTTGGGGGGGGGGAAGAGGGAGGATAAAGTAATATACTGGGAGATGATAGGTGGAAAAGGTAAAGAGGAAGACTATAATCTGGCATAGATACTGGCTGAGCTCCTCCAGCACATTGTGTGTATTGCTTTGGATTTCCAGCATCTGCAGACTCTCTTCTGTTTAAGATTAGGAAGAGGGCAAGTGAAGAGATCTGTGCTAAGTACTAGAAGGGCAGTACAAGAAATAGAGTGCCAAAGTAGGGGAGGTTTGTGATTGGTTGAGGTGGATGGGAGAAAGCAGGAAAACAGTGAGAGAGGGGAAAAAGGCTAGTACTGCTTTGGGGGAAGAGGGGTGTAGTGTTCAGGTGCGTTTATAAATTCACCCAAATAATAGATCACAGGATAGAATGTCTCCATTTTTCACAAAGTTACACAACACAAGCAGACATCCCACCCTACAAAAACTCATTGCTGGGAGGTAGCACCATCAATTTGCGGGAGACTCCCGGAACTTCTGGGAGAGGTGGGATGTCTGCAATAGAGTAGCTCCTTAGCAGCTAGCCAGCTAGTTTAAATAACGTTAGCTATGCTAATAAACGAATGACACCTGTTAAACTCACCTCAACATGTCTTCTACAGTCTTAACCCACCATGGGCAATAGAAAAGTCACTTTTGCAAACAGTGCAGCGAGCAACACTGTCATTATTTTTGACCCCTATTAGGCAGGGGTACACTTTAGTGTAGTCTGGGGTGACGTACGTTTTATATTTTCTTTTTTTGGAACACTGCCATGGTGCACTCTCTCTCGTGGTCACTCTCGCGCTCTCGCTCTCTCTCTCTGTCTCGTGCTCGCTCTCGCGCTCGCTCTGTCACGCGTACTCTCTTGCTCTCGTGGTCTCTCTTGCGCTCGCTCTCGCTCTCGCTCACTCTCTCTCAAAAAAATTGATTTCCGGGACATTTTATATAATTTACGGACATCAGGGAGCCACTATTAATATGCGGGAGATTCCCGGAACTTCCGGGAAAGGTGGGATGTCTGAACAAGCATGAACATCTAATCTTGCTTAGTGATCACAGGTGGTAAATAATTGCTAAACTGTCAACTTTATACCAGCATTGGAGAATACTTCTGAAAAGCAAAAAGGTATAAAGTTCCATCTCCTGTGATGGGGAGAAGCTCCTTCCATTCTTAACAAGTAACTTGCTTCTTTGCAAGAAGTTTAGAATAATTGCTTTAAACAGCACAGAAATCTCAGTTTGCCTCACCCAAGCGAGTGTGGTACCTATCCACTGTACGTTAATCCTATTTACCTGCATTAGGTCGTGACCCTCTAAACACTTCCTGTCCAAACACCTTTTGAATGTTGCAGGTGTGTTTGCCTCTAACACCTCCTCTGGCAGATTGTTGCAGAAAGCTAGTGTTAAAATTTGCCTCTCAGATCTGCTTTAAACTTACCTGGAATAAATTTCTTTAACATGAATTAAAGATTAGCATTTTTTTTGTCATTTGCACGTTGTAAGCATTGAATCATTCCTGAGGAAGGGTCAAGGCCTGAAACATCGACGGCTTATTCATGTCCATGGATGCTGCCTGACCTGCCGAGTTCCTCCAGCATTTTGTGTGTTACTTTGAACCATGTAGTGGTCAATCACGTCAAGGACCAACACAGTCCAAGGATGTGCTGGGGGCAGCCAGCAACTGTCACCACAATTCTGACGGCAACGTAGCATGCCCACAACTTACTATCCGCGTGTCTTTGGAATGTATGTGACAGGAAACCGGAACACCTCGAGGACACCCACACGGTCACAGGGAGAACAAACAAACTCTTTACAGATAATGATACCTATCTACGCCCTCTTCTCATTTCTACCGTGAGGAAGGAGGTACTGAAGCCTGAAGGCACACACTCAGTGATTCAGGAACAGCTTCTTCCCCTCTGCCATCCGATTCCTATATGGACATTGAACCCGTGAACACTGCACTACTATATTTTATTTATGTTTTTGCACTACTTGTTTTAATTTAATGATTTAATATACATATATATATACTTACTGTAAATCATTTTTTTCTCTATTTATCATGTAATGCATTGTACTGCTGCCACAAATTTAACAAATTTCACAACATATAAACTTGAATGTGAATCTGATGGCAGCAATTGAACTCTGCTCTCTGGACGCGGTAAAGCATTACACTGACTCATATACTGTCCGGGTGTAAAACAGCTCTAACTCAAGGACGGTATAGGTGGCGCCGTGATAAGGTGCTTCTGGCTCTTGCTGACACACTAGAGCGGGAGAGATGCAAGAAGAGGACGGCTGGCACAGATTTGAGGAAGGCCGTCACCTTCATCAAAGAGGGAGCTAGGCCTTTCGTAACCAAACAACCAAAGCCCAATCTGCTGCTGGCGGCCAGGTCCTGGGAGATGAGGGTCGATGTGGGAAGGAGGCTGCAGTTCTCGGATGTGGTGCACACAACCCTACGCCTGGACATTGTACTGTGGTCAACTGAAGACAAGAAAATAACTCTGGCTGAGCCGACTGTGCCGTGGGAGGAGGGATGGGAAGAGGCCCACGAGAGAAAGGCCTTGAAGTACCAACCATTAGTGCAGGAGTGTAAAGACAAGGGATGGCAGGCATGGTTGTTCCCTGTGGAGATCGGCTGCAGAGGTTTCCCAGCCAAATCAGCATGGCGGTTGTTGTCAGATCCAGGCCTGGACGAAAGGAGCAAAAAACACGCAGCTCGTAGGATGGGGGAAGAGGCAGAAAGAGCCTCTTGTTGGATTTGGAGTAGGCGAGAGGAGGGAAGCAGGAAGCCAGGAGCAGATGGGCAATGATTTGGCCACCACTGCCGGCCCATCAACTGGAGAGTGTCATAATTAAGGGTCGAAACACTCGGTGAAGGTTGGGAACCACCTGATGACATCAGCTCCTGGCTGAAGGCTATGGTTATCTTATAAGGTAACAGGAGAATGCACCCTACCAGGTGTATGTAACAAGCAAGACACCAGCTGCTCTGCTACCATAACACCCTACTCATGAAGTATGACAATTCACGAACTGGCAGGTGGGAGGTGTGCAGACATTGCCATTAAAAACAATTCACAACATAGATTATGATATATATTTTCGATTCAAATTTCCACTCTGGCATGCTGGATACAGGCAGTTATAGCCCATGGAATGAGTAAAGGACAGTTCGTTCAGCCCGCAGGCCAAGTCTCACAAATTCCAATGCAAATAGCTGGAGTGCTGATAATTACTGGAATTCACTGTTCACTAAGTGGCAGACTGTTAATCAAAAATTACTACACAGTGTGCTGGTGACCCTGTTAATGGCGGTCAAAAATCAAGGTTGCTAATCAGTTATTGCCATCACACCTCTATAATCACATCCTTTCTACTGACTGAATCTTATAACCCACAGGTATTTATCCATGTAATGGACCTTACTGGGAAATATTAGGTTCTAACTCAATAAACCAATAAACTTAGTTTCTATCTCCAACGGGGAAATGACACAAGAAACATGCAAGTTCTCATTAATTGGACTTGCTAACATTCCAGACAGCTAATCTTCCAATGATCTAATCACACGGGCACTGAATCTTTCTTTCCCTGGAAGCTGACTCAGACATCAGCATTTCACCACAGTGCCATGCCTTGTTTTTGTAAAGCCTCCCTTTTGAAAACTCAGATCAATGCACTTCTTATTATATAAGAACAAATGACAATGGTCCCCGTAACACAATCCTGATTTAAATCAGACCGCTTGGTAATTTTATAGCCTTCATGATAGAGTCGTTGAGTCATATAGCATTTTGTCTCTCTCGATCCATAATTCTATGCCTTGGCTCACTCAGATACTTCTTAAATGTTGTGCGAGTAACTGCTTCTATCACTTTTCACAGGTAGCATGTTCCAGACTGCTTGTGTAAAACTATTTTTTCCTATTTTCTCTAAATCTCTCCCACCTCACCTTATTCTATCCCTAAACCCTCCCACCTATTGATATGGAATGCTGTCACAGGAAAGCAGCATCCGTCATCAAAGACCCCCACCACCCAGGCCATGCTCTTATGATCCTGATACCATTAGGAAGAGGTACAGGAGTCTCAGGACTCACACCACCAGGTTCAGGAGCAGTCATTACCCCTGAACCATCAGGACTCTTGAACCAATGAGGATATCTTCACTCAACTTCACTTGCCCCATCTTTGAAGTGCTCCCACAGCCTGTGGGCTCACTTTCAAGGGACTCTTCATCTCATGTTCTCCATATTTATTGCTTATTTTTTTCCTTTTGTATTTGCACAGTCTGTTGTCTTTTGTACACTGTTTTGAATCTCCTGTTGGGTGCGGTCTTATTGATTATATTATGTTTCTTCATTTACTGTGTATGCTCTCAAGAAAACAAATCTCAGGTGATATGGTGATATATGTCCTTTGATAATAAGTTTACTTTGACTTTGACTTTTAGACCATAAGACCGTAGGAACAGAATTAGGCCATTCAGCCCATCGAGTCCACTCTGCCATTATCTCATGGCTGATCCCGTATCCCATTCAACCCCATACACCTGCACTCTCACCATATTCCTTGATCCATTCAGCCCATCGAGTCCACTCTGCCATTATCTCATGGCTGATCCCGTATCCCATTCAACCCCATACACCTGCACTCTCACCATATTCCTTGATCCATTCAGCCCATCGAGTCCACTCTGCCATTTTGTCATGGCTGATCCCGTATCCCATTCAACCCCATACACCTGCACTCTCACCATATTCCTTGATCCATTCAGCCCATCGAGTCCACTCTGCCATTATCTCATGGCTGATCCCGTATCCCATTCAACCCCATACACCTGCACTCTCACCATATTCCTTGATGCCCCAACCAATCAGGATTCTATCAACTTCCGCTTTGAATATACCCATGGACGTGGCCTCCAACACAGACTGTGGTGGAGCATTTCACAGATTCACCACTCTTTGGCTAAAAAAATCCCTCCCTACTTCCGCTCTAAAAGGTTGCCCCTCAATTTTGAGGCTGTGCCCTCCAGTTCTGAATATCCCCACCAGAGGAAACATCCCCTTCACATTCACCTTATCTTGTCCTTTCAACATTTGGTATGTTTCAATGAGATCCCCACACATTCTTCCAAGTTCCAGTGAGTACAGGCCCAAAGCTGCCAAATACTCCTCATATGTTAACCCCTCCATCTCCAGAATCATCCTCGTGAACCTCCTCTGGACTCTCTTCACACATTATGATCACTGCCTCCTAAAGGTTCCTTTACGTTAAGCTGATGAATAAAATCTGGGTTATTACACAGCACCCAATCTAAGGTAGCCTTTCCTTAGTAGGCTTGAGCACAAACTGCTCTTAAAAGCCATCTTGTAGGCATTCATCAAATTCCCTCGCTTGCGATCTGACACCAACATGATTTTCCCAATCGCCTTGCAAATTGAAGGCCCCCATTACAATTGTGACATTACATGCCCTTTCCAGCTCCCTTTGCAATCTCAACTCCACACCTTGACTACTATTTGCAGGCCCATATATATGATTCCCATGGTGTTTTTTTTTCACCCTTTCAGTTTCTTAACTCCACCCACAAAGATTCAACATTCTCTGACCCTATTCCACCTCTTACCAACAGAGCCACACCACTGCCTATGCCTTCCTGCCTGTCTTTTCAATACAAAATATATCCTTTGACATTAAACCCCCAATTATGACCTTCTTTCAGCTATCTTTTGTTTTAGACATCACCATTTATGGGGTAAAGTTTTGAATCATCCACTCTATCCACAACCGAAAACGATCAGTAAGCAAGTTTATGTTATCACATCATAAAATGGACTCTTGACCTTACACACTACCTCATTAAAGAGTCACAGAGTTGATGCAAGCTTTTTCCATTGAGGTTGGATGAGAACTAAAGGTCACGGATTAAGGGTGAAAGGTGAACTATTTAAGGTGAACCTGAGGGGGGAAACTTCTTCACTTAGAGGGTGCTGAGAGTGGTGTGGAATGAGCTGCCAGAGGAAGTGGTGGATGGGGACACAGAAACAGGCCTCTCGGCCTATCTAGTCCATGCCAAACTATTATTCTGCCTACTCCCATCAAGCTGCACCCAGACCATAGCCCTCCATACCCCTCCCATCTTATCCAAACTTATCTTAAGTTTTAAAATCAGGTCCTCAAATTCCAGCAACATCCTTATAAAATTTATCTGTACGCTTTCAATCCTATTGATACCTTTCCGGCACCAGAACTGCACACAATACTCCAAGTTAGGCCTCAACAATGGCTTGCACAATTTCATCATAACATCCCAACTCTACTCAATACTTTGATTTACGAAGGGCAATTGCCAAAAGCTCTCTGGATGGCATGGTAGCCTACTGGTTAACGCAACGCTTGACAGTACCGCGACCCAGGTTCAATTCCTGGCACTGTCTGTTAGGAGTTTGTATGTTCTCCCTGTGACCGCGTGGGTTTCCTCTTGGTGCTCTGGTTTCATCCCACAGTCCCAAAATGTACGGGTTAGTCGGTTAATTGGTTGTTGTAAATTGACCTGTGATTAGGCTAGGGTTAAATCGGGGGTTTCTGGGCAGCGCATTTTGAAGGGCCTAAAGGGCCTATTCTGCACTGTGTCTCAATACATTAAAAAATCTACCTGTGACACCACTGTTAAGGTGTCGATCACAACAAAGTTTCGTTATGAACTTGCACTTTATTGTTTCCTTGCACTACCCTTTCTCTGTAGCTGTCGTACTTTATTCTGCATCTTAGGGGGTGGCTACTGCACAGGACCGAAAGAAGCTACAGAAAGTTGTCGAATTAGTCAGCTCCATCTTGGATACCAGCCTCTGTAGTATCCAAGGAACAATGCCTCAGAAAGGCAGTGTCCATCATTAAGGACCTCCATCACCCAGGACACGCCTGCTTCTCACTGTTACCATCAGAAAGGAGGTGCAGAAGCCTGAAGGCACACACTCAGCGATTCAGGAACAGCTTCTTCCTCTCTGCCATCCGATTCCTAAATGGACATTGAACCCTTGAGCACTACCTCACTTTTTAAAATATTATTTCTGTTTTGCACTATTTATAATCTATCTACGTAATAGACGTATATATAGTTAATGTGATTGATTTACTTATTTATTTTTTCCTTTCTATATTATCATGTATTGCATTATACCGATGCTGCTAAGTTAACAAATTTCACGACACAAGTGGGCGATAATAAACTGGATTCTGAAGCACTGTGTAATGAATTGAACAGTATACAAGAGAAACTTTTTGACTGCATCTCGAAACGTGACAATACAAAACAAATTCCAATTTTTAAATATTTATGCTGCATCCTACTTACAATGACAATTTATAAACCCTCTTCTAATGCTGGTTATGTTCAATTGTTGAGTTCAGTCAAAGCAACTGCCAGGAACTTATAGCCTCCAAAATGTAGTCACAACCGCAGTCTGCAGTCCAACATGGCACTCTCTTTACCTGCTGTTTCTTGTATCTTACCATGTGCTTTGCCTATGGGCTTCTAAAAGAGGCAAGCCTTTTTACTTTGAAATATGAAGGAGGTTTTTGTTTGCACCAGGAGTATCCAGAATGATCATTGCAGGAAGAAGCCCTTCCCAGAGTCTAGGAAACACAGTAAACCACACCCACGTTACTCATGGTGATTTGTCAGTCTATTCCCACCAGCTCCCACAAAACAGGAGCATTGAATTTCTCACACAGTTGTCAAACTGACTCCTGACACTCCACGAATGACCTGGATTTTGGCAAGAGCACTATATCGGTTTGTGAGGTGTGCAACAGTACTTCCTCTCTGCTTTAACCAAAAATCACAGTCGTTACTTTCCTCAAGTTTGAGATCAAGATATTACCTACTTCTCCACTAAGAAAAATTTCTTTTGAGGAATTATGCTTAATATTCCTTTGTGATATTTCATCTTTTCTGTTTCTTGCAAGTGTAGAAAGGTTTTTGAAAGCTGGCAAATTTGCAGTGTCCAGTATCTTCTCATTGTCGATTCTATTTCTGTTGTTAAAGCAGTTGTTCACAATAGTACTCAAAATGCAAAAGGATAAGGACACTGCGAGGATATCTGGGGCCTCAACTAAACAGGACAAGCACTGGGTACCCCCTTAACTGCTGAGTCAATTGCAAGCCAACTGCAAAAGGTCAGGAGGGGGATTAGACTGAGTGAACGCATTGGTAAATCATACAAAAAGAGACACAAACACCAGAGATCCTGCAGATATTGGAAATCCAGAGTAATGCGCACAAAATATTAAAGGAACTTAGCAGGTAAGGCAGTATGTATGGAAAGGAATAAGCAGTCAACTTTTTGGACTGAGACCCTTCATCAGGATCGTTACAAAAATAGAAATGATTAGGTTATTAGAGGGAGAGGGAATAGCAAAATAAAATACAATGGTAAAGCAAGAATTGTTTTAAAAAGTGACACATCTCCAAAAATTTCAAAACTGTAGTAGTAAAGCATTTTTAGACATACCACAGAGAAACAGGCTCTTGCAGCCCAATTACACCCATGTAACCAATTAATCTACTAACCTGTACATCTTTGGACTGTAGGAGGAAACCGGAGCACCCGAAGGAAACCCATGTGGTCATGGGAAGCACTTACAAACTCCTCATAGACAGTATTGCATTAAGATACTTAATAAGGTACTTCCACTTGTAGACAAGATCCCAAAAGGGACTGAGGTACCAACTAGATGTTGGCTATTGAATTTACCAATTAGTTGATGTTCTTCAGCTGTTCTTAAAGCAGTTGCTGAACTATCTGGCTATAAGTAATCTGGTGGTTGGTCTGTTACCTTTAGAGACAATTCTGACCCAGCATTCCAGCAACATCTGAACGAAGTTCAATGTTTAATATAAATTTATTATCAAAGTATATAGATGCCACCATACACTACCCTAGGATTCATTTCCTTTATTTTATTTATTGAGATATAGCATAGCACACAGACTTCCAATCTGCACCTTGTAAGGCATGAAAATGCCCAACGCAGGCCTCTCACGGTCTGAGTCGACGTTCCCACCCTCCCCTTTGAGCCGCGCCACCCAGCAACTCCCAATTTAACCCTAGCCTAATCACAGGACAAATGTCCAATTAAACTACCAACTGGTATGTCTTTGGAATGAGCACTCGGAGGAAACCTATGTAGTTATGTGGAGAATGTATAAACACCTTATTGTCGTTGGTGGGAATTGAACCTGGGTCACAGGTACTGTAAAGTGTGCAAACCACACACTAACATCCTGCTCTTCAGACGTACAACAAAGAAATACTATAAAATTAACAAAAAGCTATTCACAAAGACTGACAAGCAAAAAAAAGATAAACTGCAAATATCAAAAAGCAAATAATAATAAAATAAATACATAATTTTGAGAACATGAGTTATAGTGTCCTTGAACATATTTTGCTTTCAAATCAAGTCCAGCCCTTGAGCCCCGAGGTGCTCACATGCAGTGTTATGGGAACGTCAAAAGACAGGTGGGTCAAATCAGACCAGATTGTTTGGAGTCACCTGAATAATGCAAAATAATTTATATTTCATCAGGCAAGTAAAAACCGGCAGTGTTAAAAAAAAAATCAGCTTAAAAAAACATAATCAGCAAGAAAAAATTGTTAAGTGCTTCCCACAAACCCTAACTTTTAACTTCCCTAATTTAAAGCAACTTTCTGTTATTTAATTGCATTGCCTATGTAATGCAATGAAAGAAAGAAAATAATAATTTTACTAATAATAAAAGCCCAAGATTAAACTTCACCACGTCATTCTGCTTTGAATCCATTGGTACTAAAATGGTTTTTTGTCTGAATGCAAATAGAAAGTTGATTCATTAAGTAAAGCTCTTTTCTATCTCAAGAGTTTAGAAAGAAACTGAACACCAGGTAGTTGCCAATCTGATTCTAAATCCAAATAAACCACTTCCTGATTCATTAGTTCAATGTAACACATGGACAATGTCAGCAAAAACTGGCTAAATTTGCACTTTTCAAAGGTGTTGTGAGATTTCCCAGGAGGTGATAGACGTAAATTTCCATACACACCACCAAACCCCCACAGCGCTCTGATGCAATCTTTATTTGCATAATATATTCTGTGCCCCTTTCTTCAATACCACCAGTCCTTGTGAGAGCATGCACATCTATCAAGTGCAAAGAAGTTATTCTGTCTTTCTTTAACTAGTAGACAACCAAACGGGGTTGCAAAAACCTGCAGATAGGCGGCATAGCTGTGAGCATAATGCCTTACCATTGCTGTTTGTAAGGAGTTTGTACAATCACCTCATGACCCTGTGGATTTCCTCCAAGTGCTCTGGTTTATTAATTTATTAATTTATTAATTTATTGAGATAACAGTACAGGCCTTTCCAGTCCTTCAAGCCATGCTGCCTAGCAATCCTCCAATTTAATCCTAGCCTAACCATGGGACAATTTACAAACAACAATCAACCTACCGACTGGTATGACTTTGGAATGTGGGAGGAAACCAGAGCATCCAGTGGAAACCCATGCGGTTACAAACTCCTTACAAACAGCAGCAGGAATTGAAGCCTGATCACCTGTACTGTAAAGTGTTGTGCTAACCACGACACTACCGTGGTCATCCTGCCCTCCCATATTCTGAAGGTGCATGGGTCAGGAGGTTAATTGGTCACATAGATATAATTGGGCAGTGTAGGTCTGTTGGGCCAGAAGGTCCTGTCACTGAATAAATAAACACACTGAGGACAAGAGACGATAGGTGCAGGAGTAGGCCATTCGGCCCTTCGAGCCAGCACCACCATTCACTGTAATCATGGCTGATCATCCACAATCAGTACCCCGTTCCTGCCTTCTCCGCATATCCCTTCACTCCGCTATCTGTAAAAGTGCTATCTAACTCTTTCTTGAAAGCATCCAGAGGAGAGTGATTTCTCAGGCCCTTTCAGAACACAGCCTATCCCATTCTCTACCTCGGAGGATGGATGAAGCAATATCATTGGGGGTATTTAAAGAGGAAGATGTACAGGATAGGGTTAGTAAGTTGTCGGCATGGCAACACTGGTGCCGGAAGCATGGTGATGTTTGTGTGCTGCCCCTAGCACAACCGTGGACTGTCTTGATCAGAGGTGCAAACAGCACATTTCACTGTATGCCTGAAACATGTATATTCCAATCTTCCGATGCATACTTCATTTTTTTCTTTAAACAAGGCGTGTACGCATGACATGGCAGCATAATGACGTATACTGTTTACGTACTTTTAACCCACAAAGCATTATGTAAACAACAAAGAATTCTTAATCAAGCAATGTATTTACAATATTAGTCAAATATTACGGAAGTATTAAATGCACAACACCCACTGGCCGCGGTCTGTAAGGAGTTTGTACATTCTCCCCATGGATAGGTGGGTTTATTCTGGGGGTTCCAGTTTCCTTCCAGATTCCCAAAACACGCAGGTTAGTAGATTAATTGGTCACATGCGTGTAATTGGGCGGCATGGGCTCCTTGGGCCTGCTACTATGCTGTGTCTCTAAATTTCAAAACATTAAACCAGAAAGGTCCAATACTTAGTATGATTAATAGGTTTACTACAAGCCAACAGATGCTGAGCAGTCAGATTATAATTATTGGTCACTGGCATAACTAGTATGTGGCAGTAAATCTACTTTGTGAGGAAAATGGGGAACATTTACTTAACGTAGAAAGCTGTTGTGATCTGGAATTTACCAATAAACTTGATGATCTACCAGCACATGGAGATGTCCGTGGGAGAATGCTGCTGACTGGCACATTCTCGGCTGCAGGAGTACGTGCTGAGGGACGCACTGAAACTCGGTGCAGCCAACGCAAGGGCCCGGTGGGGAAGGACCACAGTATAGGTTTCTCCGCCCGGGGGAGTGAGAGGGGTCAAGGGGCGGGGAGTATACCCCTCAACAATGATATGGTAAGCTGAACTACTGGAGTGCCACGTGGGTGGCTATAAATACGGATATGTACTGACTATAATGGAAATGTATGTAAAGGATAGAAAGTTATTGAATGGTTTATTGTATATATTTATTTTTGAATAAAGTATATTTTGAAATTTAAAAAAAGGGTAATGGAAGAGGATTTGATTGTAACAAAGGAAGTTACTGTGGGCTAGGAACAGGTAAGTAAGTAAAATGGTGTATTATTGTCACATGTCCTGAGGTAGAGTTAAAATATTTGTTTCATATGCCATCCATACAGTTCGTTTCATTACATCAGTAGACTGAGGTAGTCCAACGGAAAAGCAATAACAGAATGCAGAATAAAGTGTTGCTGTTGCAGAGAAACTGCAGCGCAGACAGATCTGAGGGTGGACTGTGAGGTGAAGAATCCATCTTATTAAGAGTTTCATTCAATAGTCTTATAATAGTGGGATACAAACTCTTTTTGAGTCTTGTGGGACATGCTTTCAGGCTTTTGTATCTTCTGCCTGATGGAAGGCAATAAAAAAGAGAATATCCAGAGTGGGCGAGGGGGTCCTTGATTACACTGGCTTCTTTACCAAGGCAGCGAGAAGTGTAGACAGAGTCTATGGAGGGGAGGTTGGTTTTTATCATGCGCTGAACAGTCTGTACCTCCTTGTGGTCTGGGAGAAAGATGAAGGAGACTAACTCGGTAAAGTCCCATCAAAGGGTGAGGATAGTTTCTGTGGGCCACAGGGCCTTCATCTGATAGTTATCGTGCTATGAAAGGCTATTTTTATTATCACTATCTGCAGTAATATATTAGCAAGCTATGTCCTAAATAAATGAAGAAACTATGAGAAACTTCACCATCATTATACGCTGGAGGTCCCAGAAGGAATGAATTAGCAACAGCTCCGTGGTCATTTTGAAAGCAGATGACTCTAATTTCCACAAAATCCAAGGGGGGATTTGAGTTTCCCAACAATATTGGTGATGGGATTTATTCAGTCAGCTTTCCTTTATTTTCTGTATTTACAGCACTAAGTATATCTTATTAATAAAATGTAGAAAGGCATGCACTGTCAGTAGTACTAAATGTAATCTGGAATCCCAAATGCATTTTCTGCATTGCCTCAAAAACTACTTCTACTGACTTCAGAGGAAGTTAATCATGGTGACTGACGATGCTAAACTATACATTTACTGTATTACTGTTGACCATACTGATTGGAACTGGAATTGGAATTGGTTTATCATTGTTACAGTGAAAAACTTTATTCGATCTGAGGGTATTGTGGTCCTGAAGTTCTTTGGAAGTCAAGAAAGAGGCATAAAACCTGGTGCTTACAACCATTTATTAGGTCTTGCAAGAAAAAAGAATGAACACAGAAAGAAAGGGAACAAAAAAAAACAGCCTTGCTCATCTTATACTAAAAACTAGCTCAGACCAGAGAGAAATCAAGACAATCTCCTGTTCTATTCACTTTACACCCATGAATGTGTGGCTAAATACAGCTCCAACACCATATGCAAGTTTGCTAATGACACCACCATTGTGGACCATATCAAAGGTGGTGACGAATCAGCATACAGGATGGAAATTGAAAACTTGGCTGAGTGGTGTAATAACAACAACCTCTCATTCAATATCAATAGGACCAAGGAACTGATAGTAGACTTCAGGAGAGGGATACCAGAGATTCATGAGCCAGTAATCATTGGAGGATCAGAGGTAGAGAGGGTCAGTAACTTTAAATTCCTGGATGTCACTATCTCAGAGGATCTGTCCTGGACCCATCATATTAACACAATTGTGAAGAAAGCACAATAGCACCTTTACTTCCTCAGGAGTCTGTGGATATTCAGCATGTCATCAAAAACCTTAGCACACTCCTATAGATGTGTGGTGTAAAGTGGCTGCATCACAGCCTGGAATGGGAACACCGATACCTTTGAGTGGAAAGTCCAACAAAAGGGAGTGGATTCAACCCAGTACATCACCGGTAGAACCTTCCTAACAACGGAGCATATCTACATGAAACGTTACTGTAGAAAAGCAGCATCCATCATCAAAGATAGATTTAAGACAGGGTGAGATAGATTTTTACATAGTAGGGAAATTAAGGGTTATAAGCAAAAGGCAGGTTGGTGGAGATGAGTCCATGGCCAGATCAGCCATGATCTTATTGAATAAAGAGCAGGCTCGATGGGCCAGGTGGCCTATTCCTGCTTCTATTTCTTATGTTCTTATGTTCAAAGATCCTCACCACCTAGGCCATGCTCTTTTCTTCTGGCTGCTGCATCAGGTAGAAGGTACAGGAGCCTCAGGACTCGCTCCACCAGGTTCAAGAACAGTTACTATCCCTCAACCATCAGGCTCTTGAACAAAAGGGGATAACTACACTCATTTAACTCTTTTATCTTGTTAGTTCATGCTCATTATTTACTGCTATTTATTTATTATCTGCATTTGCACTGTTTACAGTTTAGAGATCCTGTTTACAGTTACTGTTCTATAGATTTGCTAAGTATGCCCACAGAAAAAGAACCTCAGGGTTGTATGAGGTGACATGTGTATATTCTGATAATAAATTTTACTTTGAACTTTGATAAGGAATAACCTATGAAATAATTGGGTTCAGTGGTGTGACAGGGGCTGCAGAGAAACTTCTAGAAAAATAAAGAATCAGCTATGCTACAATTACTGAAATTTCACTGAACAATTACACAGATGCAGATGATCATAGATAAAATATAAGCAAGCACAGGGAAGTTAAACTACATGAGAAATAGAGGAAAAATAATAATTCTACACCCTAATCCAACAGTTTATCTTGCTTGCTGTTCATATATTTCAGATCATTACACAGTGCCTTGAGGTAGAACAAGGTAAAACAATAACAGAATGCAGAATACAGCAACAGAGAAAGTGCAGTGCAGTAAGATCATAGCAAATTAGACCTTGAGGTCAAGAATCCAATTTTTTGTGCTAGGGAACCATGTACCTAAATAAGCCAGAAGTCCAACTTAAATATGATAATACAACAAAGCTGCCTTAAGAGTTTTAATTAATGTACATCTATCAAGTTCACAGTATCTCACTCGTTGACTGATTTTTTGGATATGATTTTATATTAGAAAACATCAGAAACTTGCTCAGCAGAACAGCCAAGTGGCCAAAGCCTGCAACAACGCTTTTAGTGCTGACAGAGCACTGAATATTCTACATACACATGAGAATTTTAGCAATGCATGAGTGTTGTGAGAAAAATCTTTGGTTTGTCATCTTTTTGCTGCCACATCTCCTTCTGCCAGAATAAAATTCCAATTTATTAATCTTTGCCAAACAGATTACCTTTCACTGTGACATGTGAAACATTCAATTTAATCAGTGTTAATATTAACAGCTGCTTGTGGTATCAATGTGAAGCATGGGAATGTAAGTAGGAACATATGGCCCCTGTACGTGCTTCACACTCAATAAGATCATAGCTGGTCCTGAGCCATAGACTGCTCAATCGCACATGGACCCTGGTGTCCAAACAGTTATTGACCTCAGCCTTGAATATACTCAAGCTGAACAGTGACTATTTTATATGGTAGAAAAATCAAAATATTTTACTTATTTATTTATTTGGCGATATAGTGCAGAACCAGCCAATCCAGCCCAATGAACCACATCACCCAGCAACCCACCTATTTAACCCTAGACTAATCACAGGGGAATTTACTAACAAGCTCGTCTTTGAAATATGGGAAGAAACTGAAGCATCCGAAGGAAATTGACGTGTTCACGTGGAGGAATGTACAAACTCCTTACAGATTACATCAGAATGTAACTCAAAATCTGACGTCCTGAGCTGTAATAACATCGTGTAACATTCCCTCTAATTTTCTTTACAGCTGTGCGGACCAGTCAGTGCTCTGAACAGGAATTTTTGACATGGCCTGAAAACTGCGCAGCACTTTAAATGTTTTTTTGCGTAATATACACATCAAACCACAACTCACAACACAAGTAAGTGACGTCAGGCAGTCAAACTAACTGACAGGCTCAATGGCAAAAATAAAATGTTTTGACTAGACGGCATCGGCATACAGTGGGCCGGCAGCTTATTAACAATGAATAACTGACTTGCATTCTTTGATTATTGTCATAATTTGTAATACTGTTGTAAGTTGAAACACTGACAATGTATATACAGTAAAGTTCTAAAATGTTTCAAAGTAAAGGTTATGGTACATTTATTATTCAGAAAATGTATATATATTCATTAACGCATGATTAATTATAGTATTTCACAATTATATTAACATAGATTTCAAAATTATATTAAGATTTTATAAAAGAAAATTCCAACTGCATGACAACAAAGGCTATGTGCGCAGAACACTTCGGTTACTATGCGGCTCTGCTTCCAGAAGGAACAGTGGCATTGTGGTAACTGCTACACTACCTTGGTTTATAACTCTCCATGTGAAAACAAAACTCCTCCCCATCCTGGCCCCAAATGCCAACGATTTATTCCAATACTTTGGGTTCTGCATGTAAACTCCTGAGGTAGCAACTTCTCAGAATCTATCCTGTCAACCCTTTGGAGATAATTTATCCACATTTCTCAAATACAGAACAAGACTAAACAAAAAGGGAGCACACAGTATAACAATCAGTGTTGATTGGATCAGTGGAAAAGTGCCTTGCTTATCATGTAATACACCTGGGTGAATGTCAGCTCAAATTTGTTGTCAGTTACCACATTATAACAAAGACAGGAACAATAAAGGTACCCTAACTACACAACGGTGAACTTCTTGCATTTACTGCAATAAGCCAATGTGATCACAAATCTTATGAGGGGCCTGTCTGTGTGTGTGAGTGGCTGGGAAAGGACTTGTCTTGTTGTTGTCTTGCTTTGTTTTGTTGTTGCTGCTTGTGTTGTTCTACTGAGCATTGTGGACATGCTATGTTAGCTTTGGAAGGTGTGGTGACACTTGCCTGCGTTGCTTGTTAAAGCAGACGATACATCCCTCTGTACGTTCAAAACTCAAAATTCAATGTTCAAAGTAAATTTTATTATTAGAGTACATATATGCCACCATATACAACTCTGAGTCCTGCAGCCCACAGAACATTGCCGACAATCAGTGGCGCCTTCTTACACGTTACAATATACATGTGATAAATAAATCTGAATCTGAATGTGAATCTGAGACCTTTCCCATGAAGATAACTAATTTAATAAGAGAATGAGGAACTACCAAATTCATGCAAGGCTCTCTTGATCCTGGGCTGCAAAAGTGACCACTTAACCAAATGCATCTCATATACGTACCATGTCAGATTGATTGTGAGAATGGGTCAGGTACCTATGCAGCCGTTTGATAGCGTGGTCACTCAGTTGGGTATACTACACACAGAGTGCTCTCCCTTTCGGGTGCAGGCTTTCAATTGCCCCAGCATATGCCATTACTAACATGACTTAGTAGAAACGTTCAATCGTACCACTCCCTTGTCATTCGTGCTCCGTGCATACATAACAAGTAGGTGATAAATATCTCTCTTTAGTTACGTGTAATTTAAATTCCTGTTAAAAGCAATATGTGCCAATCAGTGGGCATATATTTCAAAATACATATCCAGTGTATTAATGTGCTCCAATATGGTCCTGGCAAGATGCCATTTTTACCGCTCTGCTCAAAAGGGAAATGGAAATTTGGGGGTAGAGAGACATATTTAAAAGACCTGTAAAAAAGAATGGTGTCGAATGTCATTTATGGAGAACAATAACAGTTTTTATTTAAAAACAGAGATTTGCCGATCTCTCCTTAAGAAACAGGGACCCGGGTTTGAATCCCATCACTAGTGACGCCTAGGAAATGATTGTCACATTCTCTTTCCTCTCCTGGGAGAACAAAATGTGTTGCGCCAAATATTGATCATTTCGTGATATGGCAGAAAGCTGTGGGTCTGCTAAAATATTCCAAATCAATTTGAAAGTTGGTGTAACTGTGCCTGCACTCTCTTGATAGGAAACCACACTTGGCTAGTTTATTGCCTCCTGGAAACCTGCAAATATACACTCAGTAACACACATAAAAGTTGCTGGTGAACGCAGCAGGCCATCAGCATCTCTAGGAAGAGGTACAGTCGATGTTTTGGGCTGAGACACATTTTCTGTGAACTCCAGAGGCTGTTGTGTGTGAAAATCCCAGGAGATATTCAAACCACTCTGTCTGGAACCAACAATCACTCTGTGGTCAAAATCACTTAGATCACATTTCCTCTCCATTCTGATGTTTGGTCTGAACAACAAGTGAACCTCTTGACCATGTCTGCATGCTTTTATGCCTTGAGTTACTGCCTCGTGACTGGGTGATTAGATATTTGCATTAACGAGCAAGTGTACGGGTGGCTGCTGTGTTTACGTCAGTGATAATAAACCTGATTCTGATGTTAATGGTGCTATATATATGGAGTCGTTGTTATTCGTAATTTACAGACTCTATATTTCTGATCAAAACACAATTACACCTGCAGCATATATTGTTCACTACAAAGCCAAGCTACATCCAGAAGCACGAATCCATGTTTTTTGATGGACTCCAGATCATGGTCTCTTTGGGTGCCTTGCTATTGCTTGCATGGTGGAGGGAGGTGGTTGGTGCTTTTGCTGAGCAGGTAGGGAGAAGGGGAGGGGGGGGAGAGGGTTGATGGTTTTGCTCCTGCTTGTGTGAGGGAGGAGGGAGAGGGGCTTTGTGGTTCTGATGTTTCTGTCAGTCATTCTTTAGGTTTTTTTCTGTTTCGTGGATGTCTGCAAAGAGTAAGAATTTCAGGGTGTATACTGTAGGCATTCTCTGATATTAAATTGAACCAGTGAACCATTGACTTGGACTGGAACCTGAATTATTGGTGGCACACAGTGCCAATAAAAAAGTATTCAGCCCCTTGGAAGTTTTCATTGTTTTATAACATTAAATCACGGTGGATTTAACTTGCCTTTTTTGACACTGATCAACAGAAAGGTCTCTTTCATGTCAAAGTGAAAACAGATTTCTACAAATTGTTCTAAACTTATTACGATATGAAACACAAAATAATTGATTGCATAATTTACTCACCCCCTTCAAGTCAGAATTTAGTAGATGCACCTTTGGCATCAATTACAGCCTTGAGTCTGTGTGGATAGGTCTCTATCAGCTTTGTACGTCTGGACACTGCAATTTTTCCCCATTCTTCTTTACAAAACTGCTCAAGCTCTGTCAGATTGCATGGAAATTGCGAGTGAACAGCACTTTTCAAGTCCAGCCACAAATACTCAATTGGATTGAGGTCTGGACTCTGATTTGGTCACTCCAAGACATTAACTTTGTGGTTTTAAGCCATTCCTCTGTAGCTTTGGCTTTATGCTTGGGATTATCGTCTTGCTGGAAAATAAATCTTTTTCCAAGTTGTAGACTGCATCAGTTTTTCCTCCGGCATCTTCCTGTATTTTGCTGCATTCATTTTACCCTATACCTTCACACGCCTTTCATGGCCTGCTGCAGTGAAGCACCCCCACAACATGATGGCAGACACCACTGTGCTTCACAGTAAGGATGGTGTGTTTTTGATGATGTGTGGTGTTTGGTCAATTTTGGTCTTATCAGATCATAGAACCTTCCAGCTGACTTCATTCTTTTTCTGTTTATCAGTGTCAAAAAAGCCAAATTAAATCCCCTTTGATTCAATGCTGTAAAACAATAAAACATGAAAACTTCCTGGGGGGGGGGTGTGAATACTTTTTATAGGCACTGTATTTCTGTAATAAACCCAGGGATAGAAGTGCACCTACTGTTGTTTGCACAACGTGTGGTACCAATATACAGTACTGTGCAAAAGTCTTAGACCCATGTACTGTAAGACAGTACTGGAGTAATTTCATGTATTGCACTGTACTAGACTTATGTAGTATTTAGGTAGCTAGACTAGTGGTACTGCATGGCTTAACATGTGTATAACCAAGTAACCCATGGGCTCACTTTCAAGGACTACAACTCATGATGTTCTTAGTATTATCGACATATCTACTGTATCTATTTATATGGCATAATTTGTCTTCTTTTGCACATTGGTTGTTTGTCAGTCTTTGGTTATGTATAGTTTCTCATAAGTTCTATTGTATTTATTTATTTTCTGTAAATGAGAGCAAGAAAATGAATCTAAAGGTAGTATACGGTAACATTTACAGTATGGACATTGATAATAAATTTACTTTGAAGCTTTGAAACCTCCTTCATGACCTCTTTGTGGTTACTATCATTGGGAAGGAGGAATAGGGGACTGAGGACCCACACCCAACACTTTAAAAACAGCTTCTTCCCCTCTACCGTCAGATTTCTGAATGGTCCATGAACACATGAACACTACCTCAATATCTGTATTTTGCACTATTTAGTTATTTTATAACTAAGTAATTTTCACAACTGATTGTCAGTGATAATAAACTTGTTTCTCATTTGGTGTGGCAATTGGTTAGACAGGAACCAGCATGAAGCTCTCTCGAGTGGGTCACACATTGGATGCGATATGAAAAACCAACAGCAAATTGACTTTTGTTCTCCACTTTTACATATTCTGCCTTGATACAAGCTACACTATATAAAAAAACACTGGAGTCTGACCAAAAACCTTATATGGATGACGGAATCAAAATCCATGGAAACATTTAAAACAAGTTATCTATTGGGTTTGAGGACCGAACATCAGAATGGAGGTGTTTGCTTGCACTGAGCAGTATAGAAACTGAACCCTTGTTCACCTCCAGCAGTTAATTGGAACACTTTCCTCTCAGCCAAAAATGAAAGTGCAGTGCAGCTAGTACAATTGGGGCTTTATTTCTAAAAGCCTGAACTGCATTTCTTGCATACTTTTCATGAAACTAGTTTATGAATCATTAAATTAGTGAATCATTAAAGTAGTGAGATATGATGGTTGAGTGACGAGGTTGTGCAGTTTTCTACCCAGGACACATATTATTTTATCAGGCTTCTTTGGATATGTTGTAGTGACCGCCCTTTCATAAGTGTGATTTGAGCCCAGTCCTGATGAAGAGTCTCAGCCCAAAACATCGAGTAATTTATTCCTCTCCTTAGATGCTGCCTGGACTGCTGAGTTCCTCCAGCACTTTTTTGTCTGTTACTCTGGATTTCCAGTATCTGCAGAATCTCTTGTTTTTCTGATCTCCTTTCTATAATAATCATTCCATGGTCAGAGTCACTTAGATCACATTTCATTCCCATTCTGATGTCTGATCTAAACAACAACTGAGCCTTTTGACCACGTCTGCAAGTTTTTAGGCATTGAGTTGCTGACACATGATTGGCTGATTAGATGTGCCTAATAAAGTGATCACTGAGTGTAAATAGAAGGAAACTTTCCTTATAATAGAAGTGAATAAAACAAAAGGGTTTAAAACTAAATAGGTGTTGGGGTAAGGGGTATGTGGAGATTGAGGAGGGTTGTGGAATCTACAATACACTGCTTGAATGGGTGACGGAGGCAGGTCCTCAATGTACATATAGGAAATACTTACACAAGTACTTGAATTGCCACAGCAAAGCAGGCTTGGATTAGAATATTTTGGTATTTGATGGTCAAGATGAATATGGCAGGTTGAAGAACATGTCACTTTCCTGTATGACCCAGTGTCTTTCTCCACAGAGGCTGCATGCCACACTGAGTATTTATAACTTCTTCTGCTTTCATATTGAGAGGAGTTCTCTTTATAGTATTAGTTGATGGAAATTAACTGGCTGATCTAAAACATGTGGGTGGTGGGGTGGAGATACGTCTCTACCAAAGGAGGTGTAAGGTGTTCCTTCCCTCTGCTAGCCTGCAGATTAAGACAAAGGGAAGCCACTTCTATAGAAAAATTTGCCAACATGGAAAGACCATGATTAGCCATGTCATACGACAATGCACATACAAGCGAATGATCTATGACATAATAAAATCACTGCTGTCATCAAAATCATTGATTCTATATGAAGAGAGATGCTACATGGCAAAGGATATCCATCTGTGGTACCAACAAACTATTATGCAGTTCTAATGCCTGAATTCTTGGCAGTTGTAAATTCAATTAGTGTCAATTGTTGTGTCTGAACTGACTTGCTGGCGATGAGAAGGGGTTGCTGTAGTAATCAGCAATTGCTCGTTGGGTGCTCCACATTCAAACAGTGCACTCATTTAAAGCTTAAGTGGTTCTAGCTTGTGCTATAAGGTATTGAATTTCAGTTTAAGCTCAGAATTGCTCACGTTTCCTAGAACGTTCAGCTGCCTTTGGCTGGTCTGGATATACCACACTAATATCACCAGGTAATGTAATCATAATCTTGGGAACTTGCACAGGGACTTCATGGTCATTCTGAAATATGATTGTTCTGCCGCAAATTCAAAGAAGACTACTTTGAGAGTGAGATAACTAATGGATTGATTCTCCATCTTCGCTGGCTGTCTTGTAGTCTGGTGCAGTGTCTCCCCATGGACCCCTCCTGTCTATAATTTCAATGGCTTGAAGATCATTCCCTAAGGTGATTACTTGTTGTGAACAATGTTGGGTCCCTTATCCAAGAAAGAAGGTGCTGGCATTGGAGTGGGTCTAAAGGAGGTTCATGAGAATGACCCTGGGAATGAAAATTAATAGACGAGAAGAGCTTGATGGCTCTGGGCCTGTACTCACTGGAGTTCAGAAGGATGAGAGGGATCTCATGGTAACCAATCGAATATTGAAAGGCTAGATAGAGTAGATGTGGAGAGGATGTTTCCTGTAGTGGGGGAATCTAGGATCAGAGGGCACAGCATCAGAACAGAAGGAAGACCCTTTAGAACAGAGCTGAGGAGGAATTTCTTTAGCCAGAGGGTGCCGGATCTGTGAAATTCATTGCCACAGACAGCTGTGGAGGTCAAATCATTGAGTATCTTTAAACCAGGGGTTGATAGGTTCTTGATTAGTAAGTGTGTCAAAGGTTATGGGAGAAGGCAGGAGAATGGAGTTAAGTGGGATAATAAATCAACCATGATTGAATGGCAGAGCAGACTTAATGGGCCAAATGGCCTAATTCTGTTCTGGTGTTTTATGATCTAATGACGATCCAATCTGACATGCCAAGTGATGATGATGGTAAGAGATGGCTCCCCAGGGTTCATCCAATTTAAGATTGAAATTTTATAGGTTCAACTTCCATTAAAGCAATTAACTTCTGACATAGTGTGTGGGGTCAACAGTATTTCAAATCTCACTTACCTGCATTACAGTGTTCAAGAGTCGTAAAATCATAGAGAGATACACAGTGGAAAATCTCGGTCCAACACAGACATTGTGGGCCGAAGGGCCTGTTTCTGTACTATATTTATGTTTTAAAGAGGCCCTTCCCCCCTACCCCCCCCCCCACCCTCGCCACCAAGTCCATGCTCCAAATCAGGTTTAATTTCACTGGCATCTGTCGTGAAATATATTGTTTTGCAGCAGCAGTGCATTGCAATACATAATGATAAGAATTATAAATTACAAAAAGTATATATAAAAATTAAATTAAGTAAGTGGTGCAAAAAGGAGAGAAAAAATAGCGAGGTAGTGTTCCTGGAATCATTGTTCATTTATAAATTGGTTGATGGAGGGGAGGAAGGGGTTTCTGAAAAGTTGAGTGTGCGTCTTTGGGCTTCTGTGCCTCCTCTCTGATGATATGAATGGGAAGAGGGCAGGTCCTGGGTGATGAGGGTCCTTAAGGACAGATGCCGCCGTTTTGAGGCACTGCCTTTTGAAAGTGCCCTGGATGCTGGCGAGGCTAGTGCCCATGAAGTAGTTGGCAGAGTTTACAACTTTCTGCAGCCTAGTCCAATCCTGTGTGCTGTGTATTTAATCTTTCTGTAATATTGGAGTAATATTGTTTGATCAAGCATTCTTTGTTGCTTATATAATACATTGTGCATTATATGTAAAAATAGTGCCTTGCTTATAGTTAAAACCAACTGAGGCCCATTCTCCTGAGATCCAGTCTTTTCCTTGCAATTAGCTCAATGTTTTGGAGTAACAAAACATAACCCTGTTTGGTGGGCCCTCCATACCAGACGGTGACACAAGCAGTTAGAATGCTCTCCAGAAATTTGCAAGTGTTTTTGGTGACATACCAATTCTCAAATTTAAAATATAGCCCCTGTCATGCCTTCGTTGTAATTGCATCATTATGTTGCGCCTAGGATAGATCCTCAGAGATGATGGCACCCTGGAAATGGAAGCTTCTCACCCTGTCCACTTCTCATCTTTTGATGGTTTGCGTTCCCTCGACTTCCCCTTCCTGAAGTCCACAATCAATTCCTTGGTCTTACTGATGTTGAGTGCAAGGTTGTTGTTGTGACACCACTCAATAGGCTGATCTATCTCGCTCCTGTACGCCTCCTCATCACCATCCGAAATCCTGCTAATGACAGCTGTGCCATCAACAAATTTATAAATGGCACCTAAGCTGTGCCTAGCCACACAAACGTGGTGTAGACAGAGTAGGTTAGTGAGCTAAGCACGCATCCTTGATGTGCCACAGCGTTGATCGTCAGCAAGGAGGAGATGTTATTTCCAATCTGCACAGACTGTGGTCTCCTGGTGGAAAAATCAAGGATCTAGTTGCAGAGGGAGGTACAGAGGCCCAGGCTGTGGAGCATGTTGATTAGAACTGAGGCTATGATTGTGTTGGAGTACAGGAAGCTATAGTCAAAACCAGCAGCCTGGCATTGGTAGTACTAGTGTCCAGGTAATCCAAGGCTGAGTGGAAGAGCCTATGAGATTACATTTGCTGGAGACCTATTGTTTTCTCACTCTTAAAATAGCCTCTCATACAATCATCGGAGAGGAGGTACAGAAGCCTGAAGACATACACTCAATGCTTCAGGAACAGTTTCTTCCCCTCTGCCATCAGGTTTTTGAATGGACAATGAACCAACCCATGGACACTACCTCACTATTTCTGCTCTCTTTTTCACAACTTACTTATTTTTTAAGTGTATATATCTATGATTGTAATTTATAGTATTTTTATGTACTACCGCTACAAAACAACAAATTTCACGGCGTATGTCAGTGATATTAAACCTGATTTTGTTCCTGATTCTACTTTGACTTTAGTTCTCTGGCTTTTGATTTGAGCTACAATCTGTATGGTTGCCACCTACTGTTTGTTTGAAGTCTTCCTCTGCACCTGTCTCCAGCCATTTCTTACTGAGCTTTTTGTTTCCTGTAACTCTCCCTTGCAGCAGAACTGAGTGGGACTGGAAGAAGTAGATTCCAAACTTACTAACAATGGGTTCCGTTCTGGAAGTGACAGAGGCAAGGTAGTCAATACGGATGCAAAATCTGAAGCAAATTTAAACTTGAAGCCCTTAATTTATTTCAAAGGTTTGAAATCTAAATAAGCTAAAACATCAGTCAATGTCCAAACATAATGGCCTGTCATTGTTCACCTTTTACTAGGGAAATTTTTCTCCAACGCAAGCAATATTCAACATAAACATGATTCACCATTTGTAGGGCTGGAAATCCAGAGCAACACGCACCAAACGCCAGAGGAACTCAGCAGGTCAGGGAATAAACCGTTGTCATTTCGGGCTGAGACCCTTCTTCAGGACTGGAAAGGAAGGAGGAAGATGCCGGAATAAAAAGGTGGGGGGAGGGGAAGAAGGCTAGCTAGAAGGTGATTGGTGAAGCCAGGTGGGTGGGAAAAACAAAGGGCTGGAGAGGAAGAGATCTGATTGGAGAGGAGAGTGGACCGTAGGAGAAAGGGAAGGAGGCGTGGACCCAGGGGAGGTGATAGGCAGATGAGAAGAGGTAAGAGGCTAAAGTTGGGAATAGAAAAAGAGTGGAGGGGGAGGGAATGTTTTTAACAAATGGAGAAATTGGTATTCATGCCATCAGGTTGGAAGCCACCCAGGCAGAATATAAGGTGTTGCTCTTCCACCCTGAGGGTGGTCTCATCTTAGCAGAAGAGGAGGCCGTGGACTGACATGTCGGAATGGGAATGGGAATTAAAATGTTTGGCCACTGGGGATGTTCAACATACACAACTGCCTTGGCCGAGACCAGATGGTTCATGGTTAACTCATTTCTCTAGCCCTAACCCCTCTGCCAATTAATTTAAACTAAACTGATAACGCTATTGAATTGAAAGAGAGGCCCGTGGAATTGTCAGCAACTATGCAAAATAACTGACGTTGGTAACATTTATTCCAAGACCTGTAATTAGCATCAGACTGAGAAATCTTTGATGCCAATTTGTTGTGTTGCCACAATTGAGAAAAATCTCAAGGAGAATACTAAAGTGACAGTAGTTATGATAACTAGAAAAGGAAATTTGTGAGGAAATTCTTTGCTCATTATTGAGGATATGCAACATGTTCACACAGGTAATGGTCAAGGGATATACAAAGGCATGCGTTAATCTTGCGAGACCACGGATCTGTGCCTGGAAAGTCTTCACTCTCCAGGGCGCAGGCCTGGGCAAGGTTGTATGGAAGACCAGCAGTTGCCCATGCTGCAAGTCTCCCCTCTCCACGACACCGATGTTGTCCAAGGGAAGGGCAAGGACCGATACAGCTTGGCACCTGTGTCGTCGCAGAGCACTGTGTGGTTAAGTGCCTCGCTGGGGCTCGAACTCACGACCTTCAGGTCGCTAGTTGAATGCCTTAACCACTTGGCCACGTGCCCACACATGGGATATAAGCACTGTGCAAAACTCTTGGGCACCTTAGAATATTTTATATGGATTCAGATGGTATGGCTGCCACCAAGCCCTGATCTTAACATCATCGATGCTGTCTGGGATGACCTGAGAGACAGGAGCAAGCCAGACAGCCAAAGTCTGCTGAAGAACCATGGTAAGTTCTTCAAGATGCTTGGAACAACCCACCAGCCGACTTTCTTATAAAACTGCACGCCAATGTACCTAAGAGAATTGATGCAGTTTAAAAGACAAAGGGTGCTCACACCAAATATTGACTTGATTTAGCTTTTTTTTTACTGTTCACTGCTCTTTATAGTAATTTTTTAGATATTTAGAAACTTTCATGATTTTTGAAAGCATCTTCTCTTTACAGAATTCTTCTACATGTGGCTAAAACTTTTACACAATGCTGTATATTAGGTAAACTATAGGAAAAGATGGCCAAGTACATACTGTGGCTTGTATAACGATACACACCTGTGATGCTGCTGCAATAAATTTATCATTACACCCTTGTGCACATTTACGTCTGCATCTGATAATAAATTCAACTTCAACTTAAGAGAGGAGCAATCAGGTTGTATGGATAGAGTTGATGGATTAACTAGGCCAAGCAGCCAATTTTGTTCCTGTAATTGCTTTGGAATGTCCGTGCCCTCTTCAGAGATCTGTTGTCTCCATCAGAGCTGCACAGTAGAGCAATCACTTTGTAATTACAATCTTTTAAAGTTTGTCTAATTTTACAAAGAAGTGAAGCATTCCTTTCTTTGTATTCTAATACAATCACACATATACTATTGTTTATGAAGATAAGTTATATATTCAAAGATTAAGTCAGATATATAAGAACTTGCATATTTAAAATGTTAAAGCATTGTAGACAATATTTGAAACGAATAATTTGAAATTTCACAAAATGTTCCATTAATCACCAATGCATGTCTGCCTATTATTATAACGTAACATTCTGCTGTGTATAATTATTATCGTACCCGAAAATAAGTCCTCTCTTCTAATGCTAAACTCTGCTCAGTTACTGACTGTGAACTTAAGTTTCAGTAGCTGTTTCCTCATCTAATCAACAATCACTCTGTGGAGAGACCATCTCATGAGGTCACAATCAGATGATAAGGTGGGGCACTGTGAACACAGAATTGATTCTGCTTTAAGATTATGAACTTGCCTATTTGTTGAAAAATGCTCTACTAAACAAACAGACCAAAATTTGTGATGATTCTTTAGATAAACATGAGTTATATATAGAGAGAAAAAAACCGTTATCCAAGACAAGATCGGAAATAACATAAACACGAGGAAATCTGCAGATGCTGGAAATCCAAAGCAACACCCACAAAATGCTGGAGGAACTCAGCAGGTCAGGCAGCATCTATGGAGTTGAATAAATAGTTAACATTTCGGGCTGAGACCCTTTCTCAGGACTAAGAAGGAAGGAGGAAGGAGTCAGACTGAGAAGGTGAGGGAAGCGGAGGATGAAGTATAAGGTGGCAGGTGATAGGTGAAACTGGGATGGGGGGGTGAAAGACATAAAGGGCGGAGAAAGGGGAATCTGATAGGAGAGGACAGAAGACCATGGAAGGAACAGAAGGGGGAGGAGTACCAGAGGGAGGTGATGGGCAGGTAAGAAGAGAAGACGTGAGAGGGGAAATAGGAACGGGGGATGGTGAAGGAGAGCAAGGGGCAATTGCCAGAAGTTCAAGATTACCTGCTGTAGTTTGGGAGACCGCTTCGTCAAGCACCTTTGCTCTGTCCGCCACAAAAAGTGGTATTTCCTGGGCCACCTATTTCAATTCTACTTCCCATTTCCATTCCAACATGTCAGTCCATGGCCTCCACTGCTGCCATGATGAGCCAACACTCAGGTCGGAAGAGCAACACCTTATATTCTATCAAGGGAGCCTCCAACCTGATGACATGGCCACTGATTTCTCGAACTTCTGGTAATTGTCCCCCCTCCTGTCCTTCACCATTTCCCATTCCTGTTTCCCTCCTTGTACTTCTTCCTCCCCTTCCCCCCCCACCTCCTTAGCCTGACTCCTACCCCCTTCCTTTCCAATCCTGATGAAGAGTCTTGGCCCGAAACTTCAACTGTTTACTCTTTACCATATTGTTGTTGCCTGGCCTGCTGAGCTCCTCCACCATTTTGTGTGTGTTACTCTGAAAGGACATACATCATAGAACAGTAGAGCACAGACAAGGCCCTTGGGCCTACAATGTTGTGTTGATCTTATAACTTGCTCCTTGATGCAACCCTTCCCTCCTACACAACCCTCCATTTTTCTGTCATTCATGTACCTATCCAAAAGTCTCTTAAATGTCTTCAACACATCTGCCTCTAACTCCACCCTGGCACTGCTTTCCACCAACCCATCACTCTGTGTAAAAAAAAACCTACCTCAGACACCACCCCTATACTTTCCTCCAATCACCTTTAAAATATGCCCTCTCATATTGCCGCCCTTGAGAATTGGATGATGTTGTGGATGTCAATACTTGTTTCCTTTCTTCTACAGATTATCACCCACTTCAGCAAATTGGCTGAGGGAGACATTAGAGCGAAGGGAACAGTGGATTGTCTGGCAGGATTTCTCGTGGTTAAATGGGCAGTTATTGGGATGGAGAAAGATATCCTGATCATCATCTTGAGCTGTGCCACAGAATCTTTAAGAGTCTTCTCAACTACTACAAGGACAATGCTTGTTGATCAAATGGTGAACCCTACCTGTAGTAGAGTACCTTCTTTACCCAGAGGGGGGTGAATCTGCCACAGGTGGCTGTGGAAGTCATACCGTTAGGCGTATTTAAATTGGAGGTTGATAGGTTCTTAATTAATATGAACATCAAAGGTGATGGGGAGAAGTCAGGAGAAGGGGATTGAGAGGAATAATAAATCAGCCATAATTGAATGGTGGAGCAGACCCAATCGGCCAAATGGCTTAATTCTGCTCCTGAGTCTTATGATCTTATAGCCTCTATCAGCTTGTCTTGGTCATATTTCCTCTAATGTGAGCATGACCATTTCTCCTGAACTTTAAAATTCAGAGACTAGAGTTTCAAATCTCAACCAACTGTGTTACAAGACGCACCCAACTGCGCCAGATTCTGAGAGTTAGAAGCTCTAACTCTCCAGAGTACGGGTAGCTGGCGCAGCCCCTCTATGGGTGTAGGATAGTCCCGCCAATGGGCAATCATGTATTTAGAAAGCGTCTGAATGAAGCCTCAGTGCACAGTCATAAGCCCAACCAGAGATATCGTCAAGCATTTTGTTTTGTGCTCAGTTCTCATTCCAGTGTAATACCACGTCTCGATCCTTGGCTTGGATACTCCTGACCATCTTTGTCAAGGTCTCTCATTAAGCATTTGTACAATATTTTCTGTTGAAGATCATGTTTGAACTGTAGCTGGCTTGGACCTACTAGACAGAATGGCTCCTATGTCGTGTGATAAATAATTCACTTAATTCATCTCCAACTATCCCTGCACCAACAATATAATCGATGGACAGAGTAAATTTGGGCAAATTAGATTTTTTTTGTGCATTGCTACTGACCTTTAGTAATATTGCTTTCACTGTGGACGTTAGTCTAGAGACAGTATGATCATCATGATAATAGTTGATGCTGAATGAGTGAGTTACCCAGAAGCTGATGATCAAATTAGCAACAATTTAAGATTTCAGTTCAGATTATACACTGCTTGTTGAAATGTGAAGTGAAAATCTATACAGAAATATCTTATATCTTCCACAGAAATACACTCAGTAGCCACTTTATTAGGCACTTCTGCTGTGGTCCACCCAGTTCAAGGTTCTGCAGACCACAGTTGTAACACACGTTTTTTGAGTTCCTGTCGCCTTCCTGTCAGCGTTTTTGCCCAGAGAACTGCTGCTCACTGTTTTTTTAAAAAAAAGAATCACACCTTTCTCTGTAAACACTAAAGACTTTTGTGCATGAAAATCTCAGGAGATTAGTAGTTTCTGAGATACTCAAACCACCCCATCTGGCACTAATAATCATTCCACAATCAAAGTCACTTAGATCATATTTCTTCCCCATTCTGAAGTTTGATCTGAACAACAGCTGAACCCCTTGATCATATCTGCATACTTTTATGCATTGAGATGCTGCCACATGATTGGCTGATGAGATATTTGCATTAATAAGCAGGTGAACAGGAATTACCTAATAAAGCGGCTACTGAATGTATATTTAGGATTGACAACATCTTGAGAACGCTGACACCCGTCCATCAAAAGCAAGATCTAGATTGAATCAGTCAAATGATAGTTTAAGTGTAGATGGATTAAACTCTTGGTGTAAAAATAAACTACCATGTGTGCAACTTCTATATATTTAAGAAAATTTTAAGGCCTTGTCAAAATTGTTCTATTTGTCTGAATCAAGCTGACTGACAGTTGTTGGTTCATAGATGAGCTCACTTTATACCGAAAGTTCAAAGTAAGTGTATTATCAAAGTGTGTATATGTCTCTGTATACCAGCGGGCCCCAACCACCGGGCCGCAAGGCATGTGCTACAAGGCCGTGAGGAACTGGTATGATTTGGCGATAGGAGTCAGCTGCACCTTTCCACATTCCCTGTCACGTCCACTGTTGAGCTTGAACACACGCGAGGTCATTATGCATGCGTCATCTATGTCAGCGCGGGAAGGAGATCAACTCCTCGAGCTTGCAAATGACGGCGGGCTGAAAAGCATGTTTGACATAACATCTCTGCCGGCATTCTGGATCAAAGTCAACGCTCAATATCCTGAGATAGCCACGAAAGCACTGAAAACGTTGCTTCCATCTCCAACATTTTTCTGCGAAGCGGAGTTTTCTGCAATGAATGCAACGAAAACTAAATTGCGGAATAAACTGCACAAAAGGAACCCCCTTCGAGTATCGCTGTCTCCCATCACCCTTCGATAGGACCATCTTGTTGCAGGAAAACAAGCCCAGGGCTCCCACTGATTCAGCGATATTGGTGTGTTGCAATGATTTTATATGTTCATACGGGAAAATATGTGCTGTGTGTTTAATATCCAAACGTTACTTAAAATGTTATGATGCTATTGACTTATATAACCATATAACAATTACAGCACGGAAACAGGCCATCTCGCCCCTTCTAGTCCATGCTGAACGCTACTCTCACCTAGTCCCACCGATCTGCACTCAGCCCACAACCCTCCATTCCTTTCCTGTCCATATACCTATCCAATTTTTCATTAAATGATAATATCGAACCTGCCTCTACCACTTCTACTGGAAGTTCGTTCAATACTTACTTCAAGCTCCCCTGTCCTCCCCTGATAATTGACTTTTCGCTATATTCATGCGAGGAAAATATGTGCTGTGTGTTTAATATTAAATTTGTTAGATAAACCCTTTTAGAAACGAAATTGAGTGTATTAGCCACTTATCACCGATATTCCGGTCGTGACTAACACCACCGAACAGTATCGCCAAAAACGATTTGCAGATACCTGTAAAAAATATCGGCACGTACACGCATGTGCAGTGGTGCCCGCGCAAGGCTTCATGGTCATTGTAGTCTTTCTCTGGGTAAACACAACGTATTTGACTGCTACTCTTGTCAGTTGGCAACCCTACCACCCCCCCGCCACCCCCGGAATATTGTCAATATTAAACCAGTCTGCAGTGCAGAAAAGGTTGGAGACCCCTGCCGTATACTACCCCGAGATTCATTTTCTTGTGGGCATTCACAGTAGCAATGTTCCCTCTAAGATGTGCGCGGAAACACGTCTTTTGCTACTAACGTGCAAAGGAACTTAAACTGTGTACAAAAGGTTGTTACTCTCTGCCTCGGCATGATCGTGCACAATCACAATTCCTTTCCTGGTTTCTGATGCACACGGTGTTGACAACATGGAGTTTGCGATGAGTTGTCTGCAGATTTTAGAACTGGCTTATTTATACTGTTTTTAGTGAAGAAATTATTGGTTTACCGTGTCAAATTCCAAAGAAGCAAAGGGCATGAAGCATTTAAAGTAGAATGGCTTAATAAAACAGTAGAAACTGCTACACTGAAAGCTCATGAGGTCAGGAACATGCAGCTATGAGAAATATTCAGAGACTGGTGTTACCTGCATGTATTATCAGGATGCAAAAGTTGCTGGAAAATTTGCAAGTGGGAAGAAGTGGAGTGATATTTGGAAACCTGACTTTTAAAAGCATAATTTAGCAAAAAAATCACGTATGGAATGTGTGCAAAAGCTCAGGTGAGAAAATCCTTCATTACCTGCTGTAAGCCTACTATGTATATTTTGTGGGAGTGCAAATGAGCAAGAGCGAAAATGGTCAAACCCTGCGGAGATCAAAGTTCTCATTGACAGTTTATTTCTTTTAAACAATGAACAACAGACTAGACTTGGTAGTTTATTAAACTCAGAACAGTTTCAAGTTTGCTTCCAATTCAGTGTGTACATATTGTCATCACTGGGCAAAAAATCGCACAGCACAAGATTTTTATACACATTGGTCATTACAAATTGGAGGGAACATTGCACAGTAGATACAAAGAAATTCAATAGGATCAGTGAAAAACAATGCACAAAGAACGACAGACAACCAATGTGCAAAAGAAGACAAACTGTGCGTCCTCTGCCAATGTTTAAACTATCTAGAAGTCAGCACTAGAGTGATGACAAGCAGAGAGAGGGAGCACATGCTCAGCTTTACACCATTGCTGGCTGATGAATGGACATTGATCCCATGAATGGAATTGCAATACATGGAAAGATTTAAAGGATGTCAGAATCTGAATCAGGATCAGGTTTATTTTCACTGACATATGTTATGAAATCTATTGTTTCGCTGCAGCAGTACAGTACGATAGCAGACATTACTATAAATTGACTAAAAAGTGAGATAGTTTTCATGGGTTCATGGACCGTTCAGAAATCTGACAGCGGAGGGGAAAAAGCTGTTCCTGAAATGTTGGATAATAATTAGAATTACAAACCAAAGATCCCTGAACTTCTTTGGATTCCTGACAAAGTTCTTGCAGTGACACTGCAGCACCAACCCTCAATCTCCAATGAACAAAGTTAGCCAGCATGATGTGCAGTGAAAAACAATTGCAATGAGTCAGTAGTTTATTTGACAAAATTTTGTAAAAACAGAAAATTCTCATTAATAAACTCAATGTCATTCAATTCAAAACGGCTTTGAACTTTCTCAGGTGTCTCAAAGTACTTAAACATTTTAGTTACATAAAGCCTGTTATTTTACCAATGTGCAAAGTAAGTTTATTATCAATGTACCTATATATCACCATTGAACCAGAGATTTATTTTCTTGCAGGCATTCACAGTAGAACAAAGAAATAGAATAGAATCAGTGAATGACTTGTAAATTTTTTAGTATATTTACTTGCTGGCGGTTAGATGTTTATTTTTAGAAACTTTTTTGTATGATGCATGGCTGTGGGGTTGTACACCTAATGGGTTCTTTTTTTTCTCACTTTTTCTGCTTAGTTGGGTTTTTTTGTTATCACAAATTTTTTTTTCAGTCTTTAAGATAATGTCTTTTTTGAGACATTGTAAGTGTTGTTACTTCAATGTACTCATGTTATTTCTTTTGTATAACAAAAAGATTTGAAAAGAAAGAATCAGTGAATGACAAACAACATATCTGCAAAAGAAAACAAACTGTATAAATACAAAATAATAATAATAATAATTGTTATTATTAATAATAAATAATATTAAGAACATGAGTTGTAAAGTGCTTGAAAGTGTGTCCATAGGTTGTGGAATGAGTTCATTGTTGAGGTGAGTAAAGTTATCCACACTGCCTGTGTGGATAACTTCACTTACCTCAACACTGACCTGATGTCGTGCAGGATCTGCAGCTGCCAATTTCTGGACAGCAAGTTCTCACAAGTTTCAACATGCGAGTGAGGTCATCCATTTGTTGGTGGTTGTTGAGTTCAAAGATTATAATGTATTTGTATTTTCATAATGTCGTGCCAAGTCATTTTTTTTTGCAAAAATTTTGTATTTTCTGGAATCAAATAATGTGACAAATACTGAGAGAGTGTGATACGAAAGACTGGAAGTGTTTTCTATCAATAATTCCTTAATAAATCAAATATCATGTTATGTTAAGGAGAGTTGAACGTAACTGAACTGATATTGATTTTTAATAAATATTAACTCTTCCTTAAGATAATAGGCCAAGAAAAGGATTTGCCGACTGCAAACTGCGTGCAGAGAAGTCACCATGGGCTGTTTTAAACAGTAAAGGCAGCTGTTTTGTAGATTGTGTAGAGCACACCTGGGGCTTTTCAGAGTTTTGAATGTAAACAGTTGCTCTATAATTATAATGGATTCCATTGACTGGTGGCACAATGTGAGGAATGAGGTTTCCATGGTGTGATTCTTCCACAGGCATGTTTCCAGAAAAGGACTTGTTGCATCTGCATCGACACGCTGTTACTATTTAATGGTGCTCAGAAGCACAAAGGAGTCGTGCAATTTATTCATCTCCCAGTGTTGTCACACAATACACCAAAATAAACTTTTTCCAATCATTACAGTAAATCAAGATCAACACTTCTTCCATTCCTTTTTGTTCACAGTCCACTAGCATTGTCACTAGTATCCAGAGGCTTGGACTATAAATCAAGGGGTGTGACTTTAAAAGCAGCTGGGTAATTTAAATTCCAATTATTAAGTAATTCTAGTATCAGTAACAAAACTACACTCAGTGGCCAGTTTATTAGGTACACCTGTACACCTACTCATCGATGCAAATATCTAATCAATCGATCATGTGGCAGCAACTCAATGCATAAAAGCTTGCAGACATGGTTAAGAGGTTCAGTTGTTCAGACCAAACATCAGAATGGGGAAGAAATGTGATCTAAATGACTTTGACCGTGGAATGATTGTAGGTGGCATAAGGGGTGGTTTCAGTATCTCAGAAACTGCTGATCTCCTGGGATTTTCACACACAGAAGAAAGTTTTTGGTATGGTGGCCTTTATAAATCAGAGCATTGAATATAGGAGTTGGGATGTAATGTTGAAATTGTACAAGGCATTGGTAAGGACAAATTTGGAGTATTGTGTACAGTTCTGGTCACCGAATATAGAAAAGATGTCAAAAAAATTGAGAGAGTACAGAGAAGATTAACTAGAATGTTACCTGGGTTTCATCTAAGTTACAGAGAAAGGTTGAACAATTTGGGTCTTTGTTCTTTGGAGCATAGAAGGTTGAGGGGGGACTTGATAGAGGTATTTAAAATTATAAGGGGGATAGATAGAGTTGACGTGGATAGGCTTTTTCCTTTGAGAGTGGGGGAGATTCATGCAAGAGGACATGAGTTGAGAGTTAAAGGGGAAAAGTTTAGGGGTAACATGAGGGGGAACTTCTTTACTCAGAGAGTGGTAGCTGTGCAGAACAAACTTCCAGCAGAAGTGGTTAAGGCAGGTTTGATATTGTCATTTAAAGTTAAAGTGGTTAGGTATATATGGACAGGAAAGGAATGGAGGGTTATGGGCTGAGTGCAGGTCGGTGGGACGAGGTGAGAGTAAGAGTTCGGCATGGACTAGAAGGGCCGAGATGGCCTGTTTCCGTGCTGTAATGGTTATATGGTTATTAACAGACTCTAGAGTTTGCAGAGAATGGTGCAAAAAGTGAAAAAAACATCCAGTGAGTGGCAGTTCTGTTGGGGAAAAGTGGCTTATTAATGAGAGAGGCCAGAGGAGAATGGCCAGACTGGTTCAAGCTGACAGTAACTCAAATAACCACACATTACAACACTGGTGTGCAGAAGAGCATCACTGGACACATAAGATGTAGAACCTTGAAATGGATGGGCTACAGCAGCAGAAGACCACGGACATACTGCACACTCAGTGGCCATTTTATTAGGTAATGGGAGTACCTAGATCAAGGTGTGTGTGGTGTGTGTGTCTCAAATGGTTAACTAACATCCTCAAGGACTAGGTTAAAAAAAAAAATCATTGTGGCCACTACCCACTCTGCAAACTGCATTTCCCAAAATGTCCCTTCAACTCATCAATCTGTTTAAGTTGTAAATTCCTTTGAAAGCACTCAGTTCAGTGAGTAATTAAGGATGCTCATTGATTTATTTAGAGACATAACCCAGTAACAGGCTTTTCCGGTCCGACATCCAATTAGACCCATGCGACTGTTGTGTTTGCTCACCTCTAACTACTGATGAGACTTAAAACCAGGGGAAAGGAGAAAAGCGGCACTCCTTTATTCAGTAAAACCACGCAACAACAAAAATCTGAAAACTCAACTGTATATTCCCAAAGCAAGACTATTTATATGGTTTGCCCAAGACATTTGAGACATTGTTAGGAACAACGTCCAATCAGTGAAAGTCATCCTGGGATTGGTTATCAGTTGACCGATAGGCATTGGTTGTTTGTAAAAGTGACCAATTAACCTAATAACCTGTATGCCTTTGGAATATGGGAGGAAACTGCAGCACTAGGAGGAAACCTACTCAATCAATGGGAGAACGTACAAACTACAGATTAAAGACATAAAGAGATTATCTTATTTTTGTAACATGCTCATCAAAACATATAGTGATACAAGCCATCATGATGCGTGCAGCTAGGTGGAAACATGGGTGTATCAGTTAGCGTGACACTATTATAGGGTGTCCAAATTCAGAGCTCAATACCAGCGTCCTCTGTAAGATAGTTTGCCTGTTCTTCTGTGTGCGTGTGGGTTTCCTCCGGGCGCTCCCGCAGTCCAAAGGTCTGCTGGTTAGTAGGTTAATTGGCCATTGTAAATTGTCCTGTGATTTGGCTAGGGTTAAATAGGTGTGTAGCTGGGCAGTGCGGCTCGAGGAACTGGAAGGATCTGTTCTGCGCTGTATCTCTAAATACCTAAATAAACTAAAGGAAGGGAGATAATGAATGGGTGGAGCCAGGTGAGGAAGGAGGAAGGTGAAGGGCTGAGACAGAGAGTGGTAGGTGATAGTTAGAACCAGATTAGGGAAGGACAATAGGCAGGTGGAACAAAGTGAACGAGGTGATGGGAGAGGTGAACCCAGGAAGGAAAAGCACCTTATAGATAGGTATGCAGGAGATAGGAAGGTGGAGGATGGTGATAAGTGTTGGGAGAAGTGCAGAGGGGACAGGTGAACATAAGGACTGGTGGATGGGGAAATTTACACAGAGGGCGTGGATAGGTTGGTTACCTGAGATTGGAAAATCCTGTGCCCAAACCAAGTGGAAGTGAGGTGCTGTTTTTTTTTACTTTGTGTTTGGTCATTCTGGAGAAGGCTAAGGACAGATGGACAGAGAGTGGGAATGGGGAGTGGATTTGAGATAACATGCAACTGCAAGCCCAAGATTATCCTTGCAGGCAAAGTTCAGGCACTCTGCAAAACAATCAACTAGCCTTTGCCTGGTTTCACTGATGTAAATGTGACCATATTGAATACAGTAGATCTGGTTATAGACATAGACATAGAGTATTACAACTAAGTACAGGCCCTTCAGCCCACAATGTTGTGCCAACCTTTTAACCTGCTCTAAGTATTACCTCCTACATAACCCTCTACTTTTCTATCTTCCATTTGCCCATCTGTGAGTTTCTTAAATATCACTAAATGTATCTGCCTCTACCAGCACCTGTGGCAGGGTATTCCACACACCCACCACTCTCTGTGTAAAGACCCTATCTCTGACATCCCCCCTGTACTTTCCACAATCACCTTAAATTTATGCCCCCTGGCATTAGCCATCTCCGTCCTTGGAAAAACTCTCCAGCTGTCCACTCTGGATAGGTTGGAGGAGATGGGCATGGATGGGTGAAATGGCCCACAGAGAGGAAGTGGAAGAGCTTAATGCCTGGTGCCAGGTAAAAACCTTTTCTTCAATTTCAGCAAGACAAAAGAGATGATTATGGACTTTGGGAGAACTCACACCCCTCTGTACATCGGTACCACAGCAGTGGAAACCCCTGGGAGAGCACATCTCACACATCCGCTCATTGTCCCAGAACACATTCTGCACAATCAGGAAAGCTCATCAATGCCTCTTCTTTCTGAGGAGGCTGAAGAGGGCTGGACTATGCACATTATTACTCATGTCCAACATTCCCCCTAATATTCTTTTACAGCTGCACGGACCAACTATTGATCTGAGCAGGAAATTTTTACACAGCCTGAAAACCGTGCAACACTTTAAATGTTTTTTTTATTATTTGTAAACTGTATACTATAAATATTTAAAATGAAAATTGAAAAATCACTTATAATACTTTGGATGTTATTTATTAATTGAAGGGTATAATGAAATACAGTAAAACAAAGAAAATCTTTCATGCTTCATAAACATTTTCACATTTTTCTATATTATAAATCTGTTGTGTATAAAAACAGTCCAAATTAATTTCACATCCAGATGAAAGATATGTCTTAATCCTTATTACATCATCCAAATTGTCTACTTCTAGTCTGTTTCTAGATTTATGGTTGATTGATTTCATAAGACTGAATCTACATTCGCAGTCAGCAATAGAAGCTTGAAATGCTGCAATGATGTCAATAAGAATTGACAGTTCTTCAAATTCTTCATTTCTAAGCTTGTATTTTGAAAGATCAGTGAATGTCTTAATTGAACCAGTCTTAACTTTCTCAGAAACAACAAATTTGTAATCACAGTATTGCTGCAATATTCTGAGGCAATGTTATCGTCGTAGTACATAATAGTAGCTGAGTATCTTTTTCTCAGTTGTACAACATTCTCTTTTCCAAATTCAAAATTGGCTGCATTTGCAATAGCAACAGGATCAAAAGTTTGCCATTCTCTTAACTTGTCATCAGGAAATCCATTACCCAATTGGTTACACACATGTTGAATGAATCGAATAATAGGTGCAGTATGTAAGTATGTGTGTAAGTCTCTTTGTAATTCCAATAAACGGTATTGCGAAGATACTGTGATTGTAATGTGTTAATTTTTGCCTTTGCATATGCTGTGCTTCAAACAGCTTTTCTGAAGGAATTTACAAAGAGATGCCAGATCTTCTAAAACATTGCTAAGGTCGGTTCAAGCTAATAATTTCAAAATTATATAAATATTATACAAAAGAAAATTCCAGCTGTGTGGCAACAAAGGCTATTTGCATGGGAGCACTCCAGTTACTGCGTGGCCGTGCACCAGCGCAGCCTCGAGGGAGTAGTGCACATCATTCTACAGATGTGTAGTATCTGTTGGCAGCTTTACTCCTAACAAGCTGCAGCACAGCATGGTATGGAAATTGCACTGTGGTGGACTGCAAAGTTCTGCAACGGGTAGTCAAAACTGCCCAGTGCATCACCAACAGCAGCTTACCTGCCATCAAAGATATTCTGTATATACAGAAAGGTGCTGGAAAAGGGCCAGTAACATTATGGAGGATTCCACCCACTCTGCTCACGGACTGTTTGCCCCACTCCCGTCAGGGAGGAGGTTTCGTAGCATCAACGCCAGGACCATCAGACTCAAAAACAGTTACTTTGCCCAAGCAGTAAGGCTGATCATAACATCCACTCACTAATGTACCCCACCACACCCCAAATCACCACTACTTGAGCATTACAAACAAGTCCTGCCAAAGGGTTTCGCCCCTAAACGTCAACAGTATGTTTTTCCATAGATGCTGCCTGGCCTGCAGAGTTCCTCCAGCGTTTTGTGTGTGTTGCCACTACTTTTATCATTTCCTGTCAGTCATCTTACTGCCTAGTGTCACTTTATGGACAGTCATCTATGTATATGCAAAATATTACAAATTTATGCATAGTTATAATTTATTCATTATATTTATTATTATTATGTTCCTTTATCTTATTGCATTTTTTTGTGTTGCATTGGATTCCAGAGTAAGAATTGTTTTGTTCTCCTTTGTGCTTGTGTACTAGAAATGACATTAAACTATCTTGAATCTTGAATCTCTGCCTGGAAGGGCATTTTAGGTCCTTGGATGGTGCAGGAGGAGGGGAAGGAAGAAGTATTGAATCTTCTATGGTTGTTGGGAAAATTGTCAGGGTACAGGGAGGGATGAGTGGGAAGGATGAGTTACGAGGAAGTAGTCCCTTCAGAAAGCAGAAGTGGGGAGAGATGTGTACATGTAGAGTAGCTGCTGGTAGGTCCTCATTTGGAGCTGGTGGGAATGGCCAAGAATGGCAAGTTTTTCCAGCAGCAGGTTATTTTTTTTTCGTTTCAGATGATGTCCCTCCATGTCCCTAAAGGGTACCTGCACCTATTTTCTATGTTTCTATGTTTCTATGTGCTCCCTCAACTTCCATGGTCATTTTGGCACACTTGTCCTGGAACTACTTGGATTGAGCTTAGGCCAGGATTTGCAACTGTGAGTCCTGGATTTATGAAGGTTGCTCACTTACGTTGTTCCTCTTGGAATGTGCCCTGGTGGAAATTCTGTTCAGTTTCTGTGCCTACTCTCACATCACCTGGTATGTGGAAGTGACGGTTCGCATTCGTCCTCAGACATGAAGACAAGATTTAATGTGGTCCAAGTGTATCAATACACTTAAACTGCTGTGAGTCTGGGTGGCTGATGTAGTTCATGGCAGCAAATCATCAGAGAAATTTGGGACTAAATCACTGAAATAAATTCAATGAAAGGCATTTGAAGATCCAGCTGGGGACTTTCTATGCTGTAGAATTTCAGATAATCATGGTATGACTTGAATACCATTGAGGAAACAAGCTCGCTTTTATTACTGGTCAGCCACTTTGGGGAAGACATCTGTAAAAGTGATACCAAGATTGCCTGCAGTGATTTTTGATGGTATCTTGGAGAATTGCTACAGATAGTAATGTGCTCATACTTCTGACTTCCAATCCATAATGCTACCAGCAGAATTAGGTCTGCTACCTGGCCGAGGGTGAATGACTCAAGAGATGTTGGTCTCCGAAGTAAATGAAATCTAGCTCTCTATTTGTTAGGATTAGATATTGTGCACTCAAATTAAATGCTTGATTTTTTGCCCAGTCCCCTTTTTAACTCTCACTTCATTGCTGAAACACAGAATTCAGATGACACTGAACTTGTTGAGTGAGATTCAGTGTAAAATGAGCTATCAATGCCCAACGCTTGATTGCTGATTATTCCAAAATTCAGTGTATCAAATATACGATAACTATCATCTGCATGCAGGGTATTGTGACCAAGGAACAGTGTGTGCAACTATTGATTTCTTCTAATAAGTACAAATGCATGTTTTATTCTTCCTGAGGAACTGTAATCTAACAGGATGTAAGTGTGCGAAAATAAGAAAGTCTGTGTGTTGGTGGAATACTTTAATACGCTGCCATACTTCTGTTGTATTAATCAAGGGACATCATTAGAATTTTTTTTTCAATAGCAGGACAAAGATGTTCTGTTCTTTCAGGATGAAGGCTCTGTAATAGAGTTTCAATGCTGACGTGGGTGCCAATATACAAGTCCTCCTCTGTTTCAGGTTGTGATGCAATTGTGTGTCTGACACCGTCTCCTCAACCCTGGATCCAGGGTTCATATTCAGTCTAGACAGACGGATAAAAACGCCCACTCCATGCGGATCTTATAGTGTGCACAGGACAAAATTCAGTTCCTTGTTGGCGGAACATAGAACATTACAGCGCAGTACAGGCCCTTCGGCCCGCAATGTTGTGCCGATCCTTATAACCCACTCTAACATCAATCTAACCCTTCTCTTCTACATAATCCACCATTTTTCTCTCGTCATGTGCCTATCCAAGAGTTTCTCAAATGTCCTCAAGCAGTAAAACTGATCCAGATTGGCCCATGTTCACAATACAATTAAACTGAGGCATTAGCACTGTCAGAAGAAGTGGAAATCTATTAGAGAACTGTTGAGGGGAATGTATGTCTGTTTTAATAATTTAACTATCAGAGCCAAGTGGAGAGAATTTTGATCATTTCACCAGGTTGGTGTAACTTTAAAATAAGGAAGTGCTTCAGCGACCTGCGCAAAGAACCTGATCCCTAATAAACATGCAATTAAGTCACACACGTGCACATTACCAATTCTGTTATCTTTGGCTGACACTTTGTACTTATGTCTTATTCCTGACTGGAATAATGTGACTAGCTTTTGTTAAAATGTGAGGTTACTCTCACTTCCAACGAAGTTCAGCACTTTCTTGCTCACCAAAGGACAAGTGGAACTTTAAATCCAATATATACATACTGTGAACACTTATCCATCTCCCACTCCACACAAACATGCAAATTATAAAGTGCACTAAAAGTCTTGACAAGAAAGCATACACATACCTGAGATGAATTATCTTACAACTCTTCAGTTAAAGCCTTGTAGGCTATGTCACTTTTACTTCTTTTGGCAGGTAAGAAACTAATATCTATTTTTTCCCAGAATGAAAATTGAGAGGATGCAGCAGTGACTGAATTACTTATGGATCTTTTTAAACTGCAACCACATCAATATAGCAGGAGCATTCTAACATGCTGCATCACTGCGTGGTATGGAAACTGCTCTTCATTGGATAGGGGAGCTCTATAACAGATAATTGAAACTGCTGAATGCATCATCTACATCAGCTACCCACTATCAAGGACATATGTTCATTGGTCAGTGACTGTACATTCGTGGCCTTCTGCTGCTGTGACCCATCCACTTCAAGGTTTGACATGTCGTGTGTTCACAGATGCTCTGCTGCACACCACTGTTGCAATGTGTGGTTATCGGAGTGACTGTCACCTTCCTGTCAAGCCTGAACCAGTCTGGCCCCTTTCCTCTGACCTCTCTCATGAACAAGGCACTTTCGCCCACAGAACTGCCTCTAGCTGGACGTTTTTTTTAAATTTTTCGCTCCATTTTCTATAAATTCTAGAAATTGTTGTGTGAAAATCCCAGGAGATCAGCAGTTTCTGAGATAGTCAAACCAACCCTGTCTAGAACCAACATTCATCCCATGGTCAAGGTCACTTAGATCACATTTCTTCCCCATTCTGCTGTTTGGTTTGAAGAACAAGTGCTTGCTTGTATGCCTTGAGTTGCTGTCACATGATTGGTCGCTTGTACATTTGCATTAATGACAGGTGTATAGGTGTACCTAATAAAGTGGCCATCCAGTGTACTGCATGTACAGAAAGGTGCTGGAAAAAGGCAAGAAACATCAAGAAGGATCCCACCCAGCTGGCTCATGGACAATTTGCCTAACTTCCTTCAGGGACAACGCTCCGCAGCATGCACATCAGGATCACCAGACTCAAAAACAGTTACTCCCCCAAGTCACCAGGCTGATCAACACCTCTAAACACTAACCCACCCCATCACACCCCGAGCCACCACTACTTTATCATTTCCTGCCAGAGTCACCTTATGTACAGACACTTTTGTACCTAGTGTCACTTAATATAATCAATATGTATATAAGCTAACCTTATACATTTAAATTTATTGTGCTCTTTATGCTTATTGTGTTTTTTTATGCTGCATTGGATCTGGAGTAACAATTATTTCATTCTCCTTTACACTTGTGTACTGGTGAATGATAGCAAACAATCTTGAATCTTGAACTATGTGGGTACATACACATCTGGTCCAGCATATCAACATCAGCCAAAAACAGACCTCTTTAGACTATTCTCAGCTCTTAGTCCATGTTGCTGGGATTTACAGCTCTTCAAATACTCATTCAGTACATATAAATGTAGTGAGGGTTTCCGCTGACACTGATCTTTTACCAAGCCTCTATTGCCAGCGTTCACATTTGAGCTGTTACCTCAACATCACTCCAATCTTTCATCAATTACTGCAGAAGCTTTGATCACTCAGCTAAGGGATATCAGTCCATAAGACCATAAGACCTAGGAGCAGAATTAGGCCATCTGGCCCATTGAGTCTGCTCCACCATTCAATCATGGCTGATTCTTTTTTTCCCTCCTCCTCCCGGCCTTCTCCCCGTAACCTTTGATGCCATGTTCCAGTCAAGAATCTATCAATCTCTGCCTTAAATACCCCCAACAACCTAGCCTCCACAGCTGCCTACGGCAACAAATTCCACAAATTCACCACCCTTTGGCTAAAGAAATTTCTCCACATCTCTGCTTTGAAAGGGTGCTCCTCTATCCTGAGCCTGTGCCCTCTGGTCCTGGACTCTCCCACCATGGGAAACATCCTTTCCACGTCTACTCTGTCTAGGCCTTTCAACATTCGGAAGGTTTCAATGAGATCCTCCCTCATCCTTCTGAATTCCAGCAAATACAGACCCAGAGCCATCAAATGTTCCTTGTATGATAACCCTTTCATTCCTGGAATCATCCTTGTGAACCTCCTTGCTGTCTAGGTTTCTTATATAAGTTTATCCACCTTAGATAAGCTAACTTCGGTGTCCTTTATTACAGACACTAGCCTAACCAATCTCTCCTCAAAAACAACTTCTGCAGAACTAGCAATATTCTTGCAAATCATAAAGATTTGCAGATCATAGAGATTCTGCAGATGTGTGTGTTACTCAAGTCTTCTTTAGTGCCCTCCCTCACAATTTTTCAGCCTTCCTGAAGCGTGGTGACCAGAACCCGGGGGCGCTGGTTTCCTCCCTCAGTCCAAAGATGTACTGGTTCGTAGGTTAGTAAACCGTCCTGTGATTAGGCTAGAGTTAAATAGGAGAGTTACTGGGTGGAGGGGCTCATTGGGCAAGAAGGATTCCGTGCTGCATCTTTAAATAAAACAAATTAAACTACACACAGTGTGCTAACATAATGCTTTATTCTACTGTTCAATTGGCTATTTAAGGAAGATGTCCCGAAGGCTGTTCTAGCCACTTCTATTGGTGTCTCCTGCCTGATTCAGATTTAGTAGGCAATCCCAATGCAATTTTAAAAAATCCTTAAGGAATTTCATGGGAGGTGATGGAGATATACCTCTACCAAAGAGGTGTAAGGCACTCTTTCCCTCCACTTGGTCACCCTTGGGCAGGGTGTAGCACCAGCTTAGCCCCCTGAACAGGGTCACGTGAAGCCATGGGAGCAGGTGGTGGATGGTCGTATCAGCAGCTGGTACATATCACAAGTCCTAGTTATGAGACCACTGACACCAGGCAGACAATCTCTGAAGAGTACTGATAATGGCTGGGATCACCTGTCCTGTAATGAAGGCGGCAATGGCAAAGCACTTCTGTAGAAAAACTTGCCAAGAGCAATCATGGTCTTCCTATGTTATACGACACGGCACATCGTGAATGAACAAAAGAATTTTCAAAGCCCATAATGAGCCATGAGGTCTTGATATATAATAGAGGAATGTAAACTCATGTTTTATCTGTCACTTCTTACTGTTGTCAAAAATTTAAACATATTGAAAGGTTCGTGTGGATCCAGTAGAAACCTGTCAACCAAATATGTGGTAAAATCTACTCTCCAACCTTTTAATCAAATTATAATCTATGACTATAATTAAAATTTTTCCTTCATTTTATTCCATTTACACACTCTGAACAGCTGCTGTGAGGACAAGTGGGAGTATGTGTATATATCTGAAGGGTAGCCCCGGGTAGAATTATCCTGGTGTTCCGAATGTGGTGATGAGTAATGCTGAACTGGATGAATTTTAACCTCTGGGTAAAGAAGTGGCCCGGCTCACATTTAGAAATTGGAAGCCAAACTGATTTGAACAATCCCACTCCATTAATTGCTAGTAATCAATAGATTAGATCAGATTATGAGGACACTCAGTCCTCGTTTATTGTCATTTAGAAATGCATGCATTAAAAAATGATACAACGTTCCTCCAGAATGATATCACAAGAAAACACAGGACAAACCAAGACTAAAACTGACAAAACCACATAATTATAACATATAGTTACAACAGTGCAAAGCAATACCGTAATTTGATAAAGAGCAGACCACGGGCACGGTAAAAAAAAGTCTCAAAGTCCCGATAGATTCATCACCTCACGCAGGCGGCAGAAGGGAGAAACTCTCCCTGCCGTGAACCTCCAAGCGCCGCCAACTTGCCAATGCAGCACCATTGGAAGCACCCGACCGCAGCGGACTCTGAGTCCGTCCGAAAACTTCGAATCTCCGACCAGCCCCTCCGACACAGCCTCTCTGAGCACCATCCTCTGCTGAGCGCTTCAACCCCACCCCGGCCACCGAGCAACAAGCAAAGCCGAGGACTCAGGGCCTTCCCCTCCGGACATTCCGGACCACACAGTAGCAGCAGCAGCGAAGCAGGCATTTCAGAAGTTTCACCAGATGTTCCTCCGTGCTCTCACGTCCGTCTCCATCAAATCAGGATTGTGCACGGCACCCTACTTGACAGATAACAGACATCACCACCGGAGTAGCCGCTGCGAGCTGCGTCGCGCCGCCATCTTCTCCTCTTGCCCTCAAACATAGGACTCAAACGTGCGATTTTTCAGAGATAGCAACACAAATAAGAAAGCAGGCCAAATGTAAAAGAGCCATAATTAATTCAGTCCTGACTGCATCCCCTCGATTTTCACCACTGCCCCTCCCATCTGGCAGACGAACGGCATAGTAGCATAGTGGTTAGCACAACGCTTTACACTACCAGTAACCCGGGTTCAATTCCTTCCACTACCTGTAAGGAGGTTGTACATTCTCCCCGTGACTGCGTGGGTTTCCACTGGGTGCTCTGGTTTCCTCCCACAGTCCAAAGGGTACTCATACATTCCTCTCAACAGTTCTCTAATTGGTTTCCACTTCTTCTGACAGTGCTGATTCTTCAGTTTAATTGTATTGTAAACATGGGCAATCTGGATCAGTTTTACTGCTTGAGGACACTTGAAAAACTCTTGGACATGCACATGATCAGAGAAAAATGGTGGACTATGGGAAGGGTTAGATTGGGTTATAAGCTTGGCACAATATTGTGGGCCAAAGGGCCTGTACTGTGCTGTAATGTTCTATACGCTTATGTTCTAGGGCAATAGGTTACTTGGTCATTGTAAATTGTTCTGCGATTAGGCTAGGATTAAAATCGAGGAATTGCTGGGCGGCGTGTTTCAAAGGGCTTGAAAGGCCTCTTCCACTCTGTATCTCAATAAAGTGCTTCCAGGCTCAGGGAGAGCTTCTATCCCACTGTTATAAGATTATTGAATAGTCCCCTAGTATAATAAGATGGAGTGTGAACCTCACAATCTACCTCATTACGGCCATGCACCTGATTGTCTGCCTGCATGTACTTTCTCTGTAAATGTAACCCTTTATTCTACACTCTTATTATTTTCCCTTGCACTCAACGCACTATCGTAATGAATTGGTCCGTATGGATGGAAAGCAAATCAAAAGTTTCCACTGTACAATAAACCAATTTACCATTTGTGGCAAAATTGATTTTATTTGTCACATGTACATCAAAACATCGGAGCGTACAGTTAAATGCATCATTTGTGTCGAGGGTGTACAGGGGAGGGGCGTGGCGGCAGCCCGCAGAGGTCCACATGCTTCCAGCTCCAACACAGCATGGCAACGACCTCACCTGTACGACTTTGGTACGTGGGAAGGAACCAGAGGACCTGGAGAAAGCCCATGTGGTCACGAGGAGAACGTACAAACTCCAGGCAGGCAGTGGCAGGAATTGAACCCTACGCCGTGCCACCAAGGCAGCCTAAGTCGGTTTCAAACACTCAGTACTGAAATAATAGCATGTGTTGCACTGTTCTGCTGCCACCAAAAAACACATATTGGGAGTGATGATAAACTTGATTCTGATATGGGTCTGGTACATGGGACTGAGAGTGGGTAGGGGACAGGGAGAGGGGAATCATGATTGGGAAAAGGGGAAGGGAGAGGGGAGGGAGCGGGAAGCACCAGAGGGACATTCTGAATTGATAATAAACTAAATGTTTGGAATCAAATGAACTTGCCTGATGCCTCAGGGCTAGGTGGGTCTGCACCCACACGGCTCCCCAACCTGGCACTCCTTCTCTGCCACCTGTCCTACCCCCCTCCTGCAGCACTCCACCTTTGATATTCCCAACATACTTTGTTCCTGCCAGATTTACAAGTTTGCTCTCTGTTCCATGTTGACAAATACAGTATTGTGCAAATGTCTTAAGCACCCTAGCTATATATATGTTCCTGAGACCTTTGCACAGTACTGTATGTGCAGATAAACTGTAAGTACTATATACATTTGGAAGCTAAGTGAGAAATAAGATAGCTTGCAAGTTAAGGATAGTGCCCATCATGAAGGATGGTTTTAACAAACCTGATCCATTAACTTGACAGTAATCAATAGGCCTCAAAGCAACCCTGCAGTTTTTAAGAACTAAGAAATATCATTCTAAGGGGTGGGATGGTGAACGTTGTTGAGGGGAGAGATGGTGGAACGCAGAGGATACTTCAAGCTTCGGTTTCAGAGCCTCAGAAGTTGGCTGGGCATCACAGAGGCCCATCTTTTGTGGGGTTCAGATGATCTCAAGTGTGGGAGTATTTAGAAGTGCATACTGTCTCAGATTAGGAAAACAGATGTGACAAAGCTATTAGGAAAGGAAGGTATTGGTTTACTTAATCTCTGTCAATTTAATCTGGAGTGTATCTTGGCAATTGTTCAGTTGCTTGTTACACAAAATATCCTGGCAGCCATTGAACATTTGCCAGCCAGACACATCATGTTACACATGGTCGCCGGTCTACAGATTTATTTTATACCAATGACACTGGGAAATTAATGATGACTTCCGCCAGGCTTGGAACAAACTATCTAACTCATCGGTCAAAAGGCAAGAACATCCTGAAAAAAGCATTTAAAATACACTCAGTGGCCACTTTATTTGGTGCATCTATACATCTGCTGGTATTTAATCAGCCAATCTTGCAGCAGCAAATTAGTGCATTAAAGCATGCTGACATGGTCAAAAGGTTCAGTTACAAACAAGAGAAAATCTGCAGATGCTGGAAATCTGAACAACGCACACAAAATACTGGAGGAACTCATCAGACCAGGCAGCATCTATGGAAAAGAGTACAGTCGAAGTTCAGGGCCAAGGACCTTCAGCAGGACCTGAGAAGGAAAGATGAGGAGTAGGTTTAAAAGGTGGGGGTGGGGGAGGGAGAAACACAAAGTGATTGCTGAAACTGGAACGGGGGAGGGGTGAAGTAAAGAGCCGGGAAGTTGATTGGTGAAAGAGGTACAAGGCTGGAGAAGGGGGAATCCAACAGGAAAGGACAGAAGGTCATGGAAGAAAGAAAAGGGGGGAGGAGCACCAGAGGAAGGCATTGAGCAGACAGGGAGATAAGGTAAGATAAGGGCATTACCTGATGGCATTCACATCGATTTCTCCAACTTCCAACATTAGACAAACTGTTAAAGGGAGTTTTGGTGGTTCGTCTCCCTCTGCTCTCTCGCCACCCGGCCGGCGGAGAGGTGCACATGGATCAAAACACTTTGAGTCACCCCTCATAACACCTGTTCTGCGTTATCTGGGCCTCTGTTGATTCCAACATTGTTATAATACCACCTTCTTTCCACATAATGTAGGTTGAAAGACAAACTGACACATTCACATTTAACGAGCTTTGAAGTCACTGGTAGAACAAAATATGTTGATGGCAGGTCTGTGTTTTAGTGTGTCAGCTGTGACTCAGCTGCTGACACTTTCACCTTAAGAGTGAGAAAATTACGGCTTTAAAAACCCACGCAGTGGAGCGAAAGCTGTGCTGGCAATCCTTGTGCTGGTTGCTGCATTTCGGGAGAACATGTCTGTTGGAGAAGGAGAGATACTAAAGAAAATCCTATGGCAATATTGTGTGAAAGATCAGATTTATAGCAAGGAGATTAAAAGAGATTACATTCTCAATACTTGATTGCAGTTTGTGCGATCTTGCTATGCATGAAGATTCTCCCCTATTACCCTTCAGAAGTTCTCAAAGCTATTGGTTGCTTTGAGATTTGACCTCACATTGTGCAATCTGTGCAAGTCTTTCTGCCCTTTGTTGACATAGACTCAAAGAGTCATACAGCACAGAAACAGGAACCTCAGCTCACCATGTCCACATTCACCGCCTTCGATAGTATAATTCCAATACTAATATAATAATATATTTATAGTAGACTAATACAGAACTGTGCAAAAGTCCTAGGCACACACATATATATAGCTAGAGTGCCTAAGGCTTTTGCACAGTACTGTATTTGTCAATGCGGAGCGGAGAGCGAATTTGTAAATCTGGTGGGAGCAAAGGCTGTTGGAGATGGTGAGGGTGGAGCGGTGCAGGAGGGGTGTGGGACAGGTGGCAGAGAAGGAGTGCCAAAGGCAGGGTTAGCGGGGGTACAGACACGCCCGGCTCTGAGACACCAGGTGAGGTAGCAAACACGAGGAAATCTGCAGATGCTGGAAATTCAAGCAACACACATCAAAGTTGAGTTAGTCCTGATGAAGGGTCTCGGCCCGAAACGCCAACTGTACCTCTTCCTAGAGATGCTGCCTGGCCTGCTGCGTTCACCAGCAACTTTGATGTGCGTTACCAGGCGAGGTTGTTTGATTCCAAACAATTGGTTTATTGATCATTACAGAACATCTCTCCGGTGCTTCCCGCTCCCTCCCCTCTCCCTTCCCCTTTTCCCAACCATGATTCCCCTCTCCCCGTCCCCTTCCCACTCTCAGTCCACAATATCAGAACAAGAACCAGGTTTAATATCACCAGAATATTTCGTAAACTTTGTTAACTTAATGGGTGTAGAAGGAGTAGAGCAGTATCTGACCTATATCAGAATCAGGTTTATCATCACTCACATATGAATGAATGAATGAAATTTATTTCTGTCAGTACAAACATAACAAAAAACATGATTTTCAACAATGATTTCACAGGACAGAATTACAACAAAAAACATAGATATTCTTTAAAACAGACCGAAAGGATGTAGGCAGAAGCTACGGCTTATTACGCCTACCCCTCATACTTATACAACAATATATTTGGTGTCAATCATCACATCAAAACAAAAAATTTCATGATCTTTTAACACAAAATCCAATTCCAAGTATCATTTATTTACATTACTCCCATTCATTTTAAATCATGTATTCTATATTTGTTCATTAAATTATTTTAAAATAATTTTATTTAAAACTTGTTAAGTGTGGTGCATGTTTTTAAATTCTCACTACAACTGTTCCATAGATTCACCCCCCTGACTGAAATACAATGATTTTTTACATTTGTTCTTATCCTTCGTTTTTGAAATATACATGTTCCTCTCAAATCATGTTGACCTTTCTCTCATTTTAAACAACCTTTGGATACCTCGTGGTAGCTGTCCATTTTTTACTTTATACATAATTTTGTATTATTTTAAAATCTACGAAATCTCTGAATTTTGAAGTGTTTAGTTGAATAAATACTGGATTGGTTGGCTCATAATAATCTGTCTTATTTACAATTCATATTTTCTTTTGGAGTAGAAAAATTGAGTTTGTATTTGTTTTTTGCAGTACAATACATAAAATCACTACAGTATTGAGCAAAAGTCAATCTATATACGTGTGCCAAAGACTTTTGCACAGTACTGTATATAATATACAATATATTTAAGTCCTAATCGAATCTGCTGGAGGATGGAGGCCAAAGAAAGCAGCCTGTCCTCGGGCTGGAGGACTATGTATATGTGTGGGTGGGTGGGAGGAATGGGGTTGGTTTTGCGTTTGCTGTGTTCTGTGTTGCTCTCCCGAGCATTGTGGTGATGCTACGCTGGCACTGGAATGTGTGGTGACATTTACAGCTGCCCCCAGCGCATCCTTGGGTCTGTTTGTTATTAATGCAAATGATACATTCCACTGTACGCTTTGATGTACATGTGGTAAATAAGCTTCAGTCTTGAATCTTGAGTTCCAGCATATGCACCTCCAAACTTTGAAAGCTGGGAATCTTTCTTTGTAACTAGATCCTTCCTGACCAACAGGCCACCTTTGCCATAATTGTTCTCAACACTGTTGCCCCACAAGCTTGCGTCCTCAGCCTCCTACTCCACTCCCTACATGAGGGGTGGTGTGTGCCCACACTGGTGATATTCTTTGAAAAAATTTCTCTCACTTGCCATGATAATTTTGAGCAGCGATTATCATTGATTGATGAATTAGTAACAATCTTTATGGACTTTTTTTTAAGAAAAAGAATGGGTCCTGTTGCTTATTTACATGTATTAATTGTTTTGCTATTAATAAAAGTGGTTTCTTAGGGTTTTTGTAGCTGAGGATAGTAATGGGGACAAGGTCCCACTACCTATTAAATGCTCCCAATGGTGTGCGCCTCAAATGGTCTCTGACAACCAAGTCCAGCTCCTGGCCTTCACGTGTGGCTTAGCTACTAAGCCCGGAGGAACCATTTCTACTGACAGGAGAAGGGGAAAGGTGGGTTACTGGTGCCTTAAAATCAGTTGCTTTGTGTAGATGGAGCTCGTCAGCTGTGGTTAGCAGCTCATCTAGGAATCTCACACCTTGCACTATACCCGCTCATGGGAAAGGCTTCAGGAGTAAACCGCGAGGGAAAAATCCAGGACTGGAGTCCCTAAGGCAGTCCTACATTGAGCTCAATGCTGACTGGCAATTCCCGCAATGCTGCTGGTACAAAACTGGATCGGTCTCTGCGTTTCCTTTGAATTCATCAGCTGTGCAGAGAGGGGAAGTCTGCTGAATGGGCAACAGCTTGCTCTCCATATTGTACCGCCCAGGTTTGCGTACCTAGACAACCAGGACACAATATCCATGGTCAACTCTGACCAACGGAGACCTCAGATTAATAAAAGAATAACAGAGACAGAATGAAATAAATGAAGCATTTTTGAAACTGTGCAAAAATTATTATCTTTTAAATACTATTAAAAATAAAATGATTTCTAATTATTGTACTCTAAATACCACTGTGTACACCAGCTCCGTGGGCGTATCATTTAATATCATATGTTTTCGCACCCGTCAAGTTGGTACCAAGCCGGCGTGAGCCGTTTCCTGTGAAAACATCTCACTGTTCTCAGATTGAAAAAATCATTGGCTGCTTCATTTGGCAGTAAAGATAATCATCGTGCATCTTTTTTTATTATGGATGGGGTTTAAAGAATTGAGGAGCAGTACTGCATGCTGTGCACCAACAAAAAATTGTGTACCTGCCATAGGTTCGTCAACCATTCACAGGTGCATGGCCGAATTTTACCCTAATTCTGTCTAAATTTACAGATGATACCACCATGGTGGATCATATTTCAAATAATGATGAGTGAGAATAGAGGAAGGAGCTGAAGAGCCCAGTGACGTGGTGTGATGACAACAACCTTTCCCTCAGTGTCAGCAACGCAAGTCAGCTGGTCATTGACTTCAGGAAAGCCGAATTGGGGGAGGAGGTTGGGGTGGGGGGAAGGGATGATGCACGTGCTCCTTTTCATATCAATATTATGGTGATAGAGAATGTAGTGGCTTTCAAGTTCCAAGGAGTGAACATTACCAATACCCTGTCCAGATCCAATGCTGTTGATTCCACAGCCAGAAAAGCTCACGAGAATCTCTGCTTCCTCTGGAAGTTAAAGAAATTTGACTGAGGAGCTTTCATCAGCATCTTCAGTAAAGGAGGTGAGACATCTGGAAGTGAGGACTAGGTAGAGGAATAATCAGTAAACTCCACTATGGTACATCCCACCCTTTGACTGCTGACAGCCCCTGGCAGGCAAGGGCAGAAGGCTACAATTGACTGGCCAGTTGCCAGTGTCTTGAAAACAATATACGCTCGGTGGCTACTTTATTAGGTACCTGCTCGTTGATGCAAATATCTAATCAGCCAGTCACGTGGTGGCAGCAATTCAAGGCATAAAAGCATGCAGACACGGTCAAGAGGTTCAGTTGTTGTTCAACCCAAGCATCAGAGCGAGGAAGAAATGCGATCGTTAGCCATTGACCATGAAATGATTATCAGGGTGGTTTGAAGCCCTCTGTCGGTTGGAAGCTGACCGTGGATGATGAGCACTAGTTACCTTTGTGATTTGCACGCCAGCACACAAGCCAGGGCAGTACAATACGGAGAGCCAGCTGTTGCCCATTCAGCAGAATTCACCTCTCCACCCAGCTGATGAACCCAAAGGAATGGCAGAGACCAACGGCATCGCAGGAGTTGCCAGTCAGCATTGAACTCAATGTAGGACTGTCTTAGGGACTCCAGCTCTGGATTTTTCCTTGGGACTTACTTCTGCAGCCTTCCCCATTAGTAGGATAGCTGCAAGGCAGCGGAGGTTTGAAATCAGAATTTTCCTTCTCCCAGACGAACTCTGACCACGGCTGATGAGCCCCATCCTGGTTTTAAGGTGCCAGTAACCCACCTTTGCCCCTTCTACTGTCAGAAGAAATGATTGCGCTGGGCTTAGTAGCTAGGACACACACGAAGGCCAGGAGCAGGACTTGGTTGTCAGAGGCTATTTGAGATGCATGCCATTGGGAGCATTTAATAGGTAGCGGGAGCTTATCCCAGCTATGACAAATTTAAGGCAGTGGGGGGTGGGGAGGAGCTTGAGTATCTCAGAAATTGCTCATCTCATGGGATTTCAATGTAAAACAGTCTCTAGAGTTTACCAAGAATGGTGCAAAAAACAAACAAAAAAGTCCAGTGTGCAGCAGTTCTGTGGGCAAAAATGCCTTGTTAATGAGAGAAGCGAGGGCAGCAGGCTAGTGTTGGCCCTCCAGTTGTCAGCATATTGAAAACAATATATAATGGAACAATTGAAGGAAATGTGAATCGGAGTCAAAGTGTGGTTGAATCTTTTGGGCACAGACACTTTCCAGTCCCCGAACAAGCTATCATTCTGCTGCTGCCTCGCAGAATAGAACTGAGTCCATTGTGAAGATGCAAACACTGAAACAGAGTTTGGTTTCTGACTTCGTGACAGAACAACAGATGAATACCAGTATTCAGACAATTAGAATGAGGTTGAATGACATAATTGAATAAACATGGACTTCACCTCATCTATAGCAGATTTTCTTGCCGCAAAACTCTAATCTGCAATGGTCAGCACCAATAATCTGGTCAGGTGGTGTAACCCATTATGTATAGGGACAGAAACACTGGCTTCTACACAACGCTAAAGGCCAGCATCTCGAGGTAAATCATTACCTTCGCGATCAATTTCAAGATTAAAATTTTATCACGCCCAATTATTTTGCTTTAGTGAAATTTAAGCAGTTTATTTGTATTGTTATGCACTGGATAGAGCCCTGTGCAAAAGTCAGGCACATGTATACAGGTAGGTTGCCTATGTCTTTTGCACCATACTGTACCTGTCAACGTGGAGCAGAGAGCGAGTTTGTAAATCTGGCAGGAGCAAAGGATGCTGAGAATGCCGCAGTACAGAATATCTCTCTGGTGCCTCCCACTCCCTCCCCTTTTTCACAACCACGATTCCCCTCTCCCTGCCCCCTTCCCACTCTCAGTACACAATAGAGACCTATTTCAGAATCAGGTTTATAATCACTCTCATATGTCATGAAATTTGTTTTTTTTTGCAGCAGCAGTACAGTGCAATAGATAAAATTACTACAGCGCTGTTGGATAATGATATAATTGTTCTTTTCCTTGTAGTTTAACTTTCTTATGCCTCTTTGCATTTTTATGGAACTAACTATATGTATATGTAATTGTTCAGTGCATTTTTTTGGTGTTTAGAACCTTTTCTGGAAACTTCTTATTTCTGTGCCAGGTATTGCATTACTTGACTAGGGGCTGTCTTATTGGTTAATTGAAGCAATGGAATTTGAATGGAATGTGTGCATTATCAGTAATTTGGTATTAAGAGGTCCAGACCACATTGGCTCTCTTTTTCCCTTTCTCTCTTCTTTAGTTCTTTCCCCTGCCACTAGGCTCTTTGCCTTTTGCTTTCCACTATCTTCCCTTCCCCTCATAACACATAATAAAAACAATCGTAAGCAACAGGTTTTATGTCTCGTTCTTGACTTCTGACGAACCTTGGGTCGAAAAACATTAAGAACCAACAGTGCATTCAAATCGGCGTACTCCGACTCTTAAGGGAGTGGGGAAGAAAGCATTTCCATTCTGTTTGAGGTCCTAGTTCACACCTGCACTGCATCAGATGCTTCTGCTTTCAGAGACAATGCATTTGTTCATCTTGGCACTGACTGATTACCAGACAAATTTGCAAAATAACATTATGATTTCAACACTGCTAGAAAAGTCAGATTTTACCATGGTGACAAAAAAAGTTAAAGGTTTAAAGTAAATTTAGTATCAAATACATATATGTCACCATATGGTACCCTGAGACTCATTTTCTTTCAGGCGTTCACAGTATCATAGTCATACTTTATTGATCCTGGGGGAAATTGGTTTTCGTTACAGTTGCACCATAAATTATAAATAGTAATAAAACCATAAATAGTTAAATAGTAATATGTAAATTATGCCAGTAAATTATGAAATAAGTCCAGGACCAGCCTATTGGCTCAGGGTGTCTGACCCTCCAAGGGAGGAGTTGTAAAGTTTGCTGGCCACAGGCGGGAATGACTTCCTATGACGCTCTGTATTGCATCTCGGTGGAATGAGTCTCTGCTGAATGTACTCCTGTGCCCACCCAGTACATTATGTAGTGGATGGGAGACATTGTCCAAGATGGCATGCAACTTGGACAGCATCCTCTTTTCAGACACCGCCGTGAGAGAGTCCAGTTCCATCCCCACAGCATCACTGGCCTTACGAATGAGTTTGTTGATTCTGTTGGTGTCTGCTACCCTCAGCCTGCTGCCCCAGCACACAACAGCAAACATGATAGCACTGGCCACCACAGACTCGTAGAACATCCTCAGCATCGTCCGGCAGTAGAACAAAGGAATACGATAGAATCATTGAAAAAACTACACAAGCAATTACTGGCAACACACATGGCCAGGCAGCATCTCTAGGAAGAGGTACAGTCGACGTTTCGGGCTGAGACCCTTTGTCAGGACTAACTGAAAGAAGGGATAGTAAGAGATTTGAAAGTGTGGGGGGAGAGGGGGAGATCCAAAATGATAGGAGAAGACAGGAGAGGGACGGATGGAACCAAGAGCTGGACAGTTGATTGGCAAAAGGGATATGAGAGGATCATGGGATAGGAGGCCTAGGGAGAAAGAAAAGGGGGAGGGGGGAAGCCCAGAGGATGGGCAAGGGGTATAGAGAGGGGGACAGAGGGATATATATATATATATATATAGAGAGAGAGTTTAAATAAATAAATAAATAAATAAATAAATAATGGATGGGGTACGAGGGGGAGGTGGGGCACTAACGTAAGTTAGAGAAGTCAATATTCATGCCATCAGGTTGGAGGCTACCCAGACGGAAAATAAGGTATCGTTTTGGATCTCCCCCTCCCCCTCCCACTTTCAAATCTCTTACTATCTCTTCTTTCCGTTAGGCCTGACGAAGGGTCTCAGCCCGAAACGTCGACTGTACCTCTTCCTAGACATGCTGCCTGGCCTGCTGCGTTCACCAGCAACTTCTATGTGGGTTGCTTGAAATTCCAGCATCTGCAGATTTCCTCGTGCAAGCAATTATTGACAAGCAACCTTCTCTTCCTCATCCCCAGCATGGTTCACCTGTCTATCATTGCCCTCTGCAGTCATAGAGTCATGGTGTACTATAGCATTGAAACAGGCCTCTCAGTCCAACTGGACCATGCTGTCAAAAATCCCTCTGTTCTGAGATTGTGCCCTCTGGCTCTAATCTCCCCCATTATAGGAAACATCCTCTCCACATCCACTCATCCTTCTAAATGCCAGCAAGTACAAGCCCAGAGTCATCAAACACTCATCATATGATAAGCTTTTCAATCCCAGAATTATTTTCATGAAGTTCCTTTGAGCCCTTTCCAATGTCAACACATCTTTTCTCAGATAAGAGGCCCAAAACTGCTCACAATACTCCAAGTAAGGCCTCAATAATGCCTTATAAAGCCTCAGCATTACATCCTTATTTTTCTGTTCTAGTCCTCTTGAAATAAATGTCAACATTGCATTTGCTTTCTTCGCCACTGACTCAAACCGCAAGTTAGCCTTTAGGGAATCCTCCATCTATCTTTGTATTTTCCACAAACTTGGCCACAAAGCCATCATCCAAATCATTGTTGTACAACATAAAAAGAAGCAATTCCAATACTAACTCCTACGGGATACCACTAGTCACCAGCAGCAAATCAGAAAAGTCTCCCTTTATTCCCACTCCTTCTGCCAATCAGCCACTGCCTTATCCACGTTAGAACCTTTCCTGTAATACCATGGGCTCATAGCTTGTTAAGCAGCCTCCAACATCTTCCCAACCACTAAGGTCAGACTAACTGGCCTCTAGTTTCCTTTCTTCTGCCTCCTTCCCTTCTTGAAGAGTGGAGTGACATTTGCAGTTTTCTAAGGAACAGGAACAATGCCAGAATCTAGTGATTTTTAAAAGATCATTACTAATGCCTCCACAATCTCTTGATAGAGTGGATGTGGAGAGGATATTTCCTATAGTGGGGGAGTCGCGGACCAAAGCGCATAGTTTCAGTATACAAGGACATCCCTTGAGAACAGAGATGAGGAGGAAAAAAATTTACCCAGAGGGTAGTAAATCTGTGGAATTCATTGCCACCGATAGCTATGGAGGCCAAGTTATTGATTATATTTAAAGCGGAGGTCAATAGGTTCTTGATTAGTAAGGCTGTTAAAAGTTACGGGTTGGGGAGGGAAGCGGTTAGGCAGGAGAATGGAGTGGAATGGGATAATAAATCAGCTCTATTGAATGCTGGAGACTTGATAGGCCGAATGGCCTAATTTTGCTCCTATGCCTTCTAGTCTTAACTTTCACTAATTAAAGAGATTTGGAATTTCAAATAAAAATCTGGTATCAGTAAAAGAAATACTAAAATAACTGGACTGTTGCCTAAACTCCCATCTGTTCCCTAATGCTCTTTAAGGAAGGAAGTCTGCCATCTTTTCCTACTCGAGATTCTAAGTGTTTTCAGATCCATGTGGTTCAGGCTAAGAACTATGTGGTTGATTCTAATCTGCCTCCTCCGTTCTCGGGCAGTTAAATATACCAGCAAATGCCGTTATTGTCAGTGACGTCCACATCCTGTGAATGAATGAAAAAGTATATTCTCTCCTAAATGACTCAATGAATCACATTTTCTATAACTGTATCTTTCCCTCACACTGAGTTAACATGGTGACCACTTTTTACTGCAATTTTTGTTTTAAGTGTAACACCTGTGTAGTGCTTGTCTTATCTCCTGTGACTAGTCGCCACACTCTTTATGAGAAAATTAAATGACATAGCACTACACTAGGTGCTACTCCAGGTATCGAAAGGAGGCAGTGAATAGAAAACACAAACTTCTGGAGGTGTCTTGTTTACAACTGGCAGTAGCAGAACACTGGATTTGCAATAGCCATAGGATTGACTTCGATGGCACAAAACTACTGCGCTGTGCCAATGGCTTTTGGGGCGGCCTGGTAGAGGAAGTCATTGAAACTAGAGGAAGAGCTTTAACAAAGATGAAGGTCTCGCTCTGAACTGGAATTCGATTGTAAACAAGGTGGGAGAGTGGAAACTTGATTAAGTGACGACTGACCAATCAGGAAGGACAGACGATGTCAGTGTAAATACCATTGGGCTAGACATGCCCAGGCATCATCCCTGAAGAAGATGGCACAGTTTGTCATTGAAACATTGGTTATAATCGATGCCTGTACCCGGCTAGAAACCCAAGAAGAGTTTATTCATTATCTATCTATCAATCTATGATCTATTTATTTACTTATTTTTGCATTTGCAGTTTGTCTGCTTTTGCACATTGGTTGTTCAGCATTCTTTGTGTGTAGCAGGGAGCATGTCAGTAATAGTCTTGGAGTAGGTGAAGTGTGTTGCTGGGAATGGGCTTGAAGTAGCGAAGGGCAGGCTCACGTGAGGAGAGTTGAAAGTCTTACTGATGAAGGACACAACATATCATTTCTCACACCTCAAACACCAGCAAATAAAAGTAAATCCTGAAGGTGGAACAATTAAGAGGATGTCAATTCCCTTCCACATACTGCTTCCACCACCCTGATGAAGGGAATCAGCCTGAAACATCGACCGTTTATTCCTCTCCATGGATGCTTCCTGACCTGCTGAGATCCTCCAGCGTTGTGTGTGTGTGTGTGTGTGTTGCTCTGGATTTCCAGAATCTGCAGAATCTCTTGTATTTATGATTTATTGCTTCTACCACCCGGCCTGTTCCGTGTTGACATGTTCCTCACCTTACTCAAAATGTGTTTTGACAATCTTGTCCCAATGATTCTTCACAATATGAAGTGCATAGCTCCACATATCAAAAATAATTGCAAAACTTTGTGCTCTTTCGGGCAACGCTGGTGAAGTTACAGTTGAATAGTAGACTATTCTAAACAATACCATGTCAAATTTCCTGCTGATGATTCACCACAGAAGAAAACACACAAGGAGTGAGATTGTGAGATTATGCACTCAGAAACACATGAGATGGTTGGGTCTGTTTATCTGTTTGATTTTTTTCATTTAAAGTGGATCATTTAGCATGGCTAGTATCCTTAACAGACAGACATTTGGGTGGGTTAATATAATAGGCTTTTGTTTGTAGATAGAATCATTGGAACATCTTCTCTGGTCTATTGCTTGGAGTGCGCAGAGCAAATAGTTACACAGAATATGACATGACATCACTCTTGTTGCTTTTGGATCAACGTGAGAAAAACAAGATGAGACACCGGTCCAAGAAGATTGATCTTGGGGATTGCTAATGATCACAGGCCAGTACGCAGCATCAACTGTCTTATGCAGGAGAAGTGGAACATAGATCAGTACAGCACAGTAAAGGCCCTTCAGCCCACAATGTTGAGTTGACCATTTAACCTACTCCAAGATCAATCTAACCCTTCCTTCCCAAAAAGCCCTCCATTGTTTTTCCATCTGTATGTCTATCTAAAAGATCTTTAAATGTCCGTAATGTATCTGCCTCCACCACCACCACCCCTGGCAGTGCATTCCATGCACCTACCACACACCCTCTGTGTGAAAAACCTATCTCTGAAATCCCACCCCCCCCCATACAGTCCTCCAATCTGTTCAAAATTATGTCCCTTGTATTCGCAGTTTCGGCCCTGGGAAAGCGTCTCTGACCAGCCACTCGATCTGTGCCTCATGATCTTGTTCACATCTCTTAAGTCATCTCTCATCCTCCTTCTCTCCAAAGAGAAAAGCCCTAGCTCTCTCTACCTATGATCTCCAATCCAGGAGGCAGCCTTCTAGATCTCCTCGCATCTTCTCTAAATCTCTCACGTATAACCAGATCTGTCAGGATGGCACGCATCATTGTAGTTTGGTACACATGACAACCATAGACCAATATCAATACCAATGTCAATGTCTGAAGCCACTCAGACATTAATTGTTCTTCTCTTTTCACAGATGCCATCTGCCATGGGGGGGTGTAACCCTGAACCCTGGCAAAGACCACTGGCTTGAAGGGTTCTCTGGCTGCCATGTAATACCCCTCTCCAACCTTGGATACCACAGCGGCAAAGTGGTATAGACATAGTGCTGGGGGCAACCCACGTTTTGCCTCTTTGAATCTTTCACATTCTTCCTGTGATGAGACGATCAGAACTGGACACAGTAACACAACAGATTCCATCAGCTCCAGAAGCTGCCGATGCACGGATTATATTTGCTGATGGGGAATAGTTACTCGGAGGAGTAATGAAGCAGAGACAGTGCTCCTGGAATCTAATCTCTGCCCAGCAGGAAAGCCACTGGTAGGATAAGAGCAATAGACAGGAGTTCGGATCAGCCCATCTCTAAAAGCAGCCATTGAATCACATCCCATTGCTTCGGCTTGCTTCCCAGGGTGATTGCTGGTTACGCTCTATGGTGAGCGAGAACCAGAGAGAATGTGGGGGTGGGGGGCAGGATCATTTCAATAACAGTGTTAGAAGGGATATCCTTTCTCCAAACAGGAAGGTAATACTTTGCTTCTAAACACTTAATCCTGTAGTGTACGGTACTGTGCAAAAGTCTCGGGCACATGTAAATATAGTTAGCATACCTAAGACTTTTGCTCAGTACTGGAGCAGAGAGCGTGTTTGTAAACCTTGCAGGAGTAAAAGATGTTGGGAATGGAGAGGGTAGAGCACCACGGGGGGTGGGGGAGTTGTAGAACAGGTGGCAGAGAAGGAGTGCCAGGGATGGGAGTGGCGTGGGTGCAGACACACCCATCCCTGAGACACCAGGCAAGGTCATTTGACTCCAAACAATTGGTTTATAAATCATTACAGAGTGTTTCTCTAGTGTTTTCCACTCCCTCTCCTCTCCCTTCCCCTTTTCCCAACCATGATTCCCCTCTCCCTGCCCCCTTCCCACTCTCAGTCCACAATAGAGACCTGTATCAGAATCAGGTTTATCATCACTCGCATATGTCATGAAATTTGTTCTTTGCAGCAGTAGAGGGCAATATATAAATTACTACAGTACTGTGTAAAAGTCTTAGGCACCCTGGTTATAGACCTGTATATGCATCTGTGACGTTTGCACAGTACTGTAGCTTTGGATATAAAAGATCCTTTAAATTTTACCGACAATTAAAATGTGGCACAATCTTAAAATAAACAGCTTGGATTATTATCCTACCTGAAGTGCAAATATTAACGCCAGTACTTTGGAAGATACAGGTTTGATTGCAACATTTAAGATAAGTTTTGATAAGTACTTAGATGGGAGGAGTATGGAGGACCGATGCAGGTTGATAGGCAGAACAAGAATTTGGCATGGATTAGATGGGCTGAAGGGCTGTGCTGTAGTGCTCTGTGATTCTGTGAAGATCTCCACTTTGAACTTTATGCATGATATTTAAAATAAACCTATTAATTGCACAAAAAATGTAGGTTTTTGATTTCAAGATTGTGCCTAATTCGTTCTACTCAAGTGACTTAAACATTATAAAACTCAATAGCCACTCAAGTATTTAAAGGTAAATAGTCACTAATAACTCTAATAAGAAATTCAAATATTGGTTAGAATGTGGCTTTGTAATCTAATTTTTTTGGGATGTCATCTTCATTTACTGATGAAGTGTCTCAACCCGAAAAAAAACAAATGTTTATTTCTCTCCGCTGATGCTCCCTGACTTGTAGAGTTCCTCCAGCATTTTGTGTGTGTTGACTTCCTTCTATGCTGTCGGGGAAATTCGCTGAGAAATTCCAATTCACTCTTTCTTCCCACTTAATCCCCCAAAAAACACCTTTGCACTGGTCCCCGCAGGAGCTGGCTGTTTCTCACATTAACAGTCCTCTATTGTACACATGCAAAGACCAGTTATATTTCACTCATCGTCCAAATGCAAAGAAAACAGTCCTTTCCCCTAATCCCTGTGGATACTTTACACACAAGACAACGAGGGATTGAGGGCTGTTGTTGCAGCTGGCAACCAAATGATGGAAGCCAACTTCAATCCACATCTTGCTCTAATAGACCAAGGTTTAGATCTTTACAGTTCAATAATTCTACTTATCATCACTCTGAAGTGGTTTAAAGTTTTGAAAATTATAGAGTCAATACTTTGTGCCTGTCCTCTCCTCCATACCCTGCCCACTGGTAGCCACAATTAAAGCCTTTAAAGAAAACAGATGGGTCACTGACATCCTTCACAACTCGTGGGCTCTTACAAAGTCAGGGTACAACTGACAAATGTTACCACATCACACATTCAGTCGATACAAGAGAGAATGAATGTCTACTTTCCCTGTCACTTCTTCAATAGAGTTTGGGTTTGCCAAGTTTCCTCTATTAGCTGCATTTCTTCTTTATTTCCATACTACCAGGGCGGCAGGGTAATATGGCAGTTAGTGTAACGCTATTACGGTGGCAGCTGTAAGACTGCTGTTCGATTGCCCTCCGCTGTCTGTAAGGAGTCTGCACATTCTCTCCGTGACCTCGTGGCCTTCCTTCGGGTGCTCCGGTTCCATCCACATTCCAAGGACGTATGGTTAGGGTTAGTGAGTTGTGGCCAAGCTAAGCTGGTGCCAGACGTGTGGTGACACTTGTGGGATGCCCAGCGCATATCTTACTGATTTGACACAAACGTCACATTCTGCTGTATGCTTTGATGCACACGTGACAAATAGAACTAATGTTCTTCTTCTTTGTGTTCCTTATTTGTTAAATGCATATGTGAGACTTCTGCCTCACTGGCCAAGATATGACATTGTTGTGGAGAAAAAGGATCTAGTGCTTTTCCAGTGTATGTGAAGAATAAACTCTTCTCGGGCTTCCAGCCAGGTTCAGGTATCAATTTTAACCAACCTTTCGATGACAAACTCTGCCATCTTCATCAGGATGGTGCCTGGGCATGTTGTCTGGTAGTATTTATATCCCGTCATCTACCCCTCCTGATTGGTTAGTCCTCATCCAATCAGGTTTCCTCTGTCCCACCTCGTTTGCAATCAAATTCCAGTTCTTACTTAGAGCAAGACCTTCAACTTTGTTAAAATTCTTTTCCTCTAGTTTTACTTCAATGGCTTCCTTCACTAGGCGTTTCCAAAAGTCATTAGCGCAGCACAATAGTTTTGTCCCGTTGCAGTCAGTTCTTTGGCCATTGTGAATGCAATATTCTGCTACTGCCGATTTCTCCGGGTAACCCAAATGGATACATCTCCTGTGCTCCTTGATGCGGGTTTTCACTGTGTATCCTGTCTGGCCGATATATGCTGCTCCGCATTCACAGGGAATCCTGTACACGCCAGCCGTCCTGAGTCCCAGTGGGAGTCTGTGTTTGGAATTCTCCTCCTTCCCAACTAAGAATGCACAGATGGCTAAGACTAATTGGGTGGAGGTGGGGAAGCGAGATAAGATTTCGGAGGAATGAAAATCCCATTCGTTTATCAAATTCAACAAGCTTGATGTTTGAAATTTGCTTTCAACCTAATCAGGTTCAAAACTGAACTCGACCTATAGCCCAGCCCATGTTTTGTGAACTATCCAAGACACCTGCTCAAGTTTAACTAAACTCTGCGCGCTCTGGTAAATAACACAGGCGAACAAAGTAACCCAATATCTTCAAATCTTTGAGGAATCCAAGCAAAATCCATTATTTTGAGTGACTTAACCTGATTTTGTTGTGACTCAGAAGTGGTGGTTATGTCTGTTATAAAGTTCAGTTCCTGAACTCCTTGCTGGGGGGAAAGAGCAAACACTGGATTTGCTGGGCCTCTGTACCTTCAGAGCAGAGAGGGGTTTGAGATTTATGAAGGGCTTGATACTTTATATATAACCAGTACGGCCTGGAGTGCTGAGTAGAGGAGATTTAGCAAGAAACAAGTGGGTATAAATTCGAGACTAACAAAAGAACGGGTGGCAAAAGGGGAATTTTTTTTTGCACATCAAATTGTGATGATTACTGATATAATTGGTAGTGAAGCAGATTTAATTCAAAGCTCAGAGTTCAAAGTAAATTTAATATCAAAGTACATATATGTCACCATAAGCTACCCTTGAGATTCATTTTCTTGCAGGCGTTCACAGTAGGATAAAGAAATACAATCGAATCAATGCAAAATCAACCATTGTGGAAAAAGCAGACAGACCAAGCAAATAAAATTATAATAATTAAGTAATTGAATAAACAACATTGAGAACATGAGTTGTTGACTCCTTGAAAGTGAGTCCATTGCTTGTGGAATCAATTCAGAGTTGAGGTTGAAGTTAACCACACTGGTTCAGGCATCCGATAGTTGAAGGATAATAACCGTTCCTGATCCTGGTGGTGTGGGACCTAAGGCTTATGCACCTCCTTCCCAAAGGCAACAATAAGAAGAGATCATGATGATTTAGATACATATATCTAAAATGTGAATGCCTATACGTTTAAAGCAAGGGAACTTGTAGCTCATTTAAATAGATGTCATAGGCTGAATAGATCAAAGTTGAAGTGAAATTTATTATCGAACCATGTTGGTGTGCCACAGTAGTGTAGCGGTTAGCAAGCCGCCAATCCAGCTTGGGGCGTTGCAGTTTGGAGTTCAGTTCTGGTGCCATCTGTAAGGAGTTTGCACCTTGTCCCCATGACTGCGCGGCCATCCTTTGGGTGTTCCAGCTTCTTCATTGAGTTCAAAGAGACGTACCGATCACTAGGTTAATTAGTCATTACAAGTTATCCTGTGATTAGGCTAAATAGGTGGGTTGCTGGGTGGCGCGGTCTTTGGGCTGGAAGGGCCTACTCCACACTGTATCTCAAAATAAAAATAACTGTGTTACCATATACTACCTTGAGATTCATTTTCTTGCAGGCAATTACAGGAAAATAAAGAAATTCAATAGAATTTATGAACTATACATAAACAAAGGCCGACAAATAACCACAACTCTGAATTGATTCTACAACTGAGAGACTTACTTTCAAGAACTTTACAGCTCCCAGCACAAGTGGTCCATGCGAGCTCGATTTCAAAGTTTAAGAGAAGTTTGGATAGGCACATAGATAGTCGGGATATGGTTCTGGTTTGGGAATAGGCAGTTTGAATGGTTTTCGGCATGGACTAGTTGGGCCAAAGGGCCTGTTTCTGTGCTGTACTTCTCTATGACTCATATTCTCGGTATTTTTAAAATCTATTTGTGCTATTTGTCGTCTTTTGCACATTGGTCATTTCTCCATGATGGAGACACCTAAAGCAGAGGATGTAGCTGTAACAGGAGGGGTAAAACAGTGAGAGGGCATCTCTGGATTAAAGTGGACCTATAGATTACAAACTCAGTAATTTATCCTCGTCTATCAAAACAAGCTAACTTGTACTATATGAGATTTTGTCAGGTGCCCTTGAATATTTCCTTTTTATGTTCCATTGTTCCAACTGGTTGCATAAGGGTAACTGGTCAGCTAAGGGTTAAGTATCCTAACACTGTGAATGTCCTCGCCATTTAACACTTGGGGAACACTGAAGAATACAGATCCCCCTCGCTCAGTCAAGTGGTCCGGGCATCCCCTCTGTGTACATAAGCCGGCATCTTTATAGCATCCTCTCATTCAGTTCTCTCTCGCTCACTGGATAACTTTGCTGACGCTGCCTATGGTTCACTGTGGCAGAATCCTTTCAGACTCTTATAGATGTTATCAGTTTCAGTGAGAGGCCTCTTTAGATACTGGGTCCGATTTCATGAATCGCTCCTGAATCTTGGCCACATCAAGGTTTAGGGGCGAGAAGTTTGGAGACTCTCAAACCAGCCCCCCCCCCCACCTCCCAAAACAGCAAGGTGGAACACTAGGAATACCCAAACTCGCAGACAAAGAATCAATTCACACAGGCACCAAATACGAAATATTGTGTTCAAGCAGGCTGTAAGGGGATACTCGAGGGAGGTCAAATAGGCTTCACACAAAAAGTCTCTTCATGGGACAAACCCCCTTATGACTTCTTCATTGAGTCTGGCTATCTTATTCCCGCGGTATGTGGAGTATTTCAAATTAAGAATACAGCACTGTTTCCATGATGACAGTGTAAAATCAAATTAATTTGTCAATCTGTGTGTAATGCCTATTTGAAAAAGAGCACCTTCTCATTCTAAAAAGAGGCAATCTTACCCGCAATGTAAGTTTGGCCTGATCAGTTCTTTCCACAGGATTTTTTCAAATCAGGTTCTAGAACATTGTACAAACTGCCAACTGCCTGTGTGTTCTGAGCCCCAGAGACAGGTTGAACTGATTTCCTGTGGGGAAATCTATGGTGAAAGACTGCTGTGTTATGATCACCTTTTGTGATATCAGCAGGGCTTAAATGTTTTTATCAGCTTTATTCTGTCTCATTTCATGATCACTTATTCCCCATTTTTCTCCACTGCTTGGCAAAATCAGACACTGGTTCTTGGTTCTTGATCCTCTAAAATATTCCACATGGAATTTAAACTGGAAGTGGCAGAGGGTATTTTCAGCTGTTAAACTTCATTCAAGAAATCTGACATTTTGTGTGCATGATGCACAACTACTTTTAAATTGTGGTAATAGCAATCACAGACTAATTCAGTCTTTAATATCAAACCTAGGAGGTACAGAAACCTGAGGTCCCACACCACCAGGTTAAAGAACAGCTACCTCCCTTCAACCAGTTGGTTCTTGAACCAACCTGCACAACTACCTCAGTATCGCAGTGCTCTAACCACTTTGCACTGCAATGGACTAATTGTATTCTTTCTTGTATAATATTGTATGATTCATGTATAATTCATGTTTTTCTTGTGAGTATCATGTCTCTGATGCTATGAAGCTAACTGTGCATATGACAAGGAACTCGACTTTGACTTCAACTTTGAGGATTACATGCACAGACAGGACTGGGCAGGAGGATCTCACACATAGCAATGAAAAACCTCCCTGAGTGCTTCAGTAAGAGCACCAACCTTCATCTTTAATGGGATTTAAACTCAGAGACTTTGGAGGTAACAGCACTGAGAATGTTTAGTCATAAACCCAAGAGATTCTACTGATCTACAAACAATTACTGGAAACCCAGAGCAACAGACACAAAACAGTTAAGGAATTCAACAGGTCAGGCAGCACCTATGGAAAAGAAAGATCAGTCAACATTTTGGGCCGAGACCCTTCATCAGGGTCTCAGCCTGAAACATCAGCTGTTTACTCTTTTCCATAGAAGCTGCCTGGCCTGCTGAGATTCTGCAGGTGTTGAAAATCCAGGGTAACGCACACAAAATGCTGGAGGAACTCAGCAGGCCAGACAGTATCTACAGAGAGGAATAAACAGTCAACATTTTGAACCGAGACCCTTCATCAGGACTGGAAAGGAGTACTGGCTGGCAGGTGACAGGTTTAAGTTTATGATTTGCTTGTGGTGAGCGAAAAGGCTGAAACTTTTATCTCTTATCTCGACTATATCTCTCCCCACCCTGTCTCCTGTAAAAATGCTATTCCTTTTTCTCGGTTCCTTCGTCTCAACCACACTTGTTTCCAGAATGCGGCTTGCCTTTCCAGGACATCAAAGAACAGGGTCTCCCTTCCTCCACCATTGATGCTGTCCTCTTCTGCATCTCCATTTCCTCAACATCTATGCTCACCCCATCTTCCCGCCGCCTTTACAGTGACATAGTCCTTCTTGTCCTTACCTTCCACTCCATGAGCCTCAACATCCAACACACCCTCTGCCACCTCTGAGGCCACCCTCACGGTGGAGGTGCATACAGTGTCACTTGCATTAATGACCAACACAGTCTGAAGATGTGATGGGAACAGCCTGCAAGCATCGCCATGCTTCCAGCGCCAACATAGCAGGCAGACAGCTTAGTAATCCTAACTCGTGCGCCTTTGGAATGCGGGAGGAAACCAGAGCACCAGGAGGAAACCCATGAGATTACGGGAAGAACGTACAAGCTCCTTACAGACAAGAGGTGGAATTGAATTTGGGTCTCTGGCGCTGTGATAGAAGGGCACTAACTGTGCACTACCATGCTGCCCCAGAGTTTAGAAGAAAAGGAGGAAACTTGCCTGACAGGGTGGGTACTGGGTTTAGATTGTTGTTATATATACCAGGGTACAATGAAACTCCTTGCTCCAGTGAAGCCCTCAGAGTAACAGTATAATAGTCAATTTATTTAATGGGAGATGTCTGTGCATGAGTTTGTTTAATGTGGGGAATCTGATGCCTGGGCAGCCATCATATGGTCCTTGACAGATCGGGGTCAGGTTCCAGTGGCATGAAATGAAAGACAACTGGGAACCCTCCTCCTTTACTGTGGTCGTGATGTGTCATCATCTTCTGTCAGCCCCGTCCTTGAGGTCTCGGTTGGATCGCTCTTTGTCTGGACCCTCCCCTTTGACCTTACCACCATGGGTGACTCTACCAGGATCAAAGCTCCAGGCGGTATCCCTGAGGATTGTCACCGTCACAACCACGGGTTGCTTTTTTTAAAAAAAAGAAAAGATTTTTTTCAGTTAGCAGGTGGATTGTATTTTCTCGGTGTACTCTTATGTGCATGCAGTGTTCCTTGGATTGTTTACCTTTTACGTCTAATTGTTTGTCTCTGGACTAGCTCTGGTTTTTCACTATGTTTTGTGGGTGTCTCATTTGGGATCATGGGGATTGCTAAACTCTCCTTGTATCTATCACTTTTATTCAATTTGGCATAATTAAATTAGCACGAGATTTTCAATGTCTTACATCTCAGTTGTTGTCTTTGGACGTTATTGCTTCCTCTAGACACCGGGGCTGTCTGATTGGTCCCGAATTCCTACATGCTCCAGGGTGTATTTCAGCGGGGCGTGCCAATCCTTCTTTGCTCGGTCATCTGAATCCTTGTCTGGTGAAACTCTGACCGAGCTCTTCTGTGCATCCTGAGCGATTTCATTTCTTCAAGGGTTCTGCACAGTTTGCCGGAGTTCTTGCTAGTTTTGCCGGTGAATTTCTGTAATAGATATTTTGGTTTGTTTGAATTGCCGAGATCTCTGCAACTCCTGCGCTTGAGTTTGCTAGTGACCCTGACAGTCGTGTTGTTGTGGTGGAGAGGCTTCCGAGTTCCTGAGCTCCAAAGAGCGATGGTGGAACAGTATACACATTAATGACTGACACAAAACAACAGAATGGCGGAAGTGCAGCAGAATGGTGAAGGATAGTTGTGCAGTCTGAAGTCATGCAAGATGGTGACAACAACGGACTAACTGAGAATGGGAGAGGTAAGAACACAAGACTGCATCAGCACCACCGGTAAGGAGATATAGAAGATGTGATTGGTTCAAACGTCTAACAGCAGTGATTGAATGAAATATCCAGTGAAATTATAAAACTGCAGATGATACCTGACTAATAAATAGTTAATTTTTATGAATGCAGTAAATATCCTCCTTGAAATAGCAGGGTGGTTCATGATACAATCCATATGATTCTCGCCTCTGTCATAAAACACTAACAATCTGATTTGGCAACAACATGTGGAATAAAAAATTTATTGCATTTGCAGTGTCCGAGGGCAATGGAAACTACAGCAAAGGCCATCCAGAGTAGAAAAATCCACCAGGTTATTCAAAAGCACAAGAGAACCTGCAGTTGCTCTGTAAAGATTAACTCTCGATTTTCTCCACAGCTACTCAGACTGACTTGCTGCGCATGCAAACACGAGGAAATCTGCAGATGCTGGAAATTCAAGCAACACACATCAAAGTTGCTGGTGAACGCAGCAGGCCAGGCAGCACCTCTAGGAAGAGGTACAGTTGACGTTTCAGGCCGAGACCGTTCGTCAGGACTAACTGAAGGAAGAGCTAGTAAGAGATTTGAAAGTGGGAGGGGGAGGGGGAGATCCAAAATGATAGAAGACAGGAGGGGGAGGGATGGAGCCAAGAGCTGGACAGGTGATAGGCAAAAGGGATATGAGAGGATCATGGGACAGGAGGCCCAGGGAGAAGGAAAAGGGAGGGGGGGAAGCCCAGAGGATGGGCAAGGGATATAGTGAGAGGGACAGACGGAGAAAAAGGAGAGAGAGAGAAAGAATGTGTGTATAAAAATAAATAACGGATGGGGTACGAGGGGGAGGTGGGGCATTAGCAGAAGTTAGAGAAGTCAATGTTCACGCTATCAGGTTGGAGGCTTCCCAGACGGAATATAAGGTGTTGTTCTTCCAACCTGAGTGTGGCTTCATCTTTACGGTAGAGGAGGCCGTGGAGAGACATGTCAGAATGGGAATGGGATGTGGAATTAAAATGTGTGGCCACTGGGAGATCCTGCTTTCCCTGGCGGATAGACCGTAGGTGTTCAGCAAAACGATCTCCCAGTCTGCGTCGGGTCTCGCCAATATATAGAAGGCCACATCGGGAGCACCGGACGCAGTATATCACCCCAGCCGACTCACAGGTGAAGTGTGGCCTCACCTGGAAGGACTGTCTGGGGCCCTGAATGGTGGTAAGGGAGGAAGTTACTTAATAATGGACACTGCCTTTCTGAGACACCGGTCCCTGAAAATGTCCAGGGTACTTTGTAGGCTAGTACACAAGATAGAGCTGACTAGATTTACAACCCTCTGCAGCTTCTTTCAGTCCTATGCAGTAGCCCCACCATACCAGACAGTGTTGCAACCTGTCAGAATGCTCTCCACAATACATCTATAGAAGTTTTTGAGTGTATTTGTTGATATGCCAAATCTCTTCAAACTCCTAATGAAGTATAGCTGCTGGCTTGCCTTCTTTATAGCTTCATCAATATGTTGGGTCCAGGTTAGATCCTTAGAGATCTTGACACCCAGGAACATGAAACTGCTCACTCTCTCCACTTCTGATCCCTCTATGAGGATTGGTATGTGTTCCTTTGTCTTATTCTTCCTGAAGTCCACAATAAGCTCTTTTGTCTTACTGACGTTGAGTGCCAGGTTGTTGCTACAGCTCCAATTCAGTAGTTGGCATATCTCATTCCTGTACACCCTCTCGTCACCACCTGAGATTCTACCAACAATGGTTGTATCATCAGCAAATTTATAGATGGCAATTGAGCTATGCCACAATCATGTGTATATAGAGAGTAGAGCAGTGGACTAAGCACACACCCCTGAGGTGCGCCAGTGCTGATCATCAGCGAGGAAAATATGTTATCACCAATCCGCGCAGGTTGTTGTCTTCCGGTAAATAAATAAATAATATTGAGAGCATGAGTTGTGGTGTCCATAAGATCAATAAGAAATTCCTCCTCAAAGTGAGTCAAAACCCTGCATTAATAAAGTAGTGTATCACCTCACAGGCACCTCCGACACCCCCTGTCTCCTCCAAAGATTGTTGTGATAGTGAGATTTACGAGTTCCTGAGATTCCGGGAGCAATACTGAATGGAGATCTGGCCATCTGGAGCTCAGCTTCTGGTAGGGTCTCCCATGGTAATGTTCCAGACAAGGAACGATCCAAGCAAGACCTCAGCGGGAGACCTGGCAGAAGACAGCAGTGAAGACAGAGGAAGGCTGTAGCAGTGAAGGGTCTCCAGTCATCTTGCATTCCACGCCACTGGACTCTGACCCCAATCTGTCAAGGAACGTGCGGAGGCTTCCTGTGCACCATTGTCCCCATGTTAAACAAATTCACGCGCAAGCATTCTCTTCTAAGGATCTCCACCCTCACGTCCTAGTTGTGTGAGTCCTGAATCAGCCTCTACAGCCACCCCCCCCCCCGCGACGTCTGACCATTACACAACACTTTAGGAGAATATCATACTCTACTCAAGTGATTATACAACTACGCTGTTTGTGGAGAAGTCTGTAGCTGTTCCCACACCGGCCTTAATGATAACCCCCGAAAAAACAGAGTGGAAACAAATCATCCTCAATGCTCGCAGGAGCTCGCAGAGGAAAATGTTTCGAATGGCTTGAATGTATTAAGAGGACACGAGGGTGAGACTCTGCTTAAGGATTTGCCTCTGGAAACCGAAGTCTCTCAGAAACGGCATTCAGAGACCTGTAAGAGGCAGAGCCTGTCGTAGAATCAAAGTAGGCCAGGTTGTTCTAAACATCTGCAAATGCTGGAAATCCAAAGCAATGCACACAAAATGCTGGAGGAACTCAGCAGGCCAGGCAGCATCTACAGAAAAGAGTACTGTCGACATTTGGGGCCAAGACCCTTCAGTCCTGATGAAGGGTCTCAGTCCAAAACGTCAACTGTTTACTCTTTACCGTTGACGCTGCCTGGCCTGCTGAGTTCCTCCAGCATTTTGTGTGCATTCTAGAAGTTCGCCTGGTTTAAATGTTTACATTTTTCAATTGCAAATTTTAATTGGATTCAGATTTAAACAGCCCACATTATTCTGATTTCACCTTGTTGTATTTAATTATGTAAACATTTAGAACTCATTGGCTTTTACTTGTGGCATTTAACACCTTCTTAGTAATTGCCAGTACATGACATCAGTTCACTGCCCTGGAGCAGCTGCAAGATCTTATCTCACTGCTCCTCACTTTTATATTATGTTTGCAATAAAGTTAAATCCCTTTTGATATCGCCCAGACAGACCTATTAATCAACCTGCTTTGTTGGCTGTTCTCCACTCCTACATCCATCCTCCCCCATCTTTCTTCTTTATACCAATATCTTTACTTGGCTTAGCATCGTGGATCCAACTGTGGAAGAGCCTCACAGTCTGGAGATTGTCCACAATCCTGACCGACAAATACCTCAAGTCAAGAGCTCACAGAGAGTCAGAATCAGGCTTATAATCACCGACATATATCATGAAATTTGTTGTTTTCCAGCAGCAGTACAGTGCAATACCTAAAAATAATTATTATAAATTAGAAGAAATATATACATTACTACGCAAAGGTCCGAGTCACATATACTTTTTTAGCCTAGAGTGCCTAAGACTTTTGCACAGTACCATATTTGCCAACATGGAGTGTAGAGCGAGTTTGTAAATCTGGCGGGAGCAAAGTATTATGGGAATGGTGGGGGGTGAAGTGCCACGAGAAGGGTGTGGGACAGATAGTAGGGAAGGAGTGACTGAGGTGGGGGATGGCACGAGTACAGACACACCCAGCCCTGAGACACCAGGCAAGATCATTTTGAATCCCAAGAATTAGTTTATTGATCAACGTCTCTCTGGTTCCCATTTTCCCAACCATGATTCCCCTCCCCCTGCCCCCTTCCCACTCTCAGTACACAATGGGGACCCAAGTCAGATTCATCACTCACATATTTCATGAAATTTGTTTTTTTTTCGGCAGCAGTACAGTAGAATACATTAGGTTACTACAGTACTGTGCAAACATCTTCAGCACCCTAGCTATATACGCACCTACGACTTTTGCCTAATACTGTATTTTTAATAAATGAGTGCAGAAAGAGAGCAAAAATAGTGAGATATTGTTGTTGGGTTCATTGACCATTTGGAAATCTGATGGGGAAGAAGCTGTTCCTATAACGTGGAGTATGTGCCTTTGAGCTCCTGTACCTCTTTGCTGATGGTAGTAACAAGAAGAGGGCACGTCCCGGGTGGTGGGTACCCTTAATGATGGACTCTGCCTCTTTGAGCCATGGTTTTTTGAAGATGTCCTCGGTGCTGGGGAGACTAGTGCAGATGGTGGAGCTGGTTGAGTTTACAACTTTTGCAACTTCTTCTGATCCTGTGCAGAGACCCCTCCATACCAGACAGTGATACAAACGGAATGTAGAAATTTGCTGACATTTTTGGAGGCATCTGAAATCTTCTCAAACTCCTAATGAAGTATAGCAGCTGATGTGCCTTCCTTTTTTAGCATTTAAATGATGGCATTTATTTTGAGAGGACTAGAATATAAAAACAATGATGTAACATTGAAGCTTTATAAGGCACTGGTGAGGCTTCACTTGGGGCATTGTAAGCAGTTGTGGGCTCCTTATCTAAGAAAGGATGTGCTGACATTGGAGAGGGTTCAAAGGAGGCTTACAAAAGTGATTCCGTGATTGAAAGGCTTGTCATATAAGGAGTATTTGATGGCTCTGGGCCTCTACTCACTGGAATTCAGAAGAATGAGGGGGGATCTCTTTGAAATCCATCGAACATTAAAGGTCCTCAATAGAGTAGATGTGGAGAGGATATTTCCTATGGTGGGGTAACCTAGGGCCAGAGGACCCAGCCTCAAAATAGAGGGATGTTCAGTTAGAATGGAGATGAGGAGTAATTTCTTCAGCCAGAAAGTAGTGAATCTGTAGAATTTGTTGCACAGGCAGCTATAGAGGCCAGGTCATTGGGTATATTTAAGACAGAGGTTGATAGATTCTTGATTAGACCGGGCATGAAGGGATCTGGGGAGAAGGCAGGAAATTGGGGCTGAGAAGGAAATGGATCAGCCCTGATGAAATGGTGGAGCAGACCTGATGGGCCAAATGGCCTAATTCTGCTCCTATATCTTACAGCCTTATGGTCTTTATAATTGTATCAATATATTGGGCCTGTGATAGATCTTCAGAGATCTTGACACCCAGGAACTTGAAACCAAAAACCCGTGCTCAAAGTGGTGAAGAACAGGAGATAGAAAATTCTTGGGACTTAGTGAGTGAGTCATGAGCAAGGGCAGATAGCAGTAATGTAAAGGGTGGGTCATTGAACACTGACGTCTGTCAAAATTTCTTCTCACAGTCGTGAACTTCTGGAACTTGCTGCCCCTCAGATTTGTGGAGGCCAGATCATTAGATATGTTCAAAGTGGAGGTAGGGAGATGTTGGAAAAATCAAGGAATTGAAAGATGTGTGGAACAGGATCGGAAAAGGAGTTGATTCACCATGAAAAGCATTATATTTGGATTTGCCATGGATAGGATCATATCTGGATTTTCCATGGAAAGGATAGTATCTGGATTTACCATGGCTTGGTATGGCAACTACTCTGTGTGTGACTGCAAGAAAGGGACCAGGTGAGATCCTCGGATATGTGGACACCAAGGAATTTGAAACTTGATACATACTCCATTACAGCTCCGTTAATGTAGGTGGAGACGTGAGTGTGGCTCCTAGCATGCCTGAAGTCCACAATGATCTCCTTGGTCTTCTGGGTGTTAAGGGCCAGGTTGTTGTCGGCACACCACGCGGCCGGGTGCTGGACCTCGTCCCTGTAGGCCGTCTTGTCAGGCCAACCACCATGGTGTCGTCTGCGAACTTGATTATGGAGTCAGAACCATGTGCAGGAATGCAGTCATAGGTGAAAAGGGAGTACAGAAGAGGGCTCAGCACACAGCCTTGAGACACGCCGGTGTTCAGGGTGAGAGTGGAGGAGGAGAGGTTGTCTAACTTAACTGATTAGAGTCTGTTAGTCACAAAGTCCAAATCTGTTGCTTGCATCAAATCAAATCAGCGAAATTTGTGCTTGGCAGCCCCCACATGTTGCCACGTTTCCAGCACCAACATAGCATGCTCTCAACTCACTAACCCTAACCTGTACATCCTTGCAACGTGGGAGGAAACTGGAGCACCAGAAGTCGAATAGAATAGATCTTTTTTGTCATCGCTCAAGACAACGAGATTGCAGTGCTACTCCAGTCCATGCAAAACAGACATTTACAATGCATGCAGTAAGGCTTAATTTAAAAAAAATCCCATATTTACATGCAACAAATGACTTCGATAGTCCTTAACACACAAAGGCCATTGGAAAGCCGGGGTGTAGCATTATTCAACTGCACAACAGCCCTCGGGAAGAAGCTGTTTTTCAATCTCACTGTCTTGGCTCAAGCATTTCTGTATTTCTAAGGAAACCTACATGGCCACTGGGAGAACGTACTAATTCCTTACGGACGATGCTGGGAATCGAACCCCAATCTTACAGATGGCACTGTAATAATATAATGCTGGACAATTGGGTTGTTTTCTCTGGAGCAACAGAGGCTGAGGGGAGATCTGACAGAGGTTTATAAGATTATGAGAGACATGGATGAGTAAACAAGGAGTATTTTTTTCCCAGGATAGAAATGTCTAATACTAGAGGACATGCATTGAAGGTGAGAGAGAGTAGGTTCAAAGGGGATGTGAGAGTTAAGTCCCTTTACTCAGAGAGTGCCGGATGCCTAGAATGCGCTGCCTGGTATGGTGATAGAGGGAACATCTGAGGCTTTTAAGAGACTTTGAGATTGGCATATAAATGTGAGGAAGATGGAGGGATATGGACGTTATGTAGGTAGGAGTGATCAGTTTTTGGGAGTTATTGATTTACTTTTTTGCTGATTCAGCACAGCATGGACTTGCTCCTGTTCTATGGTAACTGCTGTGCTAGCGTGCTGCATTGTTAATTGTTTTACCTTGTTCTATCTCAGTGAACCATGCAATAATCTCATCTGTATGAACAGAATGCAAGACAAGTTTTTCACCGTACCTTCGTACATGTGACAATAAGAAAGCAAATCAATGCCAATTCCAGTTGAGGCCCGTATAGATCAGCTATGATAATTTTGAATGGTGGGGCAGGCTTGAGGGATTTAGCGGTCCATTCTTGCTCCTATTTTCTTGTGCTCTCATCTTCTTGTGAAAGTGTTTGTGTGCAGATCTGTACTAACACTGGATACCTGACACACTGCGTAAATGGAAAGTAGAAGGAAATGTGGTGTGCGTATCATCAGAATGTCTGCACACTGCTGGCTATAGTGTGGAAGCAATCTGCACTGTTAGTGACAGGGAGAATTCCTTTAGAGCCACAGGACCCTACAGAAAGGAACTTCAGCCCACTGTCCATGCCAACAATCAACAACTCATTTACAACCCAACTCCATTCTGATAAACTCCTTCCAATTAAACAACCCCCACTCTGCCCATTCTCTCCAGATTCAACCACTCATCAGCACATTATGGGCAATTTACAGTGATCTGCCTTTGAGAAACCAGAGGAAACGGAGGAAACCCATGCAGTCACAGTGAGAATGCGCAATCTCCACACAGAAAATAAATCAGATAAGGATTGAGCCCAGGTTGCTGGTGCTGCAAGGTCTAACAGCTGTGTTATTGAAAGCATCTGAGAGAAATCTTTGTCCTATATATATATGTAATGGCTCCTTTGTAATGATTCACTGCTCAGGCTAATGTAATTGCTTCTCTGTAATGTCCACTGCTGAGGTAACGGTTTCTCTGTAACAGCAATGTTTGGGTTATGGCTGGAGATAACAGGATTATAGTATGCATGTTAGCCAACCTGAGATTGTTGCTTTGTCTTGTGTATCTGGAAGGATGTTTTTTTCGTGGTCTTTTGTCAAGGAGAGATGAAGAGGGAAGACGCGTGTGGTGGTAGAGCTGGTAGACCACTGGACGGAGTGGACTGGGATCTAAGGGTCCGAAGGTCGGCGACACTCGGAGGAGGCCGATGGTGGAAGAATGCCGAATGAGTGAGATCCAACGTGAACTTTTGACTTGAATTGGGCCCTTTTTAAATTTTCATTACTAACCCTATAATTCAGGTTAAGATTCATAAAGTTCAATCATGTACTATCCGATATTTTGCGTTGTGGGTTTGTAACTGGGGGTACATTACACAGCAACCACACAAACGTGATTACCCAGTTTGGCAGGACTGAAGGCTGATTCCCCTAGATGAACACGAGCTGGGCAAGCCTGAGGGTTACATATATATTTAACACAGAAACTGATTATTCTGACAGAATGAAAATAGAAATCCACTTTAAAAAGAATTAAGAAAGGTAAACTTCATTATATATAAACAAAGGCAGAAAAAGCTGGACCACACAACAGGTTGGGTAGCGTTCTGTAGACAGAGAGAAGCATTTTGGGTCCATAACCATTCATTATAATATTTTTATTAACTTAATATAACACCTTTCATCTCAGCGAACTAATCACTTCCTCAGATGAAGCAAACAGACCCACAAGTTCACTATCAAGGGCTCTTCACAATTCATATTCTCACTATTTGTTTATATTTGCAGTTTGTCTTCTTTTCCACATGTTGTTCATCAGCCTTTGTCTGTTAATATATAGTTTTCATAATGTTCTATTATATTTCTTTTTTTTCCCCTGTGAATCCCTGAAAGAAAATGAGTCATGACAGTGTATAGTTTCCACAGAGCAAGCTCCCACAGAGTGACAGTAACCAGAGGGATAAGAGATATTGATTGAAGGTTGAATATTGGAGCACATAGAGCAGGGGGATTTCCCCTGCTACCCTTCATTGCATGACAATGCGTCCATCAGTCACAGCAGGGAAAACCTTTGTTTGACTTCCCCTTCAAAATATAGCTTCTCCAAATGCGCAGCACTCCGTTGGAATATGAGTACCAATCTTTATGCTGGAGTCTCTTATTGAAATCTCAAACTCATGCTAACTGAGAAGTCAAAGTGCTGTAAACTAGGGCTTAGATGAAACCTGCAGTGTGGTATAAAATAAGGACATCAATAAGATTAAAAGAGTACAGAGAAAATTTACAAGGATGTAGCCAGGATTTGAGGACCTGTGTTATAGGGAAAGGTTCAATAGGTTATGACTTATTCTCTGGAGTGTAGGAGAATAAGAGGAGACTTGGGAGAGGTACACAAAGTTTTAAGGGGTATAGACAGGGTTAATGCAAGCAAGCTTCTTCCACTGAAGATGGGAGAGACTAGAACTAGAGGTCATAGGTTAAGAGTGAAAGGTGAAATATTTAAGGGAATCTTGAGAGGAAACTTCTTCACTCAGAGGGTAGTGTGAGCACAGAACGAGCTGCCAGAGGAAGGGAGGGTGAGAGTTTTAATTTGAACATTGAAGAGAAGTTTGGGTAAGTACATGGATGGGAAGGATATAGAGCACAGATAGTCATCCTAAATGAATGATCATAATGGAAAAATAAAGCTCTATCTGGATTAATGAATGGATTTCCATCCTATAATACAGAATCCCAAAACTTTTCCAAAGAATTGTTTGGATTCTAAGCTTGGGAATTCTTTGTATTTGGTCCAGCAGCTCTGATTATTTCTAATACTATTGAGGGTGTTGGAACTTGGATGCAAATATTTAGTCAGCAGAGCGCGAGGGGCATCAATAGATCTCCCAATAAGTAACATCTCCCTACCTGACATCAGAACTGTGTGCATTGGACATCTGACTCCCAGGAAGTGCGTCAGGCCTTCTGCAATGTCCCCAAGCTGAGACGAGCTGGATTTAAAGTTGAACCAGAGTTTTCTCGTGTTCCCAATGCAAATGAAATTATAGAAGGCAGTGCAATGACACCACGACTATCCTTGGCGTGTAGACTTCCCATCACTGACAGTATCTATAGGAGACAGGTCTCAAGAAAGCAGTGTCTGTCATCAAGGACTCCCACCATCTAACCCATATCTTCTTCTCACTGCTACCATCAGGTATGAAGTACAGAAGCCTTAAGTTCCAATTCCACCAGGTTCAGGAACAATTATTTTCCTACACCCATCATGTTCCTGAACTGATATACACAACCCTAGCTCTACCTCAGTAGCAAAACACTATGGACCTCCTCTTGCACTACCATGGACATGTCTCTGATTGTTTTTTGCACTAATGTCTTATTGTGCACAGTCCTTTTTACTCTTCAATGTCCTGTATAATTTATATTCTGTGTTGTCATTGTCTATATGCCTATTGCCTCCTGCATGCAAGACTTTCATGCTACCTGCACCTCATCACGCCTGAAGCTACAGAGAATAAACGAGAATTAGTGTCACGGGTGTGTGATGGTTGGTGCACACTTGGTGGGACGTAGAGTTTGCTTTTGTATTCTGTAACTGAATGACATTGTGTATATTATGTGCTGTTCTAGGGGCCAAGCTATGGGATGGATGGTATTAAACTGGAAAGGGTGAAGTAAAAGATTCACAAGAACATTACTGGGACTGAGCTACAAGGAGAAACCAAATAGACTGGGACTTTTTTCACTGGACCATCAGAGGCTGAGGAGGTATATAAAATCATGAGGGGTGTAGGCGGGGAAAATGTTCACAGTCTTTTTCTTTGGTTAAGGGAGTCTAAAAGCAGAGGACATAGGTTTAACATAAGAAGGGAAAGATGTAAAGAGGATCTGACAGGCAAATGTCTCATGCAGAGAGTGTTGGGTATGAGCTACCAGAGGAAATGGGAGAGCAAGTACAGTTACAATATTTAAAGACATTTGGGCAAGTACATGGATAAGAAAGGTTTAGAGGGAAATGGGAGAACATGGGCAAATGGCGCTTGCTCGGGTAGGCTGAAGGATCTATTTATGTGCTCCATAACTCAAAATTGGCATCATGATTTGTACAATATTGTGGGCTCCATGGCTTATACAGTACAACATATTATGTTTTATTATGCCATGTAATAATAATTATTGCTTAGCATAATTTATTATCCTGTGCAAGAGCAGGAGGATGGAGTTGATAGTTATGTTAGTTAAGAATCTCTTGTTATATTAACTAACTTATCTCCCACTACATTCATCAGGCCTGAGTTAAATTCATACATATTGATTCTAATTGTAGTTGCCCTATCTGGTTCAATTGCTTGGATCTATGAAAAGTGGCCACGTTATAGTTTAGCAACTACCAGATTGGGTGACTGCTGTGCTAAACTCCTTTGCTCCATATGCTATGTCAAGTGGGATCTTCTGGTGGTGAAATATTCCAGAGCCATCAAAGCCTGCCCACAATATAGAGCACAACAAAACAGAACATGCCAAGCAACGAAGCAACAACACCGAAGCAAGCCCTGTTCTTCCTTCACTCTTACCCACCCCCCACGTACATAGACAGTCCTCTAACCCCAGGACAGCACCCCAGCCTCCAGCGGACTTATGCATTTGCAGATACTTTAGACTTTGACCAAGTAATTCACGAACTCCGCTATTGTCTGTCCCAAACTGGGCTGTGAAAGGTGAAGGGTTGGCATGGGGCTAGCCACCCCATCTCGAAAAAACCCAGTGCTACAGAAACGCAAACAGAAGCTCCGAAGACTTCTACCCTGGGAGAGGAAGGATGCACCAAGAAGATGGGCTATACCTGGAGGACAACTTGAAAGACTGGCCCAGGACAGAGGACTCTAGTAAGCTTCTGTTGGCGGCCAATGCCCCAGTAGGGGCATAGTGATGGACTTGAGTAAGTAAAGTAAGCAAGGAATTTATGACAATACTTGACTTAACTAAACAGGAAATGGTCCAAAAAGTGGGGTTAAGTTATGCAATAGGGTTAATGTTAGAAGTCACGGCTGTGTATTGTCTTTATTGTTTGGAATTTCAAATGACATGACACCATGAAAGAAACGTGAATGTAGTTTATAGCCTCCAAATAATCCTAAGCACTCTGCCTTTTTGAGAAGTGCCTTCAACAAAAACAGCTTAGAGTACAATTCAAGATGTCCAAAAAAGGAGATGGATGCATATTTAGCTCTTCAATATCTCTTGGCACACCTGCCCACTTGCCTGAATAATTGTGCCCCAACGCCAAGCTTAGTATTTATGTTCTTCCGCAAGTATGCATTAATACCATAGTGTCTGGATCACTATATTTGCCAAAGAGTTTTCCCTTGAGCAATAAACACAGAGAGGCTAAACTGAACTCTAATTTATTAAAGTCAAATAAACATTCAGCCCAATATAAATTGCTTTATATTTCAATGCATGAAAGATTCTTGCACAGACTGCCAATAGTTGCTCACTAAAGCATTACTTCTCAGAGTAACATCTTCCCTAGCCAATATTGCTTGACATAAAAGATTAGGTCTTGCATTTAAGTAGGGTCCGTCAGTTTAAATGCATGAAGTATATTTAACATGGGGCCATTGCTATAATGGAGCAAATAGGGAACAAAATAACACATTTCAAACTCCTACAAACAGACAGAGTTGCAATGGGCTATTCACTATTGAAGCAATAATGGGCAGGTCATCTGTTTCCGTAACTTTGGCTGAGAGAATAAAGATTGGCATTGATGTCATGCAGAACTCCTCATTCCTTTTTCTAATTGAGCTATAAGAATTTAGCTATAAACACCAGAGATTCCACAGATGCTGGAAATCCAGAGCAATACACACAAGATGATGGAAGGACTCAGCAGATCAGGCAGCATTTATGGAAAGGAATAAACAGTCGATGTTTCTGTTTGAGACCCTTCTTCAGGACGGGAAATGAAGGGGGAAGGAACCAGAATAAGAAGGTTGGGGGCTGGGGGAGGAAGCTATAAGGTGATAGATGAACCCAGGTGGGTGGGAGGTGGAGGGAGTGAAGTGAAAAGCTGGGAGGTAATAGGTGAAAAAGGTAAAGGACTGAGGAAGAAGAAATCTTCTTCCCTGGTATTCTTTGAATGAAGAAGGTGGCTGAAGAAGAAAAAAATGTAATTATCCAATTAAAAGAAGAGACAATGTCGATATTTCACACATCATAACCCCTTGCTTTGACTGGCACAACATGGAGGCACCTTGCAACAACCTCGACAACCCTATCACTTCGCTCTCTGAGGCTGACATGAGAGGATCCTTCGGAGGATGAACCCACAAAAAGTATCTGGTCCAGATGGTGTACCTGGCCGAGTACTGAAGACCCATGCTAATCAACTGGCTAGAGTGTTTACTGACATCTTTAACCTCTTGCTTCAGCAGCCTGAGGTACCACCTGCTTAAAAAAAAGCTTCAATTATACCAGTGCCCACGGGGGCCTAAAACTTTGATGAAGTTCTATGGATACTCTGTGTAATGACTGGTTGTATCACTGTATCATATGGAAACACCAGTGCCCAAGAAAGGAAAAGTCCACAAAAAGTGGTGAATACAACCCAGTCATCGCAGGCGAAGCCCTCCCCACCATTGAGCACATTTACAAGGAGCGCTGCCCACTAGAAAGCAGAGTATCCATCATCAAGGACTCCCAACATTCAGCCAAAGCTCTCTTCTTGCTACTAACGTTGGGCAGGAGGTACAGAAGCTTTAGGTCCCACACCACCAGCTTCAGTAAGCTCAACCATCAAGCTCTGGAAACAGTGTGCATAACTTCCCTCAGCTCAATTCTGAACTGATTCTACAACCTATAAACTCAATTTCAAGGACTCTACAACTCATGTTCTCAGTATTATTCATTTACTTTTGGTACCATTTGCATGATTTGTCTTCTTTTACACATTGATTGTTTGACAGACTTTGCTTATGGATTGTTTTCCATAAATTCTATTGTATTTCTTTTTTTCTCTCGCAAATAAAGACGCCGTACTTACAAAGTCATCCCCTGGTCTCTCTGACCACACCTCCATAATGTTAATCCCAGCACACTGACCGCTGCTGAAATTGGAGAAACCAGTCAGGAGGACCTTCATTGTAAGGCCTAACAAGGCAACTTATCTCCTTCGGGACTGTTTTGAACTGCCGGATATTCAAGGAGGCTGCCACAAACAGAATAGACGCAGACCTCAAGGAGTATGCCTCATCTGTCGTCAATATGAATATTTTGGTAAAAGGGGGAAAAAATATGATTGTAGAGATATTCCAGGCCACAGAAGTTTGGATCCTTGTCAGTAAGACTAAATGCAACAATACAAATAATGATAATTATTTTCCTTTGCACTCTACACTAACTGTAAATAGGGCTCACTTTATACAACTTCCTATTTATTCTTTCATGCGATACGGACACTGTTGGCCTTGAGAGGGTAAAAGTAGTTTTGTGGGTCACATATTAGCCAGTCCAGGTAATGAAAGCAAATTTCCTTCCCTGAAGGATTCAATGAACCAGAATGATTTGTAGTGATGAAATGATCGTTTTAACTGCTCCAGCTTGTTACATTCTGGACTTACTGATGCACCACAGTAGCATATCAGTTAGTACAACGCTATTACAGCTCAGGGCTTCGGAGTTCAGAGTTCAATGCCAGCGCCTCTGAAAGAAGTTTGTCTGTCCTTGCCTTGAAGTGTATGGATTCCTCTAGGTTTCCTCCCATAGTCAAAAGACACACTGGTTAGAAGGTTAATTGGTCATTGTAAATTGTCCTGTGATTAGGCTAGGATTAAATCGTTGGTGGGCAGCACATCTCAGTGGATCACACTCTATTTCTAAATAAATCAATAAATATTTCACAATCGCAAATTCACACTAATAGGGCAGTCTTCTGGAGACTAACCCTAAAAACCTTTAGACAGAGACGTTACGTAAAGATTTTTTCTCCTCGTGTATGTGAAGCATGTAAGAAATAAAGTCAATTCAATTCAATTCAAAGCCTAACCACTGTATGTACCGTAAATCCAACTCTGAGGTGATGAATATTTTTACAATGAATATTCAAGGGTATACATCCTATTGAAAGGACAGACAGGTGGGCAGAGGGGGTGGGATGGCCCTGTTGGTGAGGAATGAAATTCTGTCCCTTACAAGGGGTGACATAGAATCAGGAGATGTAGAGTCAATATGGATAGAACTGAGAAATTGTCAGGGCAAAAAGACCCTAATGGGAGTTACCTACGGGCCCCCAAACAGTAGACTGGATTTAGGGTGCAAGTTGAAACAAGAGTTAAAATTGGCATGTCGCAAAGGTAATGCTACGGTTGTTATGGGGGATTTCAACATGCAGGTAGACTGGTAAAATCAGGTTGGTACTGGACCCCAAGAAAGAGGGTTTGTGGAGTACCTCCAAGATGGATTCTTAGAGCAGCTTGTACTGGAGCCTACCAGGGAGAAGGCAATTCTGGATCTAGTGTTGTGTAATGAACCAGATTTGATAAGGGAACTCGAGGTAAAGGAGCCAATAGAAGGTAGTGACCATAATATGATAAGTTTTAATCTACAATTTGAGAGGGAGAAGGGAAAATTGGAAGTGTCAGTATTACAGTTGAACAAAGGGAACTATGGACCCATGAGGGAGGAGCCGGCCAAAGTTGACTGGAAAGATATTCTAGCAGGGATGACAGTGGAACAACAATGGCAGGTATTTCTGGGAATAATACAGAAGGTGCAGGATCAGTTCATTCCAAAGAGGAAGAAAGATTATAAGAGGAGTAAGGGGCGACCATGGCTGACAAGTGAAGTCAAGGACAGTATAAAAATAAAAGAGAGGAAGTATAACATAGCAAAGATGAGCGGGAAGCCAGAGGATTGGGAAACTTTTAAAGAGCAACAGAAGATAACTAAAAAGGCAATACAGGGAGAAAAGATGAGGTATGAAGGTAAGCTAGCCAAGAATATAAAGGAGGATAGTAAAAGCTTCTTCAGGTATGTGAAGAGGAAAAAATTAGTTAAGACCAAAGTTGGGCCCTTGAAGACAAAAATGGGTGGATTTATTATGGGGAACAAAGAAATGGCAGAAGAGTTGAACAGGTACTTTGGATCTGTCTTCACTCGGGAAGACACAAACAATCTCCCAGATGTAATAGTGGCCAGAGAACCTAGAGTAATGGAGGAACTGAAGGAAATTCACATTAGGCAGAAAATGGTGTTGGATAGACTGATGGGACTGAAGGCTGATAAATCCCCAGGGTCTGATGGTCTGCACCCCAGGGTACTTAAAGAGGTGGCTCTAGAAATCGTGGACGCATTGGTAATCATTTTCCAATGTTCTATAGATTCAGGATCAGTTCCTATGGATTGGAGGGTAGCTAATGTTATCCCACTTTTTAAGAAAGGAGGGAGAGAGAAAACAGGGAATTATAGACCAGTTAGCCTGACATCAGTGGTGGGGAAGATGCTGGAGTCAACTATAAAAGATGAAATAGAGGCACATTTGAATAGTAGTAACAGGATCGGTCCAAGCCAGCATGGATTTACGAAGGGGAAATCATGCTTGACTAATCTTCTGGATTTTTTTGGGGATGTAACTATGAAAATGGACAAAGGAGAGCCAGTGGATGTAGTGTACCTGGACTTTCAGAAAGCCTTTGATAAGGTCCCACATAGGAGATTAGTGGGCAAAATTGGAGCACATGGAATTGGGGGTAAGGTATTGACATGGATAGAAAATTGATTGGCAGACAGGAAACAAAGGGTAGGAATTAACGGGTCCTTTTCAGAATGGCAGGCAGTGTCTAGTGGGGTACTGCAAGGCTCGGTGTTGGGACCGCAGCTATTTACAATATACATTAATGATTTAGATGAAAGGATTAAAAGTAACATTAGCAAATTTGCAGATGACACAAAGCTGGGTGGCAGTGTGAAATGTGAGGAGGATGTTATGAGAATGCAGGGTGACATGGACAGGCTGGGTGAGTGGGCAGATGCCTGGCAGATGCAGTTTAATGTGGATAAATGTGAGGTTATCCACTTTGGTGGCAAGAACAGGAAGGCAGATTACTATCTGAATGGTGTCAAGTTAGGAAAAGGGGAAGTACAACGAGATCTAGGTGTCCTTGTTCATCAGTCACTGAAAGCAAGCATGCAGCTACAGCAGGCAGTGAAGAAAGCTAATGGCATGATGGCCTTCATAACAAGGGGAGTTAAGTATAAGAGCAAAGAGGTCCTTCTGCAGTTGTACAGAGCCCTGGTGAGACCACACCTGGAGTATTGTGTGCAGTTTTGGTCTCCAAATTTGAGGAAGGACATTCTTGCTATTGAGGGAGTGCAGCGTAGGTTCACGAGGTTAATTCGCGGGATGGTGGGACTGTCATATATTGAAAGATTGGAGCGACTGGGCTTGTATACACTGGAATTTAGAAGGATGAGAGGGGATCTGATTGAAACATATAAGATTATTAAGGGATTGGACATGCTAGAGGCAGGAAACATGTTCCGGATGTTGGGGGAGTCCAGAACCAGAGGCCACAGTTTAAGAATAAGGGGTAGACCATTTAGAACGGAGTTGAGGAAAAGCTTTTTCACCCAGAGAGTTGTGGATCTGTGGAATACTCTGCCTAATAAGGCAGTGGAGGCCAATTCTCTGGATGCTTCCAAGAAAGAGTTAGATAGAGCTCTTAAAGATAGCGGAGTGAAGGGATATGGGGAGAAGGCAGGAACAGGGTACTGATTGTGGATGATCAGCCATGATCACAGTGAATGGTGGTGCTGGCTTGAAGGGCTGAATGGCCTACTCCTGCACGTATTGTCTATTGTCTATTCCTTTTAGGAAAATTAAGCAGAAGTTTTGAGCCACATTAAAATACAAACAATTACAGTGACAAGGAAGAAGAATGCTCTGCGGGTGGTGCAGATCCCAGCTGACAGGGTGAGAGCTTCAAATAACTCTTGTTCCACCACTTAATACCAGTTAGATATGACCCCACTCAAGAAGTGTGACATTTGCTTACACAAGACAATCTCTTGAGTAAATGTAACAAAGTCATAAATCAGTTTCCTTTGCCTGTTTGCTTAGGATAGAACAGCATTTCATACCACCTTTGTAAATGTGATGTAAGTACTGCGATAAGAGCATTTAGCACTTGGGCTCACAATGATATTTTATGAGGTATTTGGAAAGTTTGGCAAAGAACATATCAAATTTCATCCTGGTATCAAGAGAAGACATTAAAGTATTCAACTCATGTGGTTTGTTGTTCCTGTTTGCGCCTTTTGGCACTGAACAGCACTTTTGCCTTTGCCATAGCATTTGACTGTTTTTTACAAGGATGAATTGCTAGCTCGATGCTCAACCCAGCACGGTTGGAAAATGTGCAAGGAGTTGGTTAGATTCAAACCTGAGACCATTCACCTCGAAGTCCGGTGGTGATGCCACTACACCACTGGCTGGCTAATTATGAGCAAAGAGTAATTACTTTTTTCAATTACTTTGTACTTTTTTAAACTATCAAATTTAACTTCAATTCAATACACTTTGATTAACTGGCAATTGAGAAAGCTGCAAGATTAGAATGGTTGGTGAATAATGGGATGGAGATCTCTTTGTATCTTCCTCTCACTCTCTCTCTCTCTCCCTCTTTTCTTCCTCTCTCACTCACTCTTCACCTCTCTCTCTTTCTCACACTGTCTCTTGCTCTTGATCTCTCTTTCTCATGCACTCACTCTCTCACTTTCCTCTTCATAAGTGATTAAAGATTTGCTCTATTTGTCACATGGACATTGAAACATCAAAACATACAGTGATTTCCAGCATCTGCAGATTTTCTCTTATTTGTGAAAGCATACAGTGAAATCCATTGCTTGCGTCAAATCAGTGATGATTTTGCTGGGGTCAGCCCACTCTTCCACCGCCAATATAGCGTGCCCACAACTTACTAACCCTAACCCATATGCCTTTGGAATATGGGAGGAAACTGGAGCACAGGAAACTCTCATGGTCATGGGGAGAACCTACAAATTCCTTACAGACAGAAGTGTTTTCAGGTTTCAATGTAAAGCAATGAATGTGTTCACAGTGATGTACGAGGCAGAGAATATACCTTAGTGGCAGCAAGGGGCAAGTTTGGTTTACCTGTTGTGGAAGTATTTGGACATGGAGGCAAACTGCATGCTAATAGGGGGGGGGGGGGAGCGTGGAGAGAGGTTTCAGATCTCTACTGTGGGTGATGGTAGAGAGAGTAATATTTAATTTTCTCCTAAGTAATGAAACAAGTAAAGCACTTCAGTTCAAATAATTAAGAAGTGTGCCACAGGGATCAGTGCTGGGTCCATTGTTATTTGTCATCTATATCAATGATCTGGATGATAATGTGGTAAATTGAATCAGCAAATTTGCTGCTGATACAAAGATTGGAGGTGTAGTAGACAGTGAGGAAGGTTTTCAATGCTTGCAGAAGGATTTGGACCAGCAGGAAAAATGGGCTGAAAAATGGCAGATGGAGTTTAATACAGACAAGTGTGAAGTATTGCACTTTGGAAGGACAAACCAAGGTGGAACATACAGGGTAAATGGTAGGACACTGAGGAGTGCAGTAGAACAGAGGGATATGGGAATACAGATTCAAAATTCCCTAAAAGTGGTATCACAGGTAGATAAGGTCGTAAAGAGAGTTTTTGGTACGTTGGCCTTTATAAATCGAAGTACTGAGTATATGAGTTGGAAGGTTATGGTGAGGTTGTATAAGGCACTGGTGAGGCCGAATTTGGAGTATTGTGTGCAGTTTTGGTCACCAAATTACAGGAGGGATATTAATAAGGTTGAAAGAGTACAGAGAAGGGTTACAAGGATGTTGCTGGGACTTGAGAAACTGAGTTACAGAAAAAGGTTGAATAGGTTAGGACTTTATTCCATGGAGCGTAGAAGAATGAGGGAGATTTGATAGAGGTATATAAAATTATGATGGGTATAGATAGAGTGAATGCAAGTAGGCTTTTTACACTGAGGCTAGGGGAGAGAAAAACCAGAGGACATGGGTTAAGGGTGAAGGGGGAAAAGTTTAAAGGGAACATTAGGAGGGGCTTCTTCACACAGAGTGGTGGGAGTGTGGAATGAGCTGCCAGATGAAGTGGTAAATGCGGGCTCACTTGTACCATTTAAAAAAAACTTGGACAGGTACATGGATGAGAGGTGTATGGAGGGATATGGCCAGGTGCAGGTCAGTGGGACTAGGCAGAAAAATGGCCTGGTTCTGTGCTGTAACGTTCTATGGTTCTAAGTTGAATATTTTGACAGAAAATATTACTAAAAACTAATAACCTGGAATAAGAGTATGCAATGCCCAATAAAAGGACTCAGATCAAGGTAATGAAGGACCCCACCGTCCGGGACATGCTCTCTTCTTACAGCTGCCATCAGGAAGGAGATACAGGAGCCCTAAGTCCCACACCACCAGGTTCAGGAACAGTTATTACCCTTCAAACATCAGATTCCTGAATCAGAGTAGATAACTTCACTCACCTCAACTCCGAGCTGATTCTACAACCTATTCTCACTTTCAGGGATTCTACAACACATATTCTCAATTATATTTATCATGTATTTATTTGTTTTTGTATTTGCTCAGTTTATCTTCTTTTGCACATTGTTTTTTTTGTTCGCCTTTATCTGTGGTTTTCTATTGAATCTATTGTATTTCTTATATTTACTGTGAATGCCTGCAAGAATATGAACCTCAAGGTAGTATATGAACTTTGATAATTCATTTACTTTGATCTTTGAAATAGTAAAAGTTTTTTTTATATTATGAGAACACTCTGTCCTCTTTTATTGTCGTTTTGAAATGCATACATGCATTAAGAAATTATATAATGTTTCTCCAGAGTGATATCACAGAGAACAGGACAAACCAAAGACTAACACTGACAGAACCACATAATTATAACATATAGTTACAGCAGTGCAAAGCAATACCATAATTTGATGAAGAACAAACCATGGGCACAGTAAATAAAGTCTCAAAAGTCCGCGAGTCGATTGACTCCCGAGTCTCCGATAGCAAGCGACAAAAGGGAGAAACTCCCTGCCATAAACATCCAGGCACCGTCAACTTGCTGATGCCTTGGAAGCAGCCGACCACAGCCGACACTGAGTCCATCTGTCCGAAAACTTCAAGCTTCTGACCAGCCTCTCCGATACAGCCTCCCGAGCGCCATCCTCTGCCGAGCACCTTCAACCTCACCCCGGCCGCTGAAACACGCAAAGCCGAGGATTTCGGGGCCTTCTGCTCCAGAGATTCCGGTTACCACACAGTAACAGCAGCAGCAATGCGGGCATTTCAGAAGTTTTCCAAATGTTCCGCTGTACTCTCACGTCTGTCGCCATCAAATCAGAATTGTGCACGGTCCCCTACTTGACAGATAACAGACATCACCACCGAAGTGGCCGCGCGCGCTGCCGTCGCGCCGCCATCTTCACCTCCTCCTTTCACTTACTCTGATTTCAAGGGGATAAGATCGAGAAAGAATACTGGAGAGTGTTTTAAGAGTGTTTCTGTTGTGCATTGCTACTTAATCCCAGAGGTATGTCAAAGTCATAATGAGAATCAGGATCAAGTTCATTATCACTGACATATGATGACAGATGAAAGCTTCACACATGATGTGGCCATATTCACTATCCGGAGGAAGCCCTTGCAATCACAGGGAGAATGTTCAAACTCCTTACAGACTGTGGTGGAATTGGAACCTGGCGCTGAAAAGTGTTATGCTATCTGCTCCTCTATCATGCCTGGGTAGGGAGTGGTAATAAGAACTTCCCCATCTCCCTGTTCTGAGCCAGATGCAGAGAGGATCAAGAGAATAGTAATATGAATTGGCGACATCTTTGAGAGAACAATGCAGGGGAGTGATTAGAGCCTTTGAAAGATTGGTTGTGATTGCAATTATTTCCAAAGTTAAAAAGAAAGAAACACAAGAGCTGGGCAATTGCTGAGAATGTAATTTACTAACCGATGAGGTCCTTCCGAGCTGCACCTGCCTTTAATGGAGCCACATCTGGAGCACAGCGCTTGGTTTTGATCACAGAAGGCACAAAGTGATTGGAAGGAGTTCAGAGGAAGTTATGAGCCTAATTCCTGAAGTGAGGAGTTTGCACTGGGATTTTACTCCCTGGGGAAGAAGAATGGGGAATTGTAACTGCATTCCAGGAAATGCGGGAGAAATTGGACTCCGAAACATTCTACGGAGGGCAAATTTTTGTGGAGGAGGGTATCACAAACAACGGCAGAAATTTTGGTGAATGAAGATAAAACAGAATTATAGAAGGCAAAAGTCAAGCATTAAAAAAAATAAATGAGCTGATTTTCTATTAGGTGATGAAAGGGTTCTTTATTCGTAAGCCAAGGAAGAGATTGCCATGGGTGGGTGTGCTAGATAGACATCTTATTTTCCCTGTCGCTCTAATCCAAACCAGATGTGTAGAGTATAATGTGCGCTTATTGAAGATGAAATAGGTGGCATTTCTACTCAAGAAACTAAAGATGCACCTGAAAAGGGAATAAAAACAAAAAATGGTGAAAGTACTCATAGGGTGGGCAGTATCTTTTAATTTATTTATTTACTGAGGAACAGCATGGGATAGGCCCTTCTGGCCCTTCAAGTCGCACTGCCCAGCAATTCCTCAGTTCAATCTGAGTTTAATTACGGGACAATTAACAACAACCAGCTAACCTACCAACCCGTATGCCCTTGGACAGAGGGAGGAAACCCATGCGGTCACGGGGAGAACGTACAAACTCCTTACAGGCAACGTGGGAATTGAACCTGGGTCACCTGTACTTAATGTGTTGTGGTCGCCACTATGCTACAGTGCTGCATTGAAGGAAAAGGTCATACTGCAGGTCAGTCTGAACCAGGGAGAGTCATAAATCCAGTATGTTTTAAGGTACAAAGCAGACAGAGGCTGAACAGAGAGGATGTCGGTGATGGGGTAACGAAAGGAGGGCCAAATTAGGTGCAAGCTGTTGGTGATAGTGGAGCGAAGTTTATGGTAGCTTGCTAGCGGAAGCTGAATTACCTGGAGCAGAGTTAGACAGAATAGGTACAGAGGAGAAAAGAACAGCTAGGACTACGAGCTATATAATGCTGCAGCTGCTGAAATTCTAAAATAAAAGAGAACACTAGAAGTACCCAACGGGTCAGGCAGCTTCTACAGAGACAGAAGCAATGAGCTAACGAGCACAGGAGATTCTGCAGATGCTGGAAATCCAGGGTAACATACATGAAATAGCAGAGGAACTCGGCAGGTCTACAGAGAGGAATAAAGAGCCGACGTTTTGGAACGAAACCCTTCATCGGAACTGGGAGGGAAGGGGGGAGGAGCCTGAATAAGAAGGAGAGGGAGAGGAATGAGTACAAACTAGAAGGTGATGGGTGAAGCCGGGTGAGGGGAAAGGTAGGTGATCGAGCGAGGGGATGGAAATAAAGTGAGAAGCTGGGAGGTGATAAGTGGAAATGGCAGGGGGCTGAAGCAGAAGGGGTCTGATAGGAAGGACAGTAAACCAAGGGAGAAAGAGAAGGAGGAGAGGCCCCAGAAGGAGGCAATGAAGGAACAAGATGAGGGCGGGAATGAGGAATGAAAAAAGAGAGAGGTGGGGGTGGGGGGACTATCAGATATTAGAGAAATCAATGCTCAGGCCATCAGCTTGGATGGAGGCCAGTCAGACGGAATATGAGGTGTTGCTCCTCCAACCTGAGAGTGGCCTCATTGTGGTAGTAGAGGAGGCCATGGACCAACATTTTGGAATGGGAATGGGGGAGTGGAATTAAAATGGGTGGCCACTGGGAAATCCTGCTCACTCTGGACAGAGTGAAGGTGCTTAACAAAGTTGGCCCCTAATCTACGTTGGGTCTCACCGACGTTGAGGAGGCTGCCCTGGAGCACCAGATACAACAGATGACCCCGACAGACTCATAAGTGAAGTGTTGTCTCACTAGGAAGGACAGTTTGGGGCCCTGAATGTTTTTGAGGGAGGAGATGCATGGACAGGTGTAGCACTTCTTCCTCTTGCTGGAATAAGTGGCACCATACTTCAGGTGCCAACATAGCATGCTACAATTTACTAACCCTTGTGGAGGAAAGCGGTTCAGCTTTAGGGCTGTGGGCCGGCAGAATTGTGGGGAGAGCATGATAAACAACAGAGTGTACTAACTAACAATAGATCATGTCATCAATGAGGAACCGATTGTATAGGTGCTAATCGTCTGAGAGGCAACGTGATTAACGGCTTGTTTGGTACCCTGAGCAATGAGGAATCGATTGTATAGGTACTAATGTTGCGTAAATTGTGGACACAGTGCCTGGAGACCGGCTGACCTAGTGTGATTAGATTTACTATATAGATTTGAATTGTAACCTTGTGTTGGCGGAACAGCTGCCCATGAATTCACAAAATAAAGGCGGTGACTAGCTTCGAGGTCTTTGTGGTTGATCAGTACTAAATACTCTAACGACTCTAAACCAAGCCAAATGCCTTTGCAATGTAGGAGGAAACAAGAATACCCAGAGGAAACCCACACAGTCATGGGGAGAACATATAATCTCCTTACATACAGTACTGGGAATTGAGCCCCGATTGGTAATAGTTTGTGGTGAAAAGCAATTGTGTTAATTGCTACACTCCAGAGCTTCCATGCTTGATACACTTAATAATCACCAAGTCAACCATGCACTCTGATTAAGAAATGAGCCACAGTGAGTCCTGTAATATTTTATAGGTGTAAAAATATACAGTCCAAATATTTTTTCAGATTATTTATTTATTTATTGAGATACAGAATAGCCACACCACCCAGCAGCCCCTGATTTAACTCTAGCCTAATCACAGGTCAATTTACAATGACCAGTTAACCCACAGGGTCGCGGGGAGAACGTACTCACTCCTTACAGGCAGCAGTGGGAATTGAACCTGGGTTGCCAGTACTGTATAGGCTGATTTACACTTGTGCGTACGGGCTACGCGGTAGGCCTGATTTATACTCTTGCGTAGCCCTACGCCGTAGCGAGCATGCATAGTTGTGTCTGCGTCGCTCTGCAATTCACTGCCAAAACGCTAGTTGGCGATGGGGTTTCTATGCCACTGTGTTGAGTTTCTTTGTGAGGGGCATGGACGAAGAAATGCATTTCAAATATTTTTGGATGTCGGCAGGTAGATTTGACGATTTGGTTCATCGTCTCCAACCATTTATTTTGCATCAGTGTACAGCCATGGCAGAGAAAAGCAACTGGAAATGCGTAGGAGGAAATGCGATGCTGCCAAACGGACCAATCACAGTTGTTGCAGTCTGCGTTGCCGCAATGCAAGTTACATCTTTGGGGAGGTGCACGTCACCCTGCGGCGTAGAGTACGCGGTACCTACGGCGTACATTTGACGCACAAGTACAAATCAGCCTTAAAGCATTGTACCAACCACTACACTGCTGTGCCAGAATGGGGGACCAAATCTTCAAGCACTGGAAGGGAACTTTAAGGTCAAATTTCAGGAAACTAAATGTCACACAAAATAACTGTCAGAAACAGAATTCGCTTCCAGGTAGAATAGTGCATAAATAACACACAAAAACTTTTAAAAGTACTGTTAAATGGGATACATTTGGGACGGGGTGAGCAAAGTGAAGGGGAAAGGAAGAATTACGAGCCCTCCAGATGGATCAATCAAATAGGCTGCCTTGTATGTTATAATCATGTAATCTTTTCCACTGTGTAAATCAATTAGCGAAAATAACTCCCCCAACAGCCAAACAAAATATCAACATACAAACTAACAATTAACCAGCTCTAGTCATTTAAAGTGAAAATTAATGATAGTTTATGATAATTTTAGTTTTACTTTTGTCAAAATTACTGGTCATTGTATTCAGCTGTTTGAAACCATAAAGAAAATATTTATCATTTTTGAGTCATTCACGGTGCTATGTACAATGAACACAAGCCAGTATAAATAAATGCAAATCAGCTGCAATCATTTCCAACAGTAAATGGCAATTACAATCTAAGCCTAGATACAAAACAAAAATTTAGACTGCAGTTCATTTTTTTTAATCAATTCTTCACAGAATCATAGAATTGTTACCACATAGCGGTGTGAGAGGGGGGGCATTCAGCCCTATTACAACAGTCCAGCTCACAGTAGAGGAATTTTTCGATTCCACTGCCTGCGATCTCTCTGCAGCCCTGATAATAGTTTGAAACATCGAAGCGAATGCAGAGGGTGGGTGCTGGCTTCCTGCCTTTTGATCACTGGTACGATCACTCTGCTGCTGGAGGGGTGGGGGAGAACTGGAGAATGTTTTGGATATGGATATGAATGTGGACTTGGACTATTGACTATGGACTTTTTTTCAGTCTTATATTTTTTTATATTGTGTGATTTTCACCTAATCTTTCTCAGTTTTTTTGTTTGCATGGGAGGGGATTTGGGGGTTGATGATTGGGCTGCCATTCTTTTTTTTCTTGGTTTTGTGGCTATCTGGAGAAGAAGAATTTCAGAGTTGTACATTTTGATAATAAATGAACCTTTGAACCTTTCTAGTTCCCTGTCAAGTTCCTGTCCAATATCCATTGAAAGTACAGATTGGTTCTGTTTCACCAGATCATAGTTGTTCTCAAACTGAAGAAGTTTATCCTCTTATCTACCTTGAATCTTTTGTCCAAAATTGTAAATCTGTATCCTCTGTTCCTTGAACCACCTTTCTAAACCAATCTCAATGTTACAAAGTCAGTGGGTACTTTATTAGTTATCTCCTGTACCTAATAAAGTGGCCACTGAGTGAGTGTACATGGTCTGCTGCTCTGCTGTAGCCCGTTCACTTCAAGGTTTGATGCGTTGTACGTCCAGAGATGCTTTTCTGCACATCACTTTGTACTTCAGCATCCGTGACATACCCTCTTCTCATTACGGCTATCAAGAAGGTACAGGAGCCTGAAGACCCATACCCAGCATTTTGGGAACAGTTTCTTCCCCTCGGCCATCAGATTTCTGAATGGACAATGAACGCATGAACACTACCTCACTTTTTGCTCTTTTTGCAATAATTGTTTAACTTATATAAATTAAATAATTTATATAAATTAAACAATTAGCATATAAAACAGCTGCTGCCATCCAGAAGAAGATATGGGAGCCTCAAGACTCGCACCACCAGGTTCGGGAACAGTTACCACTCCTCAACCATCAGGCTCTTGAACCAAAGGGTATAGCTTCATTCAACTTCACTTGCTCCATCATTGAAATGTTCCCACACCAACTGACTCACTGTCAAGGACTCTTCATCTCATGCTTAGGTATTTATCCCTGATTTATTTATTACTATTATTTCTTTCCTTTTGTATTTGCACAGTTGGTTGTCTTTTGCACACTGGTTGAATGCCGAAGTTGGTGAAGTCTTTGTTTGATTCTGTTATGGTTATTATTCTTTAGAATTGTTGAGTATGCCAGAAAGAAAATGAATCTTAGGTAGTATATGTGACATATATGTACTTTGCTAATAAATTTACTTTAAACTTTGAATATGTACATTGAAAATACATTACTTGCAGGTGGGAGGAAACTGGAGCACCCGGAGTCACGGGGAGAACGTACAAAGTCCTTACAGACAGTGGGCAGAACTGAACGCTGGTTTTACAGCTGGCATTGTAAAGCTTTGCAATCATTGCTACACTTCTTGGGCAAGTAACTTTGTTTTGGTACACTGATATCATGGTTTGGGGTGGAGATAAACCTTTAATGTTAAGATGTTAGAAGAAAGAAATCAGCCTTCATCAGTCCTGGTGGAGTCCACCTGTTGTAATCATGTGCTTTACTACCCTCATAACAATTTATTATGAGCGTCGAAAAAACAAACAACTTCAACATAATGAGGCGCATCTCTAAGTTCTGGGGATGATAGAATTTAATCAATAAAGATCTGAACCAGAAAGTCACTCATTCGATTCTTTGACAAAACGAATAGCGGCTTGCCGGAGATTAACATGACAAGACAAGTGCAGGGAGCTGAGAATTCATTCTGTTTGGCTTTTGCTATTGAATTGGAAGTCTGCAGTGATGACACATTTTGAAAATATTCATCCTCTGTTTTGTTAAAGAAAGAATCCCTTCAAATTGTGAGGAAGTACAGTGGAGGTGGCAAGGAGACAGAAAGATAAGTGGAGGTGCCCACATACAGTTCAAAGCGGGGGGGGGGGGAATACAACATAATCCACCTTCAGGAGAAAATGTGGAAGGAATACTTTTAGAACACAAGAGATTCTACAGATGCTGCAAATCCACAGTAACGCACACAAAATGCTGCAGGAACTCAGCAAGTCAGGCAGCATCTATGAAAGGGAATATGCGATTCAGGCTTTGTGTCAAGATCTGTCATCAGGAACTGAAACGTCAACTGTTTATTTCCCTTCAGGGATGCTGCCTGACCTACTGAGAAGCAGAATTAGGTTTATTATCATCAGCATGTGTCGTAAAATTTGTTAACTTAGCAGCAGCAGTTCAATAAAATACATAATATGGAAGAATAAATAAATAAATAAGCTACAGTACATGGTATCAAATAGATTAAAAATCGTGCAGAAACAGAAATAAATATATATTTAAAGTGAGGTAGTGTTCATGCATTTTGTTTGTGACAATCCTTTCTGAGATACTTTTGCATGTTTTCAGTAAGCACATTCAGCTTTCTTTTGTACAGAGTACTTGGATAAATTATATGTTATAAGTTAAAATTCAAATGAATTCCACACCCCTTTGCTAAAGAAATTCCACTTCATCTCTGTTCCAAAATGGACATCGCTCTATACTGAGGCTGTGCCCATGGGCCCTAGACTCCCTCACTGTAAGAAACATCCTTTCCACATCCACTCTATTTAGGCCTTCCAATACTTAATAGGTTTCAGTGAGGTCTCCCCTCACTCCTGAGAGTACAGGCCCAGAGCCATTTAAACGCTCCTCAAACATTAACCCTTTCATTTCCAGAATCATTCTTGTGAGCTTCCTCTGGACCCTCCCCAATGCCAGCCCATTTTTACTTCGATAAGGAGCCCACCGTTTTGTCTTGTACCTCACAGTAGCATGATGCTATTACAGCCCGGAGCATCAGAGTTCAGAGTTCAATTCCGACGCTGTCTGTAAGAAGTTTGTACATCGTTCCTGTGAATATGTGGCTTTCCTCCGTGTGCTCCAGTTTCCTTCCACAGTCAAAGGTTCAAAGGTCACATTTAATGTCACAGAAATGTGTACAATATACATCCTGAAATGTTTTCTCAGCCCAAAGACATACCGGTTAGTAGGTTGATTGGTCATTGTAAATGGTCCTGTGTTAAATAGGTAGGTCATTGGGTCAGAAAGCCCTGTTATGATGCGGGCAATCATGGTCTCATCCATGGCCATAATTGTGCTTGGCAAATTTTTCTGCAGAAGTGCTTTGACATTTCCTTCTTCTGGGCAGTGTCTTTACAAGACAGGTGACCCCAGCCATTATCAATACTCTTCAGAGGTTGTCTGCCTGGTGTCAGTGGTCACATAACCAGGACTTGTGATATGCACCAGCTGCTCATTCGACCATCCACCACCTGATCCCATGGGTTCACGTGACCCTGATCGGGGGTGGGGGGGGGGCTAAGCAGGTGCTACACCTTGCCCAAGTGTGACCTGCAGGGTAGCGGAGGGAAAGAGCGCCTCACACCTCCATTAGTAGAAACGTATCTTCACCCTGCCACCTAGTTGTTTCTCTAAATAAATGTTTTTTTTAAAAAAACTGCTCGCAATGCTCCAAGGTCTGACCAATGCCTTAAAAAGCCCCAGCAAAAACATCTTGAAATGAAGCTTTTCACACAGATGCTTTGGCATCAAAGACAATATTCAAACTTGCAGATGCTGGAATTCCAGAGCAACACACACAAAATGCTGGAGGAACTCAGCAGGTCAGGCAGCATCTGTGGAAATGAACAAACAATCCACATTTCGGACCAAGACCCTTCTCAGGACTGAGAAGGAAAGGGGAAGATGCCAGAATAAAAAAAGTAGGGGGAAGGGAAAGAGGCTAATTGAAGGTGATAGGTGAAGCCAGGTGGGTGGATAAGGTCAAGGGCTGGAGAAATAGGAATATGATAGGAGAGGAGAGTGGACCATAGGAGAAAGTGAAGGAGGATGGGATGAAGGGGGAAGTGATAAGCAGTTGAAAAGAGGTAAGGGGCCAGATGAATAGAGGAAGAGGGGAGGGGGAGGGAATTTTTTTTACCAGAAAGAGAAATGGATATTCATTCCACCAGGTTGGAGGCTACGCAAATGGAATATAAGGTGCTGCTCCTCCACCCTGAGGGTGGCCTCATCTTGGCACAGGAGGGAACCATGGATTGATATGTTAGATAGGGAATGGGAATGGGGATTAAAATGTTTGCCATTGGGAAGTCCCGCCTGTGGCGGAAAGAGCGGAGGTGCTTGATGAAGTGACCACCCCCCCCCCACCAAGTTTACGATGAGTCTCACCAATTTAGAAGGGGCCGCATTGCGAACACGGACACGATAGGACGACCCCAGCAGATTCGCAGGTGAAGTGTTGCCTCACCTGGAAGGTATATTTGGGGTCCTGAATGGAGGAGAGGGAGGTGTAAGGGCAGGTGTAGCATTTAGGCTGCTTGCGAGGATAAGTGCTGGAAGGGAGGGACAAGAGTATCGCGGAGTGAGCGATCCCTGCGGAAAGCAGAGAGGGTGGAAGTGGAGGTAAAGATACGTTTAGCAGTAGGTATTTCTTAGCTGTGGCTGCTAAAAATCACACTAATCTTTGCATAGAACAATAAATAATACCGGTGAGAATAACAATATAATTCAACCAGCAATATCAAACTCAATTTCACATGTAAACATATCAATAGAAAGGGTGATTATCACAAATTAGAAGCACACAAAAGACAGACACAAACTGATAATGAACAGCCACTCTTTAAACTGTAAATACTTCAACATCATACTTCATCCACAATATTCATTACATGAAGATATTAATAAGTGACATTAAGGAATGCATTCTGTTCAGAGCAAAATATGCTCCCTTCAGATGGACCTGCTTTGCTTCCACGTTAATGGGGTTGCCGTAAACAAGAGTCCTTTCCTCCTCTAAGTTCTAAACTTTAGAATTTGAAGTTTGTCGGGCGCATATCCAGAAATGTCAAGCAGTAACTGATATATGTACATTGGCCATCAAGATTAGCTCCTCCGGTTAATCACCATCAGTACGCACCGGACCAGGTTGTAGCATGCACGTGCATTGAGGTATGTTCCCCACAGACAAACTATCTCTTAACATGATATATTTATTACAAGCCTGCAATCAGGAGAAGCGGGGCGGGGGGGCGGTGGCAACATAATACTTGCCTTGGAGGAAGAAGAATATGGCAATAATTCACTGCTTATCTAGCGTGCACGTGAAAACATGGTACCTCATTCCTTAGCATGTCATACACTTTTCCCAGTACTCTCTGCCTGTGCTGTACTCCATCCCTGAAGTACGTAAATTGTGACTCTTCTCAGTTTAGCCTTGGATAGTTATTGGCGCTTCCTAAATACTGGGACCCTCAAGGAGGTCATGGGATCACCTATCGCCTTCAACGTTCACAATACTCTGCATTACCATCTCTTTCTTCCAGCTCTAACCATAATTAAATACGTATACATCCATATATTAACATTTAATTGATTGTACAATCTAAGACTGAGAATTTAGTACATCATAAAACTTTCGAATTAGCTGAATAGTTGTTTCCAGAGCAAACTACATGTGATTGCCACTTTCTATAAAAGAGGCATGTAGTAATCAGTTGCAAACAACTTTATATTATGTATTTCATTGTCCTGAAGTGTTTGGGAACATTTATTTGATTGAACAGTTTAAGCCTGAGAAGTTCCATTTAATTCCTTGGAATTTTCTTTTTATTGAATTGTTCAGAATTGCCAATGTGACCTTCACCTTGACCTTAATCTATGTTCTGAGTAGAACCTTGCTCAGAACATAAGATGGGCCAGACTGCCTCTCACTGCTAGAAAACCTAGGGATGCTGGTGATCTGGCAGCTCTTTGGGTGCCATGGTCACGTAGTGGTTAGCACAACACTATTACAGCTTGGGGCATTGGAGTTCAGCGTTCAATCCTGGCATTCTTTCTAAGAAGTTTGTACATTCTCCTCATGAAATGCATGGGCTTTCTCCAGATGCTCCCGTTTCCTCCCACAGTTCAAAGACTAGTAGGTGAATTAGTCATTGTAATTTGCCCCGTGATTAGGCTAGAGTTAAATTGGGGGTCATTGGGGATTGCTGGGTGGCACGGGTCAAAGGGATGGAACGCCTATTCAGCACTGTATCTCAAAAATAAAATTTAAAAAAAAATAAATTTTAAATTTTGTCCAATTAGACATAAATTCTATTTTTTATAGAACAGCTGCTCCAAAGCTTGGAAAGAAAACTTGAAGAATGAAACAGAAGATTACAGCGCTCTTCCTCACTAATTTAACTGTTAAATATTACCCTTTCTTATAAGCCATGTATCCCACCCCGCCATGCACCGCTGGTTCTGCCTGCACACCCAATTGTCCATTATTCACGTGTAAACCTTAAGAGCAAGTGTCAGCAAGTCGTTGACTGCAGGGCAAATCCCCGCGATTCCCATCCTTCTGTACATTGAGACCACTTCAAGATCTTAACTAGATCATATTACGCCATGGCAATCAACACACTGAACAAGCTGGCTGGACATTTTGAAGCCTTTAATCTAAGCTGTCATCCTTATCAATAAACGTTTCTGTTTTGAAGTGTATGACCTGAAATGCATTTAAAGAACTGCATGTTTAAGGTTTTGTTAGAAACCACTGTCTTTTTGATTTAAATAATACTTTTTGTATGATTTATACTTTTTAACAAACATGTATTTTTCACACTCTTTGGCAGAGAGTGGAATAGCAGCTAAACTAATGGTTTATCACCTTTCTCATTTTCCATTGGCTAAGTATTAGCACATTACCCATGTGGTGTAGTTGCTTTAATTATGTAGCCTATTAATTAACTCATCACTATCCAATGAATTTTTCTTAACTTATTATAAAAGTGATACATTTTTCAGAAGCACCATCTTTGTTCCTCTGTCTTACACCCCTTAACATTAATTCCCCTCTTAGCATCATCCCTCAGCTCTTTATTTAGTTTGCTTAATATTTGTATATTTGTTTGTACTCTAAAATAAACTGAACTCTTGGAATTAAGACCTCTTGCCATTCTTGACTCCTGGAAGAACCCTAAGGATTAAAAATTAAATGGAGATCCAACAATTGTCCAAAATCTTGTGCTTTCAGAATGAAGCAATTTGATGTGCATTATACCTTTAGTAAAATTGACTGAGAAAGATATTTCCTACCTTGCTGCTTCAAATGCGTCTCAACTTCTTGATCCAGAGGTGGATCCTCTCGTTTCCCGTCGTGATAAATGTTGTCCGTCAGTTTGGCGTTAGAGTTGATAAAATGTATCCCTAAATCATCTGATTTTGAGAAGGGAGGATTTCTCTTGGCCACAGGGTCTGCACTTTCCATCACGTGTAGAGCCAATATTGGGTCGTCATTCAACGCAGAATTCTGTGTGAGTTTAGGCTGTGAATCAGGCATGGGGGAATGAGGAGGTGTTGGGGCCTGAATCACCTGTGGCTGCGTCACCAGCTTGAACTGGGACAATTGATGCACGGGTACCGAGCTGGACTCTGTGTCGATGGCAAGAGGCAGGAAGTCTCCAGACTGATGCATGGATGTCATTGAGACAGGTTGCTTCGATCGTGTCAGGGTGATAGGGGTGGAAGATGTATTCTGGATGATTTGAGATCTTGGGAGACTTCTTGCAGGAGGTTCAGGGTTTGTAATTAGACTCTCCTGAGCTTTACAGAAGGAGTCGGCCACATTGTTGGAAAATGAATTAGTTGGCCCAAAGCTCACCTCTTGCATAGGCCTCATGCTTAAACTGGGATAGGTGGCAGTTGAAGCAATCCGTGGCTCTCTCTGACTTATTCGCTGACCAAGGCCAGGTGAGATCTCTTGAGTCAACGGAGACTTTATCCCAGAGTAAGGAGGTACATTTAATTTATGCATTAGTTTGGATGAAGCCTTGCCTTCCAGAGCGAGGTCTTCAGCTATGTGAAGGTCCAGGGATGGCATAGAACCATGATTGACTGCACCTTCATTCACAGACGTCACAGGTCGATCCACTTCAGAATGGAACATATTGCCCTGCGATAAGTATTTTTTCAAAGCCGGAGATGGCACATGGTTTGCCTTAACACCGGGATCATGGCATCCCAGTGGGCCTGACACAGAGTTTAACCTTGAGTGATGTACAAGACTGGATGCGGAGCCATGGACACCATCATCAACGCCAGGCCTGGAGGACTGGACAAAGCTAATGGGGTTTATTTTGCTTTGGAAAGAGGAAACACGGCCTAATGTACCCGCTGCGCTCCCGTTGGCCCTGGGGATTGGTTTGGAGCCATGATTAAAAGAAAGGCTTGAAGATACCTTCCTGTACTGGGCAGAGCCAGGGGGTGAGATGGTGCTTGAGCTCCTGTTGATCCTTGTGTGATAGGAAGGTGGTGGAGACGCAAAGCCTTCAGTGAGCCGTGGCGATCGCACTTCTGTTGAGCCAGGAGAGAAAGGCGAGCTCAGTGGAGAAACAGGTGAAAACGGAGGCTCGTCATTCACATCATCAATCTCAAACGACCGCTTCAGAGCTGTTGATAAATAACAGTGAAAATATATAAATGGTGATGGTCTTCAAAGGGAAAACACCAAATTGTAAGGCAGTCATGAAGAAGCTTAGGGAGAGCTGGCATGTCACCAACTACCCTAGCAATTTTGTTTAAAGTTTCCTGAGCAACACACATAAAACGCTAGAGGAACTTAGCAGGGGTCAGAAAATCAGGCAGCGTCTATGGAGGGGAATAAGCAGTCAAGCTTTCAGGCTTAGATACTTCAACTGAACTTGTTGACATTTTGGGCAGCGACCCTTCATCAGGACTTGATTTCAAGCATCTGGCAAATCTCTTGTGTTTAATGAATTTGCATCGTGGCCTGCTACATCAATACCAATGCACAGGAATTCTAGAGGCTGCGGAGAGTAATGGGCACAGGCCTATCCATCACTGGAACAGCCCTCACCATCATTGACCAGCATCTGAGGAAGTGTTCCCTCCAGAAGTCAGCAACTCTCATCAAAGTTCCCCACTGTTGGAGTCATGGTTCTACTTACTGCTACAATCAGGCAGGAGGTACAGAAGCCCAAAGCCCCATGCCTGCTGCTCCAAGAAAAGCTATTTTCCTACCAACCATCAGGTTCTTGATTGAACTGGTATGGAAACAGGCCCTTAGTCCCACTGTGACCATAGCAACCATCAAGCTCCCATGTACACCATTCCTGTACTAATCCCAGTGTGTTCTCCCCACATTCCCATCTGCTCCCCACAGATTCCAAAACTCATTTCTACACTAGCGGCAAGTTACATTGATCAATCAACTTCCAACTTCCATGTCTTTGGGAGGAAGCACCTGAAGGAAACCCTCCCACTTGTCGGGAGAACTTGCAAACTCCACACTGACAGCACCCATGGTTAGGACGCCGGAGTGAGGCAGTGCCTCGAGTATCAGTACCACTGTGCCACTCATTCAGATCCAGAGTCAGATTCTTTTATTTATCACGTACATTGAAATCAGAATCAGGTTTAATATCATTGGCAAATGTCGTGAAATTTGCTAACTTTGTAGCAGCAGTACAATGCAGTACATGATAAATAAACAAAAAAACTGAATTACATTATATATATATAAGAGTTAAGTAGTGCAAAAAGCAGAAAATTTAAAAGAAAAGTACTGAGGCAGTTAGTCCTGACGAAGGGTCTCGGCCCGAAACGTCGACTGTACCTCTTCCTAGAGATGCTGCCTGGCCTGCTGCGTTCACCAGCAACTTTGATGTGTGTTGCTTGAATTTCCAGCATCTGCAGAATTCCTCGTGTTTAGTGAGGTAGTGTTCATGGATTCAATGTCCAATTAAAAACCAGATGGCAGAGGGGAAGAAGCTGCCCCTGAATCGCTGAGTGTGCACGTTCAGGCTTCTGTACCTCCTTCCTGAGAAGAGGGCACGCCCTGGGTGGTTTGCACCCGACACAACCGAAGGACGCGCTGAGGGTTGACCGCCAGTGTTGCCTCACATTCTGGCGCCAACATTCCATGCCCACAAAATGCAGCAGAGCACCACAAGCTACAACAACAGCAGCAACAAAGCAACAGCAGCAAACAAGCCCCTTTCCTCCCTCACATCTACACACACACAGCCACCTCTGGGCCTCCAGTGGACTTGCAGACTCGTTGCTGTCTATGTAATCACTATGAAACGTTTTCAAGCTGTCATAGACTAAGACACATTGCAAGTTGCTCTCCCCACTTCTGAACCAGTGACAGTTTGCATATCAAACAGCTCATTATTCTGACCTACTCACAGCTGTTTACACAAGGGTGTTGGAGGCCCAAATTCTGCACCCAGCCCCAGCACATTTTTTCAGTCTCCAACGTCAAGCAGAATTAAGATGAGTGACTCGGCCCTATACGGAGCTTAGTGGCAGCACAGACACTACCAAGTACCCTTCATCAGATCTGAAGGAGAGCACAGGAACTGGGTAGAAAGCCTACATTCATAATCTAACAGTTGTCACATCACTGACAGATGAACTAGAAAAAAAGACACAAATGTTAAAAGTTCAATGAATTAGCTCATCATTGAAAAAATGAATTATGAGAAATCTGCAGCTGGTGGAAATCCAAGCAACACACACAAAATGCTGGAGGAACTCAGCAGGCCAGGCAGCATCTATGGAAAAGAGTACAGTTGAGGTCTTTGGCTGAGACCTTTCGGCAGGACACGAGAAAAAGTGATGAGGAGTGGATTGAAAAGATGGGGGTTACCTATCACCTTATGTTTCTCTCTCCACTCCCCCATCTTTTCAATCTACTCCTCACCTTTCTTTCTCCTGTCCTGCCAAAGGGTCTCGGCCCGAACTGACGACTGTACTTTTTCCCATAGATGCCATCTGGCCTGCTAAGTTCCTCCAGCATTTTGTGTGTGTTTTATAAAACTGTGTTTATTATATAAAGCTTCCTTGATGTTCCTGTTCTATCACATCTTCATTTACATTACAGAGATATACAACATTAATAATCATTGCTGACGTTGGCTTCTGATTTACTATGTCTCAAAACCACCATTACAATGTCGCAGTTTCACAATAGGCATAATGTCAGTGTACGTTAGCGGACGTGGAAGGGATGTTTCCTACGGGGGGAGTAGAGGACCAGAGGGCACAGCCTCAGAATAGAAGAACGTCCCTTTAGAATGGATAAGGAGAAACTTCTTGAGCCAGAGGGTGGTAAATCAGCGGAATTCATTACCACAGATGGCTGTGGAGGCCAAGTCATTGGGTAAATTTAAAGCGGAGGTCGATAGCTTCTTGATTAGTAACGGTGTCAAAGGTTACGGGGAAAAGGCAGGAGAATGGAGTTGAGAGGGATAATAAATTAGACATGATGGAATGGCAGAGCAAGCTCAACAAACCGAATAGCCTAATTCTGCTCCTATAGTCTTATGGTCTGTATGTTTTTATCACTTTGTTCCACCCTGAAAAAGCATATGTTGTGAAACTGCGACTTTTGTTTTCTCTTGGCATCCCAAATCCAGGTTTGACTCTTCCTCACTAGTCATTGCTGTGCTCACAGTTTGAGAGGTCAAAGTGCTGAGGACAGTCATTAGTATGAGTGTGAAAGGAAATTCTGGGCAACCACAGTTAGAAACAGCGGTGTGTTTATGAAACTGAAGATGGAATGGAAGGTTCCTGACCACTGCATACTGTACATCTGTTTGAGGTAGCATGATGTAAAGCTCAAAACAGAAATATGATTATTTCCTTTTTGACTATTATATCCATTCAAAGCTAAGGCAAGTCAGGACAGAACAATAAAGTTGCTTTGTTACTGGTGTGCAAACGGAAACTTTTTTAAAACAGTGTGATTATTTCAAAAAGTAATTCAAGCAAGGAACAAGAAATCAGTTTGAACTGATATACGTATCTAATTACTGCAATGAACTGTAATCATTTATAAGCTTGTTTCTCTCATTTCCTAAAACAGACATTAAAAAACAAAACATGCTGGTATCTGAAATCTGAGCTGTGTAATTGAACTCAA